>NC_080395.1:21154285-21824642 GCF_030265065.1 Corythoichthys intestinalis
AGACCCCCGTTTACAGACACTGCACAACTGCTTTTGTTTCAATCCAGCCATAAAAAGAAGGTAATTATATTTATTATTCGAAATGTCTATTATTTTTAGCTTAGAATCATTAATTTATTTCTAATATTTAGTTATAAAATTATTCACCTGCTTATTTTAAACAAATTACGTCACAAAGAAAAAAATAGTGTCTGTAAATAGGTCACGGATTTTGTTACTGTAGCATTTCCCCCGATATTTTAGATGACAAATAATCAATCCAAACAAAGAAAAATGAAAAAAAAAAAACATTTCAAAGGATAAATATTTGAAAAAGAAAATCTTGACCAATCCTTGATGTCTGCGATTTCTGCATTGCGACCCTTTTTATATTACCGTGTTTCACCCATAAAATCTCCCAAAAGTCCGGCTGTGGCCATTCACAGCTGTGTCTTGATACTCGGTGAGACATGCTACACGGAGTTTTTGGATTGAAACAAGGTAAGTATGCGATAATATCTCGTTAAAATCATGGTGTCTTTAATTATGCTCTCTTGTGCTCTCACTTCAAATGAGGGTTTTGGGGTTTAATTTTTTTTTTTTTTAAATGGCCTCCAGTTCAATTGTTTTCTTCCCCCAGAAAACTGAGATTTTAAGCTTTCCAATGATCTATCACACATGCATATAGGACAGTTTTGAAATTTGGCCAAATTGGGGGTCTCTGAACGGAACTTCAAGTCACCTGAGTGTTTGTATTTTTTTTTTTTTTTTTCAATCTAAATTATATTTTGGGCAAAAAAGTGAAAAAATATGTCATATATATATATATGTCCAGTGCTAAATCTGAATAAATACATTGAACACGATTTCTTTTATTTTTTATGTTTTTTTTTAGGGGGGGGGGCGCTACTTCGCAATTTTTTACGTATCGCGGCGGTTTTTGGGCCCCACTAATCGCGGAAAACGAGGAATCACTGTCGAACAAATGGATGCAGAAGTCCTCTCCATTTAACGCCTTGACAGTAAATTACTGCCGAAGGCGGTTGAGTGCAGGATCCAAGTAAAGATTTTTGGAAAATACATCCACACATTTGCATTCAACAGGGGGTGCTCAACGGACATCTGTCCTCTGAGTGCACTTGGTTTGATATTGTAGCTGTCAAGTGTGATTATAAAGGACTGAAAATGCTCTTTCAAGATTACATTTTTAATGCAATAGACAGATGAATAATGATGGAACATTGGAAACAAAAAACGTTCAAACAAAAAACACAACTCTGCAACGGGAAATTCCACAGAAAAAAATGAATGTGTATGTTTTGAACACACAAAATTACAGCTGTATTAGTTTATATAGGATTACATTCAATTCACAATGACTTACGCATAAGGGCATTTTGCAGAGCATGTTATTTTGTTGTTGCTTTTTTTCAATTAAACTGGATTCGCATTTGGGTCTAAGGTATACCTGAGTTGTGTACTTATTAACTTTTTGATCATTCGTTTTGGCATTTGTGCCTCCGAACTATCTTGTACAGTGACTCATCCCAATTGTGGTAGGCTCAAAATGCAACATGATCAAAGCATGCAGACATGAAGGCAAAACCAAACACTTCCAACTCACCTCCGGCACAGGGAGCGGAACAGTCGGAACGCACCACACCCCAGCTGTAGTCTGGCTTTCTTTCGGTGCGAGGTAGTGTGTACTCCCAAACCACGCCAGGGTTCTTGCCTTGCAGGAGAATCTAGCAGGGGAAGGGAAAGAAGAAGCTGTTTATTGCTGGCAAGACAGATAATAGCTTAGAGGCTTTCTATGCACCGTAATTGACTGGTGTGCAGTTTGGGGGTGGTTCACCAATGACCAAAGGTGGGTAGAGAAGCCTAAACTTTTATTCAAGTAAAAATAGCGTACTTCAAAATGATATAACTCAAGTAAAAGTAGTCACCCAAAAAAATTTTACTCATGTAGAAGTAAAAAGTATTCAGCAGTAAGAATACTCAAGTAATTAGTAACTGCTTACAATGTCTTTTTTTTTTTTTTTTTTTTTTTAAACAATATATTTTTTCCCTCAGCACAATGTCATCTATAAGAATTGTTATTATACTGTCATAGAAACACAGCCACAGTTATAAGGACATATGGTCTATTACATGACCATATGAGGCCATAAAAATACAAAAATTTAATTACAACTAGAAAAATCTACAGAAATGAAACATCACCCATCCAAAGAGAATGAGTGCTATCTATTGGAGAAAACATATTTTCTATCAGGAAATTAAAACAATCATATCTCCGGTTTTCCATGGTCTATCGGTGCCAAATAAACACTGGGAGGGAAGTTGAATTATGCATTTTCAAGTAGTGTTGACAACAGCGCTCTATGTGTCTGTGTTTTTTTTTCCTACATGATTGAATAGACTTGTGTGATCAAAGGACTTCCAACTGCAAGCTTGCGCGTGGTCGTGTGACTATTGTTACGTCTGATTGGTATAATGGAGTCATCTAATTATTGTTGCGACACCTCATTGGCAGGGGTGAAAGTGGCTAGAATTTCTTGCCGGAACTCCCTGACATGAAGGTAGCCATGGAGCCAGAATTGTTTTATTTTTTTTTCGGGGGGGCACCCCTGCCATTCTGTAAGATAATGCTCAATTTCAGCCAGAAAATGATTGCAATTACAAATGTTTTGGTAGTAATATCTTCATTTATTTAGCTTGCGATGAAAAAACACAAAAGAGAATGGAAAAAAAATTAAATCAATATCATTTTACACAAAACTCCAAAAATGGGCCGGACAAAAGTATTTGGACCCTTTGAAAAATCATGTGATGCTTCTCTAATTTGTGTAATTCACAGCACCTGTTACTTACCTGTGGCACAGAACAGATGGTGGCAATAAAAAATGTATAAATCAATAAAAAAATAACTAAATCACACTTGCAGCCACTTAAAATGGATTAAAGCTGACTCAACCTTTGTCCTGTGTCCTTGTGTGCACCACATTGATCATGGAGAAAAGAGACGACCAAAGAACTGTCTGAGGACTTGAGAAGCAAAATTGTGAGGAAGCATGGGCAATCTCAAGGCTACAAGTCCATCTCCAAAGACCTGAATGTTCCTGTGTCTACCGTGCGCAGTGTAATCAATAAGTGTACAGCCCATGGCACTGTGGCTAACATCCCTAGATGTTGACTGAAAAGAAAAATTGACAAGAGATTTCAACGAAAGATTGAGCGGATGGTGGATAAAGAACCTCGACTAACATCCAGACAAGTTCAAGCTGTCCTGCAGTCGAGGGTACAACAGTGTCAACCTGTACTATACGTCGTCGTCTAAATCAGGGGTCCCCAACCTTTTTTGCACCACGGACCGGTGTTATTTGGGTCTTTTTTTTCACGGACCGGATATCCCGCATATCAAACATAGCCGCAAAATGCGCAAATGCAGCGATTCCAAAGTAAACACTACAAACTTTCTTGAAAGAAAGGAATATTAACTTACGTTTGATCATGGAAGGACTTGTAGAAAAGTTCTCCTCAGATTCATCCTGCCATGTAAGCTGCACACAACAGCTGCACACCGCGCTCACCATTAACGACTTTGCCTTGTCATTAAACATTAATTAAGAAGCCCGCTTCACAAAGATACGATGTTGGAAATTGTAGCAGGGTTTTCAATGCTCTTGTCGCGATGTCAGGATATTCCAGAATGACTTTAATCCAGAACCTCGGTAGAGTTGTTGTCTCGAATGTACGTTTAATAAGGTCGCCGTCATTTGCGATCTCTCTGTTTATTCACAAACGGGTCACGAATCCACTCCTTCGCAGTTCGTGGGTCTTCGAGGCTGTAGGATCGTCAGGTGCCCTTTTCGCCATAAAAATATCCTTTTCGCCGTAAAAATATCTCCAAAGACGTCTGTTTTCCAGTCATCTTCGCTCGTGTGGGGGCTAATTATTTCCGGGAACAAATGTGCTGCGTCCGCGGCCTAGTAATACATTATTATCGAGGACAAGCGCACATAGATATATTATATACACAAACAAGATGTACTGCTAGCAGTCCAATCAATGGACTTCTATGACAACATTGTAATCTATCCCGTAGTATTATATCTAGAGTAGACAGAGATATTGGTGTGTTAAGCAGGGGCACAGGGTTAATTCGGCCAGAATGCGGTCGTTAATAAATTATTATGTCTGTGCGGCCCGGTAGCAAATGCGCCACGGACCGGTACCGGTCCGCGGCCCGGCAAATGGGGACCCCTGGTCTAAATGAAAAGCGACTCTATGGTAGGACACCCAGGAAGACCACACTTCTGACCCAGAGACATAAAAAAGCCAGGCTGGAGTTTGCCAAAACGTACCTGAGAAAGCCAAAAACGTTTTGGCAGAATGGGGGGGGGGGGGGGGGGGGGCGAGGCCTTCAAAGAAAAGAACATGGTCCCCACAGTCAAACATGGCGGAGGTTCTCAAATGTTTTGGGGTTGCTTTGCTGCCACTGGTACTGGACTGCTTGACTGTGTGGCATTATGAAGTCTGAAGACTACCAACAAATTTTGCAGCATAATGTAGGGCCCAGTGTGAGAAAGCTGGGTCTCCCATAGAGGTCATGGTCAGCAGGGCAATGACCCAAAACACACTCCAAAAAACACTAGAAAATGGTTTGAGAGAAAGCACTGGAGACGGGCCAGCAATGAGTCCGGACCTGAATCCCATGAAACAACTGTGGAGAGATCTGAAAATGGCAGTTTGGAGAAGGCACCCTTCAAATCTCAGAGACCTGGAGCAGTTGGCCAAAGAAGAATAGTCTAAAATTCCAGCAGAGCATTGTAAGATGATGGATTGATGGGTACCGGAAGCAGTTGTTCGCAGTTATTTTATCTAAAGGTTGTGCTACCAAATATTAGGCCCATGACCCCAATAAGAGTAAGTACTGTATTTTTCGGACTACAAGTCGCACCTGAGTATAAGTTGCACCAGCCATAAATTGCCCAACAAAGAGAAAAAAAACATATTAAAGTCTCACCGGAGTATAAATCGCAATTTGGGGGACATTTACTTGATAAAATCCAACACATAGAACATATATGTCATCTTGAAAGGCAATTTCATATAAAAATACAATAGAGAACAACATGCTGAATACAGTATGACGTTACATGATGCATGAACAACAAAATGCGAATATACTGTCCTCACCAGGGTGCTACGGTTCAGTCCTGGCTATACAGTGAGCTAAACTCCCAAATGACGATGCTGGACGTCCGTATAATTTGCTAAATGAATTTCGTCCTCGATACCAAACAAGTTCGCATCAACGTAAATAAATAATAATTAGGTGCTGTTACAGCAATGACACAAACGGTTAGCATGCATTCGCTAGCATTAGCACATCATTCAAACAACCACACAACTGGCTCTAAGTGTCCGATCGCGGGTGGAAAACACACAACAACAACAGAAAAGATGATACACACGGGCGTTGCCTCTGTAGAGATATTTTACAAGCATAAACAATGAACATAGGTTCGCTGCTGTGTTTCTCTCTCGCTAACTCGCCCACTCACTCAAGCTGCGTAGCTGTCAGTCTTCTTCTGGCGTGTGAGCGGTCTTCTTCACTTAAACAAGTGCGAGTGCGCCCTCACGTGGGTGTGAAAGTGCCACAAACTGAAAGCATGCATTTCAATATAAAAAAAGTCAATAATACAATTGAAAACACATTGCAGAAGGCAGAACGTGAACGTGGCCATAGCTATTAAGTTATTCAGATAACTATAGCATAAAGAACATGCTAACAAGTTACCAAACCATCAGTGTCACTCCAAAACACCACAATAACATGTGAAATGATATCATAATGGGTTAATAATTTCACACATAAGTCGCACCCCCAGCCAAACTATGAAAAAAAACTGCGACTTATAGTCTGAAAAATACGGTATAGAAAACACGCAACAAATGCCTTAGAAGGTCTTTGCTGCCCTGTGCTTTAGTAGCTCTGAAATGTAGGACAGTTACTGTATGCCAAAAATCACAAAACCGTACTGGAGGTCTACATAGACTAGGAAGAGAGTTGATCATGGATGTTGCGTACAACCGCATCTTCTTCTTAGCCTCGAAATCAGAGCGAGATTATTCTTCCTACACGGACATTCTTGTGGTATGCCAGTCCAGGGCCCGCAGTGTAATTTTGCTCCGGCGTTTTAGGCTTGATGAGTGGCGCGGTGAAGATGTGGAGAACCTGTGGTCTGTTGTCTTTGGTGTAACGATGTTTTGTACTTGTCAAACACGACAAAGATCTTATACTGTCTACACATTAAATGTGTTTATTTCCAAATCTTTGACTGCTTGTCTGTCCATCAAAGCATTTATTTTGGTCGTAATCGTCATCCCCCATAGCTAATTTGATTGACTATGTAGATTAGTATGTTTACGGTTGTGGTAGGGTTTTTATCTTTGCTTGTGTTTGGCTTGGAGACCAATATTTGGCTTTGTCTAAAACAATTGTTAGAAAAGTTGTGTGGTGTTTATCTTGGCAGACAATGTTTAGTGCACATTGTGTGTGTTTGGCGCAGAGCGAGTTGTTACACAGACGGAAAGCTGAAGGCATGATTATGTCTGCATTGTATTGTTTCTGCAGCTGTTTGTGAAAAAAGTTGGAATACAGCTCAATCCACATTTAATCGCATTTAATTCTGCAGATTGTGCACTAGGCATTTTGGTGTGATGGGAAAGTTTGCAATGAATAGATTGTTTTAAAAAGTGTTTTAAAACAATAGAGGATGCGGGACAGAACCCTGGGGAACACTGTTTATTGGTACTTGCTAATTATCTTAACATCTAAAATCAGTTTCTCTGTAAATTCCAAAGAGAGTCACATGTGAAACATAGTGGTTAATGTTAGCGTTTACAACTAGAAGAAAGTAGGCGCTCACTTTTTTACCCTTGTGCAAGCCAGGCTGAATGCCAAGATAAATCGGAGAAATTGACAGGTTCCCCAGTTAATATGAAACTAAAACTCTAAAGCAAATTGTAGCGAACATAATCATTTATACTTTTCAGCAGTTCATTCATAGGCCTCTACTGCAGTGGGCCCTCAACTGAATTCCCTGGGCACTTTGTGGTCTGAGAGCCTTAGGGGTCCACAAAATATTTTCCAATAAATTATGCTGTATCTTGTAAAAATGACAAACCTCGATAATTGGGGACAAGTATTCCAATATTAATATATTGTAAACCAATTAATTATATCTTGATTTAGCTTTGGACCACTTACACTGATTTAGCTTTGGACCACTTACACTGATTAATTTGTGACTGAAGCTAGTTTCACAATTCGTTATCCGTCAAATCCAATTTTTTTTTTTGTGTGTGTAGCCGTTCATATTGCAAAAACCTATGCAACTTGCTTCATGAATAGAATGTGGCCTCTATATGTGACTGTGACTTGTGAGACCCGTCATTACATTGTCACAGTGTTTATGGAAGTAAATATGGTCCCTTTGAGAGCTGTCCGCCATCATGTTTTTTTTTTCACTTTTGACGATCGATTGGAAGAACCAACATTTTCCTAAAATGATAGCTTCATGTGTTATATTAAGAAGGAAAAGGTACTTTTGCTCCTTCCTCCGCCATAGCTCGTCCGCTTCTGCTGTTTGTTTTGTCGAGCAGAAGTGACATATTTCACTTGTTGATGACGTAGAGGTCGGATTCATGCAGATATGCATTGACAGTGCAGTGGTGTCAGGCAATGTTAGATTTTTTTTCAAATCTGTTTTGGACTCATTTGGGTTTAAAAAAGGAATCAGATATCTACCCATTTACACTGCATGAAAAAAATCAGTTATGTGTCGCAGATTGACAAAGAAATAGTGTCAACGTAGCCTTAATCTCACATCTGTTTTTTTTTAAACATTTTTTTTCGTGTGTTTGTTTGGAACAGAAGACGTATTATTTAAGGAAAGATGCATATTTGTAGTGCTGAAATGATTACTCGAATAATTTGAGTAACTCGATTTTAAAATTGATTGAGAAATTTTCTCCCCCTCGAGGAATTGTTTCATTTTGCCAGGTCCGAGCATGATGTTTTTACTGGACTACTTTTAATGCGGCACAACGCGCTGACATCACGTGCGTACAGGAAGAAGACAGAGGCGGCGGATATATTTGATTTCAACTAAGCCTGTCGCGATAACAAATTTTAGTGGGCGATAAATTCTCTCTTAAATTATTGCGATATGCGATATTATTGCGCCCCCCTCCCCAATTTTTTTTTTTTAACCAATTTTCAATAACACAGTAAGAATATATAATAATAATAATACTAAGTAATATTAAGTACACCCATTTAAACGGAATTAATATTTACTCAATATCCATACCACACAGAAACACAGAATTAATAAAATGTCTTTTTCAAGAAAAAAATAAAATTGCACTTCAATAACTTAAGCATTTAGGCACAGAGATATAAAGTTGTAGTAACACAAACAATTGAACTTTAGCAACAAGAGAAAAACACATTAATTAAGTAGCAATAACAAAAATTTGGCTTCACTAAGGCTAGATTCATACTGCAGGTCTTTTAATGCACAAATCCAATTTTGTGTCATGTCTGCTTTTCTTCTTTTATTTTCTATTACTGTGGTCAAGCCCGCTTCTGCATAATAGCCGGAGTTCAAGCTAGAAGCCAATGGACAGCTACATCGCTCCCGTCCTGCCTGCTGCTTTCGGTTTGCTGACGTCATTGCTGCATGGATTCCGATTCGGGACACTTGAAAGTTCAGACCGCCAGCCACATTCTGGAAAAATGTGGCCCAGATCGGATTTAGACCACATACGAAAGTGACCCAGATCGGATTTGAAATGGTCCACTTCAATGCGACTTGTCACGTTCAGACCGTCAAGTTAATGCTTCGCTTGAGTCGGAAAAACACGAAAAAAATCGGATTTGTGCATTAAGACCTGCTGTATGAAATTAGCCTAAGTGTCAAACAAAATTAAACAGAGGTAAAACGGTCTGATTTCTTCAGCAATGTAGCGGACTACACGTTCCGTGAGGGAACGCCATTTTGCGCGATCTCGTTTGTGTTTCTCAAATCAGGCGATTACCTCTGTAACTGTCGATTCCCGTGACGAGGAAGGCTCTGGTTGTTGCGATGCAGGTTTCTTACCAAGCAGTTTTTGGTTGCCTGGCCATTTTCATTTGGTTTAAAAATCAAAATATTCCCACACCGGGGCTGTGGTCTTTGGCTTGGAAATCAGCATTTTCCGTCCATTTTGCTGCTCACTCATTGCTGTACGCCGACAGTGCACTCGGCCCCGTCCATCCACCATTGAATGATGGTCACGCAAACTCAAATGTATAAAAACGAACATACCCAGAAGTCAATAAAAAAGAGTGAATTCTCGTCACAGCATATTGTGCTGTTGGTAATGAGGACGCACGCACACACGCACGCGCATGAGGCGATAAATCGCAGTGGGAAAATTACCGCCTTCATTTTCATTTACCGTGCGACAAAGACAATTATTGCATATCGCGGCAAGTTTAATTTCAACCACGCATGAATATAGAGGTAACAACAAGGATGCCGACTAAAGCGAAGAGAAAGGCACCAAGAGCAAGCAGAAAATGTCAAAAGTGTGAAAGTATTTCAAGCTGGACACCAAGGCAAACACTGTTTCTTGTATTCACTGTAAGACGGCGCTTGCATAACACTCCAGCACGTGTTCAATGCTGCGACTCTACCGAAGGCACTCCGTGTATTCTGAGAGCGGAGGAGCGATACTCGGGACAAGGTAAACTTAAGTTAACGTGGCGCTAATATATAAGATTAACGTTACTACACCTTTCTAAAGTGACGTTAGCCCTGCGGAGGGCTAGGTTTCTTTAATTATGACTACTGTTGATGCGTGGCTAAGGTGTCTTTCATACAGGCTTGATTTAATCTGTAAAAACACAGTGCTGTACACTTGTACAGTAGTGATGAGGGTGTAGAATAAAAACATAATAAAGCTAATTGTCAATTTTAGCTCAGTAGTCATTGATGGATAAAACACCAAGTGGCACTGGTGCCTAATGTGCTCCAATACAGCAGGTATCATACATTTGGTAACACTTTATAATAACTATCCGTTTTACTAGTTAATAGATCATTAGTAAACTGTTGATACATAATTTATTGTTGATTTGTGAAGTATTTGTTAACAGTTTGTTAAGCATTTACAGGGGTGTTCCTAACCTGGAACACAGTTTGTGTAGAAACGTTTCAAGTTTTTGTGTGTAACGTTTGGCATTTCTAATTTTTCAGGTTAAGAAATGCCGTTCACTTCAAAAGAAAAGGCATTTGATAAGGCATTTTGCAGGCAGCGCTCATGTTTCACATTTATGAAAATCTGCCATAGAACCAACAAATATTTGTACTTTCTTTTTGTATATTAAACCAATAAAACTTATGACCTTCAACATAAAGTGTATATAGTTTTATTAAGATCCATCAACTAGCATGGGCATTTAGAATGGGGTCAACCATATTGGAACACCCTGTAAATGCTTAACAAAATGTTAACAAATACTTCACAAATCAACAATAAATCATTTCTCAACAGTTTACTAATGATCTATTAACTAGTAAAACGGATAGTTATTATAAAGTGTTACCATACATTTATTTTGAACACTGCAAAAACTCTAAATCCTATCAGGACTAACAATTTAGACTAACTTAAAACTTAACTAGAACTTAAAAATAGCTTGACACAATTGGAAATTCAATTGAAACACGTGGGGAAAACACCTAACTGTAGAGTGAAGTGTGTTAGCAAGCGTAATTACATTTTAGGTAAGAAATAAGATTTTTTTTTTTTTTTTTTTTAATAAGAGCTAGAGGGGTTTTTTGTGAAAGTAGTGAATCTGTTGTTGATGTTATTGTCTGAGATGCAATTGTTGGCTGTTTTCAACAATCTACTGTACATCTAAATTAAAAGACATTGATTGTCCAAAAATGATTAGATGAAATGTCTTGTTTTCACATGTATGTTTATTATTGCTCTTTACCTAAAAAAAAATGTTTCATCCGATTACTCGATTAATCGATGCAATTTTCAATAGAATACTCCATTACTAAAATATTCGATAGCTGTAGCCCTACATATTTGACATAAAAACTATTTTTTGTCATTCTCAATTTTCTAATTACTACAGAAAATATAATAATTTAGAACAGAAAGCTTTTATAGTATGGTAGGGTAGGGTAGTCATTTCCCAACCCAAAAGTAATACTGTACATTTGATCATCAGCCCCTGTGACAATAATGCCCACCCCAAGAGATTATTCACTGCCAGCCTCTCCCAGTCGAAATGGAGTGGACGTCCAACGCCGTTAATGGCAGTCAACGAGTTAAACAAATGTCCTACAAGAGTTAAGGGAAAATTTTCCCATGTGAATAAGGTCCTTGGGCCCAAAAAGTTCGAGCACTATTCCTCTAATGATAACGTTTGCTTCTGTTCATCCGTGAGCCTCGGCTCAAAATGGACATCCAAATAAATGACAACTAGGAATCACCGGTCAGTTGGGGAAGAGAAAGGATGTGGTGGAAGATGGCTGGAAATTGAGCAGTGCGCTGTCCAAATAAAGGGACTGTGAGCCAGCACGAACTGAAAGAGGAAGCCATCTTCGCTCTAAAGAGGCTTGTGGCCAAAAGTCAATGATAGCAACGTGACTGTAGAATCATGCCAAGTTGTTACAGGACTCCACTTAATGTCCATAAAAATCTGTATACTGCATATATAAGTCTCAAGTGAGTATCCAGTTCTTGGTTAAATTTTAAACAAAGGAAATGGACGATCGGCAATTTGCGATGAATATTAGAGAACAAAGTTTTAAATATCAAGATCAAGTTCATATTAGGGCTGTAATCGTAATTAATCACAATTCAAACCATCTATAAAATATGCCATATTTTTCTGTAAATTATTGTTGGAATGGAAAGATAAGATACAAGATGGATATACATATTCAACCTACTCTACATAAGTACTGTATTTGTTTATTATAACAATAAATCAACAAAATGGCATTAACATTATTAACATTCTGTTAAAGGGATCCATGGATGGAAAGAGTTGTAGCTCTTAAAAGATAAATGTTAGTACAAGTTATAGAAATTTGATATTAAAACCCCTCTTAAAGTTTTCGTTTTAATAAAATTTGTAAAAATTTTTATCAAAAAATTAACTAGTAGCTGGCCATTGTTGATGTCAATAATTACACAATGCTCATTGTGCTGAAACTCATAAAATCAGTCGCACCCAAGCGCCAGCAGAGGGCGAAAAAACACCAAAAAACACAAGTAAAAAATGGACATGACACTGTGCTGTCATTTTAATCTGTTTGAGCGGGGTATGTTTGTTAAATGCGTCAAATATTTTAACGTGATTAGTTTAAAAAATTAATTACCACCTGTTAACATGATAATTTTGACAGCCCTAGTTTATATCCATAGGCGACAAATGCAAGCATACCGTATTTTTTGGACTATAAGCCGCTACTTTTTTCTCGCCGCTTCTACCCTGCGGCTTTTACAGTATAAGGAAGTGGTTTATTCATTGATTATTATTTTTTTTTACAAGCAAACTTCATCTTTTCTTGTTAAAAATAATAGAATTGGATAATTAGACATGTTTTAAAAGAATGGCTTTCCAAATTCTGCAATGACATAGCTCTCAGCCACTACACTAGCACAGATAAAGCTTGCCAGAAGCTTGTCAGACTTACTCAAAAACTCATGATTTTATAAATGAATATGGCTCCATCTGATACTATATGCTGCTACAAAAGAACAATTTGAAAAAGGATGGGAATCCATTATTTACTACGACAAGAGATCGCGATCCTAGCGATGATTAGCTGTTTTTTAACTGGCACTCAGAGGACTTTAATGCCACAGTATGCTACAACAAAGTTCCTATATAAGGGTTAGCGCTAGCTGTTAACCGTTTTTTTAGAGGATTTCATCCACTTCAAGTTTAGAAGGAAATTTAAATATTTTTTTCAAATGTGGAGACCTGTTTTTTAAAGTTTGTTTTTAAACATTCAGACAACATGTGTCAGTGATGTTGATGCGTTTTTATCTGGTTAATATATTTTTGATCAATGAAATATTTCTGTATAACATCTATGTAAATACCCAATGTTAAGATATCAACACCAGCGGCTCATAGTCAGTTATATATGTGGATTTATTTCTAAAATAATGTGAAATTTAGCCGTTGCAGCTTATAATCATGTGCGGCAGAAATTACGGTAGTTAGCGATGGGAGTGAAACATTACATTGGAGACATACTGGAACATGATTGTTATATTGCAAAAATGTGATGCATATTTGGAATGATCATGTCATTACATTTTTGTGATGCAACAGCATCCATATGATTCATGATATTGCATTTTTTGCCATTGGAAACAGACGTAGCCTCTGACTAGCAAACAGCATTGCTAGTGACATTTAGTCAATTGGAGCCAAAGCAAAAAATGAATTAAAAGAAAATTGTTTACTGCTTCTGACAAAATAGGATATTAATAAGATTTTAAATTGTCAGCCGTACCATATATTACCATCAGTTGACGAGACAGCTCATACAGACATTGCGCCATGGCTTTTCATAGCGTCCTAGCAGCTTTCACTGCACTAAAGCTGAACTCAAAAACACGCTGCGTTCTAATGCCACATTTAGGTGGAAACAGGACAAACATTTTAGTGCATACAAGCAGGCATGAGTGTCTCAAGAGTGAATTGGTCGAGGATTCAAGGTAATTATTATAAAAAATAGCACTATGCATGCACTTCGAAACATTGTTAAAAAAAAAATGAAATGAATGGAAAAATTAGTGCAAATTTAGCTTGAAATGTTTAAGTACAATGAATGATAACTGCCCGTTTCTTTGCTTATAACCACAATTTTAGACTGTTTTAAGATCATATCTATAGAAATTCTGGGATTTACCAATATATGTACAAGAATTTTCAACTTAGACATCTCTGTTTTGTGATGAACGCCATGTTGGATTTTGTGTCCATACACAATTGCATAACTTTACATTCAAATAATCAGCTAATTCTAGGCCAACTGCCATTTTTTTTGGCAAAAAAAATTATATAGACATTTCTGCGTCCATACAAAAAAAAAAAAATTGGCTTTTACGTGTTTTATCTTATGTAACATTTCAATATAAAAACGACGAGGTCCAGATACGTGCTGAAGCAATAGTGACATCAGAATTCAACCTAAACAAGTTGTTATTGTATATAGAAAAATGCAAAATTTGCTTTTCTTGAGTCAAATTAAGATGACTCTGCATGCTTTCCTCAAGTATTAAGTGTCTGACGTGAAAACTGAGTGGTTTATCAGCTTTTGAAAACATGAAAATTGCACTAATTTAAAAAAATAATAATCGCTATTTCGGGCAAAAACTTATATGTCATGTTAAATATTGCAATTGATCCTGAAAATATCGGTGATTATCTCAGCATCTGGTGATTTTTGTGAATCTAGCGTAAAATCCGAGAATTTTATAGCCATTTTAAGTTTTGTTATACCGTATTGGCCCGAATATAAGACGGTGTTTTAGCATTGAAATAACACTGAAAAAGAGGGAGTCGTCTGATATTCGCGGTCTAGACATTATACCCATTCACGACGCCAGATGGCGCAAGATATCATTGAAGCGATGTTAAGTCATGACAGATCTCAGGTACTCTCCAAATTCATGACGCTAGATGGCGCCAGATATCATTGAAGCAATGTTCTGTCATGACAGATCTCAGCTACTAGTTTAACCAGTTTGCATTATTTTATTGCAATGTTTTTCCTTATTCAGATTTGTTTCAAGACTTAAGTAACAGTAAGACTTCACTTTGATGGTTAATGCAGTTACTGCAATTTTGTTGTTTTATCACAATATTTATTTACATTTTCAATTTTATTTTATATTTCATTTTTATCATTTTATATACCCACAAGGTTTATTTACATTTCAAAAACCAGAAGCCATTCATTTACGAATGTGATTGCACTTTAGTTTACATATTTAAATGTTCAGATATTAGAATTCGAATGCGGCAAATTAACATGCTTTTTCTCTCAAATATATTGTTATAATAATTTGTTTCGGATGTACTGTAATTATTTTCTGCATAAGAATTGGGGTTCAAAAAGTCTTTTTTCAAACTTGAGACTTGAAAGAGGGGGTCGTCTTATAATCAGGGCAGTCTTATATTTGGGCCAATACGGGTATTAGAAATTATAAACCGGGATTTTATTACAGAACGACTTTCAATTTTTTGATGCCGCTGCTCATGGTGACTCATACATGCCTAAGGAAGCTGCCTGTTTTGGTTTTAGGTCGCTAGCGGATTTGGTTTTGAAAATATTTTGATTTAAATTTTTGAAAATAGGCCCCCTACGGAGTGACCCTGCGCCGTTTCCCGTCAACTGATAGTGAAAGTCGTACATTAAGTTGCAAAATTTAGCTAAAAAAATACAAATCAGAAGTAGGAAGTGATGTTATGCTTCTTCATAGTCTGATCTTAACTCATCACATTCAAAGAGCCCGGTTGCAGTATTCTTAATCTTTTAATCTAGCCGACACCCCCACAGCCACCGCACTCTCAAGCTCCTTCTCCCTTTTTTTTTTTTTTTTCGTAATTACAGGACATACTTAGAGAGATTATGGTGGTGACATCTGCAGATCAGTATGAACTGAGAACACATGCAGACAAGAGTGCGTATTAAGCTTCCCTTTCTTTAAAGGACCGCTTTGGGTTGTTCAACTGTTAATCCTCCTTTCATTATTCGGCAACGTCTCGATCAGTTATGATGATGTCAGGGAAATGTTACACCTGAAGGTGATACGCGACACGCAGACACAATAGTGTTGATAGGAAGTGATTGATTCTTGTTTTTTTTTTGTTTGTTTTTTTTTTGCCGCGCCAATAAAACCTTGAAAATCATTAAAAATCAATCAGTGGGCCACCACTTATTTGCAATTCACCAATGTTTGAATCTGAAAGACATTCTAAACCAGGGGTTTCAAATGTACGGCCCGCGGGGTTGTTCTGCCTGACAGGCACCTTGTAACTCATATACTGTACATACAGAATCACATGCTTTTAATTTGAACTCACCATAAAACCAGAAGTCTGGGATTTGTGTGATCGAGTGCGTGCACTACTACACTCTGCTCAGTTTTGTGTCCGCAGACAAATTCATTCATTCAAAGTCAAAAGGGCGCCGGCAATGGCAGCTAATGAGTTAAACAAGGAAGTTACCCAGAAAATCCCCAAAATCAACAACAAGTGAAACAAAATCAACAGGAAGTAACTGGGAAACTCCCCAAAATCAACAGGAAATGACCAGTGAACTGGAATCTGCCCAGAAATGCCCCAAAAATCAATAAGAAATGATCCAAAATTTAAAACAAGTGCCCTGCAAGTACCCCTAAAATTACAAGGAAGCAGTGTTGTTTTTGTCAACGATGATGTCAACAAATACTCATGACAGTGACGGGACGATAACGATCGGGAAAAAAAAAAAGTGTTTTGGAAGAGTTAAGCATAACGAGCTTAATGCCAGTTTTTGTCTGTCGAGACGAGAACAAGACAAAAATGCACAATAGTTCCTGTCACATGTTCACAATATGTTACATTTTATGTGTAGTTAACAGTGTCTGGTTGTGTCACTCATGTGACGTGCTGTGCCACCCCCCACTCAGCAGTGCAGTGCCTTCTCTACTCTCAAGGCTTGCACACACCCCGAACAGGAAGATTTGTTTTCTTATCTTGGCCAGACAGAATATGCAAGGTTGCTTTAGCCTTTAAAGGTCTGTGCTGAGTGATCGTCACACACTAAATGTAACTCTTAGCGTTAGCATAGCATTCACATTTGCATTAGTGCTAACTGTGAGCGCCCTCTTAAACTCTCGGACAACTTTTTTTACATACTGTTCGTGGCGTCCAGGTGGGTATAATTCATTGAAAATAATGTACTGTTTTCCAGTTGAGTGTGTATTATCACTAGAGGTGTGCAGAATTTCCGATTCTTAGATTATTCGCGATTCGGCCGTGGAAGGTTCGAGAACGATTCACAAACATCCAAATTCCGATTATTGAAATATGCCAAGTAAAGCGGAAGTACAACACACTCAGCACGCCGCGCGGTCTTCGGGACGGAACGGAGCGAGAGTAGCTAAACATCATGCTTCTCATTACCCGGCCCCTCAGGTAATGCCAATGCTCAACTCACGGCTCTAGCTCAACTCATGCCACGAGCTAAAAAAACACAACAACATACCTGACTGCTGCCGAAAAGCTGCTACAAAGTACAGCCACATAATGTTACGGTAGATATCATTTATATAGGACTAGATGCATTATAGATTCGGTAGCGTAAGCAGCATATCTACAAAAAGCTAGATGCGGGCGTTAGTAAACGGCCGCCATCTTAAAGCAGTACACTTCCCTGCAAGGCTGTTGTAGCGAACCTTGCAAGCAAACCTAATTAACTTTTTATCTAAAATACTCCTAAATCGGTAAAATATTGACTTGAATCTATCTTTAAAATAGTTTTAAAACTTTCACATGTCGAAAGTAGACAAAAGGGAAATTATGGAGTAACGGGAGCAATTTTAACAACTTTAACGGTTGAGTCACAACATTAAATTAATTGAATGTAGTTTAAAGCTGCTGATACAGAATGGGGACTGGAGTTTTTTTATTTAATGTTATTTTTGTATATTTGTTTACTGCTATATGCGAACTTGATACTGAAATAGTAGTTTGGTTTATCCTGAGAGTATTTTTGAACAATTTTGGAACTAATGTACAAAACTTAAAAAAAAAAAAAAAAAAAAAAAAAAAAAAAAAAAAAGGAGGGGGGTGCATCAATAATCATTTTATAATCGAATCGGAGCCTCTGAATCGTAATCGAATCGTTAGGTGCCCAAAGATTCCCAGCTCTAATTATCACCAAGTTGGTGTTGTCCTTGTAGACGCTACAATATGTGCTTGTCTGTCAATGTTCTTTCAAAACAGTTGGAAAGCTTTATTTATTTATTTATTTTTGGAGTACATTTTTTTAAATTTTACAGACGAAAACATTTTTAGTAAACGTCGATGAAAACTAGACGGAAACAAACACATTTTGAGATGACTAAAAAATGAATAGGTACAGTGGGGAGAACAAGTATTTGATACACTGCCTATAGGAAAACCCATTGGCAGTGTATCAAATATTTGTTCTCCCCACTGTAAATGCTGGTATGATATTCTGACAGTATAATAAATTTAACCCAAAATATCACAGTTTCTCGGTTTTCCAATTACAGCTCTAAAATGCTTTACTTTGAGGTATCTAGGTTTAATTTTTTTTTTTTCCCCCATTGAACAGGATTTTTATTTTTCAAAACATATTAGCAAAAATAAATTATTTTCCATTAAAAGCATATCATGTTTACATTACACACACACACACTTTTTCTCAACATAGACAGTTGCCAGTGAAAGAAAAACACCGGATGTTTTACCACCGCTAGACAAACTAAACACGCTGGAGTTAACTCTCGTAGCTGGTGGGAAACGTTCATGACAGTGTTTACTAACCTTTAGTTTTGTATAAATGTGAAAATCATACTGGAGGTATTGCCTCTTCGGCAGCTACCCTCCGCAAACATGTTTTACTTGTCGGGTTGGCCCTCCTCCTCTAAGCCGCATATTACCATACCAGCGATTTTGTTTTCTTCGATAATGGAAAACGTTCAGCCATCGTGGAGCTCAGTTGACTCAGTGACACTGAGCAACAATCAGTGGGGTTGGGTTGAGCCTTACAGCTGCAAGTGAGGGATTTCTCCAGGCATTTTGGGACATAAAAAATAGCTGATACCTTCGGGCGGTATGACAGAAAATTTTTGCAGTTTTGAAACCTTGACGTTTTCAAACCACGGTATACCTCGGAACTAGTAATCGGCACATGTCTAAATATGACTAAGACTAATAAGCGTTATTGTCCATAAGACTAAGATTGAGACGATGATAGATGTCCATTTCACTAAAACTGGGAGGATCTTTCAGTGCCACTAACGGCGCTAGACATCCAATGCATGTCTAGCCCCATCGATAGCAGCCAATGAGGTAACTTATTTGGCCAAAAATATACTGGTCCGCCCAACATGAGATTTAATTGCCATAAATGTGGCTCGCAAATCACCCCTGACACCCCTACTCTAAACTTACTTGATAAAACCTTTACGAAGTTTAAATTGTGGGGGAAATTTGCCAGAACAGCATGGAGTTTGGCACGCATCTTTCATTTTGCAGTCTATAAATTTGTCCCTCAGTATTTCAAATGTTGGTTAGCTTGAGCTTTTTAATGCCACAACAGATCAAAAACCTACATATGCGATGAACACTAATTGCCGCAAGCGATCTAGGGAAACTCCCAAACAAAAAAAATATTCAGATAGTCAAGGTCTATAACTCCAAGATACTTCTTTAAATTACAATTACTATAACAGATTCTTGTTGCACCCTCTTTGCATTCATCCAACAACGAGCACTAAACAGAGGAGCCTTCTTTCCTGAAATTACTATGAAAACATACAAACTTTTCCGGATGACCAGGTGACCTTTAAGTGGAACAACTTTTAAGTGTATCCATTCAGTGCTTCCCATTCAAAGATTTATGGACCGCTCATTCTTGATCAAGCATTTTTAGGACTTCAGGTAAGAACAAGTGTCCTAGCGCTCACCTGGTTTCCACTTCTGGTTTCTGCAGGCAGGGATCAGAGTTCAAGGGAAAATAAAAGCTTGTGCTGACACAGTTATGTGGCGGGACCAGCCCCCGTGAAGCCTGCCGCCTCGAGGCAGGTAAAAGACTCACCCTCCTGCATTATAGTGGCTCTTAATGCAGTTTTCTTTCCGTTTTCTCGCATCGCTAACCACCAATCATGTTTGTAACAAAAGTACTATTGAGGTCAGTGGCCACGGGGGCCACATGGCCATGGCTTTGGATGCTTGTGCATGGATGAAAGCACGTGGCTGCCTCTTTACATTTGTGTGCTAAGACATACCACCACTTACAGTATGATGGTGCAAGGTGGATGTGAGTTTTCCTTCTTAAGTCAAAGAGCGCTGAAGTTGCTCTGTTCAAAATGAGTGAAAATTGGAATACACCAATAAATAATTAAAGAGGGCAAAATTGTCACGTATGACCAAATAATGGGGAAGAATGCGAGAAACATTTTATGAAATGCTAAAATTTTAAATACCAAAAGGCTTTAAAAGTGAAAGGGAACATTGTAAAGTGATGAAAAACTCTAAGAAAAGCGGTTCAGAAAATGGATGAATGAATAATGCACAGGTAAAATAATGCAATTTTTGTGTGAGGTGGATAAAAAATGTTGAGAGAGAAGAAAAAAAGGAGGGAACAAGGTAGACAGAGGGTGAGTTGGTCAAAATAAATTACTTAAATATCATCAAAACTGTGAAAAATGCCTTTTTTTTAAGTAGAAAGAACAAATTGTGAAACTTGTCATAAAATATGTGAAGATTTATATTAAGTCTTTCAGTGCCTTTGACTTGATAGACAGTGATAGTGACTTTTTTTGTCTTTCTGCTGCAAATTTAAACGAGTTTGTCCCAAGTAGACGTCCAATTCATTTAAACTGGGAGGGTAGACCAAAAGATTGTATGTTAATTGTCTTAAAATGTGACTTTTTTTTTTTACAAAATACAAAAACTGTAGATACATCTGTCATGTGCAATATTGCTAAAAAAGTTTACGACAGCCTCTTTCATGAAGAGATTTGACAAATACTGTAAGCCTTACTTCAAACACGAGCGTTTCATTGGTGGGCCCGGCAGCAAACAAGCTCTCAGGTTTGCTGAAAGACCGCTGGTAGCTGAACGTGGCCCCTCCAAAGTAGAATCTGCCCGGCCAATCCACAGTCCAGTCACCGGTTAAGTAGTACTTTCTCTTCAGGGAACGCACGGCCAGGTAGCTGGTCGATACCGCCATCTCCTCAATGCGAATGCTCCGGGCACCGGCAGGGATGGTTACCATGGAGTAATACTCTGGGAAAAGGAGATAGGATTAGATGCGTGATGATTTCTTGTCATTTTGGACATAACTCAGATGCACTTACCATTAGCTCTGTGCTGCAGCGTGTACATGCCTTTGTAAAATTTGCATGTAGAGTTGCTTCCTTTGCATACACCGCACGCATCCAGAGAAGCTTTGGATCCTAAAATCTGATCACAACCAACCGTCTGCAAAGAAAAATTAGATATGAATGAATTGCTGGAAAAAAAACAGTGAAAAACAAAATGGGTATCATGTAAAAGAAATAGGTATACCGTAATTTTCGCACTATAAGACGCACCACATTATAAGCCGCCACCCACCAAATTTGACACGGAAACGACATGTGTTCATAGATAAGCCGCACTGGACTATAAGCCGCAGCTGTCCTCACTGTATTATGGGATATTTACACAAAAAGATATTAACCAGTAACACTTTATTTGACAGCGGCATCATCATCTGTCATAAGACCAAATGAACCACCATGAAGTTTTGAAACAATTGGCTGCAAAGCTTCATTGCTTCAAGAGGTTTCATTTGGCTATCTCTGCTCCTTTGGGGGAGACAGTCAACCTCTGCTGCCACCTGCTGTCAACACTCTTGCCATCCAACATGCCTCCTAGCATGCATTGCAGTGCTACGGATGTAAATAACAATCAAAATTCTTGTTATGAGCTAACTATTCCTTCAGTTACTGTTCCAATGGTTTCATTAATTGTTAATTATGATATTTGGTAACCCCATTTTTTGACAGTGGCGCTATTAGACTGTCATTAGATAATCATAATTATGACATGACACTGTCATGAGCATTAATGAATGCTTATAACTGATGTCATTTAGTGTTATCCAGCAAATTATCTCACTTTGAATGGATGTAAAAGATCCGAGCTGGACATAAATGGAGCTAGTGACATAATTTGCCAGATGACACTTAATGACATCTATCATATGCATTCAGTAATGCCCCAGAAAGTGGCATGTTATAATTATGACGGTCTTATGACGCCGCTGTCAAATATTTTTACAGGATATTCTTTTTATCTATGTATTTTCCCCAATTTCTAAATAAATGGCATGGTCATGAAAAATAACAGTCTTGTGCTAAAATATGAAATATTTAAAAATGCATTTATTCAGTACAACATGGAAAAATGACTCCATAATGGTCAAAACTGTCGCCTTCTTGCACCTCCCGAACAATATTTTATGCCACCGGTGATAGTCCGGCTTTTGTCATTTCCATGCCCCGGCTTCGGAGAGCGTAAACAAACCAGGAGGCGTGACAGCTAGCCGACATGCAAACCCGAACCTAGCGGCGTTTCCAGGTCTTTATCTTGCCTTAGGAAGCGAAAAAAATCACACAAAACCTCCCCGGATTATGTCACATGGCGGCAGGGTTGTCGATTGTCTTTACCGATCGGCAACCCCCCGGCCGCGAGCAAGTTCCCCTGCTTCGGGCAGGAGAGCTCACTTGCCGGGGAAGCAGCTGGAGAATTACCGCCAGGCAAACCGGCCAACGTCGGAGGAGCGTGTAGCTGCCCGAGCCCAACCCGAGGATAGTGGTCTATTGCCGGTTATCTGTCAACTTTTGCACCCTTATAATATTTTGCTCCCAAAGCTGTTGTGGCTGTGAATAAGCCTCTTTTACATTCAGTTGGACTCTCAATGTTATCATCAGCTGCTAAATAAACAAGTAACACCATAAGTATTAGAGCTGGGAATCTTTGGGCACCTAACGATTCGATTATGATTCAGAGGCTCCGATTCAATTCTAAAACGATTATTGATGCACCCCCCTCCTTTTTAAAAAAAAAAATATTTAAATTTTTTTTTTTTTTTTTTATGTTTTGTATATTAGTTCCAAATTGTTTAAAAATCCTCTCAGGCTAACCCAAACTACTATTTCAGTATCAAGGTAACATATAACAGTAAACAAATATACAAAAATAACAGTAAATAAAAAACTCCAGTCCCCATTCTGTATCAGCAGCTTTAAACAACATTCAATTAATTTAATGTTGTGAATCAACTATTACAGTTGTTAAAATTGCTCCCGTTATTCCATAATTTCCCTTCTGTCTACTTTTGTCAAAGTTTTAAAACTATTTCATCATTTAAAGATAGATTCAAGACAAGATTTTGCCGATTTAGGAGTATTTTGGATAAAAAGTTAATTAGGTTCGCTACAACAGAGCCTTCTAGAGAGGTCTACTGCTTTAAGATGGCGGCTGTTTACTTACGCCGGAAAGTCTGTCATTTCGCATCTCTGTTCAATAATACATGTTTTAACACTGACGTCGTCTGTCATTTTGCATCTAGTTCTACATATATATGATATCTACTGTAGCCGTATGTTTGTAGCAGCAGAGCAGCAGAGACTGGGCGTTGTTTGTAGCGGCTGTCGGCCGCAGTCAGGTATGATTGTTTTTTTATCTAGCGGCATGAGTTGAACATGATATTTACTCGATCCGTTCGTCATTGTGTCCCAAAGACCGCGCTGACTATGTTTTACTTCCGCTTTACCTGGTATAATTCAATAATCGGAATCTGGATATTTGTGAATCGTTCTCGAATCTTCCATGGCCGAATCGCGAATAATCTAAGAATCGGAAATTTCGCACGCCTCTAATAAGTATACATGTTCAACACGAATATGGCATAAATTAAGGGTTAATTCCGATTTGCGCTGAAAAATGGGTTACGTCGCCAGCGTAGGAACGGAACTCATTCGTAAACTGGGGACTACCTGTAGTCACTAGCCCCATAAAGGGTTTAAGGTCTTAAGTGTAAATAAAAATAATAATGACAAATTACCAAAAATAGTCAGTTGCTCAATAAAGGGTTAAAAGTCTGATGTGCCAACTTTTGAATAACTGTCCACTAGTGACCACTGTCCCTGAAAGGGTTAATTACATTAAAAAATAAGCAATTGCGGGATGGACATTATAACCTATCCATGCAAATTTGTGTCATTATTTGAATTTTAGTGACTTAATGCCTCATCTAAATTGGCAGATTACGTTGACATACACGGTTGTTACAAGTACACACGCCACAATGACTAAATATACTCAAATTTACATGCAATTCAAGTCACTGCCAATTAAAGCCAACGTTTGGTCGCCCACCAGAAGCAACAACGTGTAGAAATGGGACAAAATAAGTGTCAACGCATCGGTTTGGGTTGCACCACAAGACAATTGCGCTAAGATCATGGTCAGACTTTTGAGATGATTGTTTGGAAATAAACTCTTGACTCTTGATGGCTGCTGAAAGGTAACACTTGAGGTCTACCAAAGTCGTTGAAAAAACAACGTTTAAGTCAAAGCGGGAAGAAAGGGATTGAACGGTGGTCACGCTGTGGACTGGCCTGCTGCACAATCTGTCTTATTTTTAAAGAAAATCATGCAATTATAAATCATTTTTGACACTTTTGTACCTCGCACACGCCGTCGATGCAAACATCGCCCCTGTGGTCGGAGCAGGAGGTGCCATCTTTGACCTTGCTGGACATGGCGAAGAAGAAGTCAAAGTCTTCGGCTGTGCAGTACAGCTTACAGATGTCTTCATCTGGAAAAAAACAAAAATAGAGAAGTTACACAATGAGGCATGCAGTTGGTCAAAAATATAACAACAGTAAAGAAGCTAAAGAATGACAGTGTATATAGCTACAGTATGTGAGGTTACATACATTATGCTATACATAAATCACTACGGAAACAATTTTTAGATTTTTTTTTTAAAAACAAAAAAAATATATAATTTCAGGACACTAGCAATCATAAATATGAGAGAAACAAGCGGAGGTGGGTAGTAACGCGGTACATTTACGCCGTTACATTTACGTTATTAGTAACTTTTTGAGAAAAATGTACTTGTAAGAGTAGTTTTACAAGCCATATTTTTTACTTGAATAGATTTGTGAAAAACAAACGCTACTCTTACTCCGCTACTATGTGCTACACTAGAGCCATTACATTTTTCTTCCTTATTCTACATATTAGATTTTACTTTATTTTTGCCCGAGATGCTGACAGTAGCACTACTATTTTAACCAATGACACTTAGCAACAATAATCACATGACTCCATTATACCAATAAGAAGTATCAATATGTCCAATGACTACGCTGGCTTGTTTAATCATGTGGTGTCTTTATAGCGCCGTAAAACACTATTTGAAAAAGTCTCAACATTACTCGAAAGCGCGGATTTCAACCTCTCAACCAGTTTTTATTTGACTATGGAAAACCGGAGATATGATTGTTTAAATTTCATGGTAGGAAATATTTTTTTTTTCCACTCAGAGGGCACTCATGCTCTTTGGACTGGTGATGTTTTATTTTTCTAGTCTGAACTTGATGAATTTTGTGCATTTCTTTTGCCTAATATGGTCATGTAAAAGGTTCTAGTACAGTAAATAACAGTTCATTTTTCGAGTTGGATTTCCATGATTTATGTTGAATTTTATGGCCATAATATGCTCTTCCAGTTACACCTATGAGGTGTTGCAACAATAATCAAATGACTTCATTATACCAATTAGCTGTAACAATACAGTCACATTACCACATGCAAGGTTGCAGTGGAAGTCCTATGATCCCACCGGCCTGTTTAATCATGTGGTGTATTTAAAGAACCGTAAAAAAGAACCTATTTCACATAGAACACTGCAGTCAACATTATTCGAAAGCACGTATCTCAACCTCTTTCCAAGTTTTTATTTGACTGATAGATCGTGGAAAACTGGAGATATGATAATTTTAATCTCATAGTAAGAACTTTTTCTCCACTAGAGGGTACTCATGCTCTTTGGACAGGTGAGGTTTCATTTGTGTAGATTTGTGTAGGCGGAATTCCATGATTTTTATGTATTTTTATGGCCCAATAAGCTCATGTATAGACCATATGTCCTTATAACCACACCTGTGGTTATAATGCAGCATATAAGCAGTTCATATGGATGACACTGCGCACAGAAAAAATATGCGATTGAAAAAAAAATGTAGACAAACATTGTAAGCAGTTACTCATTACTTGAGTATTCTTTTCACCTAATTTTTACTTCAACTTGAGTACATTTTTGGATGAGTACTGAAGTAACGCTATTCTTATTTGAGTAAAATTTTTCATAAAGGTTAATGGGGGGGGGGGGGGCACTTAAGCATTTATAATTTCTTAGCTAAGGGACACATGTGCTACACTTTACAAAAAGGGTCCAAAAAACATTCAGGAATGGTTAATTAAGGTTAAGTAATACTTATGAGGTACGTTCACGTGAAATAATACTATACTTAAGGTTAGGTTAGCAGCACCCAAGGACTCACAGAGCAATGTTTCTCATTTTAAAATAACAATCACTTACTAGTACTAGTATACATTAATAACTTTATTAATACACTAATGTATATGTGAATTAATGTTAAGTAATGTATTATATTTACTATATATCATAACCTAACCTTAAGCATGGCATTATTTCACGTGATGGTACCTCATAAGTATTACTTAACCTTAATTAAGCATTACTGAATGTTTTCTGGACCATTATTGTAGAGTGTAGCACATGTGTCCCTTAACTAAGAAACTATAAATGCTTAAGTTCCCCCCCCTTAACCTTGATTAACCATTACTGAAAGTACTAGTTTATTTTTTGATTGAAAATTTTACAAATTTTAATAAAACGAAAACATTAAGAGGGATTTTAATATAAAATTTCGATAACTTGTACTAACATTTATCTTTTAAGTACTACAAGTCTTTCTATCCATGGATCGCTTTATGAGAATGTTAATAATGTTAATGCCATCTTGTTGATTTAATGTTATAATACATAAATACAGTACTTATGTACCGTATGTTGGATGTATATATCCGTCTTGTGTCTTATCTTTCCACTCGAACAATAATTTACAGAAAAATATGGCATATTTTATAGATGTTTTGAATGGCGATTAATTATGATTAATTAATTTTTAAGCTGTATTTAACTCGATTAAAAATCGTTTAACAGCCCTAATTAATATATTGCTATATGTTAAATAAGGGATTATATGAATTATTGTAATGTTAGTTAAACATTAGTTATTGTCTTAAAATGCATTAACTAATGTGTTAACTTAATGCACTCACTCATGTTATTTAACTCATTTGCTCCCAAAAACGTATAAATACGTTAGGTTTTTAATTGATTCAGTGTCCCAAAAACATATTTATACGCCCCCCCACTTTTTTTTTTTTTTTTTTTTTTTTTTTTTGGACAAGAGGCCTCAAGTGGTTCCGATCTATCTTAGATACAATGCACAAAGCTCAAAACCCATTTTAAAGCAATAAAACTGACCACTGGAGGTCAGTAGCACATTGTTAAGAACTCATCTCGGGCCAAGAAAGTATGTGAAGAAAAATAGTCAGGAAACGGAAGTTGGAGGGATCTTGTGAAGACGCGTGAGAATTTGAGAAAAATGTGGAGAACGATTGGGAAAAAAAGGCAAACAACACTGGGGGAGTATTTTGAAAAGAAAACGAAACCATCGTCAAAGAAGGATTCAAAAAAACTATCTTGATGAGACAGACGGTGACGTCCACAACAGCGTCAGATTCCACACGCGTTCTGCGGAGCTCACGTTGCGTTACTCCTTAGCCTGAGGTTGAAACCAACGATGAAGATCATGAAGATGATGAAAAAAGTGAGACCGATCTTGAGCCAGACTAGCCACGGGAGCAGCCGAGAGCCTTCCCTGTTGTTATGTGCGCAAATAGTTCAACAGTTCAATAGTTTAGTTATGTGTAAATAAATTGTTACTTTGCCATCAAAAGCTCTATTTGGCTTGTTGTTTGTTAATTTGTAGAACAGAAACATTATTCAGATGTTTGGGATGTAACTAAAGCAAAAAATAGCTGTGTTAAAGTCAGCGTTTGAAATGTATGCTTTCACAAAAAGCTCAATTTCTCAGTTTTTTTTTTTTTATCAGAAATTGGAAAATTGCGCAAACTAAGCTATTTTCTAATGCTGATTTCTAAAGAATGGAAAAAGATATGAACTTATTTTTATTTCTGCTGAAAGAAGAGAGTCTAATCTTTCTCTTGGTGGGTTCCATGTTTATATAGCAATAGAACTAGGGCTGTCAAACGATTAAAATTTTTTAATCGAGTTAATTACAGCTCAAAAATTAATTAATCGTAATTAATCGCAATTAATCGCAATTCAAACCATCTATAAAATATGCCATATTTTTCTGTAAATTATTGTTGGAATGGAAAGATAAGACACAAGATGGATATATACAGTGGGGAGAACAAGTATTTGATACACTGCCAATGGGAAAACCCAGAACAAGTATTTGATACACTGCCAATGGGAAAACCCATTGGCAGTGTATCAAATACTTGTTCTCCCCACTGTACATTCAACATACGGTACATAAGGACTGTATTTGTTTATTATAACAATAAATCAACAAGATGGCATTAACATTCAGTTAAAACGATCCATGGATAGAAAGACTTGTAGTTCTTAAAAGAAAAGTGTTAGTACAAGTTATAGAATTTTTATATTAAAACCCCTCTTAATGTTTTCGTTTTAATAAAATTTGTAAAATTTTCAATCAAAAAATAAACTAGTAGCCCGCCATTGTTGATGTCAATAATTACTTGCACAATCCTCATGGCTGCTACAGGCTATAAAATCAGTCGCACCCAATTGCCAGCAGAGGGCGGCAAAACTCCACAAAACACAAGTGAGCGTTACTGTACTGTCATTTAAATCTGTCTGAGCGGGTCAACTGCGTTAATTGCGTCAAATATTTTAACGTGATTAATTTAAAAAATTAATTAACGCCCGTTAACGCGATAATTTTGACAGCCCTAAATAGAACAGAATTTTCTGTGGGCCTTGCAAAATCAGTCAAAATCCAGTAAAACGGCCGGGAGCGAAGGGCCTTGCTCCAGTGAAAATGGCTGGGAGTGAATGAGTTAATATATTAATAAATGTTTAGATAAGCGATTAAATTAATTATTGCCATGTTACTTAAATATTAGTTATTGTATAAAAATGCATTGACTAATGTTAATTAAGGGACCCTTATAGTAAAGTGTTACCAAAAAGTTGTATTTGTTTTAAATGTTGGATAATAAAAAAAAGACTACCTTGTTAGTTATTCAAGAAAGGTCTGAATGAAAACAAAACTGACGATTAAGTCTCGGGTAATTACTTCCTTCATTGAAATCACAGACAAGTCTCAGCAGATGACGGCGAAGGTGACTTAGCCCAAGGTTCCTGAGGCAGTTTACAATGTGTTCCTCCCAACATGACCTCCCATTCATCAAGAGCTTAAACAGGCCTGGGACGCTGGCCAAACAGATCACTGTCCTTCACTGCACTACCCCTCCTTCCTTCCCTCTCCCTTTTCAAATCTTTTCCAAGTGTGTTGAAGGGGTACAAGTGGTTGCATGCCTCCCATTATAGGTGGTAACAGTTCTCACACTCAGATACTTTTGAAGAAAAAAATAAAAATAAAAAGTAAAAGTAATGAATCATACCCTTTGATTCATTAGTGCATTTCCAAGTTTTTACTTCTAAAGTACAAAACTATTTGTACTTTCCACAAATGCCTTCAATGTCTGTTATGCAGAGTGATCCTTTTCGCAAGCTAATTTAGCTTCAGCAGTAGTAAATAGAAAAAAAAAATCTCATTAGGGGTTTTGGATCTGTAATACATAAGACAAATTAAGACAAGACAAAGCTTATCGCAGCTGAAACGCGCTCCTTTGTGTGTTTGAGATGAGTTGAACTGGCCAATTAGGTTAAAGCTATCGTGCTTTATGTTGAAAATCTTCCCAAGGATTAAATTCCTGAAACTAATTGAGAAAGTACTAAACATTGGACAGACCAACCATGACATCCCTGAATACATTCTATTGGCTCTTGGCAATATGGCTTGTATATACAAAGTAAAATATCATTTCCTTTTTTTTTTCTTTAAAAAAATCTGATTCGCTATCATCCATTTTTTGCTTGCACTAAAATCCTAGAGATATTCAAAACAGGTTTGTTACAGTGTTGATTTGCTTTTCTTCCCCCTCCTGATTACGCTTATTGCAAGTTCCTAGTTTTTCTATGTAAAATAGTTGCTAAAGGGATTGAAAATTGTCACTTGTTAAAAAAAATAATTTGTTCAGCTGGAAATACTGCGAGAAAAAAAAACAAACCTCTGGGGAGCCTTACACTAGGGGTCAGCAACCCGTGGCTCCGGAGCCGCACATGGCTTTTTGATCCCTTTGATGCGGCTCAGCTTTTTTAAAAAAATGCTTTGGATTAACTCAGCTTTCCTTTAGTAAGAAGTATAAGTCAGACTTACTTTTTTATATATATATATATATATACAGTGCCTTGCAAAAGTATTCGGCCCCATTGAATCTTGCAACCTTTCGCCACATTTCAGGCTTCAAACATAAAGATATGAAATTTAATTTTTTTGTCAAGAATCAACAACAAGTGGGACACAGTCGTGAAGTGGAACAACATTTATTGGATAATTTAAACTTTTTTAACAAATAAAAACTGAAAAGTAGGGCGTGCAATATTATTCGGCCCCTTTACTTTCAGTGCAGCAAACTCACTCCAGAAGTTCAGTGAGGATCTCTGAATGATCCAGTGTTGTCCTAAATGACCGATGATGATAAATAGAATCCACCTGTGTGTAATCAAGTCTCCGTATAAATGCACCTGCTCTGTGATAGTCTCAGGGTTCTGTTTAAAGTGCAGAGAGCATTATGAAAACCAAGGAACACACCAGGCAGGTCCGAGATACTGTTGTGGAGAAGTTTAAAGCCGGATTTGGATACAAAAAGATTTCCCAAGCTTTAAACATCTCAAGGAGTACTGTGCAAGCCATCATATTGAAATGGAAGGAGCATCAGACCACTGCAAATCTACCAAGACCCGGCCGTCCTTCCAAACTTTCTTCTTAAACAAGGAGAAAACTGATCAGAGATGCAGCCAAGAGGCCCATGATCACTCTGGATGAACTGCAGAGATCTACAGCTGAGGTGGGAGAGTCTGTCCATAGGACAACAATCAGTCGTACACTGCACAAATCTGGCCTTTATGGAAGAGTGACAAGAAGAAAGCCATTTCTCAAAGATATCCATAAAAAGTCTCGTTTAAAGTTTGCCACAAGCCACCTGGGAGACACACCAAACATGTGGAAGAAGGTGCTCTGGTCAGATGAAACCAAAATTGAACTTTTTGGCCACAATGCAAAACGATATGTTTGGCGTAAAAGCAACACAGCTCATCACCCTGAACACACCATCCCCACTGTCAAACATGGTGGTGGCAGCAACATGGTTTGGGCCTGCTTTTCTTCAGCAGGGACAGGGAAGATGGTTAAAATTGACGGGAAGATGGATGCAGCCAAATACAGGAACATTCTGGAAGAAAACCTGTTGGTATCTGCACAAGACCTGAGACTGGGACGGAGATTTATCTTCCAACAGGACAATGATCCAAACATAAAGCCAAATCTACAATGGAATGGTTAAAAAATAAACGTATCCAGGTGTTAGAATGGCCAAGTCAAAGTCCAGACCTGAATCCAATCGAGAATCTGTGGAATGAGCTGAAGACTGCTGTTCACAAACACTCTCCATCCAACCTAACTGAGCTCGAGCTGTTTTGCAAGGAAGAATGGGCAAGAATGTCAGTCTCTCGATGTGCAAAACTGATAGAAACATACCTACCCCAAGCGACTTGCAGCTGTAATTGGAGCAAAAGGTGGCGCTACAAAGTATTAACGCAAAGGGGCCGAATAATATTGCACGCCCCACTTTTCAGTTTTTTATTTGTTAAAAAAGTTTAAATTATCCAAAAAATTTTGTTCCACTTCACGATTGTGTCCCACTTGTTGTTGATTCTTGACAAAAAATTAAAATTTTATATCTTTATGTTTGAAGCCTGAAATGTGGCGAAAGGTTGCAAGGTTCAAGGGGGCCGAATACTTTTGCAAGGCACTGTATCTTCAATTATTAAAACACGCAGGTCATGAATTCGATAACTATGTACCGTATTTTTGGGACTATAAGTTTCAACAGAGTATAAGTCGCACCAGCCAAAAAAATGGGCAATGAAAAGGAAGAAAAAAACGCATATAAGTCGCACCGGATTATAAATCGCATTTTTGAGGGGGGATTTATTTGATCGAATCCAGCACCAAGGACAGACATGTCATCTAGAAAGGCAATTTAAAATGAAAATACAATGGAGAGCAACAGGCTGAATAGGTGTACCGTATGCTAACATTACATGACGCATAAACAACGACCTGAGAACGTTCAGGGTTTGTTAATGTAACATAGCTATTAAGAGTTATTCAAATAACTACAGTGGGGCAAATAAGTATTTAGTCAACCACCAATTGTGCAAGTTCACCTACTTGAAAAGATTACTGAAGCCTGCAATTGTCAACAAGGGTAAACCTCAACCATGAGAGACAGAATGTTGAGGGAAAAAAAAAATTAACATTGTTTGATTTTTAAAGAATTTATTTCCAAATTAGAGTGGAAAATAAGTATTTGGTCACCTACAAACAAGCAAGATTTCTGGCTGTCAAAGAGGTCTAACTTCTTCTAACGAGGTCTAACGAGGCTCCACTCGTTACAAGTATTAATGGCATCTGTTTTGACTCATTATCGGTATAAAAGACACCTGTCCACAAACTCAGTCAGTCACACTCCAAACTCCACTATGGCCAAGGCCAAGGAGCTGTGGAAGGACACCAGAGACAAAATTGTAGACCTGCACCAGGCTGGCAAGACTGAATCTGCAATAGGTAAAACGCTTGGTCTAAAGACATCAACTGTGGGAGCAATTATTAGAAAATGGAAGACACTCAAGACCACTGATAATCTCCCTCGATCTGGGGCTCCATCTGGGGCGCGATCTCACTCCGTGGCGTCAAAATGATAACAAGAACGGTATCAGTAACACAATGCGCCGCCACTTTTTGGTAGAAACACAGGTTCTCGTGTTTAGAGGAGAAACAATACTGAATTGCATCCGAAGAACACCGTGAAGCATGGGGGTGGAAACATCATGCTTTGGGGCTGTTTTTCTGCAAAGGGACCAGGACGACTGATCTGTGTAAAGGAAAGAATGAATGGGGCCATGTATCAAGAGATTTTGAGTGAAAATCTCCTTCCATCAGCAAGGGCATTGAAGATGAGACGTGGCTGGGTCTTTCAGCATGACAATGATCCCAAACACACAGGCAGGGCAACAAAGGAGTGGCTTTGTAAGAAGCATTACAAGGTCATGGAGTGGCCTCGCCAGTCTCCAGATCTCAACCCCATGGAAAATCTGTGGAGGGAGTTGAAAGTCTGTGTTGCCCAACGACAGCCCCAAAACATCACTGCTCTAGAGGAGATCTGCATGGAGGAATGGGCCAAAATACCAGCAACAGTGTGTGAAGAGCTTGTGAAGAGTTACAGAAAACGTTTGGCCTCTGTTATTGCCAACAAAGTGTACATAACAAAGTATTGAGATGAACTTTTGGTATTGACCAAATACTTATTTTCCACCATGATTTGCAAATAGATTCTTTAAAAATCAAACAATGTGATTTTCTGGGTTTTTTTTTTCCACATTCTTTCTCTCATGGTTGAGGTTTACCCATGTTGACAATTACAGGCCTCGCTAATATTTTCAAGTGGGAGAACTTGCACAATTAGTGGTTGACTAAACACTTATTTGACTAAATACTTATTTTGCCCCACTGTAAGTAAGGTGAAATTATTATTGTGGTAAAATTGCCAAAGAAATCGCCAGCTTTGTGAGGTTTTTACTTTTTATTATCAATTTATTTCAGAACTTGTGCAACTCAAGACACCTACTGTCCGCTACAGTTGACGGCAACAGAACATTAAAATCTCTACTGCACCGATCTTACTGTCACGTCAGTCACGCGGTGCATTCAGGCACAGCACGCAAAACACATCCGCCACATTAGAACCTGATTCTTTCCATTATTACAGGAATTATTATTAAAATTATAATACTGCATTATTACTCTGATTTTTATTTGAAATTTATTTATTTAGCTATGTATAATTGTCATTTGTAATAGTAACAGCAGTATTTATTCAGGATTTAGTGTTGGTTTTTGGGCTGCGGAAAGAATTAATGGAATTATAATGTATTCTTGTGGGGAAAATCATGCTCAACATACGACCATTTCGACTTACAAACAAGGTCCTGGAACGAATTCGTATGTAGAGGTACCACTGTATATGTATATTTATTTATTGATTTGCTACTGGAATCACATTTTGAAGCATATGTTTTTTGTTGTTTTTTTTAAACTCAGTCAAAAAAGTTCCCGACCCCTGGGATAGGCACTGTGCCGCTCCCAGTGTTGTCTTTTCTATGAAAATCAGGCCTAAATGACTATGCGCGTTAAAGGCTGCCAACCCCTGCCTTACACTGTAAAATATTCTGAATAAAAGTCTCCAACTTTACCATCCACTTTTGTGTACGGCTTCCACTTGTAGTACCAACCCCTGAAGGGTTTGCTGTTGTACTCTGCGCACTGCTGCATTCGGAAGTCCACAGTGTTGGGAGGGCACGGGCGGGTGTTGCACAGCTGGTTTTGGCGGCTAGGGCCATAGCAGAATTTGCCATTATGCTGTGGCCTGGAAGACACGAGACAAATTTGTCAAATATAAGTGAATATTACAACAAAACAATATACAGTCCCTGACAAAAGTCTTGGCGCTTATCCATTTTGTAGAAACGATTGCTAATAACCTGACTTTTAATTATTCAATTGGTTTCAGAAATTGCTCATATAGTTAATACACTCCAAAATGATGTTGAATGCACAAAAATAAATACTAATACTAATAAAAAAATAAAAACTATTTATGTTGCCTTCCACCCTGCAGATCTCTCGCACACCCCCATACTGATGTAACCCCTGACCATGATTTTGCCACCACCAAACTTCACTGTTTTCTGGGTGAATCTCTGAGCCATGCAGGCTCCAGTAGGTCTCCTGCAATATTTGCGGTGACTGTGTTGTAATTCAATAGAAGATTCATCGGAAAAATCCACCTTTTGACACTTTTCCAACGTCCATCCTTTTGACAGGCTGTGGGCCTTGGCAAATGCCACACGTTTTTTAATTGTCTTTTGTTTAATGCTGGTTTCTGGGCACTGATTCGACCATGGAGGCCATTTTTAGACAGAATTCGACAGACTGTTCTGGTTGACACAGGGACTTCAGGTGACCAGGTCTCGGGGAGCTCTGCTGCAGTGGAAAAAGATCAAGATCTTCCAGCACTGGCCAGCCCAGTCAAAGGACATGAACATCATTGAGCATGTCTGGGGTTGGATGAAAGAGGAAGCATGGAAGACGAAACCCAAGAATGTTGATTAACTCTGGGAGGCATGCAAGACTGCTTTCTTTGATGTTCCTGAGGACTTCATCAATAAATTGTATGAATCCTTGCCAAACAGCATGGATGTAGTCCTTCAAGCCCATGGAAATCTTACAAAATATTAAATTTGGATCTCACAGCACCACTACTAAATTCACTTATGTTATGTAAGATATTTTTGTATTTGAAGTACATTTTTTGTTCAATTTTCACACTACTTTCTGTAGGCGACAAAACTTTTTCTTGCCAAAATTTGACCTTTATGTCTTCATTAAATGATAAATCTTTTTTCAGTGAAACGAATATGTATTTTTGTACATTCATCATCATTTGGGATGGTCTTGGCCTTCATATGAGCCACTTCTGAGACCAATTGAAGAATAAAAAGTCAGGTTATTAGCAATTGTTTCACAAAATGGATACGCGACAAGACTTTTTTCAGGGATTGTCGTAATAATGAAAGCTGGGTGCAGAATTTGAAAATAGAATAAAAATGTAACAAGCCATTACATTATCCCATCAATCTACATTTGAAAGAAAGCCTGTTAACATTTAGCCTGCTTTGTGTTTCCCACAGCTTTTAAACTGAAGCATTCCGGCACGACCACCAGCGGAGAAAATTGACTTTAGCTATTTACGCTAGTTACCAAAAACAGTACGGTTAGCGCGGACCCGGAAGAATCCCACTGATCTCATAAAAACAGCAATGCTGTTCAACTTGGCGAAGGTACTGAAGAATGCTGACTAGAAACAGAAACCCGACGGGAGGACAAGAATATCGAGGAAACAAGTGAGTGTGCACGAAATGAAGCAATACCATCCTGGATTCCATCTAACGGAGGAGTGATGGAATGGCGTTTAAAACGCCGTCTATTTGGGGTTAGAAGAAGGTTGTCGGAATATACGTCTTCACAATCTTGAGCTTATTAGATGATCACATATGGTCTTCTGCTTATTGTGGGAGTCTGCGCAGCATAATCGACTAGAGGGCTTTCTGCATCCCAGAATTCCACTTTAACTGAAGGATTGTTGTTTTTCTTCTTGTTTCCTTCTCCCATGATCATTTAATACCACCTAACCGTCAATGTATTTCTAGAAAGAAACATGGGCCAGATTGTTAGATTTGAGTTGTAGCCTCCTTTCTGCGTCGGTAACCCTACGCTGGCGCAGACGTTTAGCGCATCTTTGGTTCAGGTTGTGCAAAAACTCATAGTGCAATCGCTATTATCCAATGACCGCAACACTATTGAGAACCTGTGGAGCATTTTTAGAAGAATGAAAAATAGCTGTTTTTTTTAAAAGGTTATGCATAATGATAGGTTTAGAGAAATTTTCCTGGGCTGATAACTATAGAAGCTCATGTGCTTTTTGCCTAAGAAATCAAAGCCTTTGTCATTGATTCATTCACATATGACTGACTTTTATGTAAAGATATAAAATATCAAGTGAAGGACCAAGTATGAGAGAATATGCAAGAAGTGCAAACGTAATCTAATGGAAAATCTTGAAGACTGTGTGATTATCTGCAAAGGTATGTCATCAAAAACAGATTGATTAAAAGCCAAATTTGCCCAAAAAATAAGGACATCCAGATGATTAATCTTGAACTTTGAGTTAAAGAACTGAACAAATGGAAGTTACAGAGGGGCAAATAAGTATTTAGTCAACCACCAATTGTGCAAGTTCCCCTACTTTGAAAAGATTAGAGAGGCCTGTAATTGTCAACATGGGTAAACCTCAACCATGAGAGACAGAATGTGGAGAAAAAAAACCCCCAGAAAATCACATTGTTGGATTTTTAAAAAATTTCAAATTAGAGTGGAAAATAAGTATTTGGTCACCTACAAACAAGCAAGATTTCTGGCTGTCAAAGAAGTCTAACTTCTAACGAGGTCTAACGAGGCTCCACTTGTTACCTGTATTAATGGCACCTGTTTTAACTCATTATCAGTATAAAAGACACCTGTCCACAAACTCAGTCAGTCACACTCCAAACTCCGCTATGGCCAAGGCCAACGAGCTGTCGAAGGACACCAGAGACAAAATTGTAGACCTGCATCAGGCTGGGAAGACTGAATCTGCAATAGGTAAAACGCTCGGTGCAAAGAAATCAATTGTGGGAGCAATTATTAGAAAATGGAAGATATACAAGACTACTGATAATCTCCCTCGATCTGGGGCTCCATGCAAGGGCTTACCCCGTGGTGTCCAAATGATAAACAGAAGGGTGAGCAAAAATCCCAGAACCACACGGGGGGACCTAGTGAATGACCTACAGAGAGCTGGGACCACAGTAACAAAGGCTACCATCAGTAACACAATGCACCGCCAGGGACTCAAGTTCTGCACTGCCAGACGTGCCCCCTGCTGAAGCCAGTAAACGTCCAGGCTCGTCTGCGGTTCGCTAGAGAGCATTTGGATGATCCAGAAGAGGACTCATCATGCCTTGGGGCTGTTTTTCTGCAAAGGGACCAGGACGACTGATCTGTGTAAAGGAAAGAAAGAATAGGGCCATGTATCGAGAGATTTTGAGTGAAAATCTCCTTCCATCAGCAAGGGCATTGAAGATGAGATGTGGCTGGGTCTTTCAGCAAGATAATGATCCCAAACACACAGCCAGGGCAACAAAGAGGTGGCTTCGTAAGAAGCATATCAAGGTCCTGGAGTGGCCTAGCAAGTCTCCAGATCTCAACCCCATACAAAATCTGTGGAGGGAGTTGAAAGTCCGTGTTGCTCAACGACAGCCCCAAAACATCACTGCTCTTGAGGATATCAGCATTGAGGAATGGGCCAAAATATCAGCAGCAGTGTGTGAAAAGCTTGTGAAAAGTTACAAAAAAACGTTTGGCCTCCGTTATTGCCAACAAAGGATACATAACAAAGTATTGAGATGAACTTGTGGTATTGACCAGATACTTATTTTGCACCATGATTTGCAAATAAATTCTTTACAAATCAAACAATGTGATTTTCTGTTGTTTTTTTTCCCCACATTCTGTCTCTCATGGTTGAGGTTTACCCATGTTGACAATTACAGCCCTCTTTAATATTTTCAAGTGGGAGTACTTGCGCAATTAGTGGTTGACTAAATACTTATTTGCCCCACTGTAAACATGAACAACTGAGCAAATGTATGTTTGTATCTTCCGTTTGTTCAGTGGAACAAGAAAGCTAAAGGCTTGTTGGTGACTGTTGAACAGTTGAAAGAAAGGCAAGGATGCCTTGGGATTGTGAAGGTGGAATTTGACTCTTTACATCAGGGGTCTCCAAACCGGTCATCAAGGGCTTTGTTGGTTGTTTTTTGTTCCAAACGATCAAGCACAGACAGTTTAACCAATGAGGTTTCTTCTAAAACAAGCAGCACTTGACTGCAATCAACTGATTACACTTGTAAGACACCAGATTGGTGTAAAGGTTTCGTCTTGTTTTGTTGGAATGAAATCCTGCGCCCACTGCGGCCCTATGTGGAATAGTTTGGAGACCACTCCTTACATGATAAAGTTCCTGAGCTACAAAAGAAAAAAATGCCAAGTCAAAACAATAAGTTGCATGGCATCTGCAAATTCCCGCGTTGACTGTGTCAATGAACAAAATTTTGGATTCTACTGAATGAAATATCTGATATCTGACATCTCTCCGCCATGAAAGTCATTATACATGCCTGGACGGACACAAATCTTAGCTTCAATTTATAGTCTTAAAGAGCTTCAACCTAGATTTTGTCTCTCTGAAATATCACCTAAAAGTGAAAGTGTGGAAAATGCCTCTTTTGCTGAGGAATCAGAGACTCATGTTAAAGCAACTGAAGCTATTCATGAGTTGTTCACTCTCTTGTTTTACATGCACATTAGTAATTTGGTGTACAGAAATCTTGAAAGGAGGTGTGGGCACAGCATCTGCAAGAGTAGCTGAACCATGCAGACCCTAAAGCATGGTTTATGATTCCGCGTCGGGCCGACGGCGTAGCTACGGTGTCAACCAGACACCATCGATAAGCATTTGAAGCTCTGCGTAGAAGTGCCGCATTGCGCTGTAGTGTGCTGCTCCAGGCTTCCCGCGGGGTCTTAAAAGCATTAAATTTATGAATTTGGAAATAATACCTTTAAAAGTCTTTAAAAAGTATTGAATTTTCATATCTGGGACTTAAAATTTAAGACGTATGTAACTTCTCTGTGTCTCATTCCTCCTCAAAAGTGTCATTTGTCATTTTGATTAAATAACGTAGCCTAAATAATATGAAAAAATAGGACGTAACATAGCCCCAGGTCAAAATCCCGTCCAGGGGATTCCCGCGTGAATCCCGTGTCACGGCGCGAGTCCTGATAAAATGTCATGCTAGTCTATAGCACACAGATTTTTTTATACCTAGCCATACATTTCTTATCAAAGAGATGGGGAAATGTAAATTCCTCGACGCGTCGTTGAGTAACCAGCCTTTTAGCTTTTGGCTAAAACCAGTGGATACCCGTGTGTTTGAAGCTTTTTGCATCGTATGTAAAAAAAAGATTTAGCTGGGTACAAAAGGCATGAAGGCGCTAGAGTCCGATGCTAAATCGTCCAAGCATATAGACCCCAATCACGTGACGTCACAACTCCGCCCCCCTGACTGGCGCTGCCATATTGTCCGTCAGCTCATCGTGTTTACATATTACCGCTACGTACATTCCTCCTATTACTGCATGTTTTTCTGCTTGTCTAAGGAATCACCGCCTAGTAAACAAATCCAAAAATCTTCCTGACAATCGTTAACATTGATTAATCAAAATGGTGAAGGCATGTGTGGCGGTTGGTTGCAGTAACAGAGAAGATAAACGGTCATTTTAGTAGTTGCTGTGTGCCCATTGTTAAAAGGGCAAATCTCTAAAGCAGCACGGTTTGTGTATCTCGGTCCATGATGCGTTTGTGTCGACAGCCGTTAGACAGCGGCTGTCGACAACACGATCGCAGACATCATCAGATGGAGACTACGAAGCTCGTCGCCACGGTCGCGCAGCAAGAAGGTGAGCGCAACAACAGGTGTTGTGCCGAAAAATAGCCGCCCTGCGTGAAATGCCCCCCCGACGGGAGCGCCCACATGCAAATGACTTTCTTGTACCATGAATATGTATTATTTTACTCTGCTTGAACTAATAAATGTCATACCTGTGTGATTGTCATTGGGATATGGTCGTGAAAACCTGTAGACCAATACATTTCCATTCAAAGATGGTTATGTGGCCCAGTCCAAGTTTTGTTACTAAAATACAGCTAGGGTTGTTCCGATCATGTTTTTTTGCTCCCGATCCGATCGTTTTAGTTTGAGTATCTGCCGATCCAGATATTTCCTGATCCGACTGCTTTTTTTTTTTGCTCCCGATTCAATTCCAATCATTCCCGATAATTTTTCCCGATCATATACATTTTGGCAATGCATTAAGAAAAAAATGAATAAAACTCGAATATATACATTCAACATACAGTACATAAGTACTGTATTTGTTTATTATGACAGTAAATCCTCAAGATGGCATTTACATTATTAACATTCTCTCTGTGAGAGGGATCCACGGATAGAAAGACTTGTAATTTTTAATGAATAAATGTGACTTTGTATATTGTGACTAAATATTGCCATCTAGTGTATATGTTGGGATTTCAGTAAATGATACTGCAGCCATTCAACCCAAATGCATGATGGGAAGTGCAACCATGATTGTGCGTAGGGGCACCAATTGGTATATCTTCTCTGCGTTGGGAAAGAACATAGGGTTTCAGATTCAGATTCAGAATATTTATTGTCATTGTTGCAAAAAGCATGTTAAGATTATGATCAACTACCACCTTTCTTCCTAACATTGCCTCCCACGTTAATTTAAATTGCTGAGAGAGGGAATGTAAGGCTTTGGCCAAATGAAAAAAAGGCTCCAAAGGCTGTCAAAATTCCCTCTACTCATTATACGCTGCGTTTAGTTCTATATATATATATATATATATATATATATATATATATATATATAGGTAAAACGGCACCTTTATAGATTGAAGGCGACAATGCGTGAGTGAGTCGTGCAGCGCATGCGTTAATTATTAAACGTGATTAATTAAGAAAAAATAATTACCGCCGTTAACGCAATAAATTCGATTGCCCTACTTTAAGCCAAAACTACTCTGGATGAGTGTAAGACATTTTGTCTGTAACGTTATATACAATTAGAAAACGATTTAAATAAAAAAAAAAATATATATATATATATATATATATATATATATATATAAAAAGGCATGTCCGATATTTTTTTGCCGATTCTGATACTTTGAAAATGACGTGATCGGATGCCGATCGATCAGGCCATCTTTATACAGTACAAATATTTTGTGTAATTTAATTATTTAAAACTGATCTTACAGTCGTAAAACCATTACTGTAGTGCGTCCATGAAAACATTTGATGTGTTCACGTCAATAAAGCGTTATAAATAAGTGCTCCCGTCAGGGGGCACATTTCACACGGGGCTGCTATTTTTCGGCACACACCGGCCCGTTGTCGATCAAGTTTCATTTTACAATCGTGACAACGGTGATGCTCAGCTGCCCAAATGTCGGTTTATATTCAGGCCGGTGCCGATTTTGGGTACCCGACTCCTCATTGTGACATAAACTGGAGTATGATTGGAAATTTTGTGGTATCAGGACGAGCTCTGACGCACGCGACGGGACCGGACGGGAGGAAACATCGGTTTGGGCATCAAATATGGATCTGGCGACTGGATCGACTGAAGCTTTTCCAAATAACGGCTTTTATGCAACTCATCCAATGAGTTTACAGTGAAAGCACTGGGGATTCCATAATTTGCAAGTGAATCCACCTTTAGGAACTACGATCATTGACAATACGGACACAAAATGACGGACAACATGGCGGCACAATACAGCGATCACGTGATTTTGTGACGTTGGTGATTGGGGTCTATAGCATCCATGAGAGGGAAGAAACAAACTCCCTCCAGCTAACAATAGCCAGCTAGCTGCTAGTGCTGCAGCCCCCCTGCATCCCAGCCCAGCTACGAATGCTAGTGGATTTGCAAACATAGATCTACACATATCGTTTGGGTCCACAGCAACCATTAAGGCCGAGGTGTTGTGGTTGCCTGAGAGTTTAAGATGACGCTCGCCATGCTAAATGCTAATGCTGACTAGAACGCCTCTACTTGGCCTGTGCTCTGTGTCTGTGCTCTGGTGGTGACGCATGAGTAGCCTATTCAATACGCTGCATTCTTACATCCTGCACACATCCCACATTTCCACTTTCAAAAAATAAATTTACACAAATTCACAGATTTTGTTTTTCTTTGTCAATATGGCTATGGAATAGGTATTAAGTTTTTAAAATGGTCTTAATTAGGTCTTAAAAAGTCTTAAATTTAACGAAGAAACCTGTAGGAACCCTGCGCTCAGTCACTAGGGGGGTGTATCCTTATCTTTGTGTGGTTTCGTGAGCTTCTGCTGGGCTTCACCATAGCACTCCTTGGTTTCTTTAATGTCAGAGACAGAGCAGCTATTTCTTGAGTCAGAGCTCATCGAAATCGAAAAAGAATTGCTTTTGCACCAAATGTGTAAATGTAGGAGACGCAGAAACATTTGTGGAGGTGGTCTGTCCGACCACTGAACCAGTCGAGGCAAAAAACGGGTGAATTTGCCACATTTGTTCACCCAATGAAGGGCATGGATGAAGAGATGCACTTTGGATATTTTCTGATGTCAGCTAGCAGATTTGACAATCATCTTTGCAAAATTCAACCTTTAATATCACACCAGCAAACACACAACATGCAGGCAACCCGTCACCGCAACGCGTAGTCAGGATTTTGAGCGGATGCACGTCAGGCTACTGCATAGGGTACGCCATCAACGGCAGATCGCAGAAGCATAACAAGTCCTTAAGGGGAAACCACCAATGCCCCTGGACCCAGTGCTGTCCCCACCAGTCTCAAAGACTAAACCACGGCCAACAGATGTGATCATTTTAGGTTGTACCGGAGTTTGTTGTGTTTTTGTTCTAGAACCACGGCCAAACCAAAAACCATCAATAGTTCCACACTCAAGTACGAAACACCTATTAAGTTAGTCCGGCAACAACCTAAAGGACCTTCCGCTGCGATAGAGAGTCTGGGGTTCTTACACACAGGGTCCAAATTGAGCACCACTCAGCCTTTACATTCCATCTTTACATCGAGCGTGTGACAAAATGTGCACCGTCAAAACCAGGTCAAGATTTTGACCCTAATCTCCAAGGCTTGTTGACGAGGATTAAGGCGGACCGTGTTTGATCTGGCAGGTGGTCTAAGGGGGGGAGGGGATGACAAAGTGAGGAAGCAGGTGGAAGACGTGGTAAAGCATGAAAATTCATTTTTCGCCTTTAGAGCAGCTACTACAAGGGCTTTAATCTGCCAAGCCCCCTTGAAGAAGACATTTGATGAGGATGACTCTGGCCACGGCACTGAGGCGAAAGTGCACCTGAGGTCAAGTTCAAAGGTATTTCACGAGAGAGTCGATGGGGATGAGAACCTTTTATATGACTAAGAACACATGATAATCAAGCAGATTTGGCAAAGACTGTGCTGATCACTGAACCAATTGAGGTCCGTTATCACCTGCAAATAAAAATGTTGTAAGACACATTCTCGTTCTTGTTTTTTTTTTTTTTTTCACGGACGAAGAAACAGACACTTGGCTTTGATGTTGGAATTGAAACAAAGTCCAAATTTAATTTTTGTTAAGATTTTCAGGGTATATATATATGTTATACCAGTTGCCAGAGGCAGGGTTAGCAGACAGGTAAGTCAGGCAATTGCTTCAGGCCCCGGCCAATAAATGGTCTCCCGTTTGCCAAAATGTACTCCACAATAATGACAATGACTGGCCATTTGAAATGGAAACAGTACCAAACCTCTCTTGTGGGTCTCCATCACATGCCACAAATGAGCCCAAATCAACAGGAAGTGACCCAATATGAACAGGAAGTGAGCCTGAAATGCCCCAAAATCAACAGAATGTGCCCCGATATCTACAGAAATTGACTCTGGAATGCCTCAAATTCAACAGGAAGTGACCCTGAGATGCCTCAAAATCAACAGGAAGTGACCCAATATGAACAGGAAGTGAACCTGAAATGCCCCTCAATCAACCAAAAGTAATAATAATAATAATACATTTTATTTCTACAGTGCTTTTCAAGACACGCAAAGACACTTTACAAGAAAGATCGGAACACAATAGCTCAAAAGGAATAACAAAACAATCATAAAATTAAATTAAAAGCAGGATGAGAGTAAATAAAGAGTTTAACAGGTCAGGATAAAACCGAGAAAAGGATTATGGTGGGTAAGAAAGTGTGAAAATGTGTGTTTTAAGTCTGGATTTGAAAAGTGAGAGGATAGATACATTGCGAAGATCGAGGGGTAGGGACTTCCAGAGCAGGGGGGCACAGTGACGAAAAGCTCTGGAACCTAAGGTGGCGAGACAGACACAGGTGAAGGAAAGAGGAAGAGCGAAGTGAACGGGGGGGACAGTTAATACAGAGGAGATTCCATTGGTAGGGAGGTGCCAGGCCATGGAGTGCTTTAAAGGTATTGAAAAGGATCTTGTAATTTATTCTTAGTTTTACTGGGAGCCAGTGAAGTTGACGAAGGATGGGGGTGATGTGGTGTGCGGTTGGGGTCGGAGTGATGAGCCGTGCTGCTGAATTTTGGAGGAGCTGCAGTTTTTTGGAGGGACTTATTTGGGAGACCGAAGAGCAATGAGTTACAGTAATCGAGCCGGGAAGTGACTAGACTAAAGACAAAAGTGGAGGCAGTATGGCGGGTGACAGAAGGGAGGAAGCGAGAAAAATTGTGAAGGTGAAAGTAGGCCGATCTGATGGTATCATTAATATGGGAGATATAGCAAATTCCTCAAAATCAACAGGAAGTGACCCAATATGAACAGGAAGTGAACACAAAATGCCCCCAACATCAACTGGAAGTAAACTCGAAATGGCTCAAAATAAACAGGAAGTGACCCAATATACCAGGGGTCCTCAAATACAAATTTTGAAGGTCCACAATTGTTTTTGTCATAAAAGCATGGGTCCATTTATTATTGTCGGTCAAGTGTAAACAAACAGATTGCAAAGTGCCAGCTGTGACTCGTGTTTCATACTGCTGCGGTCCGTCCACTCTAGCTCGCAGCACACAGGCTCTCTCAGCCAATCAGAGCATCGTTGTCATAGAGATGACAACAGAAGTGGGAACATGGAAGATATTTGACTAAAAATGAAACAGAATTTAGCGATAGAATAGTAGCGCATAGTGATAGATCGGCGATTCATACAAATAATATATGTAAAAAAAAGTTGGTGTTTTTTTTTGCGTTTTTTTTTTTTTTTGCCATTTGCTCTGGGTCCGCAGAGGTGTGCAGTGGTCCGGTCGTAGACCGCAGACCGCTAATTGAGGACCCTGGCAATATACCAACCATTACAGCAAAGCCACCATCGTAATTTGTCCAGTAATTGCACTTTCTAGTTTTATTTGACGTTATTTATTTGTATTATTAAAAGTTTTCTATTAAAATGTTTTATATATACTGTATCTCAGGGGTCAGCAACCCGTGTCCTCGAGTGCCACTTTCCAGCTTGTTTTCCATGTCACCCTCCTTTAACACACCTGAATCAAATAATCATGATCATTATCAGGCTCCTGCAGAGCTTGCTGATGAGCTGATCATTTGATTCAGGTGTGTCAAAGGAGGGAGACATGGAAAGCAAGCTGGATAGTGGCACTTGAGGACCAGGGTTGCTGACCCCTGCTGTATCTGGTCTGCCAACTTTATTTTTCTTTTGATGTGTTTATTTATTTATTGTACATTTATGTGAGCAAAACCCACAATTTTGCAGCGTGCAAGGGTGGCATGGGGGCCCCAGGGATTTATTGCTTGGACCCCAAACAGACCCGAGCAACACCACTGACAGATGTTTATGGTGGCCATTTCGCTGAGAGCTTGACTAAACCATGTACAGGTCACCCAAAACCCCTTCATGCTCAAATTAACAGCAATGGCCAATATGGAGGACCAAATCCTAACGTGCATTCTTTGAGTTGGTGTGAATGTCATTTTGGTAGGACATGCACAACTGTCAATTTGGAACATTTTGTAGGGTGTGAATGACATTAGCAACAGGCAGATAGATCTAGGCTAATCCATGTGGTTTTGGTCCGATTAGGAAGAGAGGGCCCCTGCCAAATTAATCAGTGAGATTAACAGTGGTACACTCAAACACATGCACACAGTTGAACGAGTTCGCCACTGCATGATGATTCACTTATGTACTACTGAGATAAACCTTTGAGGTTCAGCACAAATGACATCCAATATAGACGCTGACTATCACATCTTAAAAGGTAGCATATTAAATAAAAGTGACGTTTTTAGAGTGCCTGCCCAACTACTACTCCAACGATTGAAAAAATCTATACTATGTCTCCTTTAAGGTCTAGATACCTTTCCCTCCCCATATCCCACTGACCCTATAACTCAGAGTCACAGCAGTTGCAAAAGCGCCTCTCTCATTGCTGCAGCAATGATAAACGAACTAGACAGCTAACCTGCTTGCAAAGGACCTCCTCCGCAGGCCCTTCTTGCTCTGCCGAACGTGGCGTATGCGTAACGTGTATCATATGAGCAGAAAACAACTTTGATCCCCTGGCGGGAGGGATTAGGAGACGGACTGGCTGCGTCCGTGTCTGCCTGGCTGTTAAGTAAGATCTGATGATTGCAGTGAAGCGAACGGTCCAAATATTTAAACCGACCTCGTTATGTGTTTGTAGGGGGGAGGACGAATTGTGAAAACTTTGTAAAGCCAGGATGATGTGCTGGAAAAGCTGTTAATTAGCACTGTCAGGCTTTTAAGATGCTGTTGTGCTCTTTTTGTTTTTCTGTCAAAATGTGTTTTTTTTTGTTTTGTTTTGTTTGTGTTTCTTTTTGTTTAGAATAGATTTACATTTTTTAAATTCTACCTCAAAGCTACTTTTTGATCTAGTTAAAGTATCTCTTTAATTAGCGTGCTAGCTAGCTAGCGATCCGTCACCTAAACAATCTACTATCTATAAACTATCAACGGTTGTCTTTCTTGTTTGTAGAGGAGAAATTGTTCAAGGAAAATGGTGATGGAATGTAGTGCACAAGGTTTTCAGATTAACTGCAGCTGCTGTCTCACTTATAAATGACTAGCAGTATGGCCAGGCATTGTTCGATGTTGTGTAATGTAAACGCAATACAACTTAATGGCAGATAAAACATACTTTCCCTAGAGATGCAGCTGTAATGCAGTAAGAGTAAAAGGACACCATAAAAAGGTTAAAGCGCAACTGCTTTTCCATCACTGTGTACAGTATTGTGGAAAGCGACATGGAGAAGAATGAGAGAGACAGTCTTTATGTTTCACAGATGCTGCGCGTGCGCACCATAAACTACATGACCTCAAGAGACAGCGCATTTATTGAACATAAAACACCAAAACATAACAAAAGCAACCTCCACTCTCAGTCATGGTTGCCACAACTACCCATGAACCATTGCGGGCGTAACACATAATAACAGTCGCTACAGTATGTATATCCAGCCGAAATGAATCCCTTAGTAATATTCCGGAAAATTGTACATTTTTTAAAAATCCAGCATCTTGTTGTGGAGTACTCAAAGCCACAACCTATTGTCACAGCACATTTAAATTTGTACATGAAACCGTAAAGTTTGAAAGCCGACTGCGACATTGTAATCGCAAGAGATGCTTCTTTTGTCCAAAAGACGGTGCTGTCGACTCCACAATCAGAGATTTTCTTTCTTTCAAATTTCTTTTTATTGGTTTCACAAAGATACAGAACAAACCCCCTCCCCAAACTAAACAAAAACCAACAAAAAAATGTTTCACTCTAAGCTGTTCAACACAACCAACCGTGAAGTCTAAGTCTAATGTCCATAGAGCCATAGAAAGTTCTTCAGTGCCATCACTCCCAATACATAATGGTTACAGTATCAGAATAGAATAGTCAGATGTCCCAACAAGTAGGAGCAGCATGGAAAGTCACCATACCGTTGCCCATCCCCAATAGCTAAATTAACAGTATGACAGTGCATATGTCATTCCTGCACGTGTGTGGCAGTGTTGTCAAAGTATGAAAAATAAGGTCCCCATGTACTATAAAATTTCTTTTCAGAACCGCGAAGAATATATCTGATTTTCTCGAGCCTGAGGTTCATCATCACATACCTTATCCAATGCAAAGTTGTGGGTGGGGCAGCCTCCTTCCACCTCAGAAGAACCAAACATCACGCCAAAAGGGGGGGTAAAAGCAATAACCCTAAACCCCCAAGTAGGCAGCCACAGACCCTCCGGTAAACTCCAAATATTGATATTAAAGGATCAGGAGTGATTCCGACCCCTAACACTAGGGAGAGGGCTTCAAAAATACCCTTCCAAAATGTTTCTAAACTCGGACATAACCAAAACATATGGATCAGTGTTGCATTCGCCAGCTTACACCTATCACATAAAGGGCTGATTTCTGGAAAGATTCCGGACAATCTTACCTTAGAATAGTGTACCCAATGTACTACCTTAAATTGAATCAGAGCGTGACGGGCGCACATAGATGAATTATGTACCCTACCCAAAACCTTAGATCATAGTGCATCTCCAATTGGTGCTTGAAAATCCCGTGCCCACAGGTCTTTGATTCTGGATAAGGACGGAGCTACCATATGAGAAATTAGATCAAGAATACGCTTGATTCCCCCTTTCTCTGTCGGATCTAAAGACATTTTATCATCTAAAACAGTTGTAGGAGGTTTATTTGGGAAAAGTGGTATGACACTCTTAACAAAGCTTCTAAGTGGCAGATATCTAAAATGATGTGAGTTAGGAATATTAAATCTTTGGACTAGCAGTGCGAAAGAGGCAAAAATATCATCCACAAAAAGGTCATTTAAACGTGTAAGACCCAGGTTGGACCACAAATGAAAGGCTTTATCGACTGTTGAGGGTACAAAAAAAAAATGCTTCGACGCCACTGGGCTAAAAAGGCAAGTACCAACTACACCATTTTTTCCCTATATTGACACAATCAGAGATTTTCTATGCTAAATTTGGGAGTTTTGAATTAATTTTCAGCACTAAATGGAGGCCCACAGAGATCAAACCAATCTAAAATCATTCCCAGAAACAAAGTACAACTGTGTAAAGTTTCGTCGAAATCTACCCTGCCGTTTCATAGTTCCTAGGGAATGAACACACACACACAAACACAGGCAGTTTTATTTATAGGTAAGTCTAGATTTTAGGGCTGTCAAACGATTAAAATTTTTAATCGAGTTAATTACAGTTTAAAAATTAATTAATCGCAATTAATCGCAATTCAAACCATTTATAAAATATGCCATATTTTTCTGTAAATTATATATATATTCTGTAAAATAAATTGTTGGAATGGAAAGATAAGACACAAGATGGATATATACATTCAACATACGGTACATAAGGACTGTAGTGGGCATTTCACTCTACTGTCATTTAAATCTCTCTATGCTGTCCTCACTCCGAAGTGTCTACTTTTTCCAAAGCTAGACAGCTAGTGAACGACGCCATAATAATCAGGCTTCTTTCTTTTTTATTCGGATTTATTAATAAAATGGCCTCAAACCATTGTCCTCTTTAGACCGTCGTAAAACTACAAAAAAAAAGTACACAAGCATTCCATTAGCAACAACGTTAGCTTAGCACGCTATACAGGTTCACAAAACAAACAAAAAGCATCTCATACAAAAAATATAACATTTCGCTTACTAACATAATATGTACATTATTGACAACAACCATACTTACGGACAAATCTTGTCCAAGGATCATATAAGCACAACATTACAACGTAGGCGTCAGCCCGAGACGTCGTACAGCCATATTGAACTGGCAAGACAACAATAAACGATGTCGCAAAGCGACCACAAGAGTTCGCTGTTAGACAGCACAAAAAGCCTTGCTGTAAAACTTACCAAAAGGTAGAATACTGTCTGAGCGGGACATGTGCGTTAATTGCGTCAAACATTTTAACGTGATTAATTTAAAAAATTAATTACCGGGCGTTAACGCCATAATTTTGACAGCCCTAATAGATTTACAATTACTCAGAATAGTAGTTTAAAATAACCTAGGACAATTTGCTTCAACAAAATTTAGTTTATTTCATCATATAAATGGCACATATAACAGTCACACATGTGGACAATTTTGAGTCTAATGAACAGATCTTTTTGGGACATGGAAGGACAACAAATGACCCAGAAAAAATGCAAGCACCGTATTAGATGACCAGAGCATAGATTTTAAGCCACAACTTCAGAATTGTGAGCCTCATGTGCAAATATAAAATTACTAACGATTCATAACATTCATTACACACGCCTTCCATTTCAATTTAACTAAAAATTGATTTTGCTTGACAAAACACAAATGCTGGAAAAAAAAATATGAAAGGTGCTGCCGGCCATAAAATTTGTCTTGACTGTTGCTTCATGTTCATCGGCCAAAAGTCCAATGAGCCAAACTCCAGCAATTAGTTCCACCATCTATTGGTCCCCCATGGTTGTCCACCATGGACTGAATCACACGTATAAAAGGGAAGGCGTGACTCGCCAAAATTGGCTTGATAGCATCCAGTAGACTTTCTTTTTGAGTTTTTAACCCCCAAAACAGTTACGTGAAACATGCATTTTGAAAGGCATGTTTATCATGCTTCACCAGAAAATAACCAGGAACTGTGCTGAAAGGCAAACAGGAATGCTCCAATTTTGGTTTGAATACGTAATTGAAGGAACATTTTGGGCCTTTTACGAAAGAAGATGATTATTATATCGCATCCTAAAGCCAGTTTCATTTAGCAACATACAATTTGGATAGGGTAAACTGTATATCACTATGTCAAGAATCCATCATTCCATAAAGGAAGTGTCTTTTTCAGGGCAGACTAGTCCCAAGGACTATGTTTAGTGCCTACCAAAATGGGGCTGAATAAATTAGACTGTGGCTGAGGCGATATTATCAACCATTGTACAGTAGAGAAAATAAGTATTTGAACACCCTGCTTTTTTGCAAGTTCTCCTCTGCTATTTTGCAAGTTCTCCCACTTAGTAATCATGGAGGGGTCTGAACTATTCATCGTAGGTGCATGTCCACCGTGAGAGAGAGAATCTAAAAAGAAAATGCATGATTTTTAAGTTATTTGTGTGATACAGCTGCAAATAAGTATTTGAACACCTGTCTATCAGATAGAATTCTGACCCTGAAAGACCTGTTAGTCCGCCTATTAAAAGTCCATCTCCCCTTCATTTATTATCCTGAATCAGATGCACTTGTTTAAGTTCGATGGCAGCATAAAAGGCACCTGTCCACCCCATAAAATTAGTTAGACTCAAACTTGTAATATGGTCAAGACCAAAGAGCTGTCCAAAGTAGAGGTGGGAATCTTGGGGCACCTAATGATTCGATTACGATCCAGAGGCTACGATTCGATTATAAATCGATTAATGATGCATGTAACCCCCCCCCCCCCCCCTCCAGCTATTAGCTACTTTTAATGTTTTGTACATTAGTTACAATATTGTACAAAAATCCTCTCAGGCTTAAATAAACTACTATTTCAGTATCAAGTTAACAATTCAAAACAGTAAATAAAATACTCAAGTCCCATTCTGTATCAGCAGCTTTAAACTACATTCAGTTAATTTAATGTTGTGAATCAACCATTAAGGTTGTTAAAATGGCAAAAGAATCTGATAAAAGAATCGGAAATTTCAGAGACAAAATTGTTCACCTCCACAAGGCTGGAAAGGGCTACAGAGCAATTGTAAAGCAGCTTGGTAAGAAAGGTCCACTGTTGGAGCAATCAATAGAAAAAGGAAGACGCTAAACATGACGGTCAATCTCAATCGGAATGGAGCTCCATGTAAGATGTCACCTCGTAGGGGCCCCAGTGATCCTAAAAAAAGGTGAGGAATCAGCCCAGAACTACACGACAGGAGTTTTCAATGACCTGAAAATAGCTGGGACCACCATTTCCAAGGTTACTGTTGGTAACACACAAAGACATCATGGTTTGAAATCATGCATGGCAAGAAAGTTTCCCCTGCTTAAACCAGCACATGTCAAGGCCCGTCTTAAGTTTGCCTATGACCATTTGAATGATGCAGAGGACTCATGGGAGCACGTTTTGTGGTCAGATGAGAGTAAAATAGAACTATTTGATCATTATTCCACTAACCGTGTTTGGAGGAAGAAGAATGATGAGTACTATTTCAAGAACACCATCCCTACTGTGAAGCATGGGGGTGGTAGCATCATGCATTAGAGGGTGTTTTTCCGCGCATGGGACAGGACAAGTGCACTATATTAAAGAGAGCATGACTGGGGCCCTGTATTGTGAGATTTTGGGGAACAACCTCCTTCCTTCATTCAGTCAGAGCATTGAAGATGGGTCATGTCTGGGTCATCCAACATGACAATGACCCGAAGCACACAGCCAGAAAAACCAAGGAGTGGCTCTGTAAGAAGCATAACAAGGTTTTAGCATAGCCTAGCCAGTCTCCAGACCTAAACCCAATAGAAAAAAACCTTTGGAGGGCGCTCAAACTCTGTGTTTCTCTGCGACAGCCCAGAAACCTGACTGATGGGTGGGCCAAGATCCCTTCTGCAGTGTGTGCAAACCTGGTGAAAAACTACAGGAAACGTTTGGCATCTGTGATTGCAAACAAAAGCTAATGTACCAAATATTAACATTCGTTTGTTTCAGGTGTTCAAACACTTATTTGTAGCTGTATCACACAAATAAATAGATAAAAATCATACATTGTGATTTCTGGATTTTTCTTTTTAGATTATCGCTCTCATAGTGGACATGCACCTTGTGGGAACCTCTTGGTACCTCACGATACGATTTGCGATACAAAGCTCACGATAACGATGATCTGACAAAGTGGCGATACAGCGATCATCGATACATTGGTGAGGAAATCATTCTAGGATATTCTGCAAACAACTAATAAACAGATAAACAAGCTTCTGCTGTGAATTGGAATGAGTTTATCTCTAGTAGACGTCCAATCCATTAAAACGGATTGAATGTCTATGGCCGTCAGTGGCAGCCAATGCCAGGCAATGAGGTAATTTTGGACCATTTAAGGTCATTTGCCTGTTGATTTTCAGTTACTTTCTGTTGATTTGGGGGTATTTTATGGGTCACTTCCTGTTTATTTTGAGTTAAGAACAGGAACTGACCTGGGAATCACCCAAATGAATAGGCAGTGACCAAAACTCAACAGGAAATGACCTGTAAATGCCCTAAAATGAACAGCAAGTGACATGTAAATGCCCTAAAAATCGGACAGAATGATTGTGAATGCTCTGGTTTCCAATGAACGAACGTTCCCAGTCTAAATGGATTGGGCGTCAAGCATAGTCAATGCAGCCTTAGAGGTAACTGAGACACTATTATGGTGGAAGATTTTGGTAGCAACTTGTTGGCTCCTTTTTATTTATTTTTTTAGACATTGACACCATTTTAAAACGATATCTCGATTCTTGGCAGGAGCATAACTATAACATTTTGGGATACCAAGCATAAGCAGAGTTTAAGAGGGGGTCAGGAGGCCAGGCCCCCCCCCTGGTGGCCGAAAGGTGTCATTGCATGTAATTGACTTTCCTATATATATATATATATATATATATATATATATATATATATATATATATATATATATATATATATATATACTGGACTGTCTCAGGAAATTAGAATACACAATATTCTAATTTTCTGAGACAGTCCTGTACATTAATCCACCATTTAAAGCAGGGGTGTCCAAACTTTTTGCAAAGGGGACCAGATTTGGCGTGGTAAAAATGTGGGGGGCCGACCTTGGCTGACGTCCTTTACATAGAACAATATACAGGACTGTCTCAGAAAATTAGAATATTGTGTATTCTAATTTTCTGAGACAGTCCAGTATATATATATATATATATATATAAGTTGTAAAGCATTAAAGCAAACAACAAAAATGAATGAAATGAAAAAAAAAAACAAAGATATTTATAATGGGTCAAAATTATTTTTCAAACAGATCATGTGACTAGCACCTTAGACGGTCATTTGCTCTGCATATCATTTAAAAAAAAAAAAAAAATTAGGGGAGGGCAATTTTATTTTTCAAATGATTTTTTTTTCTTTGTTTGAAAATATTTTGGGGGGATTGAAGATATTGAATGATTTAGACACAAATGTCCTACCCATAATCTGGCCCAAAAACGAAAAGCATTGCTAAAATCAAAAGAAAACTTTTTAAATTAAAAATTAAGTGTTCAAATGCAAATATTTGAGCCTCATTGATTTTTTTTTTTTTAACTGAAGTGATTTTTCATTTGGAAATATAAATTTTTTTGTTTGAAGCAACTTATTTTTTGATTGAATAATAAAGAAACAAATGTCCTTCCAAAAATGTGGCCAAAACGTAAAACAACATTACTTCAATCAAAAAAAGTTGCTTCAATCAGAAAGAAAAAATGACTTAATTAACACAAAAAATCAAAGAAAAATAGCTTTTAAATGCATTTTTTTGAGTTTCAGATTTAGTTTTGCATTCAAACACATTTTGTTGGGATGGAATAATGAAGACACAAATCTACCTCCATATGGCTCCGCCCAGGGGATACAATTTTTGTCTGGGGTAACTACATTGGCACGACACCGGCAGGCGAATCATATTCAATGGATGACGATCTTGGCAAAAAGTATAGCTGTCCTAAGCAGCCTGATTTAGAATTCCCCTCAAGAATGATGGGAAACAAAAAAACGCTCATTTTCAACTTATTATTATACATATTCTTTTAAGTAAATTTTATTGCTGACACTGCGTTTTGGGGTCATCAACATGTTGTGCCCCCCCCCCCCCGGCCCAAAAGTCAAACTCCGCCTATGATACAAAGTACCATGATATATCACCATTTTAATATTTTGTCACACTCCTAGCAGCTACGATGAAAATTTCAGACCCCTCCATGATTTCTATGTCGGAGAACTTGCAAAACAGCAGGGTGTTCAAATAACTTATTTTCTTCACTGTATGTCATATCATTGTATATGGCAAGTTTGATCACTCATCATAAAAAACAACAAAATACATACAGTGTGTTATAAAACAAGCTTCCCCTGTGCATGTTAAGACCACTAACAGAGAGGTTGTGCACGGTGGGATGCGCTGAATTACATTTGTGCGAGCGAGCAGCGATGCGGGAAGTTGGCAGCCCTCAGCGCAAAAAAACTCTTGTTTTTACGAGGTTTTCCCCCACCCGTGTCTGGAGCATGGAGAGAGATTGTCTTGCTGTCTGGACTGTCAGCTGACTTGTGTGAGAGGGTGTGCATCAGGGTGCATGAGTGTGTGCGTGCTGACAGCTACCTGGCAAAAGATGCTTTCAGGTGTGTCCAAAAAAAAGAATAAAAGAGCTGTTCTCTTGCAACCATGGAGCAACTATGTTTCCTTGGATGATGACATGATGAATGCCATCTATGAAGTGCTTGTGTGTGTATTTACCTTGGACTGGTGCAGGAGCGCTCTTTGTGCATGACCCCACCTCCACACGTTCTGGAACATTCGGACCACTGGGACCAAGGAGACCACTGACCATGGATTGCTTTGGGGCCATGCTCCCCATATTTTACACATTGGCCACGCCAACACCACTGATGAAGTAAAAGTAGAAGTAAAATTTGGAAATAATTACATTTTTACATGTAGTACAATGGAACAAATAAGTATTTAGTCAACCACTAATTGTGCAAGTTCTCCCATTTGAAAATATTAGAGAGGCCTGTAATTGTCAACATGGGTAAACCTCAACCATGAGAGACAGAATGTTGAAAAAAAAAAACAGAAAATCACATTGTTTGATTTTTAAAGAATTTATTTGCAAATCATGGTGGAAAATAAGTATTTGGTCAATACCAAAAGTTCATCTCAATACTTTCTTATGTACCCTTTGTTGGCAATAACGGAGGCCAAACATTTTCTGTAACTCTTCACAAGCTTTTCCGCACACTGTTGTTGGTATTTTGGCCCATTCCTCCATGCAGCTCTCCTCTAGAGCAGTGATGTTTTGGGGCTGTCGTTGGGCAACACGGACTTTCAACTCCCTCCACAGATTTTCTACGGGGTTGAGATCTGGAGACTGGCTAGGCCACCTCAGGACCTTCAAATGCTTCTTACGAAGCCACTCCTTTGTTGCCCTGGCTGTGTGTTTGGGATCATTGTCATGCTGAAAGACCCAGCCATATCTCATCTTCAATGCCCTTGCTAAAAGGAAGGAGATTTTCACTCAAAATCTCTCGATACTTGGCCCCATTCATTTTTTCCTTTACACATATCAGTCGTCCTGGTCCCTTTGCAGAAAAACAGCCCCAAAGCATGATGTTTCGACCCCCATGCTTCACAGTGGGTATGGTGTTCTTCAGATGCAATTCAGTATTCTTTTTCCTCCAAACACGAGAACCTGTGTTTCTACCAAAAAGTTCTATTTTGGTTTCATCTGACCATAACACATTCTCCCAGTCCTCTCAATCATCCAAATGCTCTCTAGCGAACCGCGGACGGGCCTGGACGTGTACTTTCTTCAGCAGGGGGACGCGTCTGGCAGTGCAGGATTTGAGTCCCTGGCGGCGCATTGTGTTACTGATAGTAGCCTTTGTTACTGTGGTCCCAGCTCTCTGTAGGTCATTCACTAGGTCTCCCCGTGTGGTTCTGGGATTTTTGCTCACCGTTCTTGTTATCATTTTGACGCCACGGGGTGAGATCTTGCATGGAGCCCCAGATCGAGGCAGATTATCAGTGGTCTTGTATAGCTTCCATTTTCTACTAATTGCTCCCACAGTTGATTTCTTTACACCAAGCATTTTACCTGTTGCAGATTCAGTCTTCCCAGCCTGGTGCAGGTCTACAATTTTGTCTCTGGTGTCCTTCGACAGCTCTTTCGTCTTGGTCATAGCAGAGTTTGGAATGTGACTGACTGAGCGTTGTGGACAGGTGTCTCTTATATCGATAATGAGTTAAAACAGGTGCCATTAATACAGGTAACGAGTGGAGCCTCGTTAGACCTCGTTAGAAGTTAGACCTCTTTGACAGCCAGAAATTTGCTTGTTTGTGGTGACCAAATACTTATTTTCCACTCTAATTTGGAAATAAATTCTTTAAAAATCAAACAATGTGATTTTCTGTTTTTTTTTTCCCACATTCTGTCTCTCATGGTTGAGGATCACCCATGTTGACAATTACAGGCCTCTCTAATCTTTTCAAGTCGGAGAACTTGCACAATTGGTGGTTGACTAAATACTTATTTGCCCCACTGTAAATCCATTATTGATTATGGGACAAGAGTCCTCACCATGTCCGGTCCGCAGCTCGTACCCTCGGCGGCAGGCATGAACTTGGTCTCGCATCGGTGGCCCGTGCGGTGACACCACAGCGACTTGCAGATGTCCTGAAAGATGAGGCACACAAAAAAATGAAAGACTGGATATACTGTAAATAAATATTTTAAATGTAGGGAAGAAATATAAAATGTCAATTTTGTGAAAAGTGTGGATAACAGAAAAAAAAAATCTTGGATACATTGAATTAGTTGCACTTTGTTACTATCTACCACTGCAGAATGAGCATTATCTGCTCCCTGCCAGCATCAGAAGCGCTTATGGTGCACCCATGGAAAAAAAAAAAAAGCCTAAAAAAAGCCTGGATGTCAAATCTAATCAGTGCGCTTCTTTAATGAAACAGGCTATAATTGTATGTGTCATCTGACCCAACAATACAGAAATGGAGAGAGTGAGTGAGCACAGAGGGAGAGCCTCATATCGGGAGACAGGCTGCCGACACTGGCAGCCGGCCCGGCTGCAACGGGCACAGGGGAAGAAACGGGGATGGAGAGCCAAGGCAAATTAGGCTTTCGGACTTCGCTGGGTTTGGGGTTTTTAACATGGATTTGGGTGTCATACAAGGCAGGGGTCGGCAACCCAAAATGTTGAAAGAGCCATATTGGAGCAAAAAAATTATATATATATATATATATATATATGTATATGTCTGAAGCCACAAAAAGTTGAAAGCCTTAAATATGCCTTCCAAATAAGGCAACACATGTATTAGGTATCTATATTATCTATATTAGCCAACTATCAAAATGACTAAGTTGGCTACAAATACATAATGAGCCTTCATGATTACCGTATTTTCCGCACTATAAGCCACACCTGAAACCCTTCAATTTTCTCAAAACCCGACAGTGCGCCTTATAATCCGATGTGCCTTATATATGGATCAATATTGGTTAATCATGGCTTGACATTCCATCTAGCTCAGCTCCATCTCGTCGATGCATAATGCAACACTAACCACTACTACTACTACTGTGCCTTACAATGCAGTGCACCCTATACATGAAAAAGGTTTTAAAATAGGCTATTCATTAAAGGTGCGCCTTATACTCCGATGCACCTTATAGTACGGAAAATACGATAAATGCAGTGCATCTTATAGAGAATGACGCACCACGTGATTACTCTGTTGTATGATGTCGCCTCAAGTTTAACATTGTTACAATATTAATGCATTAAAAGAATGTTTCTGTCATGTTTGTCTTCCTACAGAAACCGTATTAAAACTAAAATAAGTCCAGGGAGCAACAGCTGCTATAGAGCCACAGGTTGCTGACCCCGATTTAAGCTTTATACCACAGTTATTGTTTCAAACTAAAAGATTTCAAAATAATGGGTTTGAAATGCATTATTAAGCCTCTAGCTACGATTACAATGGTGGCCAAAAGTATTGGCACCGCTGCAATTCTGTCAGATGATGCTCAATTTCTCCCAGAAAATGATAGCAATTACAAATACTTTGGTAATAATATCTTCATTTATTTTGCTTGCAATGAAAAAACACAAAAGAGGATGGGAAAAAATTAAATCATTATCATTTCACACAAAACTCCAAAAATGGGCCAGACAAAAGTATTGCCACCCTCAGCCTAATACTTGGTAGCACAACAATGAGTTTCCCATAATGCTCTGCTGGAATTTTAGACCATTCTTCTTTGGCCAACTGCTCCAGGTCTCTGAGATTTGAATTGTGACTTCTCCAAACTGCCATTTTCAGATCTCTCCACAGGTGTTCTGTGGGATTCAGGTCTGGACTCATTGCTGGCCACTTTAGAAGTCTCCAGTACTTTCTTTCAAACCATTTTCTAGTGTTTTTTGAAGTGTGTTTTTGGTCACTGTCCTGCTGGAAGAGCCATGCCCACTGAGGGAGACCCAGCTTTCTCACACTGGGCCGTACGTTATGCTGCAAAATTTGTTGGTAGTCTTCAGACTTCATAATGCTATGCACACGGTCAAGCAGTCCAGTGCCAGAGGTAGCAAAGCAGCAACCCCAAAACATCAGGGAACCTCCGCTCCATGTTTGACTGTGGGCACCGTGTTCTTTCTTTGAAGGCCTTGTTTTGTTTTTTCCTGTAAACTGTATGTTGATGCCTTTTCCTAAAAAGCTCTACTTTTTTCTCATCTGACCAGAGAACATTCTTCTAAAACGTCTTTGGCTTTCTCAGGTAAGTTTTGGGAAACTCCAGCCTGGCTTTTTCATGTCTCTGTCCTACCATAGAGTCCCTTTTCATTCAGACGCAGACGGATAGTATGGGTTGACACTTTTGTACCCTCAGACTGCAGGACAGCTTGAACTTGTTTGGATGTTAGTCGAGGTTCTTTATCCACCATCCGCACAATCTTTCGTTAAAATCTCTCGTCAATTTTTTTTCCCGTCCACATCTAGGGAGGTTAGCCACAGTGCCATGAGCTTTACACTTATTGATGACACTGCGCTCAGCAGACACAGGAAAATTCAGGTCTTTGGAGATGGACTTGTAGCCTTGATATTGCCTGTGCTTCCTCTCAATTTTGCTTCTCAAGTTCTCAGACAGTTCTTTGGTCTTCTGTCTTTTCTTCTTGCTCAATGTGGTACACACAAAGACACAGGACAGAGGTTGAGTCAACTTTAATCCATTTTAACTGGCTGTAAGTGTGATTTAGTTATTGCCACCACCTGTTATGTGCCGCAGGTTAGTAACAGGTGCTGTTAATTACACAAATTAGAGAAGCATCACATTATTTCTCAAAGGGTGCCAATACTTTTGTCCGGCCCATTTTTGTGTACATTGATAATGATTTTTTTTCCCCATTCTCTTTTGTGTTTCCCCACCAAAACAAAATAAATGAAGACCAAATCATTTGTAATTGTAATCATTTTCTTGAGAAATTGAGCATCATCCGACAGAATTGCAGGGGTGCCAATACTTCTGGCCAACAGTGTACATTTTCAAACTAGAGCTTTTAATTAGGTTAGCAAATCTGGGTTTTAATCTGCTTTCGGGCTTAAATAAGGGTTCAAACTTGAATAGGAGTTTAACAGGGGTAAGGACTTCTACTAATCGATGCTTCAGACCATGGCTAGGTGTTGAAATATGAGTTTTACAGAGATTGATGGTCTAAAGTTAGGGTTCGAAACCAAAGTTAGCAACGTTTAGCATCAAAGATTTGCATCTTGTTTTCAATAAGAAACCCTCTTAAGGTCACGGTCATGCAAACAGCCTTTGGAATAACCTGAATAGCTATGATATAGTTTTGTGCGCCAATCTCCTAGCTATACCATTTGTTTGAGTCTTTTCCCAGTGGTTAGCAGCCAAGGAGCATTTCCATTTGAATAACAGCTAACATAAAGATTTCACCTCGCCTAAGGGGCTCGACCAGGGGTAGAAGGTGTCCATCCATTGAGGGAATTCAACCCTTTGGTAAAACAACAGGGGTCTTGGGCTGTTTGGCAAAGATCACTGCGATTTATAAAGTGCCCATTTAGTGCGACATCATTGATGCTGTAAGGGTGACAATACAAGGACCCTGTATGGTAGAGGTGCTCATTACTGGAGGTTCCTGATGGTCTTAAATGCTTGTTCATGTGGGATAGTTCCGGTACATAAAAAAAAAACAAAAAAAACAGGACTATTCAACAGTATAGATGTTGGTGTTCATGCAATACAAAAAGTGAGGCTAATGGGGGAAGGTCTTGTGGCAAAGTTCAAAAAGAATCTGGACTAAGGTATTTTTAGAGAATTGATTGGAAGAACCGAAACCCTAAACACATTGAAAACCTGTAGCAGGCTAAAGATTCTAAAAGCCTAAGAACTAATTATGTGCTGAATTATAGAATTGTGGGACTGGGATTTTTGTTTACTGCTGAGGTACCTTTGCGGAAAACCACCAAGCCTCTTTATAAAGGATAATATAGAAATGGCTATAAGCCGACACAAGGTGAAGTTTGAAAGGTCTTTATGAGCTTACCTTGACAAAGTCAAGGCTGCACAACTCAGCCCCGGAGCCAAACTGCCACTTGCACTGTGTGTCTGCATCATATAGCTGCCCGGGTAGCTTCTCGGGATATTTGTACTGACCAATCTGCTTGGGCTCATCCACCAGACAGGAGGCCTGGGTCGTCCTGAGGGACACAGTATTGGGTATCACATTAAAAATCAACAAAACCATCCAACTAAAGGTGGTATTGCAAAGAGGCCTACCCTAGGAAGCGACTGAGGTACTGCCGGCTGCAAGTGGACCAAGAGAAAACCCCATTGTTGCCAGCAAGAGTGGGGGACATGATGTTGCCTTCAGTTTTACGACAGGGGTTACCCTCACCATCATGTACCATCCCGAAACTGAGGAGTGAAAAGTAAGCATACACGAATATTTTTAATATAAATTATTTCACTTTCTGATTAGTCGTGAGTTCACAGTATTCTTTGCATCCTAACATTACATTTTTGTTCCAATTTGTCTCCTGAGTCGACACGCTTTCATGCCTTTTCGACTCTTAAGTAGCTGGGTGAAGAGCAGGAAAATACATGTCCAAGGTTTGTGTTGGGTGTGTGCCAGGCAAGCAGATGTATTTAACCATAGGATGAAAAAAAAAAAAAACAATGTAAATTGAACCAATCAAAGTTGTGGGGGTATCTCAATGGAAAAACAAAAAGTGCCATCTGCCGTGGGCTTTTCTGTATAAATGTCACATTTGAACATAATGTTTGCAGGTCAAAGTGTGTTTGCGGTATGTTTCAGTTTGAGACATTTTAAGGTTCCACTCAGTTCACAACTCTGCTAGTGGATTTTCTGACACATCAATATTATCACAGTGAGGCACGAAAGACATACTTGTGACCGGACTCATGAGCGATGGTGAACGCCAAGCCCAGTCCTGTGTCCTCATTGATGGTGCAGCTCCTGTATTTGCTACACATGCCACTTATTGGAGCAAAACCTACCAACACAGGAACATCTTGAAATCATAAATAAGCCAAACTTGTAACAGATCAATCAAAGCCCTGGAAAATCAAAGCCTTATTCCGTCACAGCTTCAAATCAAAATGCTCATTTGTCCAAAATTGTTGATTTGATCAAAATAGTTGATCTCCTGTTCAAACTTGAAACATGGTTCCCATTGATTTGTTTTGTCCATCCCAACCTATGGGTGTTTTCACACCAGGAAAATCCATAGTTTGTGTTCTTTGGTCTGCACCAAAATACTTTTGGGCCAGACTTTTTGGTGTTTTTACTTTTCATATTGCAATTTTAGCAAGCCAGAATTTGAGACAAATCTACCGTACGCATTAGCAATTATCTTTTAATCAGTGGACAAAACAGTCTGATGATGCCATGGTTATTTTACAAGGACAGTAGACATTACACTCCTCATTGCTTCACGTTGAACCCAAACTCATATTAGCCGACATACTGCTAACCAAAGACTGTGATGCTAACCCACTATTTCTCAAATCGTGGTGCGGACCCCCCTAGTGGGGTGCAGAGCGATGCCGGGGGTGGCGCTTGTGATCTCGGGGAACATACTTTTTTGCCGTACAAGAATAAAGTGTAATTGCACATCCACTCAGCGAGTGGCAGTGCCACTCTCATTTTCAGAGTGTGCGCAGTATTCCTGAACCAAACAAGAGCACACAGCAAAGAGCACTACTGATATGAAGAGCTAAGATGAGGAAATATGTCGAAGCGTATGTAGCATTTGGCATTTGGTTTTGACTTTTAATACAGTGGGAGACGAGAAAAGACCAGTCTCTTTACTGTGCCTAAAAATGTTTGCAGCGGACAGCAGGAAGCCAAAACAATTAAGACATCACTTAAAGACATTAGACCAGAATCATAGTGATAAGCCACTTAATTTTTTTCCAGCAAAAATGTGCCCAATAATGTCAACAATCGTCCCGCTTTGTCAGTGTTACATCAGTAAACCAACAAGCACTGTTAGCATCAAGTTAGTTGGCGTATCAAGTTGCTCAGTGCAAAATAGCCCCACACTATAGCGAAGGAGCTGATACTGCCCGCAGAAAAAATTAAAATGGGTCCTCTGTCCAATGACACTGTCGTTTTTGTTCGATTAATTTTTGTTTTTTTCTGTCAAATTGTTTGGCAAATTGTCCTCATGAGTTAATGTTGCTAATCAATTTGAATGTTTTTTTTTTTTTTTGTATTTTATTTGTCAGTATCAAATGGTCAAAAAATCTAACTTGAGTGTATCTTTACAGTTTGAATGTGACTTTTTTTTTTTTTTTAATTCAGGTAAATTGATGTGCTTTAGGTCTTTTCTGTTAATTAAGTTATACTTTATTGTAAGCTGATCTCTCTCTCTCTCCAATTTCAGCCATGGTCCTGACCACAGTGTGGTCGCTTTCACACCAACAGTATAGCGATGCGCACCATGGTCTGCTTGGAGAAAACTGAGAACACCTCCCCGGCAAGGTTTAGGACCAGCTGTTTGGTCCGCACTAGAGTTCGCTGGTTTGCAGTCACACCAGCCCAAAAGGTGAGCACCACAAATTTTTTTGGTCTGGTCCGGACCAAATAGTGCAGGTATGAATATGCCCTAAACAACCATTTCCACAAAACCTTGTGATCGGTTAAACTGGTGTTGAGGGCTAAATTTTTCCAACATTTTTTTTTTTTTTTTTTCTTGCCGTATTTTACCCTTGCATAAAACAGCATTAATGCCATGAGTGCTCCTCAAGGGTACTTCTCCAAGTACTTCTACCTTGCTTGGTCAGTCCAGACATTTTAGTTTGATCCAAACCAAAATAACAGGAATGAAAATGTGCCTTGGACCGCAGTCTGGACCAAATGACTTCCAAGCAGACATGGGAGACTCCCTGTGTAGGACGGTTAAGACTTTCCAGCAATTATAGGAGGTCGCTCCATCCGTCCATCCGTCTCTTGAGGGGAACATGGGAAAGGCAAAAAAGACTACACCCTGGAGTGATAGCCACGCCAGCTATGTGAGCAATACACTAACTACCAACAGAGTATAAAATGTAGGTAGCCTATGGATTAAACAAAGACCCTAAACCCTTATCATGTCTAGATTTTTTTCGTGTAATTTTTATAAATTGATAACTTGAACCCTCATTAGTGCCCAAATTCTACCTTTGTTTTTTTTTCTAATCTCAAAACTTCAATCTAATTTGTAAAACCAACTTTGAAAACTAAAATGATATTGAAATCTGTCAATGATGGCACTAGACGTCCAATCCATCAGTATCAGTTTTAATTCTGCAATTAATTAATCAGTTCAATGACACGTCCCTAGAATATCCTTACAAAATTTCATTCGTATTTGTCCACGAATAAAAGAGGAGTAGCCATTTTAGCTTTTAGTTTTTAAGATTTCCCTCCAGGTACAGTGGTATGAAAAAGTATCTGAACCTTTTGGAATTTCTCACATTTCTGCATAAAATCACCATCAAATGTGGTCTGATCTTTGTCAAAATCACACGGATGAAAAAACAGTGTCTGCTTTAACTAAAACCACCCAAACATTTATAGGTTTTCATATTTTAATGAGGGTAGTATGCAAACAATGAAAGAAGGGGGGAAAATATGTCAGTGAACCATCACACTTAATATTTTGAGTCCCCCCTTTGGTTGCAATAACTTCAACCAGACACTTCCTGTAGCTGCAGATTAGCCTGGCACTTTGATCAGGACTAATCTTGGCCCATTCTTCTCTACAAAACTGCTTTAGTTCAGTCAGATTCCTAGGATGTCTGGCATGAATCGCTGTCTTTAGGTCATGCCACAGCATCTGAATGGGGTTCAAGTCTGGACTTTGACCTGGCCACTCCAGAACGTGTATTTTGTTCTTCTGAAACCATTCTGAAGTTGATTTACTTCTGTGTTTTGGATCATTGTCTTGTTGCAGCACCCATCCTCTTTTTAGATTCAACTGTCTGACAGACGGCCTCAGGTTTTCCTGCAAAACATCCTGATAAACTTTTGGATTCATTCTTCCTTTAATGATCGCAAGTTGTCCAGGCCCTGAGGCAGTAAAACAGCCTCATATAATGATGCTCCCTCCACCATGGGTGGGGGTGAGGTGCTAATGTTGGTGAGCTGTTCCCTTTTCCTCCACGCATGACGTTGTGTGTTACTCCCAAACAATTAAACTTTGGTTTCATCAGTCCACAAAATATTTTGCCAAAACCTCTGTGGAGTGTCGAAGTGCCTTTTTGCGAACATTAAACGAGCAACAATGTTTTTTTTAGACAGCAGTGGCTTCCTCCGTGTAGTCCTCCCATGAACACCGTTCTTGGCCAATTTGACATTTAATTCATGTGTGCACAGAGATATTGGATTGTGCCAGTGATTTCTGTAAGTCTTTACAAGACACTCTAGGGTTCGTTTTTACCTCTCTGAGTATTCTGCGCTGAACTCTTGGCATCATCTTTGGTGGACGGCCACTCCTTGGGAGAGAAGCAATAGTGCCAAACTCTCTCCATTTGTAGACAACTTCTCTGATTGTCGATTGATGAACATCCAGACTTTTAGAGATGGTTTTATATCCTTTCCCAGCTTTATACAAATCAACAATACTTGATTGGAGGTCTTCAGCTCTTTTGACCGAGCCATGATGCACATCAGACAATGCTTCTCATCAAGACATTTCTTACCAGGTGTGTGTTTTATAGTGGGCAGGGCAGCTTTAAGCCACTCATCAGTGAATGGGCACAGACCTGACTTAAAATGTTTGGTAAAATTTGGTTTCAATTGTTCTTTAAGCCTACTTAGGCAAAGGGTTCACATGCTTATTTTCCCCCTTCTATCATTGTTTGCATGCTATCCTCATTAAAACATGAAAACCTATAAATGTTTGGGTGGTTTTAATTAAAGCGGACACTGTTTTTTCATCTGTGTGATTTTGACAAAGATCACATTTGATGGTGATTCTATGCAGAAATGTGAGAAATTCCAAAAGGTTCAGATACTTTTTCAAGCACTGTAATTATAACACAGTATATATCGAGCAGACTTGTAGGTCACACTTCTGTACCAAATTTTTGGCGCCCATGACCAAAAATGTGATGTACAAAGTATGCGGATGACAGACAGATGACATTTACTTGACTATAAAGGGTGAAACCCAAATCTGAAACCTCAACCTTGTCTTAAAACCCTAACTTGAAACCCTACCTAGCTTGAAATGGTTATATAAAACAATAACTGTGTCCGGAAATTCTTCGTCTGAGGTAAAACCAGGATTTATATTTGTACCACTATTTTATAAAATAATCTGGAACAAAATGTTTCCTAAATTTGATCACCAACGCTGGCTTTAAACTCTAAATCAAATCCATAACCGCGATTTGAAATCCTAAACTGAAACCCTGAACCTGTCTTGATAACATACAATTAAAAACGTCAAGTTCTTATCAACTCGAGAATGTGAAACATTTCAAATGGAAGCATCTTGATGAATTTCAATTCAGGAACCCTCATGCTTGGACAGAAGCAGGTCAGCAACTTGCACGGAGAAACCAAAACTAGCAACCTCGTGTGTGTGCAGGGCAGGCCAGCATAAATTGGTCAAGACATTCAGGTGTAAAAACAAACCAAAAACGGAGAGCAGGAAGTTGCATTTGGCCGCTCGCCTTACCCAGGGTGTCACAGGGCTCATTTTTCCAGGAGCAGATGTCCAGCCCAGTGAGGAGAACGGCGTGGTCGTGCCGCTTACCGCTCTTGCCGACCAGGCCCGACTGCCATTGGCAGAAGCTGTTGAGCGACTGGTCAGCATGGTGATTGATGGTAAGGCCCAGCTGCGGTTAATGGTAGGCAAAGAAAAAAAAACAAAAGAGTCATCCTCTGCATAATCATGGCTCACTGAATTCAAAATCACCTGTTCCTATTTTATATTGGGATTTTTTTGTGTTTTTTTTTTTTTTGGTGGAACCCAATCTAAGCTTTTCACTGAAAAAATGGCATTTTAGTGGATTTTGTTCTCTTTTTAAAATGTGCATAAATGCCAGATAATAACTTTATATTTTATGTTGAAACTAATAGGCAAATAAAAACTTTTATTGAGAAGGAAGCGTCAATTACATGCGGTTTTTCACTATTCTCAGCAAGGCTTCGACTGTGAAAAGCAGCAAATTACCGTATATTTGCAGTTACAGTACGAGCCAGTGCACTTACCGGGTCTTGTTCCAGTAGCAACAAGCTAACTACCACAATGTTGATGTCTGTCCCGATGGTGCCGTCTTTGAAAAGACTGGAAACCTAGGGAATAAAAGCAGTAAAAGTGACTGTTAACTCAACAAATGAGCCAAGTGTACAATCGGTTACCACCATGTGTTTGCCTGGTTCCGAGTCGTCACGGCCAAATACGACCAAAAAAGAAATCTGGAAAGACTTTGTCATTGATGCACTCAGGGATTAGGAGAATGAGAAGAAGCCACCGGCGCCACCGAATGCATTACGAAACCACATTTTAGAAAACGAAAGGCAGGCCTTAGGGACGGGTATGGTCCGATTCAAGCGAAATAATGACTGGTGTTCTGTGTGATTTCATATGAAAGTAGGCTCAGGCACATTCTTTCGGCAGTACAATTCACAAAAGTTAGTGGTTTTAAGATGAACAAAATGCTAACAACTGTCTTGATAATATTGCTGCTTAACTGTCAACTTAACCAGGCAAATCAATAGAAAATTCAGCTTTTCCGTTAGGTAAACTGTAGTAACTAGGGGTGTAACGGTACACAGAAATCTTGGTTCGGTACGTACCTCGGTTTTGAGGTCACGGTTCGGTTCATTTTCGGTACAGTAAGAAAGCAAAATGCAAAATATAAATGTGCTAGTGGTTTATTACACACCTTCGTGCTTTCAACAATAGGAACATTAGCCTATACAAAGCTAGAATTCTGCTCAAAAAGTAGCGGGTATTTAAAGATAATTCAACAACAATTTGCCTTTCAGACCCCACGTATTGGTCAGCTTTCTTTCTGAAAGAAAGAAGAAAAAAGAAGTCCTGTGCTAAAGAGAAAAGCAATCCCAAAGACAAGTATTTTAACATGTATTTTACAAATGAAATGCCTCAATGAATCATTTTTTTTTTTTCTTATGAACGGTTTTCAAAAGCTTTATTGGTGGATTTTCTGAAATTAAAGCGCCACACAGAAATTAATAAATTTAATTGTGTAAGCAGGTGCAGGATCTGTGTATTATTCTTATTATTGAATTACAGGTGTTTTAGCTCATTTCAATTTATTTTACTTAAATGGGCTATTATTTATTTTATTATGTGTTTATATTTTACAAATGTAGTATTCATTTATATTGTATATTATATGTTGTATAACTTTAGTTTCTATGTGAATATTAGTTCCTACTTGTTTTGTTGTGGTAGGAGGGTTTTGTATTGAACACGGGGCCGTGTTGGTTATTATTATAGCAGAGAAGACAGCAGTAAATCAACAAAGACAAGTCAACTGTGCCCCGATCTACCACTCAACAGATCTGATGGACTCAAAAAGTGGGTTACGATTGCATATTAGTTTGAAAATCGACCGGATCCACCGTATTTTTACACGAGTGACTTCCGGTCTGCCCGATCCTAGCTACTGGTAGTGGTATTGGCGCAGGAGGGTCGCGTCTCGCGTCAAATAATAAACTCTGCCGTTCTTTTCGCGTGTGTCGTGTTAAGCCGCTTCTGGGACATGTCTAACACGCGGCCGCACTGCGACTGGTGTGCATTGGCTTATTGACTTTAACGCCCGCGTTTCACTGCGTTCTCGCGGCGGCCACGTTGTCGCGCCGTTGATGTTTCTGGGTTATACTTTCCTACCGTGTTGGTCCTCATTATAGTAGAGAAGACGGAGTAAATATAATCCACACAAAGAAATTGTAAGCCGATCGACTCACAGCCCAGTTCATTAGAAATACATGTACCGTTACACCCTTAGTAGTAACCCTACAGTTTACAATGTAACAATCTGGATTGATACATCGATTGGTTATTATAAGATTCAATCAAATCAGCGGATGTAATAGAGTCCATCTCCAAACAATATAGAACTGTACTGTGTGGTGGATAGACAGCAAATTATGGTAAACTTGACTATGGACTTCACTATCAGTTGACGGGAAACAGGGTCGCTCCGTAGGGGGCCTATTTTCAAAAACTTCAAATTCAAATATTTTCAAAACCAAAGCCGCTAGCGACCTAAAACCAAAACAGACACCTCCCTTCGGCATATAGGTCTCCATGAGCAGTGGCATAAAAAATCAAAAGTTGTTCCCTAATGAAATCCCGATTAAATGTTTTTTTTTTTATACAACTATAACAACATTTAAAATGGCTATAAAATTCTCAGATTTTACGCTAAATGCACAAAAATCACCAATTGCAGAGATAATCACCTATATTTGTAGGATTAATAGCAAAATTTAACATATCATATACGTTTTTGCTCGAAATAGCTAAATCCTTTTTTTTTTTAATTTAGTGCAATTTTGACATGTTTTCAACAGCTAATAAATCACTCAGTTTTCACATCAGAAACTTAATACTTAAGGAAAGCATGTAGAATTAATTATTATAAATATTAATATTATTATTAATTAAATTTGCATTTTTTCATATATAATCACAACTTATCTAAGTTGAATTTCGCTGTCACTATTGCCTCAGCAAATCTTGCTGGCTATCTGGCCCTCGTTGTTTTTAGATTGAAATGTTACATAAAAATTTCTTTTTAAAAAACACGTAAAAGCCTCTTTTTTTTGGGGGGGGGGGGGGGGTGGACACAGAAATGTCTAAATTACCAGGCTTTTTCTTTGCTGAAAAAACGGGCAGTTGGCCGAAAATTACCTGATTATTTGAATGTAAAGTTCCGCTATTGTGTATGAATACAAAATCCAACATGGCGGACATCAAAAAACAAAGAGCTTTTTAAGTTGAAATTTCTCTGAAATTTCGGGACTGGTCTGTAGGTGGCCTATTTTCAAAAGCTTTAAATCCAAATATTTTCAAAACCAAAGCCACAAGCGACCTAAAACCAAAATAGGCACCTCCCTTAGGCATATATGAGTCTCCATGAGCGGTGGCATCAAACAATTCAAAGTCGTTCCCTAATAAAGTCCCCATTAATTATTTTTTTACAACGATAACATAAAATGGCTATAATGGCGAGATGCACAAAAATTACCAAACGCAGAGATAATCACCAATATTTTCAGGATTAATAGCAATATTTATCATGTCATATCACTTGTCATTTCAGTTTTTGCCCGAAATAGTGACTTTTTAAAAATTTTAATTTAATTTTATTTTTTTAATTATTTTTTTTATTTAGAGCAATTTTAAATTTTAGGCAGATAGTAAACCACTCAATTTTCAAATCAGAAACGTAATACTTGAGGAAAGCATGTAGAATCATCTAAATTTTACTCAACAAAAGCAAATTTTGCATTTTTCTATATACAATCACAACTTATTTAGGTTGAATTGCCTCCTATAAATGTTTCATTATAAATTTTTTTTTTAAAAAAAAAACGTAAATGCCTATTTTTTTTGTATGGACACAGAAATGTCTGAATTACTAGGTTTTTTTTTTTTTGGGCCAAAAAACGGGCAGTTGGCTGAAAATTAGCTGATTTGAATGTAATGTTCCGCTATTGTGTTTGGATACAAAATCCAACATGGTGGCCATCACTAAACAAAGAACTTTTCAAGTTGAAAATTCTTGTAAATAGGTGCGTACATCTCGGAATTTCTATAGATATGAGTCTACATTCTTGGTTAAAAGTAAAAAGCAGGGCAGTTGTCATTCGTTGTACGTAAATATTTCAAGCTAGGGTTAGGGTTACACTAATTTTTTCCATTCATTTCATTTTTTTCACAACGTTTGAAAGTGCATGCATGGTGCTATTTTAAATAATAATTACTTTGAATCCTCGGCCAAATCACTGTTGGGACACTCTTGCCTGCTTCTATGCACTTTCATCCTGTTTCCACCTAAATCTGGCGTTAGAATGCAGCGTGTGTTTGAGTTTATCGCAGTGAAAGCTGCGACGACGCTCTGCTTGGCCAGGCCCTCTACGGGAAGCTGTGGCACAATGTCTGTAGGAGGTGTCTCTCGTCAACTAATCTTCCCATTTTGACACTGACCATGTTCATGACGGTGAGGACGTAAGTGGTCACATTCTCGCGGCCATGTTTCTCCAGCATCTTCCTGTCGGCCACTACCAGGGTCTCCACATTCAGCCCTCCCACACGGTTGGTATCAATAGGGGAACGTTTCGGTCTCCCTGGGCCTTCATCGTCAGGCATGGCAAACTCATCTGGCATCAGGAAAGGATCCTCAGTGGGAAGCTTGGGAGCGTCTGTTAGAATTAGAAGCAATTTTATCCAGTCAAGCAGAAAGGTTTTTAGGGTCTCAAATACATGTCCGTATTAGGTGTTCTTCCACACCAAGAAAGCCGTTATTCGGCAGGCTTCGTTCCATTTAACATGCGTTAATTCAGAACACAGTCACATCCAGAGTCATAAGACAAAATTCATGCGCAGCCAGTTTTACACAGTAGGATTTCTTTCCTTTTACTGATAGTGGCTACGTTTACGTCGACAAAACTTCCTATATTGGATAATGTTTCGTATTAAAATAATGATCGGACGCACTGTTTTCATGAACACTAAAAACTTTGATCCGATTAGGAAAACACACTTTCTGTCGGAACAAATTTTTTTGACACGGTCGTCAGTATGGCTTCTTCTTCTACTACTATTTCAAATATAATTAGCCAATCGCTCCATCCATTTCTACATCAAACGTTAGCGTTATTTCGTGTACTTTTCCCGTTTTTCTACCATCACGTCTTTCAACAACTTTAACATCTACAGTAAAGTGTTCGTCTCAGATAGAGACCAGTTCAGTCTTTGCGCCTGCCATGTCTTTCGCTCATTTTGCTTCTAAAACCGTAATTTTCAGACTATAAGCCGCTATTTTTTCCCTCATTTTGAATCCAGCAGCTTATAGTCCAGTGCGGCTTATTTGTTGATTTATTTGGGTGAATAGGTAACACTTTATTTGACAGCAGCATCCTAAGACTGCCAGAAGACCGTCATAATTATGACATGACACTATCCATGGGCATCAATGAATGTATCTGACTGATGTGATTACGTGTCATCCGGCAAATTATGTCACTAACTCCATTTACAGTGGGGAAAATAAGTATTTAGTCAACCACCAATTGTTCTCCTACTTGAAAAGATCAGAGAGGCCTGTAATTGTCAACATGGGTAAACCTCAACCATGAGAGACACAATGTGAAAAAAAAAAACTGAAAATCACATTGTTTGATTTTTGAAGAATTTATTTCCAAATTAGAGTAGAAAATAAGTATTTTGTCACCTACAAACAAGCAAGATTTCTGGCTGTCAAAAAGGTCGAACTTCTTCTAACGAGGTCTAACGAGGCTCCACTCGTTACCTGTATTAATGACACCTGTTTTAACTCATTATCGGTATAAAAGACACCTGTCCACAACCCTCAGTCAGTCACACTCCAAACTCCACTATGGCCAAGACCAAAGAGCTGTCGAAGGACACCAGAGACAAAATTGTAGACCTGTACCAGGCTGGGAAGACTGAATCTGCAATAGGTTAAACGCTTGGTGTAAAGAAATCAACTGTGGGAGCAATTATTAGAAAATGGAAGACATACAAGACCACTGATAATCTCCCTCGATCTGGGGCTCCATGCAAAATCTCACCCCGTGGCGTCAAAATGATAAGAACGGTGAGCAAAAATCCCAGAACCACACGGGGGGACCCAGTTAATGACCTACAGTAGGGGTGTCCAAACTTTTTGCAAAAGGGGCCAGATTTTGTGAGGTAAAAATGTGGGGGGCCGACCTTGGCTGACGTCCTTTACGTAGAACAATATATTTAAGCAAATTTTAGCAAGCCATTCAGTGTGTCACATTTGCTTTATTATTTGTTTTTAATTAATAATTTCAACAATCTCGCAACTAGCCTTTGCAGAGTTATCTTTTGACTCTCGGGCTCCTGCGAAATACTGCTACTGTGAAATTAAACTAGCTTCAAGTTGCTTCAATTTCTCGCTGCGAATCTTCCCTGTAATCTTGTCGTACATGTCAGCGTGTCTTGTTTGGTAAAATCGCCATACATTGAACTCTTTAAAAAGAGCGACTGTCTCCTTGCAAGTGAGGCAGACACAGTTGTTGCGTATTTTAGTGAAAAAAAATAGTCCAATTTCCACCTATCCTTGAAGCGTCGGCCGTCACAGTCAACTTTCTTTTTTTTTGTTGCTTGTCGCCATTTTAGAAAATTGGGAGTAAAAGGTCACACGGGGTAATGTTGCTTAGAGTAATGTTGCTTTTTTAGTGGGTAAATGAGGAGCAGCATTTAGTGTGTAAGCTGTCTCATATGCTGGTAGCAGTACTGCTGACCAATTTATTAAGTCTGTGTGCGGGCCAGACGTTATTGATTTTATGACAGAGGCTGGGGGCCGGATGAAATTTGACCACGGGCCGCATTTGGCCCCCGGGCCGGACTTTGGACATGTCCGACCGACAGAGAGCTGGGACCACAGTAACAAAGGCTACTATCAGTAACACAATGCGCCGCCAGGGACTCAAATCCTGCACTGCCAGACGTGTCCCCCTGAAGAAGAAAGTACACGTCCAGGCCCGTCTGCGGTTCGCTAGAGAGCATTTGGATGATCCAGAAGAGGACTGGGAGAATGTGTTATGGTCAGTTGAAACCAAAAAAGAACTTTTTGGTAGAAATACAGGTTCTCGTGTTTGGAGGAGAAAGAATACTGAATTGCATCCGAAGAACACCATACCCACTGTGAATCATGGGGGTGGAAACATCAAGCTTTGGGGCTGTTTTTCTGCAAAGGGACCAGTACGACTGATATGTGTAAAGGAAAGAATGAATGGGGCCATGTATCGAGAGACTTTGAGTGAAAATCTCCTTCCATCAGCAAGGGCGTTGAAGATCAGACGTTGCTGGGTCTTTCAGCATGACAATGGATCCCAAACAAACAGCCAGGGCAACAAAGGAGTGGCTTCGTAAGAAGCATTTCAAGGTCCTGGAGTGGCCTAGCCAGTCTCCAGATCTCAACCCCATAGAAAATCTGTGGAGGGAGTTGAAAGTCCGTGTTGTCCAACGACAGCCCCAAAACATCACTACTCTTGAGGAGATCTGCATGGAGGAATGGGCCAAAATACCAGCAACAGTGTGTGAAAAGCTTGTGAAGAGTTACAGAAAACGTTTGGCCTCTGTTATTGCCAACAAAGGGTACATAACAAAGTATTGAGATGACCTTTTGGTATTGACCAAATACTAATTTTCCACCATGATTTGCAAATAAATTTTTTAGAAATCAAAGAATGTGTTTTCTGTTTTTTTTTTTCCACATTCTGTCTCTCATGGTTGAGGTTTACCCATGTTGACAATTGCAGGCCTCTCTAATCTTTTCAAGAGGGAGAACTTGCACAATTAGTGGTTGACTAAATACGTATTTGCCCCACTGTATGCTAACAACACAGACGTGTGGTAATGACGGTTTGTTCCGAAATTGTGGAATAACAGTTTTCATGCGCACAGGTTAATTTTAAAAATTGACATAAACCACCCCTCTCGTTCGGAATAGAATTTTGATCGGAATAGGCTTGATTAGGTCAGAATATTCCGAACAGGGTGTGGACGTGAAGCGTTTTTATTCAGATCAGGCTTTTAATATGAATAAATTTTTGTATGTAAACGTAGCCAATGAAAGACAACAAATTAACCGGAAAGGCTGCCATTGAGTGATCATGTTTCATTGGCACTTAGTTAAAAGTGGATTTATTTTTTATTTTTTATTTTTACAATAACTGTATCTACTAAAATACATTCATTCAATTTCAAGTAGAAGGAAAAGAAAGTTCCCTTACATACATTGCTTGCGGCGTCCACAGAAGTGTTGCCTTTGTGTGCTGTCAGGTTGCTCATCCTGGTGTTGATGGTGGTCCAGGTGTGGCAGGTGTTGCTCCTGGTGCTGCATGGACGGGATGAAACTCAACGGGTCGCCGGCTCGTTCACGGACTATGTGTTCAGCAGAGCGTTTGTAGATGACGTGCGGCTGGTGACCATCAGGCGCACTGTAGTTGTGACGTTTGGCCAGATGTTGAGGTAGAGGTGAGATCAAGTAGTCGTGCTCGGACACACGGATCAAACCTGACTGGGAGACACACACACAATGCAAATCATTGCAATTTTTAACTCAGTTTTTTTCACCAAATATTCTAAATTTTACAAGGGGAAAAAAACACTTTTTTGACAGCCTTCTCACTCCAAATTCTTTTTTTTTCGCCCTAAAAAATATATCTTCTAGTTTCCAATTGGACAATCGACATCCATTGGCTTGGCAGAACCACCAAAGAAATCCACATTCTTTTCCATTGTCTTCTGACTCGGACCCACCAAAAAAATCCACATTCACTCGGATTGACATATGAGCGTTTGAAGGGAACCTCGAACTTAAAGACTTGTAGGCTCTAATAAGCCTCAATTGTTCTCTTTTACTCAAATACGTCATTAGAAACACATCAAATATTGCCATTGATTTCAAAATATATATTTAGTACATGTTTTGACCTACAGAGGGCGCCATGTTTTATGGGCGCAATGGACGCTCTGGGTGAGGACGTAGTTTGTCACTGGCACTAGACGAAAACTACCGCCGTTCTGCAATTCCTTCTACGCGGCGAGACGTCCAACACAAGCGCACATCGGTTAAAAGCGGCAAGTACCTACTATTTTTTTTTTTTTTTTTATCTTTTAGTAACATTTCATTGCCTCAAAATACTTTTTGCATGTGTTTCCCTCTCATACTTTTAAGTATTGTGTTTACTTGTGGTAGCTTTAAAGGGATCCTCTATTTTTAAGACAAGTAATTCTTAAAAGATAAATGTTAGTATGAGTTATAATAATTTGATATTAAAACCCCTCTTAATGTTTTTGTTTTAATAATGTTTGTAAAATTATTTTAAGTGATAGGTCGCCATTCATATTACGTCGCAGTGCGTGACGTCACCGGTCCCGTTGCCGAAATTCCAGCGTGTCACTCGTTAGCTTTCCCAACATGTCGTCAGTTGTACCCTTCCTATTTGAACCAGATCTGAAAAGTGAAGAGCAGGACAGCACAGTGGGTCGTTCACAAGACGAGCTTCAGGGAAAAATGCGTGCAGCAAATACCTGATAAGACAAAAGCTGGGCAAAACTGGTGATGCGAGAGAGTCCTGTTGGGAAGTCCGGTTGGGAGTGTATGCTGTCAGATTTTATTAGCAGATATTCAAGGTAAGCATATTGCGTTTTCAAACTTATCCCAATATAATTATGTAGATTGTTAGCATCCAGAGCTGTCGTGTGCTTTACATACAGTACAGGCCGAAGAGCACACCTTGTGTAATCCATGTCTTGTACATTGTAACGTGTGGTAGCTAGGATATGTGTATAAAAGTACCAAAAAGGGAGAAGCTTCCACTTATGCACATTTATTCACAAAAAATAATATGTCCACCTTGACCACTCTTCACTCGGGAGCTCAGCAGTACGCAAACACGCGTTCCCTGACGAACTCCCAACATTGTTGTGAGGTCTACGTCAGAGTCACTGTCGTCACTGTAGTGTGCCATAGTGCTTTAATTGTTTAGTATGATATGGGGAAAATTCCCACGAAGAATAGTCAACATAAAAGATAGCAATAGTAAACTAAATCCGCGTCTTTACTCACTCGAAGATCCAGGAATTAGACCGATCCCATGGCAATGTCGCAGCCGCGTCAGGCCGTCGATTCCACAAAATAGACTGATCCGAAAAGCTGCTGTTTGGGACCGACGAATCAAAAAATGGACAGATCCGAAACCAATATTGCAGACGCGGTGGGACCGTCTGATCCAGAAAATAGACTTACTTGACTGGGGATCCAGGAAAAATGTTCGGGCGCCAGTTGTAACGCATGGTGGGTAGGATACGTGCATACAGGGACCAAAAAGGGGGAGAAGCTTCCACTTATGCACATTTATTCACTAAAAATAATAATTCCACCTTGACCACTCACTCCACTCCCCTTGTTTCCATTTCACTGGAAATTGCATCCAAAAGCAGCACATCGTGGCATTTTACTTCGCGAGTTTAGGCAGCAATAAGCAATTGTTGAACACGCTGTACATTTGGAAAGATACCAATTACATCATCACTGCGAGGCCGCAAACCATGGCGCCAACTAACGGTCAAAATATGGACTAAATATTATAAAATACTGTCATTGATTTAACATTTTATGTGTTTCTAACAACATATTTTAGTACAAGAGAACAATTGTGGTTTATTAGAGCCTACATGTATTTAAGTTAGAAGATCACTTAAGCAGATTGTTGATCTGTTGACCACATTAGTCACGTAGCATATTTATACCACCCTTATTTTGATATTACTACGTTTAAGTATTTTCTTAAGGCATCTTTAGTATGTTCTGTGTGTATGCAGTGAAGCAAAACAAGCTGAAAGTGCACGGTAGTACTTTGGGTGTCAAATTCGCCTCTTTTAGGACGTTTCGCTGGTGCAGCACATTTTGGCAGAACACCGATTTTGTCTGTCGTCTCATCTCATCCCGTCATTCCTGTTCATTTTGCCTTTGCTGCTCGTCGTATGAAATATCGACAGTGCTGTCATGCCCATTCATGTTCCTCTCAGCTTCAAGTTTAAAGGCCTGAACAGATAACATGTTTATGTCGCTAGAGTCATACTGTGGAGGCCCAGCAGCGTAACCCAGTGACGTCACCGCTCTGCAACGTCAACAACAATGCCGACCTACTATTTAAACTAATTTTACAAATTGTGTCAAACCTAAAATATCAAATTATTTTTTACTCATAATATGTTTATCTTTTAAGAACTACAAGTCTTTCTATCCATGGTTCCCTTTAAGCGATTGATGGGTGCTCGGGTGTCCTGGGGGACCACCCTGGATCCTGGGGGGGGTGGGGGGCAATGGCACCCTTGCTGGGCTGCGGGAGAAGGGATGGGCTAATGCTGAAACCCCCCCACCCCACCCTCGGGCTGGCTGGGTGGGGGCCGTGGCCCTGGGTTGGTGCCCGCGTGGCGTCTCCACTCGTCTGTGTGGCTGTTACGCTCTTGGTGGGGCTCGCGTGCCGCTGGATGTGACAGGGCGCGCTCGGGTGGGGGGTCCCGGTGCCGGGAGTGGCGATGGGGCAGCGTAGGGTCGGTCACCGACGGGCTTACACTCACAAGGGATTCACACGATTACTGGGTTCCAGATCACAGAGCTGATTTGTGCGCAATCTACCCCTTTCAACCACTTAGCTTACAGACTCCCCCACCCCCGTCCCCCTCTTTCCCTGGTCAACGGGCCCCCCACATGGTGTCAACGGGAAATACATCTAGCTGACCACCAACATATTAGTAGTTAGTGTAGACGTTCAGTGTCTTTCTTGTTGTTGTTTGTGTTTCTTTCTTCTCTTGTGTTTTTCTTCTGTTCCCCCATAACCCCTTCCTGTTCGCTGCTTTGTCATAATAAACGAGGTATCTTGAATGATCAACATGGGAGTATGCCAAACTCTCAATGTGAAACATTAAAACTGTTCAGACCAACTGCGCACTTAGACTTCCATTCTCCGTGTCAAACAGCTGAACAGGACAGGTTTAAAAAAAAAAAGGAAAGACAGAAAGAAAACCAGGGTGACTATGTTGAAAAACAATGTAATGATGTACTGTACGATGATGTTTTCAGTGGCAATTGCTCGATGACTAAGAGGGAACCTTAGCTTCCCTCAAAATGTCAAAAATGAATGATCAAATGTATACTGTTGTGTGTCATTGACTAAATATGCACTACAAAGCGCTCAACTTTGTTCAGAATTAGCTTCTTATCACTGGTTACGATGCAGATTGCTTTTTATTCTATGGCGCAGCTTCATAGTCCTTTACGTGTGGACGCTGTGCATCTCTTGAGTTGAAATGGCATTGTTCCATTACAGCGAAATGAGATCCCGCCCATCGGAAGCTGTGCAGCTATGGGCAGTGGACGGAGTTCGGCTAGCCCGGACGCTGTTTCTCAGCATGATGATCGGATTATCTTTCTGAGGCTGAATCATACGGTGGCCGAGAGGTGTCAGGCGAAATGCAAAGTCCAAACACTTTGCAAATAGAAAAAAAGAACGAACCCCAATTGCAAACGCTTTGCAAAATAAAAAAGCACGAACGCAAACTGCCACAACACGATCCCCAATTCCTAAAGCGCGATTGCAAATTGGCAAAAGCATGAATCCCAATTGCCACAACACGACAGCAAATAGCTCGCAGCACGACAGCAAATAGCTCGCAGCACAACTGCAAAATCACGCAGCACAACGGCAAGAGGATGACCCGGAAGTTTAAAAAAAAAAAAAAAAAAAAAAGGATGAAACTTTGTATAGTGCTATATGTGCTTTGTGACCAACTCTAAGGACCTCCGTATAGTTGCAAATGTATATAAAAATGTCAATCGTTTTTGCTGTAAACGTTTTGTGCTGCTTTCGTTTTAGAGATATTTACAATTCTTTTATAGGTAAATTTGAGGTCAGCTAGGTTTTGTAGATACAGTATTATGCTTTAACATAGATATTGATTTCGAGTAGGGATGTCACTCGGTTAGCTCCCCGCGGCTAATGGAGCGTACCAACTCTTTCAATAACAAAGGGGTGTCAAAACAACTAGCACGAACGTAGCACAAAACGAATGGCAACACTTCGGGACCATTTTGGAGTAAATGGGGGGCTTAGAGTGACATCATCACTCGAAATTAATATCTCAAGCCCCGCCAATTTACTTCAAAATGGACCCGAATTTGTTTGATCGTGCTAGTTGCTGGGACACCCCTCTGTTACTGATCGCCTCGGTACGCTCCCTTAGCCGCGGGAGCTAAGCTACGCATCACCACTCGAAATTAAAAAGAAGATTGTAAATATCTCTAAAAGCAGCACAAACAAAACGTTTACTGCACAAACGATTTTGCTGTTGTGTTGCGAGCCTTTGGCATTCATGCTGCGAGCTATTTGTTGTTGTGCTGCGAGCCATTTGCTGTCGTGTTGCGAGCCATTTACTGTCGTGCTGCAAGCCATTTGCTATCGTGTTATGGCAATCGGGGTTCGTGCTTTTGCCAATTTGCAATCGCGCTTTAGGAATTGGGGATCGTGTTGTGGCAGTTTGAATTCGTGCTTTTTTTCTTTTGCAAAGCGTTTGCAATTCGGGTTCGTGCTTTTTTCTATTTGCAAAGTGTTTGGACTTTGTATTTCGCCTGACACCTCTCGGCCACCGTAGAACCCCTTTTTGATTGACAACGAAATGAGCGAATCAGCGATCTTGTCCTATAAACATCCTCGTGAGACTTTCTTCAATTTTTATTGTGCTTTTCTGAGTTGAACCGGAGACTTTCACAATCATTGTAGCAACAGTTGCTTTTTTAAGAACGATTAGCGAAAAATTGAGCTTCTCTTTTTGGTGTTTTTTGTTTATTGTAGCAGCTTTTGTTTGGAGACTTAACTTCTGGCTCTCTAGTTTCTTTCCCTACCAAGCAGCGAGAGCCGCTGAGCTCCTAAATCGTAAAAAAAACCTCACAGGTGCATACACTTTGAGCTTCCCCTCACTGAAACACCAGCATCCGCCACTGGTGGTTGTATGAAAAATATATGGAGTGCAGATACTTATTGACTGACACTGGTAAAACACAAAAGTTGATTTTTTTTTCCAGATGTTGAGAACTTTTGACCCAATCCATGTGCTTGGCCTTGCCTCAACTATTCAACTCTATGTTAGAAGAGTGTGAGAGAGATGGCTTAAAATGATAGACTTGCCTTCAGTTTGGGAGAATAAAATGTTTGGTTTTAGGAGAAATTAAAGGAATCTATTTTTAGAGTAATGTTATATTTTTAAAGCCATATCAATAAGCCCTACCTCTATTGTTTGAGATTCCATGTTTGACAGTCGTAAGTAGTTAACATTAGGGTTTGGGGGTTTGAGGGAAGCAATTCATTGTCTATTTCCACTCATTCCCATCAGAATTGTAAAGGAGGGACTGGCTAGAAGACATAAACACACACATCAACCCACTGACCCACTGAGCTTTGGCCTTAGTGTGAGTGAGTGTGTGTGTTATGGTGTCATTGTGTGTGTCTGTGTCTGACACAGTCGACTAGCAGATTGCAAAATAAACAGAAGACCGACAAAAGAGAAGCTGGTGTTGTCAAAACACGACTGGGCTCGCTGTGAAGCGGCCGCTTTGAGACCGAGTGTTTCTAATTTGTGTGGAACGTAAACTTCCTCTAGCCTACATTTCACGTGAACGCACACACACATGCACACGCACATGTTGGGAAAAAGGGTTTTCCAAACATTGCTTTGACTGAGTCTTATCTGAGAGATCTAAAAAAAATCATCATCAATGCAGCAAATTCCTAGAATAATCTATTTTAGTTACAATCATGCATTATGTATTGCTGCAGTGTCTTAGAATAGAAGTCAAAACTGAACTGCAAGAACAGAGAGGAGAGGTCAGGGCAGTCACGCTTTTATTGAGTCACGTTTGCTTCACTCATCTTTTCATCTTCGTCTGGAGTTTTTACAGCCTCGTCAAGCAATATCGCTGTCATCGTTCCTCGGAAACTTTCCCTCACCCTCGAGCGATACTACGTGACTTTTCTTCAAAGGTATTAGCCTTGTGAAGCCTAAATATATCACACGACATATCGGTCCTCTTTGCTTTGCGCTGCATTTAAATTTATTTTCCATCTTAAAAAGGTGCAATTAGAAACTTTCAACCTGGAAAACTGTCATTTAAAATGTCAGGACTTGTTAAAGTTGCCCTTCTCTTTATTGTAAACATCAAAGAGTCTTAAATTAGTCTAGACTAGATGGCGATTACTAATAAGTATGGTACGGTAAGGGGAATTTGGATTGGGAAATTATTGGAAGCTAATGTGAAAAAAAAAACGTACACTGGAAACTTTCGCTAGTTGAGTGTATTTTCGTTGTTGTTTGTTTGTCATAAAAGCAGAGTCACCAAGTTGGTTTCATCGACTTACAGTGGGGCAAATTAGTATTTAGTCAACCATTAATTGTGCAAGTTCTCCCACTTGAAAATATTAGAGAGGCCTGTAATTGTCAACATGGGTAAACCTCAACCATGAGAGACACAATGTGGAAAAAAAAACTGAAAACCACTTTGTTTGATTTTTAAAGAATTTATTTGCAAATCTTTGGTACAATCTTTGTATACTTGGATTAGCATTCTGTCACAATGTGACCTTTAAAATTTTCAGAAAATGAACAAAACCAGTCTTTTACACCTACGGCCTTTATTTCCGATCAAGTGATTGGATCGGGACATCAATGCTAAATAAGTAAGTTTAGTAAATAGGTAAGCACATCGGTAACTAATTTAGTAAATTAGTAGATTAGTGCTGCAACTATTAATTGATTAACTCGAGTAATTCGATTAGAAAAAAGCTTTGAATCAAATTTTGCTTCTTCAATAATTCGTTTAATTAGTGCAGTGTTGTAATTAGGGTTGGGCATCAAGCATCGATGGGATCTGGGAATAACACTCTGGTTGTCCTGAAACCTTTCGAATTTTCTTATTCCGATTCCAAATTTTGATGCCCTGACCGCCGACTGTAAAAAAACTGCTGCCAAACACTACAAAGAAGAAGCCACATGAAGTGTGTGTTTGTGCATTGCAACTTGATTTCAATCATAGTCACTGTGCAGCGGCACTCAAACGTTTGGCTCAACTTCACAAAGAAAAATGACCAGTCAGCTGAGTGCAACATCATGCAGAGGTGGCTGCACGACCAATATGATTAAACTCCGGCTTCATGGAATACAAGTGCCGAGTAGTTCGTAGCTGAGCGCCGCGTATTTGACGCACTGGGCCGGACCTCTAGCCAGTCAGAACCAGGTAAGTAAAACAATAAATTACGTCTGTCTTCTGATGCCCCTGTGACCCGACCCAAGATTAAGCTGGAGATGATGGATATATGGACGGACAGATGGAATAGTATGAGAATAAGTCGGATTATTAAATCGGGCTAATGTAGATATATAAGCAGCTATGTACTTTACGAAGCGCGTTGCTGTGGCCGTTAAAATCAACAGTATTAAAAGGTCATCAAATTATAATCAATAGGAAGAATTTATACTTATGCTTCATCGTAGCTCCCAGCTATGGTACATGTATGTATATAACGTTGCGGCTCACAGCTACCTTACCCCTACGTAACATTTGCGACTTTGTCGTAGCAATTGTACGACTAATTTCGTAGTCCTTTTTAAAAATGTTATTAATTTGGCCCTAATACTCTGTCGTATCAGACTACGTTATTAGGTTTTCTTTTCACATGCTTCACTAGTGATACGTGGCATCTATTTATCTACTCTGCTGTGAGCACCAGCCACCAGCTGTTATGCGTTCAAGCTTCATCTACACCCGGTGAACGTGCGTTTTCCACTTCAGGAGACACTATCTGTCCTGAACACTCATGCTTACTGCCTGAGAAGGCAGATATGATAATTGTCCTAAAAAAAAAAAAACTGTTTCTGATTTTATACTGCATCCGCTGCTAATCTGGACTGGGATTTACAAGTTGTTTTTTTGGTTTGTTTTATATTCTACACCAGGTTAGACCATTAGTGGTAGCTCAATAACATGTAAAAATGCCTGCAGCATAAGACACTCTAAAACATAAGCAAAAGAATATGTGTAAATGTTTTCTCTTTGAGATTTTGAAAAATAAACATCTTTGTGAAAGTGCACTCCTGTGTAAAGAAACTTGATCATATTCAAGTTAAAAGACTGATATTGATATGCAAGTTAAAAGTAGCCCTTTGAGGAATTCATAGGAAAGTTAATTGAAAGTTCATATAATTTAAAAAAATAATCGAGAAGTTAAGAAATTAATATAAACTATGCAATTTTTTTACCCTGCCTATTAAAAGAATCTGAATCGAGAATCATTTGGAACTGGAATCGAAACATGGAATCCGAACTGAAACCGCTCAAATTCAAACGATGCACAGCCCTAGTTGTAATGGTTTTGAAAGTGTTTGCATTTAGTTTAATTGATTTGGTTGGATACCCTGCCCTCTAGTGGCAACAGTGAATATGACGCAACTCATTTAACATGGCAGAATTATGCTGCTCCCTGTTAAGACCAACATAAGGTACATTTTTGTTTGAGCTAATGTTTATGTTTTTTTATACATTCATAATTGACTAAGTCGCAGTTTTTTTTCATAGTTTGGCAGGGGGTGTGACTTATACTCTGGAGCGACTTATATGTGAAATTATTAACACATTATTATATAATTTCACATGTTATTTTGGTGTTTTGGAGTGACACTGATGGTTTGGTAAACTTGTTAGCATGTTCTTTATAGTACAGTTATCTGAATATTTCTTAATAGCTATGTTACATTAACATACCGGCCACGTTCGCATTTCGTTATTCATGCATCATATAACATTATCATACTGTACACTTATTCAGCATATTGTTCTCTATTGTATTTTTATTTTAAATTGCCTTTCAAGATGACATATCTGTTCTATGTGTTGGATTTTATCAAGTACATTTCCCCCGAAAATGCGACTTATACTGTATAAGTCGCACCGCAGTATGTTTTTTTCCTCTTCGTTGGGCATTTTATGGCTGGTGCGACTTATACTCAGATGCGACTTATAGTCCCAAAAATACAGTAGTTTATAGGTACAGTGGGGAGAACAAGTATTTGATACACTGCCAATGGGTATATTTAGCTGTTTGTTGTGGCAATATGTGTTTGAACAATTTTTTTTTTAAGAGCATTGTATAAAAAAAAAAAAACATTAGCATTTAAGCTAGCGGACATCTGCTATGCAAGTTGACCAATTGTTCTTTTGTTGTATTTTGATTCACATTAATGTTTTATACCATTTGAGGCTAAGCTCAGGCCTTTCAATTTATTTCAAAATGAAAGTACAATCCTGCATAGTTTGAAGAAACACTCTGGAATTTTATTTTGTAATCTTATGTAATACTCTTTTGAAAGTGCAATCTTAGCGAACCTTTGTTTTACATCTCCTGAAATTTATTCTACAACACATTAAATGTTCTTAAGTCGATGACTCAATTATTTGAACTAACTAGTTGGTAGATTAATCGACTACTAAAATAATCGAGACCTGCAGCCCTAAAGTAGATAGGTTGGTAAGAAAGTAAAATAATAGACTGCAGATAGGAAGGGTCAATAATAGCAAATAATTTTGGCTAAGTGGCAAAAGGCTAAAAATAAGATTTTCATCAGTTTCATCTTATATCTGAACACACATCAATTTGCTTAGTCAATATTGGAGTAGATTTCTTGTATAAACCTGCTTACTGTGTATGCTAAACTGGCCTCTATATAAACTACTTTAAAGGTTCCCTACCATGACATTATGACGCAAATGACTAAGTGCTTACATGCCATTAAAGACGAGGAGGGCAAAGGGGAGTTGAGTGGCCAGAAGCCCCAAACCAGTGATTACTGCACATCTGCGGGGAATCATGTGACCAGAAGAATTATGGGTCTTGTAAGGGTAATAAGCACAAGGTGGTAATATTATATTTAGAAGAGCAAAGAGACCCACAGTAGCGGAAGAGTGTGCTGACAGAGAATAAATACTGGAAAATAATACATCATGCAGTTTATGTCATTAATTATTTTTTTTCCCTTTTGCTTAACCAGACTTGCATGTAAACAGCTTAATTCTAAACTTCGTACATACTACATCTGTCTTGGCAACTTAGTGTAATTTAAAAAACAAATACATAATGACTTTTTTTTAACGATACGGTGCTTTGATATTGGCTCCTAAACCACATACTGATGACACAGCGGTAGTGATCGTTTTATAGAAAATCTGGAATGAAGGCATATTAATAAATTTAAGTGACATAATGTCTGTAATTTGATGTTTTATTGACTGTATTCATTATATTCAACCACATTAAGAAGCTAATTGTCATTAACATGACACTGTGTCACAATTAGCATCAATGCTACTGCATTATTTCCAGGTCCCCGTGTCAAAATGGAACAGTCCAAGTGAAGTAATAGTAATTTCCATTTGTATGGGCCTCCAAGGAATAGCGCCTCATGCTCCGTCCTAGTCCAAAATGGGGTAACGATGCTTCTTTGTGCAAGCATGAACCTGTTCAAGTTGCTTAAAGACTTCACCCTATTGTGTTGCTCAACAGGGGAAGAATAAAGACAACAATAAATGCTTAAAAATTTCACAATACAGCAGGGTTGTGGATGATGATCACAATACAGCGGGGTAAATAAGCATTTAGTCAACCACTAATTGTGCAAGTTCTCCCCTTTAAAAATATTAGAGAGGCCTGTAATTGTCAACATGGGCAAACCTCAACCATGAGAGACAGAATGTGTGTGTGTGTGTGGGGGGGGGGGGGGGGGGGGGGGGGGTGGGCAGAAAATCACATTGTTTGATTTTTAAAGAATTTATTTGCAAATCATGGTGGAAAATAAATATTTGGTCAATACCAAATGTTCATCTCAATACTTTGTTATGTACCCTTTGTTGGCAATAACGGAGGCCAAACGTTTTCTGTAACTCTTCACAAGCTTTTCACACACTGTTGCTGGTATTTTGGCCCATTCCTCCATGCAGATCTCCTATAGAGCAGTGATGTTTTGGGGCAGTCGTTGGGCAACACAGACTTTCAACTCCCTCTACAGATTTTCTATGGGGTTGAGATCTGGAAACTGGCTGGGCCACTCCAGGACCTTGAAATGCTTTTTACAAAGCCACTCCTTTATTGCCCTGGCTGTGTGTTTGGGATCATTGTCATGCTAAAAGACCCAGCCACGTCTCATCTTCAATGCCCTTGCTGACGGAAGGAGATTTTCACTCAAAATCTCTCGATACATGGCCCCATTTATTCTTTCCTTTACACAGATCAGTTGTCCTGGTCCCTTTGCAGAAAAACAGCCCAAAGCATGATGTTACCACGCCCATGCTTCACAGTGGGTATGGTGTTCTTCAGATGCAATTCAGTATTCTTTCTCCTCCAAACACGAGAACCTGTGTTTCTACCAAAAAGTTCTATTTTGGTTTCATCTGACCATAACACATTCTCCCAGTCCTCTTCTGGATCATCCAAATGCTCTCTAGTGAACCGCAGACGGGCCTGGACATGTATTGGCTTTAGCAGGGGGACACGTCTGGCAGTGCAGGATTTGAGTCCCTGGCGGCGCATTGTGTTACTGATAGTAGCCTTTGTTACTGTGGTCCCAGCTCTCTGTAGGTCATTCACTAGGTCCCCCCGTGTGGTTCTGGGATTTTTGCTCACCGTTCTTGTTGTCATTTTGACGTCACAGGGTGAGATCTTGCATGGATCTTTCCATTTTTCTAAAAATTTCTCCTACAGTTGATTTCTTTACACCAAGTGTTTTACCTACATCTTCCTAGCCTGGTGCAGGTCTACAATTTTGTCTCTGGTGTCTTTCGACAGCTCTTTGGTCTTGGCCATAGTGGAGTTTGGAGTGTGACTGACTGAGGTTTTGGACAGGTGTCTTTTATACCGATAATGAGTTAAAACAGGTGCCATTAATACAGGTAATGAGTGGAGCCTCGTTAGACCTCGTTAAAGTTCGACCTCTTTGACAGTCAGAAATCTTGCTTGTTTGTAGGTGACCAAATACTTATTTTCCACTCTAATTTGGAAATAAATTCTTTAAAAATCAAACAATGTGATTTTCTGTTTGTTTTCCACATTCTGTCTCTCATGGTTGAGGTTTACCCATGTTGACAATTACAGGCCTCTCTGATCTTTTCAAGTAGGAGAACTTGCACAATTGGTGGTTGACTAAATACTTATTTGCCCCACTGGATAGTTGGGTAACACTGTTCCTGTTCTAGAGCAGTGCTAGCTCGGTATGCTAGCATTTAAAATTACTCTGTCATTCATTGTTTTTTTGTTTTTTTTAACTCAATATCCCTGAGATCTGAAGCATCTGATTATTAATGTCGAGGTAGACATGCTGTCCTAAGCGGCCAAGAAAGACACATACAAAGAACCTTTGCTAACCTACTAGCAGAAAGTCATAAGTAATGAATGCCCACTGTTCACGTGTAGAATTACCTTTATATATAGCTTAAACCCTAAACCAGTTCCCAAAAACTTGAATATCATTTCAAACTAATCTTACAACAGTACCCTAAAAAAAACAAATGGTTTGCAGATCAGATATTAATTTGCACCATTTGCTAATGTAAACAGTTAGATCTCTGCTGGCAACGTGATCCACCCCCTTTGACCAGGTTGGGACTTGTAACGGTGTTGTCAGCACAGCAGTAGAGGACAGTTACCACTAGGCTAACAGCGCAAGCTAGCAGCTCTAACTGCTAGCGTGCAGTCTTTTGAGGAGGAAGGTTTCGTCGGCAGCAATGCACTTGCTTGCACCCGTTACCTTACTAGCAACTTATATCTTCCTCTGCATCCATTTGACAAGTTTAACAACCTTATTTCTATAGAATCCATCCCACATTAAGCCTTGTCCACTTAAACGGACCTTTACTGGAATCTTCCGAAAACTCTAAGACTGCAACAGGTTAAGATAGCATGAATGTTGATTTTTGCATATTCCTCAATAAGCAAGACAAGATATGTTTCATTTTCCAACTCCGCAGGTTTAATACCTTTTCGGATCAGGTACTAAACGGGCAGAACCTATGCCAGACGAAACATGTCTGTTGAGAAAAACAATAATCAAGTAGTTCTGTACTTTATTTAACAACATTACCAACACATCCCATTATTGCACTACTGCTGTAAAGGTCACGTTTTGATGTATGGCTTCGGTTTGCATCCACTTGAGGTCCTTCACAGAGCCCATTCGTCTTGTGTGAGAAAGATGACAAAAAAAACGCACAAACACACAGAATGCCTCAGCCATTCTAAGAACCCAACCACGTACTCCTCCTTTTTCTTCCTCTTAAGATGGCATCTAACAGTGGGCACTACATCACTGTCAGCATAAAGACCACCATGGAGTGGCTACGGGCCCGAGCGAATGAGGACGGACCAATTTGTTCTTCCCGAAGTAGACAGGTACAAATGGGCAAAATGCTGGTTGGAGATCCCTCATTGATGCGTCACTTGAACCCTATTATTGTGGATTCTTCCTCACGTCTGACCCCATACATCAAGTCATCCACAAAAAATTAAATACCAGGGTGTAGGTTTAAGAATTCTGGTGATTTGTTTGTTACTAGATTGTGAAGTTCAACAACTGAGATTTAACTCTCACACTTCTTAGTGTTTTAGGCAATTGTCATTCCATTGTCACATTATTTGAGGTTAACGGTAGAGCTGACCTTAAGAGTCTGATTTAGACATTGTTCCGTCACACAGCCAATGGTATTTGATGCCTTCAGATCAAGGGTGTAGGTTTTCATAGGGACGGTTGGGACAGAACACTACCAACTTTTCAGGATGTTCAAATTGTCCCCACCAACTTTTAAGCAACCTTATTTGCATTTCATAATGAATTCAGTTATATGATAATAATAATTGTATTTATATAATATGATAAAAATTTAGGAGTATCTTCACATATGCTGTAAGGATAGAATACACCCTACCATTATTTAATAAATTATTTTCATTATGTTCAAAATTGATCCCTTTTCACTTGCTGAATGTGCCGGTTCATTTTTTTCCCCCTCAAACGCACGTTCGATTGGCTGATGACTTGACCCCCACACACACACACACACACACCCTCCCGCCACACAGACACACCCGCACACTCACACAACCCCGACAGATTCATATTGACAACATGGCGCCTCCTCCGCCCCCTTAAAAGAGGAGGGATATTAGAAGTTTTTTTTTAGCCAGCAGCAGCCACAGTAAGTAATGTAAAAAGACGTCAATCTTCTGGAGGTGGGGAACACAACACTAATTTTGTTACTGAAAGTCAGACCTGCATTAGAGTTGGCATAACATTAAACTGTGTGAACTTGCTAACCTGCAAAACGACTGCCATCAAGCTTGCCATCCCTCATTTGGATCATTATTTGCATTATGTGCATCACGGTAATGCAACACGGTGGCTTCAGAGTGCAAGTCCTTTTATTTAAAGTCTTAGGGTAGTCTAGTATGGCTCAGATGTAGATTGGTCCTTGGACAGTTCATATTTTTTTCATTGATTTTTTTTTCCCCAAATCACTTTTTTGTTGCAATATTTTAGTTTGAGTCTTGGGGTGCTCCAGTGCCCCCAAAAGTGGACCCATTCATGGATAGTTCCCCATTTTTTCAACAAAAGGACTTGCACTTCAAATGGTTCTTTAGTAGTTTTTGAAAACAAAGGTTGAATTAAACGTTGTTTCACCTGAACCAATACGCATGAAAGTTGGTATAAGTCAATACAGATTTATTTTTCATTGATCATCATCTCTTATCTCATATTCGTGAGAAATGTAGCCTGCCCTGACCCCTTTTCAATAATCTGTTTGGTCTTATTAATGTCCTGTACCCAGCAAAACATTTACATGCAGTTTTTGCTGCTATATCGTCCCTACCAATGTTGAGACCAAACCTACGCCCTTGCTTCAGATACTCATTTGGGGAAGTGACTATCAGCCCAAGAGAGTATTAAACACTAAGGGATGTGGGGAATTTCAGACTTATATCCCGGTAAATTCCCATGACATGGCTTTCACGCTTGGGGAAATGTCCCGGGAATAAACCGGGTTGTATGTATGAAGTGGCTTGATTTATCCTGGGTTGGCGCCTCGGCGCTCTCCGTAAAATCCTTTTTGGTTGGCATCGGCTGTCACATTCTGTTGGTCAGATCGTGTTTAGTTACAGGGCTGGTTGTGGGAGAATTCTCAAAGTCGTACCTGCAGCCAGTTCAAGCTCATCAAGACTATTTAAGCCCAGGTGATCCAAGAGAAGGGTGCCAAGATATTAACTTGCTGGGCGCCATTCGACACCTTGTACTCTCGAATTCCGTGCATTTGCTAGCTTGTTTGTCTGCCGCCCTTGTTTTAAAATCCTCTGCATTGTGCTGGTATTTCAGTATATTTATTTTGTTGTCTTATCGGCTGCCTGCCTACCGCATAGGTTAGTATTATTGATCCCCGTCGACCTGCTGTCACGGACCCGTTGTGTTATTCCCTTTTTTAAGCGATAGAGTGTAATTTTGTTTGTATTTAAAAAAAAAAAAAAAAAAAAACAATCTTGAACGCATCCCTCCATTGTTGTCTGCTTTGAGGTACAACCTTGTTTCCGCAGTTGCGGATCTTAACATTGGAAACAAAATAAACCACACATTTCCAACGAAGTACGATGGACTCTCTTCCTTGGCTCTACGATCCAGTAGCATTTTAATTTCGTTATGTTATTAATTTAATTTTGCCATGTTGATAATTGTGATGTTTGTTTACCGCTTTTCATCATACGGCGAAGAAACAGGAAATGATGATCGGCTTGCCATGATATTTACATCATCAGCCTTTGTGCTGTGACCCAAGAATCAAACATGCTTTCACACATGCCTCGCCCCGGGAATGTCCCAGACAGTATACGAAGATGCGACTCGGGAAATGTCCGCATCATCTCTATGTCAGTTGATCCAGGAAACTGCTTTCATACATAAGGGCTGCCTGTTTAAAACCCGGGATTTAAACAGTGTTCAGGTGTGTGTGATAGGGAATTGTCTGTTATGTGTCAGTTTTTTTTCCAAGAAGTCATTCAAAGGGGCTTGCTTTGGAGGACTGGCAGATACTGTATAAAGCCTGAGTTATGCTCCCACGTTGCGGTGACGGCGCAACGACTACGGCATCATTCGACATTCGATGGTTCTCCAGCCAGGTGACGCGTTGCTCTGTAATTCACCGCCAAGCCACTAGAGGGGTGTTGTGTTATGTTTGTACGCTTTTGGGGCATGCTTTTTGACTTCCTCTTGTCTAGTTTAACGGAGAAAAAAATTAACAATGCAAGATGGAATGCTTGAATGTGGATCTTCAGCTCATCAACATTGAATAAATGTTGATCATACAAATGTTGAGGCGCAGGCGACGCAGAAAACGGTTTCAACGCGGTCTGTCCAACTTTTGATGCCGCATAGAGTTCTTCTAGCCTCGGGTGAAAACCAGCTAGCTGTGGCGGCTAGCTTCAAACTGGCGTCGAGCACTGCGTCCAGCGTTTTGTCCGAGGTCTGCAAAGCCCTCCAGCCCGATTTGTTTGCAGTGTCCTACAACCAGCCAGTGTGAAGCCATAGCAGATTTCTGGCATCTATGAAACTTCCCAAACTGCGTTGGAAGCCTTGATGTTAACGTTATCATAAAAAACACCGAGGCACTCTCAATCATTGATGATGTATCGTGTGTGAACTGTCTTGTTATTGAAACTTCAAGTACAAAACAACTCTTTTGACACCAAACCTGTGCTTTATTCTTCATATACTTGACACGTAAATAAGTCACAGACTAACAGCAAACATATGTAAACAATAAATGAAGAAGTGTACCAACCAAAAATACGACATTAAGTGATAAAAAGCTGGCAGCTTCACATTGGCGGTGATTTCGCGCTGAACCGGAAACAACAGTCTGAGCGAACCAATCACAGTCCATTTCCGCCACGTCATATGCGTTGACGTGACGCTAGGGTTTTAAAAATCAATAGGACCGCGTCACGCTACGGTGCAGGGTCGTAAATCGGGTCTTCCTTGATGGTGCAGGTCTGACGCGGAATATTTTACTTCATGTTTAGGTTTGGTTAAAAATAAGTCCAAACGGTTGCTTGGTTTTTTTATTATATTGAATACCAGTCCCCAAGAAACCCCACTACAAACAGCACTAACCCCAGTATCAATATGGGGGCAAAGCCACTACACACCGCAGGGAGTCGGGTGCGCGGCAAGGGCAGACGAAAGTTGAAGGTTTGAGTCTGTGATCTTGCTTACGTGCATGACAGAAGTCGCAACCTGAGGCAGCGTGTCAACAACACAAGCGGGGGAAAGTGGGAGAGGAAGAAATAACAATAGGAGGGCGGAAAGGGTTGGATTCACACTATAATGCCATGTAATGCAGTCCACTCAGTTTTGCCCAGAGTTTGGTGGTTCACTTGTTCAGTAACCCAAACATGAGAAAACCTCTTTTCCTCAACATCCAAGACGTGTTGATTAAACAGTTTCATTTTCTCTATGCAAGAGCCGCACTAGCAAATTCACTACACTCAAGTACCCAGCCTTTAAGAGCACGGAGAAAGTAATTACAAAGTGTGTACAATTAACAAGGCTCTGTGGGATAAAATCCCTCATCATCTTGCACTGCTCTTAATACGTTCTCATTTGCTACACTTCCATCTGTTTGATCCCTGGCCCGAGTCCTCCAGCATTGGTTCAAGTCCAGAAGCCCCAGCTGACTTCCCCTCTTGAAAAGACAATAACATGAAGAATGAGGGGCTCTTATTCTTCCTTTCTCCTCTTTGCTTGCTCGCACCCTATTTTGTACCCCCTAAAGCCCTTTGACATGAACAGTCCATCTTTCAAAAGAGACGATACGGCCTCCCTGGGAGCTTCCAGGGCCGGACAATGGCTCCACATTATCCCGGCACAACACTTTCCCTCACTCACTTTCGCTCACTCGCCATTTATGATGTCACCCTCTTTTCTTCCCTCTCATGTGTCTTTCTTCCCCTGCCGCATTGTTTCTAATCCCACCTTAATCCTCCTCTCCGCCAGCCTTGAATGCAGTCGCTCCTTATTTTGTACCTAATCCAAATATTCTTGTTAGGAGAGCTGCATAAAAGCATGAATGAGCTTTAGTCTCACATCACACACATACAGACCATAGTATACAGATAAAGACATGGAGTACGATGTCAATATTCATTCAGATTTGATTATAGGAAAGTCCTCAATCTAAAGCACTTACTAGCCGACAGGACTTGAAAAGGTGGCCCAAGTTTGCAAACCACCTTTTCATGGTCCCTGAACTGATATGCCTTCACTATAATGCTTTGCTTTCAAGATGTATTTACTGAGACTTGTTTCCATGCTAATGATGCACAGACAGCCTGTAGAAAAAAAAAAAAAAAGAGTCCCCAAATCATTCATCATTATGGAATTTTTTTTTCATCTCCACAATCAAGGTACCCTAACCATTTATTAGGGTTGTTCCGATCATGTTTTTTTGCTCCCGGTCCGATCCCGATCGTTTTAGTTTGAGTATCTGCCGATCCCGATATTTCCCGATCCGATTGCTTTTTTTTTTTTTTTTTTTTTGGCTCCCGATTAAATTCCAATCATTCCCGATAATTTTTCCCGATCATATACATTTTGGCAATGCATTAAGAAAAAAAAAGAATAAAACTCGGACGAATATATACATTCATCATACAGTACATTAGTACTGTATTTGTTTATTATGACAATAAATCCTCAAGATGGCATTTACATTATTAACATTCTTTCTGTGAGAGGGATCCACGGACAGAAAGACTTGTAATTCTTAAAGGATAAATGTGACTTTGTATATTGTGACTAAATATTGCCATCTAGTGTATTTGTTGAGCTTTCAGTAAATAATACTCTAGACATTTAACTTCTGCCCAAAAGCATGATGGGAAGTGCAACCATGACTGTGCGTAGTGGTACCAATTGATATATCTTCTCTGCGTTGGGAAATAACATAGGGTGTTAAGAAAAAGATCAATTACTACCTTTCTTCCACACATTGCTTCCCACGATATTTCTAATTGTAGGGATAGGGTTTGTAAGGATTTAGCCAATTAAAAAAAGGCTCCAAAAGGCTGCCATAATTCACTCTACTCGATTTACGCTGACTTTTAGCTCAATCACAAGTATTTGATACACTACCAATGGGTTTTCCCATTGACAGTGTATCAAATACTTGTTCTCCCCACTGTATATAGGTAGAACGGCGCCATTACAGATTGAACGCGACAATGCGTGAGTGGGTCGTGCAGCGCATGCCTTAATTGCGTTAAACATTTTAACGTAATAAATTTTTTTAAAAATTCATTACCGCTGTTAACGGGATAAATTTGATAACCCTACCTTAAGCCTAAACTAAAGACTCTGGATGAGTGTAACATATTATGTATGTAACGTTAAATAAAATTAGAAAACGATTTAATTTAAAATATATATATATATTAAAAAAAGGCATGTCCGATATTTTTTTGCCGATTCCGATACATTGAAAATGACGTGATCGGACCCGATCGATTGGGACATCTCTACCGTTTATTCCTTCCTTGTTAATTTGTATTTTTGTTATTCACACCCAGAATTACCAACACAGGATCTAACGACTGAGATTTGTCAAGATTTTAATCTTTCCTACATTTTTTACACTCATTTTACTGTCCTTTTTTAATGTTTTAATGATATCTGTGTATGTGTTAGCGGCAAACTCACTGCAACAAGGACTAATAAGAATAATAATAAAATAAACTAATGTGGTTTACCCTATTACCAGTGTTGTCACGGATTACTTGAAAAAGTAATTTAATTACTGATTACGCCTCAAAAAAAGGTAATCTAGTTACTTTACTGATTACTTCATTATCAAAGTAACTACCGTACGTTACTTTAGAAGTAATTTATCAGTTACTTTTTACCAATTTTTCTCCCTTTGCCGCCTCAACATAAGAATGACAACAGAATAATGTCATCGCATGTAATTGGCTAACCGATGATTGAGTTTAAAGGGGAAGATCAGAATTTATTACATAAGGCTTAATCTTTGAGTTAGCGGAGGTTTAAATAGTTGATTGAGTTGATATCAACCACCATTGGCTCGCACTAGCTTAGCAACTCCGGAGCCCTGAAACTAACAAATAACTGACAAACTGCATGGAATTTGTCGAAATCAACTCCACCGACTAATTAAACCCCGCTAACTCGAAGATTAAGCCTAATGTAAAAAATTCTGAATTTCGGGTTAGGGTTAACAGCATATCAGTTCCATTGTAAAACAATCAAAACAATGCAAATTGACTACACAATAATTAATACACACAAATGAATTGCACATTGCAATAAACACAAAGGTGGGGGCGGGGGCGGATGCACGCGCACAACTCGGAAGTACGTCGTACACACACGCGGTCAATTTGGCCAAAAAACGTGACAGTAACTAAGCAATTTACACTCAATCGGACATACGACACATCCCAAAGATGCGAAACGAACACGTTACCTCACGGCATAAATGTGCAACACAAATATGATGTAAACAATGCTTGCAAACTTGGAGCGATGACTGCCCGTCGCTGCAACGAAAGCTACGAAACAGCCGCGCATGTAGGGGGTCCAAACGATCGCTAATACCCTCCGGAATGAAGGAAAAATACTCATGTTCATTCAGGTTTGTAAACAGATCAACATTCCCTTGCACACCTCAACACTCGGCTCGAATTTGCAGCCACACTGGGAGCCTGGCCCACGCCTTTTTCAGTCTCAAAACTGCGCGTGTGACTCGACACCAAAACAGGAAGTAGCTGTGAGCGGTTAGCATGGAAACACATGCCGGGAACCTTTCAAACATGTTTTTATCCAAAATTCTCTTCATACGTGACTACAGTATTCTTCATTTTACATACATTATGCCGCAATAACAAAATGGTAATGCAGAGACAGTAAGGAAACTAACTTTAATCAGATGACTGGTTTGGAAAAAATTATTCGTTACTGAAAGAAAGTAATCACATTAAAGTAACGCGTTACTTAGTAACGGTACTGACGACACTGCTTATTATTAAGCTTCAAGGCTTGCAAAGCCATCTTTGCTATGTTGTGCATGCCAGACCACTAGTTGGCAGTGTAAATCTTCCACCAAAACAGCAGCTATTGTGCAGTCATAAAAAATTAAAAAGTTACAATCCAAGAAACACTCAAATCAAACAACATTAGTGGACTTACCAGCCCCGAGCAAGTTGAAATAGCTGCCGAAGAGGACGACAGGTCCCGGATAAATCCCTGATAGAGGCAGTCATGGTAACTGTCGCCTGTGGTTACTGTGGCAACACCGTCCGAGTCCAGAGTTTGCACCGTGAAACCCGGGCCAACAACGGAGGAAGGTTGCAGGTCTAGATGCACATCCCGGCCAAAGACAGAGAGGCGGTAGTGCAAAGATGAGGACCGTGACACGGACCTCCTACTGCGATGACCCCACTGGCTCACGTCATGGCTCAAGTATCGACCCTGAGCGTCCACCTCCACCGGCGTGGCAAAGGCGTAGTCTGAGGGGCACGGAGAACAGGAAGTTATGTACTGTACTTTTGTATATGTTTAGCATTTCAATGACCAAAACCAAGCTGTACAGTGTTTTCCTCAAATATTAGTATTGAAGTCACAAAAACAAATACCGAGGCTGCCACACCACCTCACTGACAAGGGTAAAAGGTTCTACACACTATTCATCTATAGTTGCAAGGTTCTTAGATGTAGCAAGTAGGCACTTTCTAAAGAAGCAGATTACAGTAATTCCTGGACTATAAGCCACACCTGACTATAAGCCTTATCACGAAAACGATATTTGTTCATAGATAAGCCGCACTGGACTATAGGCCGCAGCTGTATTATGGGATATTAACACCAAAAGATTTTAACCGACAACACTTTATTTGACAGCAGCATCATAAGACTGTCATAAAACCAAATGAACCACCATGAAGCTTTGAACCAATTGGCTGCAAAGCTTCATTGCTTCAAGAAGCTTCATTTGGCCATTACTGCTCCCTTGGGGAAGACAGTCAAACTCTGCTGCCACCTGCTGTCAACACTGCTGTCATCCAACATGCCTCCTAGCATGCATTGCAGCGCTACATATGTAAATAATTAAAATTCATTTTCTGTGCTGTTTCTTCAATTACTGTTCCAGTTGTTTCATCAATTGCTATTTATGGTATTTGGTAACACTTTATTTGAAAACGGCGCCATAAGACTGTCATAAGACAATCATAATTATGACATAACACTGTCATGAGCATTAATGAATACTTATAATAGATGTCATTTAGTGTCATCCGGCAAATTATCTAACTTTTGAAAGAATGTTAATGATCTGAGCTGGACATAAATGGAGTTAGTGACATAATTTGCTGGATGACACATATTGACATCTGTCATCAGCATTCAGTAATGCCCATGATAGTGTCATGTCATAATTATGACGGTCTTATGACTCCACTGTCAAATAGAGCATTACCTATTAACCCAAATACATCAGCAAATAAACTGCACTGGACTATAAACCGCAGGATTCAAAATGAGGGAAAAATTTAGCGGTTTACAGTCTGAAAATTACGGTACTACGCTGTCAAAAACAATTGATACCAAAGGACTATTTGGACTCTAACATAACTTGACCAGGGGTGTCCAACAATGTTGTAGCTCTTTCATACTGTCATACTGTACATACAAAATCACATGCTTTTATTTTTACATCGGCGCTGTAAAACCGTATATTTGTCATTAATGAGATTAAGTGCGTTGCACTACTGCACTTTGCTCGCTTTCATGTCCCCAGTTACATTCGTTCGTTCGCCCTCTCCCAGTCAAAATGGATTGGATGTTTATAACTGTCAATGGCAGCCAATGAGTTAACAAGGACGTGGTTCAAAATCAAAAGTAAGTAACCTGGAAATGCCCCAAAAATGAATAGGAAATGATCTAAAATTTAAAGGTCGTGACTAGAGATGTCCCGATCGATCGGGTCCGATCACGTCATTTTCAAAGTATCGGAATCGGCAAAAAAAATATCGGCCATGCCTTTTTTTAATATATATATGTATTTTTTTTTTATTAAATTGTTTTTTAATTGTATTTAACGTTACAGACATAATATGTTACACTTATCCAGAGTCTTTAGTTTAGGCTTGAGGTAGGGTTATCAAATTTATCCCAATAACGGCAGTAATTAAGTTTTTTAAAAATGTATCGTGTTAAAATATTTAAAGCAATTAACGCATGCGCTGCACGACCCACTCACGCATTGTCGCGCTCCATCTGTAATGGCGCCGTTTTGCCTATATAGAGAGCTAAAAGACAGTGTAAAATGAGTAGAGTGAATTTTGGCAGTCTTTGGAACCTTATTTTAATTAGCTAAAGCCTTACAATCCCTCTCCATACGATTAGAAATATCATGGGAAGAATTGAGGGGAAGCAAGGGAGCAATTGTTTTTTTTTTCTTAACACCTTGAGTTATATCCCATCGCAGAGAAGATATAGGAATTGGTAGCACTACGCACAGTCGTATTTCACTTGTCATGGTTCCACTTCCCATCATGCATTGGGCATGGCCTTCTGTATCATTTACTGAAAGCTCAACAAATACACTAGATGGCAATATTTAGTCATAATATACAAAGTCACAAGTCTTTCTATCCGTGGATCCCTCTCACAGAAAGAATGTTAATAGTGTAAATGCCATCTTGAGGATTTATGGTCATAATAAACAAATACAGTACTTATGTACTGTATGTTGAATGTATATATTCGTCCGAGTTTTATTCATTTTTTTCTCAATGCATTGCCAAAATGTATATGATTGGGAAAAATTATCGGGAATGATTGGAATTGAATCGGGAGCAAAAAAAAAGCAATCGGATCGGGAAATATCGGGATCGACAGATACTCAAACTAAAACGATCGGGATCAGATCGGGAGCAAAAAAACATGATCGGAACAACCCTAGTCGTAACCCATAAGTATCCTAAAATTACTATAAACAAGTGACACAAAATTACCTTATTGACAACGACAGACGTCCAATTCACTCATACTGGAAGGGCTTGGTATAAATGCTTATCTTCAAGGGCCATTCACGGATGTTCATTCTTTCAAAATAGATAGAATGAATGTCAAGCCGTCAATGGCGTCCTAGTCCAACCCTACTTTTGTGTATCCTATGATTAACTGGTGATCAATCCAGAGTATGGTTTTACTTTTCTTAAAAGTCAACTGAGTCGAGCGCCTCTTGCCTATGAACACTTGGCGCTAAAACCAAAACAATAAAACCTGTTGAGTAAGAAAACTACGAACGAACTATTCACTTTCTGCAAATTAGCTTTTGCGGAGGGACATCACTGCTACCCGCTAACAATTCAAGGGAGGGACACATCCGTATACCAAATACATTCCCATCTCTTTGTTCATCGGTGAATTTGAATTTCGTGTATGTGAAATGTCCTGAATGTAAACATCATGAAACTAATTTCCTCTTTGGGATTACAGTAATCCGCACAAATAGCAAAAAAAAAAAAAAAAAAAACGTGAGTAATTGATGGCCCCCTCTTAAGTGTTTATAGTTGCTTAGACTACAGTTAAAACCACAAATATACCACAACTAATCGTAAACACTTCATCATAACCTTCATAAATGAGTGGCTTGATTTGATTCAAAAGATGAAATGTATATGAGGGGTAAATTTAGTACAAATTAGTGCTGGTCTACTTTTGAATGGTGTACAAAAATAAGAGTTCAAAACAAGTAAAGGATGTGAATAAATACTTATCAGTTTCAAGTTAGCAATTACGATACCACTGTCTTTTTCTGCTCCCGCCACCAATAAATCAAAGCTTATAAATAGTCGAGAGGAACTTCACTAAGAGGGAATCCCAGAGTGAGCAGAGTGAGAGTAGCACTTTTTTTGGGACTTCATGACCCGTTTGACCCCAGCATTGTCACACTGCTAATTTGCTCTTTAAGGACTCCTAAGCATTACCATACTTGAGCCATCCCGGAGGTTGCGCCTGTCATTACAGTGGAAATCGAAATTCACGCTGGAAGGTTTTGTGGACTCGAAAATAACACAAAATATGTCATGACTGTCTTAAAACCATTGTGTACTGCAACATGTTTTGAACCAGCAATGTCATCTTTCTAAAGTAAAGTGTTATACCTAATGGCATTTTTGTAACTTCTTACGATAATTGTCCATATATGTTTTGGGTCACATTGACTACTACAAGTACATAAGAATTAAAAGGCATAAATCAAAAATGAAGGTTTCACCATTTGAAATAATGACACTCATTTCTGTAAAGCAAAAACAATTTTGAAACCCAAACCCTTCTGTGAAACAATAATTTTAAGGAACTTTTCATACATATCCAGGTCAGATTTAACTATTTCGGAAAAAATATTGCACACTTTTTTATGTTCCTTATCTTCTTTATAGCCACAATTTAAAGCAGCACTTGGTAACTTTTTAGTTTTGGTCGATTTTAGTGACGCCTGTGGACAAAAGTGGTAGTGTTTTGCCTAAAGGAAGACTGCGTTTCCAATGAGGACCAGCGCACACCCGTGCAGCGTCATAAAATAATCAATCAATCAATCAATCAAAAATCAATCTCCCGGTCGTCTGCAAATGGATTAAACAATATTTTTGATTCCAGTGGCTGTGTGAAGGATGAATAGTAATGAGGAAATGAATCCAATTGTGGCTAAACAATAGCATATGACTGTTAGTAACCATGTGGTTTAGTGTGGGGCGTCATGCCAGCGAGTGAAAGCCAGGCCAATGTTTATTCTGTATATAGTAGTAGCCTGCCTTTTTTTTCCTCCTCTGACAAAATTTTTTGTTTCTTTTGTTGCACTGCCATCTTTGCAGAATTCACGCAAAAGCGTTCGCATTGACTTTCGTCCTTATAATGAATAAGGAAAGGGGGATGTGACGTATGTCGTAAAGCAGGGGTCCCCAACCTATCATTGGGGTCTTTTTTCACGGACCGGTGTTCTGTCAAATTTTGCACCTTTATAAAATTTTGCTCCCAAAGCTTTTGTGGCGGTGAAAAGAGCCCTCTTTTATATTCAGTTGGACTCTCAATGTTATCCAACGGTGCTAAAAAAATTATTTACATCATAAACATACATGTGCAACACGAAAATGGCGTAAATTAATGCTTAACCAAACGGCGAAGTCGTTAAGTGAAAGAGCTGCGTGCAGTTGTTGTGTGCAGCTAACATGGCAAACGTAAGTTAATATTCCTTTTTTTAAAAAAATTTTGTTGTGTGTACTTTGGAAACGTTGCATTCGCGGTCATTTGTAACGCTACGCGCATGCTAAATTTGTCAGAACACCGGCAATGCGCGGCAGAAAAATACACCAAATATAAAATAACATTTGTTTTTAGCCCCGTCATGTTAAGTGCAGGGAAAATACAACTCACCCGCTGAATCAGTGGGAGGCCTGAGCTTGTTTCGTTGAGACGAGATAGTCGCGAGATGGTAGCCTGAGAGAAGCCTGCTTCACAAAGATACGATATTGGAAATTGTAGCCCAGTTTTCAGTGTTCTCCTAGCGATGTCAGGATATTCCGAAATGACTTTAATCCAGAACCTCGGTAGAGTTATTGTCTCAAATGCACGTTTAAGGTTGCCGTGATTTGCGATCTCTACAAGCTGATATTCCTGTTGCGCAGACATGCTCGAATAACTTGGTTTATTCACATACGGGTCATGAATCCACTCCTTCGCAGTTCGTGAGTCTTTAGTGATTGGGAAGTAGCATTGATTTTGTTTTCTTCGAGGTTGTAGGCTCATTTTCTGGCTCGCCAGGTGCCCTTTTCCCCGTAAAAAATCTGTCCAAAGAGGTCTGTTTTTCAGTCATTCTAGTGTGGGGGCTAATTATTTCCCTATGTCATACATAATTTTCGAGGACATCCAATAAATTGATTTCTATGGCGACATTCTATCCTGTAGTATTATATCTAGAGTAGACAGGGATATTGGCGTGTTAAGGGGCACACCTCAAGTTAATTTGGCCAGAATGCAGTTGTTAATAAGTTATTATTTCTGTGCAGCCCGGTAGCAAATGCGCCACGGACCGGCACTGGTCCGCGGCCCGGCATTTGGGGACCCCTGCCGTAAAGCAGTCAGCCTATTTGTAGTTTTTTTGTGTGCGGGTGTGTGGCAGAGTTCCCGCCAGCCTTCTCAAAGTTAATTAGTGCTCGTGAAAGTGACACAGACCCCCTCAAGATATAAAAGAGGTGCCATTCAGCTAGTTGTCGGTCGACATATTATCACAAATGTTATGAAAATATTTTATAAAAGTTGAAAAGTTACCTAGTGTTGCTTTAAATAACTTTTTTCCCCATTCATCTAATATACATTTTTGGCCATTTCTTGGTCCTAAATATTTAGATTTGACATGTCCTATTTTCTCTCACTGTAAAACCGAAGCCAGCCAAGCAAACTGCATAGCAACATCAACAACACATGGAGCACTCACCATGATTTAAACCGTGGCTGCTGGAGGGAGAAGAAGAGAAGTAGCTGGTTGACACTGTGTGCAGGGAGGCATGTGTGCAGCAAATGTGCAGAGTCTGCAAAAAAATATAAATAAATAAATTTTAAAAAGTAAAAAAAAAAAAAAAAAACAGGCAGGTAGAGCAACAGGTGACGCATGAATGACATAAATCGGTGGTTCTTTGAAAAAAGTCATCCTGGACTCAATAACTTTGAGAATCCTACATAAGATTTTGGATCAATACCTTGATGAGGTTCCAGGTCAGCAGGGTGGAAAGCAGCCGCACTGGGGCACAGCCGACCAGCGGCAAAGGTAGAGTCCAAATGATAAGAAGCAGACAGTCCATGGTGGTGGTCGTGATGGTGGTGGGTTCAGGGCGAGCTCACACCTCCTGGCGGCTCCTAAAAGTGCGCACGAGATCTAAAAGCGCGCCAAATATTGCCATCATCACGCAGTGCGCGCGCATCGTGGACCCCCTCAGGTGAGGTCCACTCGTGTGAGGCAGGTAGTCCAACACTAACTAAATGAGTGAATGAGTGAGTGAACCCAGTTGGGAAAGCCGGCCGTTCGTGCGCATTTGGCCCAATCAGCTCGCAGCATCACGAGAGCAGACAGAGAGATGTGACTCGGAACGACGCCCACACGCGGCCGTGCGTACGTGCGCGTGCACCTACCTATTCGAGTGCTCGTGTGGGCGCGTGCGCGAACAGTATGCGAGTACTAGCGTGACACTCTTCACCCATTTTGGGAGCTGCGCGCTTGGATGTGAACCACTTCGGGGGTGAAGTGCCTTGCAGTTTTCATTAAGACTAAAAATTGCCGAAAATCACATGCGCGAGTCAATACAGCACTGTACATGCAATCTGGTTTGCAGAGCATTCACTACCATAGTACCATTCATTTTACAGTACAGTAGAATGTACAGTCCCTGACAAAAGTCTTGTCGCTTATCCATTTTGTAGACACAATTGCAAATAATCTGACTTTTAATTATTCACTTGGTTTCAGAAATGGCTCATATGAAAGCTAAGACCCTCCCAAATGATTTTGAATGTACAAAAATAATATTTGGTTCACTGAAAAAAGATTTATCATTTAATGAAGACATAAAGGTCAAATTTTGGCAAGACAAAAGTTTTGTCGCTTACAGAAAGTAGTGTGAAAATTGAACAAAAAATGTACTTCAAATACAAAAATATGTTACATAACATATGTGAATTAAGTAGTGGTGCTGTGAGATCCAAATTTAATATTTTATATGACTTCCATGGGCTTCGGCAAGGATTCATACAATTTATTGATGAAGTCATCAGGAACATCAAAGAAAGCAGTCTTGCATGCCTCCCAGAGTTCATCAACATTCTTGGGTTTCGTCTTCCATGCTTCCTCTTTCATCTTGTTTATGTCTGGTGACTGGGCTTGCCAGTCCTGGAGGATCTTGATCTTCTTTGCCTTGAAGAACTTTGAGGTAGAGATTGAAGTATGCGATGGAGCACCATCCTGCTGGAGAATTCGTCCCTTTTTATGGTTAGGAATGTAAGAGGCAGCTAAGATTTGTTGATATTTAAGACTATTTATGTTGCCTTCCACCCTGCAGATCTTTCGCACACCCCCATACTGGATCTAACCCCAGACCAGGATTTTGCCACCACCAAACTTTTCTGAGTGAATCTCGGATCCATGCAGGCTCGAGTAGGTCTCCTGCAATATTTGCGGTGACTGTGGTGTAATTTAATGGAAGATTCATCTGAAAAATCCACCTTTTGCCATACAACAGTAAAGTGACTTTTGCAAGTTCACCCACTCAGAAAATAGGTAGAGGTCTGAAATTTGAATAATAGATGCATTTTCAATTATAGAGACATAATTTTAAAAATCCAGAACTCACATTGCATGATTTTTCAACAATTTGTAATTTACTGGGGTTCATAAGTATCTACACCCTTGAGAATCAGCAATGATTATGACACTAAAAGAGTTACCTTAAAAAAAGTCCATGAGTAACCACCCACCCACCCACCACCCGTTTGCAGTTAATATTGTCAAATGTGCACCTGACAGTCAGTCATAATTCAACTGCTACCATGGGCAAGACCAGAGAGCTTTTGAAAGACACCAGATTACAAAAAAAAAAAAAAAAAACGGCTTGCTCCACAAAGCTAGAAAAGGCTATGGGACAATTGGAAAGCAGATTGGTAAGGATAACTCAACAGTTGCAGCAACTTTAAGAAAACGGAAAAGGCTAAACATGACTGATAATCTCCCTCGGACTCGGCCAACATGTAAAATCTCTCCTCATGGGGCATCACTCATGATGAGAAAAGTAAGGGCTCAGCCTATAACTACACGGCAGGACCTGGTCGCTGACCTGAAGAGAGCTGGATTCAATTTCAAAGGCTACTGTCAGTAGAAAACTAGTGCCGTGGTTTAAAATAATGCATTGCTCAGAAGCCAGTACATATGAAGTCCCATCTGACGTTTGCCAGGGGCCATCTGAATGATGCAGAGGGGTCATGGGAGAAAGTCATGTGGTCAGATGAGACCAAAGTAGAACTTCTGGGAGGATAAAGAAGGATGAGTACTATTCCAAGGACACCATCCCCACTGTGAAGTATGGAGGTGGAAACCTCATGCTTTGGGGCTGCTTTTCGGGCACAGGACGACTGTGCTGTATAAAGCAGAGGATGAATGGTGAAATGTATGGTCAGAGTTTGAGCAACAATCTCCTTCCCACAGTCAGAGACTTGATGAGATATGAGTCGTGGTCGGATCGTCCAAAATGACAATGATCTGAAGCACACAGCCAAGCTGACCAAGTAGTGGCTGCGTAAAAAGCATATCAACGTTCTGAGTGGCTTAGCCAGTCTCCAGACCTCAATCCAATAGAAAATCTTTGGATGGAGCAGAAACTTCGTGTCTCTCAACAACAGCCCCGAAACCTGACAGATCTAGAGAAATTTTGTGTGGAGGAATAGGCCAAAAATCCCTGTTTCCATCTGTGGAAACCTGGTGAAGAACTACAGAAAGTGTCTGACCACTGTAATTGCAAACAAAGACTTCAGGCAAAGACACTAAATATTAGCACTGATTTTCTTAGGGGTACAAATACTTAAGAACCCCAGTAAATTACTATTAAATTATTGAAAATCATACAATGTGGGTTACGGATTTTTGTTTTTAATCGTGTCGTTATAAGTGGAAATGCATCTATGATTGAAATTTCAGACCTCTGTCTATTTTCTAAGTGGGTGAACTTCACAAGGGGTGCAAATACTTCTGCTCCTCACTGTATATGCCCAAGTCTCATCTTCTGAACTGCAAGTTGCTGGTTGAGAGAACTCTCACTCAAAAAAACTACAGGGAACTTAATCTGCTTTGCTTGCAGACAAGTGACAACTAAACAACCAATAAAGTAACAACAAGCATTAATAAAAATTCCCAGCATAATACATGTTTGCTAAATGCAATCAAGTATAGCCCAATTTTACTGAAAATGTGAATTTGTGAGAAAATAGGAAAGTAGGCTAGTGGAGATTTCTTTTTATCTGTGAATATTTTTACGTTGCAATGCTTTGAATCAGTAGAGGAATGTCGACATGCAATGTTCCCTCTAATTTTTCATGTGTCGGAGAAGACATACAAGCTCCCTGAACACACTGAGGACCACTGTGAGCAACATCAGATATGTACGCTGTGGCCACATACGAGTATCACGCCTGTTCAAAACCTTGGATCATTGCAAGTTACATGGCTTATTAAAAGAATGAAATTATACAGCAATGTTCAAAAAAGCTCAATGTTAAATGAGCAAAAAAGCACATATTAAACAAACCTGCAGAACAGCCTAATTTCACCTGCGCAACATAGCCAAAATTAGAAATATTCTGTCTAAAAACGATGCAGAAAAATTAACGCGTTCGTTACATCTAAATTGGATTACTGTAACTCCTTACTCGCAGCTTGTCCTAAAAGTTCCCTAAAAGGTCTTCAGCTAGTCCAGAATACAGCAGCACGACTTTTAACACGAACTAATAGAAGAAAGCACATCCCCCCTGTGCTCGAAGCCCCTTCCCTGGCTTCCAGTCAAGTTTAGAATTAAATTTAAAATCCTCCTTCTTTCATTTAAGACCATTACTGGTATGGGGCCATCTTATCTCACAGATGCTCTGGTTCCATACCGCCCCAACAAAACACTTCGTTCTCAGAATGCAGGTCTACTGGTCGTTCCCAGGGTCTCTAAAAGTACAGTAAGAGCTAGAGCCTTTAGGTACCAAGCTCCTGTCTTATGGAATCAGCTTTCAGCTAATATTAAAGAGGCTGACACAGTCTGTACATTTAAGATTAGACTAAAAACTTTCCTATTTGACAAAGCTTATGGTCAGGCTAGTTGAAAACAGACTGGACTCACAGTTCAGTCTAAAGCTGCCCTCGAGCTATAATGCTAGGGGAAGTACAGCCACCGAATTCTATCCCCTGTTTTTCACTCTACTTACCACTTGTTCTTACTTTATTTCTCTTTTCTAATATCTAGTTGACTACTTTTTTCATCACTAGTCACCCGGTGTCCCCTTTCCCCCTACTTTTTCAGCCCCCCATCTCATCTGGCTAAATGGACCTCCTCATGTTCCGTTACTCCACTGTATCTCTGCAAACTGGAACTCCTTCTGCGACTACCCATCATCAGTCCTGGTGCATCAATAGACCCTACTCACCAACGTCACAGAATGACGTGTCGCTGTATCCGGCCGCCATATTGTGAGTCTCTGTTTAGCTCTATTCTCAATGGTTTCAATTAGTCGTTCAGTTTAGAGCAATTCATGGAAGCCCCGGTGCTTTCAGACGCTGTAAACTCATTGGATGCGTTGCATAAAAGGCGTTATGTAGAAAAGCTTCAGTCTATCCATTCGCCAGATCCATATTTGATGCCTAAATCGATATTTTTCGACCCGCTGTCTTCGCCCTCTCTGCCTGACATCTGCTTCCCTGATATTTACAACTATCTTGTCCACACAAAATCAGCCTATTCTCACGAAAGTTTGAAAAACTTTAAGAGCAGCACTCTAAGCAACATTATCCCGTGTGATTTCTAAAATGGCGACAATCAAAATAAATAAATAAAAAAGTTGACTGCGATGGCCGACGTTTCAAGGATAGGTGGATAATGGACTATTTCTTCAATAAAACCTGCAACAACTGTGTCTGCCTCATTTGCAAAGAAACAGTCGCTGTTTTCAAAGAGTTCGATGTGACGCAATATTACTAAACAAGACATGCTGACATGTACGACAACATTACAGGGAAGATACGCAGCGAGAAATTATAGCAACTTGAAGCTAGTTTATTTTTTCACAGAAGCAGTATTTCGCAAGAGTCCGAGTGTCGAAAGAGAACGCCACAAAGACGAGACTGTTGAAATTATGAATTTGAAAAAAAATAAAGCAAATGTGACACACAGAAGGGCTAGCTAAAATTTGTTTAAATATATTGTTCTATGTAAATCAGCCAAGGTAGCCCCCCGCATTTTTACCACACCAAATCTGGCCCCCTTTGCAAAAGGTTTGGACACACCTGTTTAACTGATGATCCGTAGACGAGGCTAGCTTCTTTCACTTGGTACCAGCTAAATATTATTCAAAATGTAATGATGGTGGAAGAAATAAGCATCTTGAATTTGAAACTGTATGTTGTCGGCGATTAGCCTCGCAATAATCTTAATTGTGGTTGTCAACCCAAAACCCTCTAAATATATATTGAATGCATTTTACCAGATATAAAATGACTACTACATAATCCGTGGTAATCGTTTGGAGCCCAGTTTTCTCGTCGAATTGCAGCAGTCCATCTCGCTCTCCTCTCCGGGTCTCTCGGTAGAACTTCAAGTCTCTCCGTCCATCTTCTCTGTTATTGCAACCAACCGCCACACACGCCTTCACCATTTTGATTATTAATGTTAACGAGCAGAAAAACACGCCATAATAGGAGGAATTTACGTAGCGGTAATGCATCAACACGACGAGTAGACGGACAATATGGCGCGGAGGCGTGGTTGTGACGTCATGTGAGTAGGGTCTATAGCCTGTCCGTCCTGGGAGTGGATCTCTCCTCATTGTGGTTCTCCCCAATTAAGGTTTCTCCTTTTTCCCATGGGTTTTTTTGAGTTTTTCCTTGCCGCCAGTGAGGATCTAAGGATGGGGGATGCCCAGGTCATGGACTCATCTCATTCATCTACTGTATCCGACTGTGTATCAAAATGACTCTGTACAGCCCTCTGAGACAAACCTGTTGTGATATAGCGCTATACAAATAAAATTGAATTGAATTGAATTCATTAGTTAATTTTAATTTAATATGTTTGGCCTACTTAAAATGGAAAAGACAAAAATCTCGTTCATGAGATGTGTTCTTTAGAAATGTGGAAAAGAGTAGAATGTCGAAAAGCTACTAAGAATAATAAAGACAGAAATGAAAAAAAAAAAAAAAATCATTGCAGCATTTTAAGAAATAAAGTTTGCAAGTTCCTGCATCGTGTTGAAAAGTGTGTCATGCATGTAAACGATCTTTGAAGACAGTTTTATTTCCTCCTGTTGACCCTGCCAGCACTATTTTCTGTAGCGGAAGACGCGTAAACCTAACACTCATCTTTCCATATCATACCGTAGCATATGATATCACAGGATATGATATCATGTCATACTTGAGTGGTCCTGGCGGGCAGACTGAATGGTTGGTGGTTTGCCGGCTTGTGCCAGGTGTAGCTTTGAGTGGCTGAAAATATGAATTACGCAGTGGTGGTTGGTTGTGACTGCCGTGGTAACCTGAGAGGCAAATGCAAGCAAATCTGTGACAGAAATTCTACAACAAATATGCTCTCAATCTCAAACATCCTCTACACGAAAGAGACCTAATTTTTAGAACCTGATTCGATTTTTAAACCCTAATTTGATCCATAACCTCTTATAGGTCACTCATTGAACTCATTCGCTGCCAATGACGACGCTAGATGTCAAATCTATTTTGACAGTCAGAATGGATTGGATGTCTTGTACCATCAATGGCATTAGAACAAGGGTGTAGGGACGGTCGGGACATAACACTACCATCTTTTCAGGATGCTCAAATTATCCCCACCAACTTTTAAGCAACCTTGTTTGCATTTTGTAATGAGTTCAGTTATACCAGTATATGTAAATGTAAACCCTTTATTTAACATGGACATTAACTGACACAAGAAAAAAAAAAAAAAAAATCACACATCAAAATTTCATGAGAGTACTTTGGTTCGAGTCTTGGGGAAGTCTAGTATGCCTCAGATGTAGATCAGTCCTTGAATATCTTGATATGTTATATTGACCCTACCAATGTTGAGACCAAACCTACGCCCTTACATTAGAATATTGGCCTTCACATCTACTCATCCCATTTTAAATGAATTGGATGTCTATCATTGTCAATGGCAAGCAAAAAGTTGAATACTATGAAATTAAAATACAAAATACATAAACTTTCAAGTGTTCTTGGAGTCCATAACCAGAGTGTATACGAGTTTTTAAATCATATATTATTCATATATAATTTTATTTATTCTTTAAAAATATATATTAAAAAAATAATTTTAAAAAGCAATCATCATTACCAATATAAACAGCGTCGGGTCTGTTGCCAACGGGCTTACACTCGCAAGTGATTCACACAATTACTGGGTTCTACAGTAGATCACAGTGCTGATTTGTGTACATCTACCCTCCCAATCACTTATCTTATAGTCTCCCCCACTCCCCCCCACTTGTCAACGGGCCCCCCCATATGGTGTCGACCAGAAAGACATCTAGCTGATGATAGCACCAACCTATTAATAGTTAGTGTAGGCGTTCAATGTATTTCTTGTTGTTGCTTTTTCTTTTCTTGTGTTTCTTCTGTTCCCCCATAACCCCTTCCTGTTCGCTGCTTTGTCATAATAAATGAGGTATGTTGAATGATCACAATGGGAGTATGTCATACTGTCAACGTGAAACATTAAAACTGTTCAGACCGAACAGACCCTTAGACTTAAAAAAATAAGTATATATATATATATATATATATATATATATATACACACAGTATATACTGGACTGTCTCAGAAAATTAGAATACACAATATTCTAATTTTTTGAGACAGTCCTGTGTATATATACAGGACTGTCTCAGGAAATTAGAATACACAATATTCTAATTTCCTGAGACAGTCAGGAAATTAGAATATTGTGTATTCTAATTTCCTGAGACAGTCCTGTATATATACACAGGACTGTCTCAAAAAATTAGAATATTGTGTATTCTAATTTCCTGAGACAGTCCAGTATACACACTCACCGGCCACTTTATTAGGTACACCATGCTAGTAACGGGTTGGACCCCCTTTTGCCTTCAGAACTGTCTCAATTCTTCATGGCATAGATTCAACAATGTACTGGAAGCATTCCTCAGAGAGTTTGGTCCATATTGACATGATGACATCACACAGTTGGTGCAGATTTGTCGGCTGCACATCCATGATGCGAATCTCCCGTTCCACCACATCCCAAAGATGCTCTATTGGATTGAGATCTGGTGACTGTGGAGGCCATTTGAGTACAGTGAACTCATTGTCATGTTCAAGAAACCAGTCTGAGATGATTCCAGCTTTATGACATGGCACATTATCCTGCTGAAAGTAGCCATCAGAAGTTGGGTAGATTGTGGTCATAATGGGATGGACATGGTCAGCAACAATACTCAGGTAGGCTGTGGCGTTCCAACGATGCTCAATTGGTACTAAGGGGCCCAAAGAGAGCCAAGAAAATATTCCCCACACCATTACACCACCACCACCAGCCTGAACCGTTGATACAAGGCAGGATAGGTCCATGCCTTCATGTTGTTGACACCAAATTCTGACCCTACCATCCGAATGTCGCAGCAGAAATAGAGACTCATCAGACCAGGCAACGTTTTTCCAATCTTTGATTGTCCAATTTCGATGAGATTGTGCAAATTGTAGCCAGCGTGGTCTTCTGCTGCGGTAGCCCATCTGCCTCAAAGTTCGACGTTCAGTGCATTCAGAGATGCTCTTCTGCCTACCTTGGTTGTAACGGGTGGTTATTTGAGTCACTGTTGCCTTTCTATCAACTCGAACAAGTCTGGCCATTCTCCTCTGACCTCTGGCATCAACAAGGCATTTCCTCCCACAGAACTGCCACTCACTTGATATTTTTTCTTTTTCGTACCATTCTCTGTAAACCCTAGAGATGGTTGTGCGTGAAAATCCCAGTAGATCATTCAGTTTCTGAAATACTCAGACCAGCCCTTCTGGCACCAACAACCATGCCACGTTCAAAGTCACTCAAATCACCTTTCTTCCCCATACTGATGCTTGGTTTGAACTGCAGGATATTGTCTTAAACCATGTCTACATGCCTAAATGCACTGAGTTGCCGCCATGTGATTGGCTGATTAGAAATTAAGTGTTAACGAGCAGTTGGACTGGTATATCTAATAAAGTGGCCGGCCGGTGAGTGTATATATCAGACTTGCTGTTTTGTGTGTTTTGTTAAAAGAAAACTCACACAGGTCATGAATTCCTCAATATGTAAAGTCACAGTTGCCACTGGGGAGACACAAAAGTCTTTGCGCCATTTACGTGTGGGTTTGACTTGGAGTAAAAACCGTGACTTAAGTGGTGAGGGAGCTGAGCCGAAAGGCAATGATCTCGATTTACCAGTTGATTGACGTTCCTACACTCACCTATGGTCACAAGCTGTGAGTCGTGACCGAAAGGACAAGATCCCAGATACAAGCAGATGAAATGAGTTTCCTCCGCAGGGTGTCCGGGCTTTTCCTTAGAGATAGGGAGCTTGGTCATCTGGGTGGGACACTGTGCCGCGCAGTTACTCCTCCGCGTTGAGAGGAGCTAGTTGAGGTGACTCGTGCATCTGGTTCAGATGCCTCCTGGACCCCTCTCTGGAGAGTTGTCCTGGGCATGTCCCACCGGCGGGAGGCCCCAGGACACGCTGGAGAAACTGTCTCTCGGCTGGCCTGGGAACGCCTCGTCAGAGGAGCTGGTTGAAGTGGCCGGGGGAGAGGGTATTCTGGGCTTCCCTACTAAAGCTGCTGCCGCCGTGACCCGGCAGATGATAGATGGATGGACTTTATGTGCTTGACTCACGCAGGTCATAAATTCCCCAAATACGTAAAGTCGCGGTTGACCCTCTGAAGGTGTACCCACCATTCACAGCGCAAAGACATCCAAGTGGCAACCCTGACTTCACATAGATGGTTAATTCATGACTGGTGTAAGTTTTCTGTGAATAAAAGCGTATAAAAAGTGAGCACTTATTCTGCTTACTCAAGAGGAGGCTAAACTGCTTTGTTAAATCAAATATGCACCACAAAATACACAGCTGAGCTGACGCAAACACTTCAAATATCAAGTTGTTGCTACAGCTCCCAGACTTGTTTTTTCTATGGGAACTGGGTCGAAATGGCTCTTTTAGTGTTTTAAAGGTAACCGACCCCTGGTATAAAAGCACATAAAGACATGCTTCTGTGTTTACGTTTTTCGAAGAATGCACGTGTGTACAGGTGTGCTTTGATGTATTCTGTGTCATTCTTGTTATCTATCACTGAGGCACTCATCTTTTACTCCTGTTTGCGACTTTTGGCCTTACTCCATCTCAATCCCCAAAAGTGAAACTCAATAGCAAACCTCACAGATGCTCCATCTGGAGGCAGCATCTGTGCTATCGGTTATGTTGAGTCCTGCTTCGCTTGGAAAACTCTAAGGAGACCATTGGGAGGATTTTTCGTCTTCTCAGGCAGTATCCATTTTTATGAGGAGCTGACCAAAGAGATACTGCCTTCTATACACTTGACTATTGCAACCAAGCTGTTTTGTCCATTGTTAAGTTCCTCCACAAGTTTAACACTTTTTTTTTGTAATGTCTCCACTTTTTTTCCCTTTCCTGTCATATTTCCTTTGGCAGTAAGGGACAACTTTTCACTGCAAAGCAAGCAGTTGGAGTGATCACCCGACACCTCTAAATGGATGCTACAAATGTTGGTTCTCGCCAACTGTGTGTCTGTGTTGGGATTCGCTTTTTGTCTTTGATGTCAAAGGGGGGGTGATCATGTCATCAGTTACCACTCAAGTGACAGGTTCCTATAACCGTCGACACCTTTTGATGAGGTCACGACCGAAGTGTGAACCAGTGTGTGTTTGGTGTGTTCTTGTCACTAGGCAGAATACAGGCAACACCTCCTCTACTTACAATATTAGACTTTTGGTAGAATTTCAGAATAAAAATCAAATTTATCATACTTGTTGAGATTGTCATACAGAACCTCATCTCCTTCTTGATTATACTTGCAAATAACTGTTTAAACACATTAACATGGCAGCTTCAGGCATCTTGAAATTGAACCCAACGATACACCAGATTTGTGCAAGTCGTCAATGCTGTTCTTGATAACTTAGCCGATTTCTTTTTATTTTCCAATGTTACATAACAAAGCAGTGTGTTTCAGGCATGCCTTCAAATCAGTGGCACAGCTACACGTTGAGCAGCGAATGCGCCGCATATTAACGCGAGCAGACAGGGGGCACCGTCACGAGGAATCCCCCCGATCACTCCTGGTCCCAGTCAAAAGGCCCGGGAAGTGGGCTTTTTTTTTTTTAATGGTCACCTGACACCTTGCTTGCTACCGGGTCACGTTGACTAAGGTGCTATTGAAACAGAAAATTTAACTATTGGCAGAGGAGGCGTTAACACGGTGCAAAAACGAGTTAGCGATCTATTCCTTGCAAAAAACAGTGACATTTTCTAAAATGTGAGTTCGAAAATGAAGAGGACTATGATGTTAGTTCTATAATTGTGCCCAACGAGGAAAAGGTCAGCTGCAGATTTAGACCATCGAGTCCAGAAAGGAAATCTACCTTTGGTGTCCTCAAATAGGTAAGACATGCTTGCATTGTAGCCATATTATCATTTGTTGCTGCTGTTGAGCTACCACCGTCCAGAGCGCTGTTGGATATTTTTTTTTTTGCATTTTTAGTGTTGTGAAAAGGTGGTGTTAAACCGAGGCATATTGGGCCTTTTAGTTTTCAAATGTTTTTGTGTGTCATTGCACCGTTTAGCTCCACTGATTTTCGTTACAATACACGGGCGCTTTGATTTCCTATACAAAAACTCAACACAACACACACTGTAGGTGAAATAGAACGCTGTCTTTGTAGTAGCCTAGTAGTAGTATGTAGACTATCCAGCATGCGTGTGTACTGCCATTGTGCATGCCTTGTATTGAGAAAACCCGCGAAAATTGGACCAAAACAGCAGTTTTTGGTTGGGAAAAACTAAACAAACATCCAAAGCGTCCTCTGCTGTGAGTGACTTCCAGCGCCCCTGCTCACTTTCACGTTTTTTCGTTTTTTTGTTATTTTTCTCACAACTTAAAATTGTTCATGATTAAAGTCTATGATTGTTGCCAATGAATTTTATTAGCGATTTTTGCCAGCAGCAATGAGAAGTCCCGTTTGGGTACTGGGGTTTGTGTGTAATGTGAATCTATGCGCGCCTCAGTGATCAGAGCAAAGGAGAGAGAGTTCACTGCTAGTCTGCTCCACTCAAGTTTGGTTGCTAAATCCATAATATTAAGAAATGTCGCAAGTTGGATGGTCTTGTGTGTTGTTAGATCTAATTTGCCTCCGTCAGAGGTAAGTAAATGAAGCCAGTTGAATTGTTTGAATTCTTTGTTGATGAGAAGTTACTACTAAGCACAGAGCGCTAAGCTAATTAGCGATCAAGCAAATCAGTGTCTTAAGTTTCTGTTTGTATTGTGTTTTGGAGAAGTATATTAGCAATTGAGTTATTGTTTGATAGTAAAGTCGTCTCATTTCTTTTTATGATGAAACCACACACATAAACCAATTCACATAACAGCTTAGTCTCAGGACAAACTCCCATTCAAACTACCGGTACAAGTAAAAATTGTCAAAGCGAGAGTGAGCTTTGTGATATATATATATATATATATATATATGGTGGAAAACACAGACAAGATCGAAAAAGCATTTCTGCACTCTTCTTTAAAAGAAATTGCTGTATTCTAAGTCAAAACAACTATTGTGTTTGATAGAACAAAATGTCTATATGCTGCCATAGCAGATTCATGGTGCATTAAGCCCCTGAACCATTTTTAATTTGTCCGTTTTACCCTGAAAAACCCCGTTTACAGACGTCGCGCAACCGCTTTTGTTTCAACCCAGCCATAACACGAAGGTAATTAATTATATTATTCAAAATATCTGTCGGTTTTAGCTTAGAATCATTAATTGATATCTCATTGTTCGTTCGGAAAAAAAAAAAAAAACTACTTTAAATTATTCACTCACATATTTTAAACTTTTAAGCAAATTATGTCACAATGAAAAAATGGCGTCTGTAAAAGTCACAGATATCTACCTCATAACTATTGCTTAATTGTATTTTGTTTTTGTTTTTTGTTACTGTCGCATTTTCCCCAATTTGTGAGATGGTAAATAATCGATCCAAACAAAAAAAAATGTTTAAAAGGGTAAATATATGAAAAAGAAAATCTCGACCACTCCTTGATGTCTGCGATTTCTGCATCGCGACCGTTGTTATATCACCATGTTTCACCCATAAAATCCCCCAAAAAATCCAGCTGTGGCCATTCACAGCTGTGTCTTGACACTCAGCAATACATGCTACGTGGAGTTTTTGGATCGAAACAAGATAAGTACGCAGTAATATCTCGTTAAAGTCATGGCGTCTGTAATTCTGCTCTCGTGTGCTCTCACCTCCAGATAGGGTTTTGTTTTTTAAAAAACTTTTTTATTTTTAAATGCCCTCCTGTTATAAATTTTTCTTTCCCCAGAAAATAGAGATTTTAAGCTTTCCAATGATGTATCACCAGTGTTGTTAATAACGGCGTTACAATATAACTGCATTACTAACGGCGTTATTTTTTTCAGTAGTGGGTAATCTAATTAATTACTTTTCTCATCTTGGCAACGCCGTTACCGTTACTGAGGACGGAAAGGCATGCGTTACTATGCGTTACTATATTGGTCGAAAAGTCTGAGGGAGACTGACTCACCGAGACGACAGAGCAGAGCAGGAGCGGGGAGGAGGCAAGAAAGTTGTGATGCCGAGCAAACGCGATGCTAGGTAGCTCCAATAATACATGTTGTAGCCGAAAGCCGACAAACTACGCCCGCATGTTATGGTAGATATGTTAGACATGGTAGATATCACATGTACTGTATATAGATATAAATAGATGCAAAATGACAGACATGGCACTAAATGCGTTAGTAGACAGCCGCCAGCTTAAAGCAGTAGGCTTTTTAGGACGGCTCTGTTGTAGAGAACCTTCCTAGCGAACCTAAGTAACTTTTTATCTAAAATACTTCTAAATTGGCAAAATCTTGACTTGAATCTATCTTTAAATGATGAAACAGTTTTAAAACTTTCATATGTCGAAAGTAGAGAGAAGGGAACTAATGCAATAATGGGAGCAATTTTAACCACTTTTAACAGTTGATTCAGGGTAAAGGGTAAATTAGGGTAAAGAATTGGGCTCGGGCCAATTGTACCAAAAACCTCCACAAAAAACTTCACATAGTGTGGCCAATGTTTTTTTTTTTTTTTTGAGGGAAAAAAAATTAAAAAAAAAGTAATTATCACCAATTACTTTGCCAAGTAACTAATTACTCTTACATTCAGGTAATTGAGTTACTAACGCAATTACTTTTTGGGAGAAGTAATTTGTAACTATAATTAATTACTTTTTTTCAGTAAGATTAACAACACTGTGTATCACGCATGCATATACGACAAATTTGAAATTTGGTCGAATTGGGGGTCTCAGAGAGGAGGTCACCTGAGTGTTTTCTGCCATATATATAAGGATTTATTACAGTCTGCCTCCTCCTTATTTGATTTTGTTTAAAGGAAATAAATGATCCATTTAAACTATTTACCGTAATTTTCGGACTAAAAGCCGCTACTTTTTTCCTTCATTTTGAATCCTGCAGTTTATAGTCCAGTGCGTCTTATTTGTCGATTTATTTGGGTTAATAGGTAACACTTTATTTGACAGAGGCGTAATAAGACTGTCATATGACCGTCATGATTATGACAAGACACAATTATGGACATTTCTGAATGCTTATGACAGATGTCATTAAGTGTCATCTGACAAATTACGTCACTAACTCCATTTATGTCCAGCTGAGATTTTTTACTTCCATTCAAAAGGGAGATAATTTGCCGGATAACACTAAATGACATCTGTTATAAGCATTCATTAATGCTCATGACAGTGTCATGTAATAATTATTATTTTCTAATGACAGTCTTATGGCGCCACTATCAAATAAAGTGTTACCAAATACCATAACTAGCAATTAATGAAACAACTGGTAAAGTAACTGAAGACATAATTAGCACAGAACATGATATTTCATTGTTATTTACATAGTAGCACTGCAATGCGTGTTAGGAGGGGTGTTGGACAACAACGGTGTTAACAGCAGGTGGCAGCAGAGGTTGACTGTCTCCCCCAAGGGGGCAGTGATGACCAAATGAAGCTTCTTGAAGCAATGAAGCTTTGCTTTGGTTTAAAGCTTTATGGCGGTTTATTTGGTTTTATGACAGTTATATGATGTCTCTGTCAAATGAAGTGTTACCGGATAACATCTTTTGGTGTAAATATCCCATAATACAGTGAGGACAGCTGCGGCTTATAGTCCAGTGTGGCTTATGCATGAACAAATGCCGTTTTCGTGCCAAATTTGGTGGGTGGCGGCTTATAGTCAGGTGCACCTTATAGTGTGAAAATTACCTTATATTAGCACTTTGCCCACAACAGGACTTTTGTCTGATTTGAGGACTGGGAAATTCTTGTTTTATAATCAGAGCTTCTATTTAAAAAGTGTTTTATGTGGTTGACACGGTACAGTTTTAGACTACAGTTAAGTCAGGAAGCTCTAAAAAATATTTTCAATTTTGTTCTCATTGATACTTACAACATGACTTAATGTCAAGTGAAATTGTGTAGGTCATTGTAAAAAAGTGTCATTCATTGGATTAAACGATTAATTGTTTAATTAATCGTCTGATTAATCTTATATAAAAATATTCCTTGGTTGCAGCTGTATAACCACCATACTAAGAAGCAGCAAAGATGCTAAACAAAAAAAAAAAAATTTAGTTCGTGTGTGTCTGCTGGGTTAGGGCGGGATGGGATGTGGGGGACTAGGGGGTGACATTTTTTTATTTCACATACCCTAACAAGAATGGGTAGTTGTGCCCCCACTTCAAATACATTCACAGGTATATCTGTATTAAACTCAAATGTTGTCATTACACATATTGTAGGCTTTCCAAGACGTGACTTCGTCATTCTGGATCCCCAAATCGCTTCAATGAATAGTAATCTTTCTGTAAGTAAACGTTCAACTCTCAAAAAATATCATTTCAAGATTTACCTTCAAAAAGTCTATCATTACTCTTGCATTTCAAAATTATAAATAATATTGCTCGTTCGAAATAACCTTATCCAGAAAGAGTTTAGACTTTTTTTAATGTTAGACTTTGGGGGAGGTGAAAAATGTATTTTTATAGTTGATATAAATGAAGACAGTACAGTAAATTAATGCTGGAATGAAAGAAAAAAAAAAAAAAAAAAAAATCAACTTGTTTTTGTGCAAAGCCCTTGAATCGCATATTTAACATGCCTCGTGCTTGCTGGGGAAAAAATAGAACATGAAGTAGAGAAAAAGATTACTTTCACGACAGCGGTAAGTTTGGCGTAAACAAAACAACAATTGTTTTACTGAAATGAGATGTTATAGCTTCCAAAAAGAAATCAGTTTGATTGACAGATGGTTACTTCTTCAGAGTGTGAAAAAAAAAAAAAAAAGCCTCGGAATGAGCGTAGCAGTGCTTCCTCTACAGTTGTGAGGTGGAATTTCATTCCCCAATGCTTTGACTCAAACAATCTTTAAGCATTTTGCTCCTTAGACATGCTTTTAAAACATTAAAATGTGCTGTTAAACTTCAAAATGGGATAAATATTCTTCCAAATATGCTCCCAGTCAAAAGCTGTGAGGTCATTTTTCTAATGTACTGTCAAAATTATACTGACAGTTTTAACATACAGTGGGGAGAACAAGTATTTGATACACTGCCAATGGGAAAACCCATTGACAGTGTATCAAATACTTGTTCTCCCCACTGTAAATATGCGAAACTATAGTCTTTGAAAATTTCAAAGCCTGTTCGTGAGTGTCTAGGCTTCAGCTGTGGCTGCTGCAGGTGCATTATGGGTGTATATTTTACTGCTCTCCTGGCATTGTAACAAAAGGCTGAAAATTGCATTAACAAGTGTGACCCTTCTATCCCAGATGTAAAGGTATTCTAATAAGTGCAATTCTGTATGTATACTAGAAAAAACACCGATGTCTGTCATGTAGCGGGGCTTTCTTGAAAGACAGATTTACAGATTATACCACAGATATGTACATTCCACATAACAGTCTGGGATACATATAGCAGCAGAACACTGGAGTACATCACTGACAACCGTGACTTGCCGGCATGTCAGAGGAGCAGCTTGACTTCACCTGATCTCCCTTGGGGGAGTAGCTAATACAGAATAACAGGGAGCATTTGTTTTGCATCAGTTTGACGGCTGCACTGTAAAGGACTGCGGGTGTCAGGTATCGAGTGATAAGATGATGCTTCGTGTCCCATTAGTCAGCACTTTCGCGTTGACATAGAGGAGATCTGGAGCCCACTTTTACTGCTCCTGTTTTATCTCTTGAGAGTTAGTGGTCCAGGCCAACTGCTGACAGCAGAAGCGCTCTGGTTGCGACATGACAAAGAGTGACATAGAAATTGTTTGGGAAGCTCAAAACGAAGGTTGGTTTCGTTTGGTATGGACAAAACTTGTCCTATTTGTTGGTTAGTTGACAGCTTTGTGTTTTATCACGTTGTCGCTAGTGGATTTTTCCTACGGTTTTTGTTGTACGTATGCACCTGTGGCATGTTGACATGCTATGCTTCCTCAGTTGAACCATGGTGTTTAGTGGGTTGACCCATGCTATATGAGTTGCACCATGGTACTTGATACTAGCGAGGGAATTGGTCAGTTGGGCATGTCTTTATGGACACATCCTGATGTAACAAGTGTGAGCCGTGTTAAGAGCAGCACGGAGGTGACAAAATAGTGGGCATATCAGGAAGATCTGGTTCGGCTACTGGAGGGCAGCAGCAATGAATAATGGCAAATTTGTTTGATTGAATGAAATGTGTATTTAACAAATAGGAATATTTACAAAATCTGACTGTTGAAGGAATTTGTCCCCCAGGCCAAGCCGCACGGAAACGGCGACAGCCGAACCAAGTATCGCTCTGCCGATGTCGCCTCTGCGCGAGTCAACGGGGAGGGCTGAAATTCCGCGCGTTCACTCCCTATGTTAACTCTTTGTACTGCCACCAAATGTCCAAAAGTTTGAAGAAGGCTCATCGAAAACAGGTTGACAATAGTAAAAAACAAGGTAAAATCAGACGACGGAGACCAATGCTGGATCCAAAACAAGGCTACATAGAAAATGTTTCCGAGCAGTGAAGCGTTTGTTATCTCAGTGTCCAGTGTTTTTGAAGGCTACGGTGGAGTGGGCCGGGCCGAAGGTGTGTCTTCGTGGCTGGGACGTGGTTGCCACAGCGACCGACGCTGGTCTTGATGTCCCAAGCGCCAGTTATCAACTTTGTTATCCTGGCTGGTCGAGACGCTACTTGTTTTAGGATAGAGTGCCCTGCTCTATGTCCTTGGAGTGGCCAGGTGAACCAATTGCGATAGTTGGTGCGTCAATCTTGCTCGTGACGCACACGTGGGGCTTCTGTGATAAGATGGCGTTGTGTATCTATTCTGCTTCTTTTCATTAAACTATGGTGTGCTATTTATTTAGGTGTTTCAGAGTAGTACAAACAATCCTACATTACAAATGAGAAATTATACTATTCCCTGATTAATTGTATTACGTGTGTTAGAGTAATGCAAACAGTTAGACGGTGCCTACGAGAAACGGTATCATTTTTTTCATTTCCCCCTCATGAGCCCCGATAAGGTGATTCACTTTACTGTGTCCAAGGGCATGGAGTGAAGTCTGCCTAAACTGTAGTTAGATGAATTTGTTAGACTAACGCAAACAATTATGTGGTGTGTGCGAGAAAGGTTCCTATTTATTTCAGTGTGTACACCATTTAAAGTTGATCAACCAAGGGTGGGGGGGCCCAGTTCACTTTCCCCACCCCAACGTTCGTAAGTAACAAATAGCCAAGCACATAAATGAATGCCTTCAGCTTTATAGAGGTACAAGGTGCGTGTCCATTAGCGCTGCTTGAATCCTCACCAGTTGAATGGGTATTTAAATTGCATGGGAGAGAAAAATGGGCTGCAGAGCCTCCTACCAGACCCTGACATGACAATGGTGTTGAAGACAAGGAAAAGGACTGTCAGCCTCCTGGCTCAAGTTCTAGCTCGCCATCCTTTTATTGGAGTGGTCCCAAGGCAGGGCCGGACCATCTGGCCTGCATGAACCAACCAACCTAGTTACAAAAATACAATAATATTCACGTTACCATCATCATGCTAACATAACAATATACAACAATAAAGCACCAACAGACCCAGAAAAATCACATGAACACATAGGGTAGCGTAAGTTAGCATGGTGGCTAATCCGCTAACAATAGATGGAAAAATTCAGACTCACCAGTTCACTTGGATGTAGTTGAGCACACACACTAAACAGTAGTGATGGGTCCAGTGATACTAATACGCCGGCGCGTGCGTCGAGCTCATGGAGCAAACCCTGCGTCGGTGCGCGTATCACGACAAGAAAATCACGTGACCAATGCATGAACTCATTGAACTGTGTCGACACAGTCATGATGCGGCAAACTGGTTCAAAAGGAAGCGCGTCTGTCAACGCGATGGAGCTGCTGAAACAATCCACATCTCACGGTTACTTCCTCGTTGTCTACATCCTGTGGAAATGGACGTAACACAGGGAAAACGCACTAGTCATCTTCTATTCAAAATACAATTAATTTTAAGGTAACTCTTAGTTTATTAGAGTAACGGGTAGACGCGGGTCTGTCGTTTGCGGTGCGTGGAAATATCCGCTTTGATGCTTGGTTTCTCATTTTTCTCCCGAAGACTCTGGAGTTTTTGGAGTTTTTCCTTGCCGACATGGAGGGTCTAAGGATGGGGGAAACCCAGGACTTGAATTTGTTTATTCATCTTTGTTGCTTCATTTGCTGTTTCTTATTGTGTATCATATTGCCTCTGCAAAGTCCTTTGAGACAATGTTGTTGTGACCTAGGGCTATACAAATAAAATTGAATTGAATTAAGAACACTTGTTGGCATTTAACCAGTTAACTTAGTGGTAAGAGCGCTCGCCTTTTGTCCTCGACGCGTCATGCATGCAGTAACGAGTCCTGGTCTGAACGTGTTGAATAGACCACGGCGCCAAGAAAACTGGTTGTATTGTTAACTTTTTTTTTTTTTTTCCCCAGGTGAAATGTCTTATTTGTACTTTCAACCCGTCATATACAGACAGTAGCCACCTCCTCAATGCTGAAGCATTATTGGGCCAAGCATGAGAATCAAGTTTCTGATAATCCCAAGATAAACACAGGTATAGAGCGATTCCTTTACCTACCCACAGTAGCTTTTTTGGTCATTTATTTCGAAATCTGTAATTAAGTTATAATTTATTTATTGTCCACTTCAATTTTTTTCTGATTGGCTATTGTAGCACTTAGATGACGAAGTGGGGAGTCAAGGAGACAATGCAACTGTAGATGAAATTGCAAAAGTGCAACGATGCACGGCAGAGCCGAACATGGCACACAGTGCAGATTTTCTTCAATACTGGAGGAGCCAATGGACATCTTATCCAAACTTCTTTCAACTGGCTGAGAAATTCTTGTGCATGCTGGCATCGTTGGTTCCATGCGAGTGTGCGTTATCCACAGCAGGTGAAATTACTTGTTTAAAAAAAAAACAAATAATAAATAAATAAAAAGCTACCAGCTAAATTTTAAACATTTAAAAAGCTACCGGTATGTTGTTGAAAAAAAAAAAATGATCAGAACAAAAAGTCCACAAGCATCCTCGTTCACCCATTCATTATTACTTACATTTTCACATGATAATATATGTTCACATAATTTAAAGATATGGAATAATGCAATATGAATGCAAAGACTTAAATGATTTGATTTTACATGCTATGTCATCAATTCAGTGTCAGTCTGTCAAGTGGGTTGCCTGTAGAGATTTTTTATGTCCAGCAGGTGTCAGTATTCAATGACACAGTATCCACACTGTGTCAACACAGTGTGTCACTGTGTCGACACACTTCATGAAGTATCGCGGACCCATCACTACTAAACAGTAGTGATGTTACGCTCGAAGCAGACGCTCGAGACAAGTGTCGAGCGCTCGCGGCAGAAGTATCACGAATCAGTCGTCCCGATGTCTCGCTGGATCCGGGGGAACAGCTCGTGACGTCACGCTCGAAGCAGACGCCTGACAAGTGTCGAGCGCTCGCGGCAACAAGTATTCCGATACATTGTACTGATGTCTCGCTTCATTCAGTGGAAAAACACCTGGCCGCAGAAGCAAAGCGTTGTGATGCCACACGCGTGTCGGCCGTGACCGTGGACGTGTCACTCAGGTAGCGAGGGTTCGAGTCAGTCAATTTGGTTCAGTCAAGCTCACAATGCTTATAAAAAGGGGATATATCCCTCAAAATGTTGTGGGTTGCGAGGAGAGCCTTTGCGCGCATTACGTCATATTGAGAACAAGGGAGAGTAAAGTGAAATTAGATCAGATTACACATTAGATTAATTTGCAAATGCACATAGTATAGGCATTCATTGACACACTATACACTGATTTATATAATACGCACCCCCCCCCACACACACACACACACACAAGTTACTTTTTGTGTCTGTCAGTTAGTCAGTTTTTGTGTTTGTCTATCTGCCGGTTTGTATATTTGTTCGTTCCATGTGAGACAATATTCTCAAAAGCTGGAGAGGTCATTAGCAAAAAGAGGAACTGGCTGAAACCAAATGCTGCTGAGATGATTTGTTTTTAAATAAAAATGTGTGAAACACCCAAATCCCCATCCCAGTGTCACTAGCATTCTATACACCTACCATCAAGAGTTCCCTATTCCACAAGTATTTCCGTTTTTCATTTAAAAGTAACAAAACAGCTTTTTTTGTTTTTGTTATTAATATTATTATTTTTAATTAATCCAGGGAAGAATAAAGAATCAATTTCATGCTAGGGGTCGAACCCACTACTGCTTGCACACGAGGCAAATTATGTAACCACCATACGACCCCACATATTTAGTTGCTCAGATGATACTTGGTTATATGAAAGTTCAATATATTTTTCTCCAACAGATGTCATCAAACTGAATTGTGTCAAATGCCTCGTAGCGCTGAACCATTTCAACACATTTGCTTCAGTGATACAGAAAGCAGTGGTGAAGCAGTGTCGTGACTCACCACACTGATTCGTGGCAAATGCTTCATAACTCTGAACCATTTCAACACATTTGCTTCAGTGATACAGAAAGCAGTGGTGAAGCAGTGTCATGACTCACCACACCGATTCATGCCAAATGCTTCATAACACTGAACCATTTCGACACATTGCTTGATATTGATCCACTGCTTCAGAAAGCTTCGGTTTCTCCATCACTACTAAACAGATCTCCAACACAAATAAAAAGGTCTGGTTCTAGAAGTTATAAAACAAGTTTGAAAAGTACAATTGGTTGGATGCATCAAAAAGCATTTGAGACTGACCTGCAGCTGTTGCTTCTTGGCTTCTCTCCCACACGACTTAAGGGAGAGGAGTCAAGCGAGCTTATATAGTGCCTTGGTGACTGGTGATTGGATAATTGGTGTAATGTGACTTATCATGTGACGTGGTGCATTCAGGGAGTGTGGGAAAAACAAGTACTGGCTAAGAATGGGTAATCTCAACCCATGTTACACCGACTTCACTTAAATGCCTATCTTGGCACAGAGTTGTCCACCAATGAGTCAAATGTGCTACGTTTTTACAATACAGTGCAGCTGTACTGTTCTCCAGGGCTGGAGTAGGACTCATTTTCAGCCCGGGAATTTCATGCCTAAGACTGGCCCACTTTATATCATTTCAAATAGGGATGTACCGGTCACATATTTTTGCACTCGAGTCTGAGTCACGTTATTTTGAGAATCTGCCGATAAAGAGTCCCGATACGATACCAAAAATATATATACAGTGGTACCTCTACATACGAAGTTAATCCGTTCCAGGACCTTGTTTGTAAGTCGAAATGGTCGTATGTCGAGCAGGATTTTCCCATAGGAATACATTATAATTCCATTAATTCGTTCCACAGCCCAAAAACCTTCACTAAATCCTTAAAAAAATACTGCTGGTACTATTACAAATGGCAATTACACATAGCAAAACAAATAAATTATAAATCAAAATCGGAATAATAATAATAATAATAATAATTCCTGGAAAACGAATGAATGAATGAATGTATTAATGTAACGAATGGGGTTCTAATGTGGCGGACGTTTTTTGCTGACCCTGAACGCACCGCGGCGCTGACGTGCCAGAGAGACCGGTGAGCTTGAGTTTCACTTTCACTTTGAATGCTTTTTTGAGAACACCGTCAATTGCGGCAGACAGAAGGTGTTTTTGTTTTGAATAAGTTGTGAAATAAATGATAAAAACGTGGCGAAGTTGGCGATTTCTCTGGAGATGTTACCACAATAAGAATTGTCAGCTTAACTTATAAAGACTGGCGAACGATGGTCGGAGGAGGACCGTGGAGATGTATTGTTGAGCCATTTCACGGATGGCCACCCTACGCTCATATTTTTCTGTCATTTGCATCTTCATTTAGAAGGTAAGCGTCAACTTTTTCCTTGTTTCACCACCTGTACCAACCTTTTCTGAAACCAGTGTTGATTTGTCACACAAGAAAATCCGCCGTGCATTCGTCTGCGGTGCTGCCATTGTCGTCGTATTTCGAACATGTCGTCGGATGTAGAAACAAATGGCGAGTCAAATTTTACGTCGGATGTCGAAAAGTTCGTGTGTCGAAGCGATCGTATGTAGAGGTACCACTGTACTGTATATTTGAGCAGAAGTTCCAAACATGTTAAAGTACTGTATTTCTTCTTTTTTCAAGAGTGTTTCAGAGGATAAAATGTATATATTTTTGTTTCTTTTGAAAATGTCATTGTATTTCTGGATTATTTTGTTACTTTGTATTCATTCCAATCCGTTTATCCTCACGAGCGTGCTGGAGCCAATCCCAGCTAACTATGGGCAGTAGGTGGGGTACACCCTGAACTGGTTGCCAGCCAAATGCGTCTGAAAAATATCAATATATTATTACATTTATATATATTTTTTAAAGACAGCCCACAAGGATAGCAGTAACAGCATGTAAGTAATACCCACTGTCATGAATAAATACCAAACAAAAAATTATAATACTGTAGTATTTAAAATGTGTAAAACCCGGACTGGACCAGCCTTCTGACAGGCCAGCCCACCGGACTTTGTCCTGATCCTCCCGATTAGCCAATCCCGGCCTGCTGTTCAAGTAAATAGAGTCCATAATGCCTTGAGCATTATGGGTTGGCCTATGGGTTGAGTCATGTTAATTGTGATCCATGACTGTTTCTGGGTTGAACCAGGGTGCTGTTGAACCCCAGTGCTTCATGTGTTGCCCAATGGTAACTGATAGGTTGAGCCAAGGTGTTTGGTGGGTTGACCCATTGCATATTTGCTGCTTTATGGTTTAAGCCCTGGGGCGACGATCCTTTGTGAATTGACCAATTGGGCTTTGACCCACAGTGCTTCATTGATAAAGTCATGGGGCTCTCAGTTGACCCATTCTACTTTGTGGGGTTTATGGTGCTTTTGACTCATGATGCTTTTAACCATCATGTTTTGTGAGATGACCAATATTAATTGTGACCCATTATAATTCATGTCTTGATCTAGGGTGCCGTGTATGTTGACCAGTGGGTCAAAAATGGCGTGCCCCATTATTCCCCCCTCACTCCACCGCCTCAAATGTTTGATATCTCGTGCACCGATTCGCTCCATCAGATCAGACGCTTGAGTCTTCTCGCCGACAGCCCCGCTCGCACCATTCAGGAAGCTCGATGGGCCGCGAAAAGTTGTCGACACAGGCCGAGCAGGGCCAGCGAAATACATCGCAATGACCCCGCCAAGCGCCTACCTCCATCGTGTCCGGGCCTCAGTGACTCACTTCAGAGGTGATGAGATAATGAGGTCCAAGCCAGGAGCTCCACGGTCTTGTGTTGTTCACCATGCCACAAACACAACTGAGTACTCACTGACTGCCAAAGTATCCCAAAATCCACCCCCACAGCTCTCCATTGCTACATTCAACCCTAAATCCATCAGAGCCAACACACACCATTTCCCAGGTCTTTTGGCTCAATTCCAGCAGAGGGGGGGATTTCCCAGTTTTTATCCTAGATCCCACCCACATCCTTAGGGGACGTGACAGAGTGCAGGTCTCCGCAGAGGCAGCGCTTAATTGACGCTTGTCCTGCCTCTTTTGTCCCATGGCACAGTCTAATTGAGATGATTGGCTCGACCCAAAAGTGAGATTTGAATGATGGATTTAGTCTTGGGCAGTACGGTGGTCCGGTGGTTGCCATGTCTGATTTACAGTTCTGAGGATCAGGAATAGAATCTTGGCAGTGGCCTGTTTGTCTGGAGTTTGTATGTTCACCCCTTGGAGTTACTTCAAGCACTGTACATTGACTCCATGAAAGTTTTTTTTAATGAAGAACACTAAACTGTTCATATGTGTGAAAGTGAATGTTCGTTTGTGCGCAGGAATTCACCGATTACTTTAAAGTGATCCTCTACCTTAAGTACATGTAGGCTCTAATTAACCACAATTGTTCTCTTGTACTAAAATATCTTCTTAGAAACACATAAAATGTTAAATGTCAATGGCAATATTTTGTAATATTTAGTAGAGATGTCCCGATCACGTCATTTTCAAAGTATCGGTATCGGCAAAAAAATATCGGATGTGCCTTTTTTAAATATATATATATTTTTTAATTAAATCGTTTTCTAATTGTATTTAACGTTACAGACATAATATGTTACACTCATCCAGAGTCTTTAGTTTAGGCTTAAGGTAGGGTTATCAAATTTATCCCGTTAACGGCGGTAATTAATTTTTTTAAAAAATTTATCACGTTAAAATATTTAACGCAATTAACGCATGCGCTGCACGACCCACTCTCGCGTTGTCGCGTTCAATCTGTAATGACGCCATTTTACCTATATATAGGGCTAAAAGGCAGCGTAAAATGAGTAGAGTGAATTTTGGCAGCCTTTGGAGCTAAAACCATACAATCCCTTTCCCTATGATTAGAAATATCGTGGGAAGCAATGTGGGGAAGAAAGGTAGTAATTGATCTTTTTCTTAACACCCTGTGTTATTCCCCAAAGCAGAGAAGATATATCAATTGGTACCACTACGCACAGTCATGGTTGCACTTCCCATCATGCATTTGGGCAGAAAAATTAAATGGCTACAGTATCATTTACTGAAAGCTCAACAAATACACTAGATGGCAATATTTTGTCACAATATACAAAGTCACATTTATCCTTTATGAATTACAAGTCTTTCTATTCCTCTCACAGAAAGAATGTTGAAAATGTAAATGCTATCTTGAGGATTTATTGTCATAAGTATGTTGAATGTATATATTTGTCTGAATTTTATTCATTTTTTTCTTAATGCATTGCCAAAATGTATATGATCGGGAAAACTTATCGGGAATGATTAGAATTGAATCGGGAGCACAAAAAAAAAGCAATCGGATCGGAAAATATCGGGATCGGCAGCTACTCAAACTAAAACGATCGGGATTGGATCGGGAGCAAAAAAACATGATCGGAACAACCCTAATATTTAGTACACATTTTGACCGATAGTTGGCGCCATGTTTTGCGGGCTCGCAGTGATGATGTACAGTGGGGAGAACAAGTATTTGAGACACTGTCAATGGTGACAGTGTATCAAATACTTGTTCTCCCCACTGTATATGGGATGTTTCCAAATGTGTAGCGTATACAACAATTGCGTATTGCTGCTTAAACTCGCGAAGTAAAATGCCACGATGAGCTGCTTTTGGATGCAATTTCCAGTCAAATGATAACAAGAGGAGTGACGTGAGTGGTCAAGGTGGAATTATTTTTTTTTTTGTGAATAAATGTGCATAAGTGGAAGTACTCCCCTTTTTGGTATCCTACCTACCACACGTTACAACTGGCGCCCGGACATTTTTCCTGGATCCTCAGTCAAGTAAGGGATCCATCTAATTTCTGGATCCGACGGTCCCACCGCGCCGGCAATATTGGTGCCGGATCTGTCTAAGTTTTGGATTTGTCGGTCCCACAGCGGCTTTTTGGATCAGTCTATTTTGTGGATTCGACGGCCTGATCGCGGTTACAACATTGCAATGAGATCGGTCTAATTCCTGAATCTTCGAGTGAGTGAAAAAACGCGGATTTGGATTACTATTGCTATCTTTTTTGTCGACTATTCTTCGTGGTAGTTTTCCCCAAATCATACCAAATAATTAAAGCACTATGGCACGCTACAGTGACGACAGTGACTCTGACATGGACCGTACTTTTATGTTGGTGTTTTCGTCTGGGAATGCATGTGTGCGTACCGCTGAGCTCCTGAGTGACGAGTGGTCAAGGTGATAATATTATTTTTTTTGTGAATAAATGTGCATAAGTGGAAGCTTCTCCCCTTTTTGGTACTTATATGTACGTATCCTACCTACCATGCGTTACAATGTACAAGACATGGATTACACTTGATTCCAGGATTTGTTCCTGTCAAACTGTTGGCTTGTACTGTACGTAAAGCATACGACAGCTCTGGACACTAACAATCTACATAATTATACTGGGATAAGTTTGGAAACACAATATCTTACCTTGAAGATCTGCTAACAAAAACCTGAGTTCTCAACAGCATACACTCTCTCGCTCCGTTGTCAATGAGACACACTTGCAGCGAGTACATCACCAGTTTTGCCCAAGCCTTCTCTTATAAGGTACTGTATTTCCTGTTCTCATTTTGCCTTTGATGCTCATCTTGTGAACGACCGACAGTGCTGTCCTGCTCTTCACTTTTCCGATCTGGTTCAAATGGTCAATGGACATGGTCTCTCCAGCGTGTCCTGGGTCGTCCCCGGGGCCTCCCGCCGGTGGGACATGCCCGGAACACCTCTCCAGGGAGGCGTCCGGGAGGCATCCGAACCAGTTGCCCGAGCCACCTCAGCTGGCTCCTCTCTACGCAGAGGAGTAGCGGCTCGACGCAGAGTCCCTCCCGGATGACCGAGCTTCTCACCCTATCTCTAAGGGAGAGCCCGGACACCCTGCGGAGGAAACTCATTTCGGCCGCTTGTATGCGGGATCTTGTTCTTTTGGTCATGACCCAAAGCTCGTGACCATAGGTGAGGGTAGGAACATAGATCGACTGGTAAATCGAGAGCTTTGCCTTTCGGCTCAGTTCCTTCTTCACCACTACTGACCGGTGCAGAGTCCGCATTACTGCAGACGCCGCACCGATTCGCCTGTCGATCTCCCGCTCCCTCCTACCGTCACTCGTGAACAAGACCCCAAGATACTTGAACTCCTCCACTTGGGGCAGGATCTCATCCCCGACCCGGAGAGGGCACTCCACCCTTTTCCGACTGAGGACCATGGTCTCGGATTTGGAGGTGCTGATCTTCATCCCAACCACTTCACACTCAGCTGTGAACCGCTCCAGTGAGAGTTGGAGGTCACGGCTTGATGAAGCCAACAGCACTAAATCATCTGCAAAAAGCAGAGATTCAATGCTGAGGTCACCAAACCGGACCCCCTCAACGCTTCGGCTGCGCCTAGAAATTCTGTCCATAAAAATTATGAACAAAATCGGTGACAAAGGGCAGCCTTGGCGGAGTCCACCCTCACTGGGAACGAATTCGACTTACTGCCGGCAATGCGGACCAAACTCTGACATCGGTCGTACAGTGACCGAACAGCCCTTACCAAGGGGCTCGGTACCCCGTACTCCCGGAGCACCCCCCACAGGACTCCCCGAGGCACACGGTCGAACGCCTTCTCCAGATCCACAAAACACATGTAGACTGATCGGGCGAACTCCCATGCACCCTCGAGGACCCTGCCGAGGGTGTAGAGCTGGTCCACTGTTCCACGGCCGGGACGAAAACCACACTGCTCCTCCTGAATCCGAGATTCGACTTCTCAGCGGACTCTCCTCTCCAGCACCCCTGAATAGACTTTACCAGGGAGGCTGAGGAGTGTGATCCCTCTATAATTGGAACACACCCTCCGGTCCCCCTTCTTAAAAAGGGGGACCACCACCCCGGTCTGCCAATCCAGAGGCATTGTCCCCAATGTCCACGCGATGTTGTAGAGACGTGTCAGCCACGACACCCCTACAACATCCAGAGCCTTCAGGAACTCCGGGCGGATCTCATCTACCCCCGGAGCCTTGCCACCGAGGAGCTTTCCAACCGCCTCAGTGACTTCAACCCCAGAGATTGAAGAGCCCACCACGGAGTCCCCAGACTCTGCTTCCTCAAAGGAAGGCGTGTCGGTGGAATTGAGGAGGGCCTCGAAGTATTCTCCCCACCGGCTCACGACGTCCCGAGTCGAGGTCAGCAGTACACCATCTTCACTATACACAGTGTTAATGGTGCACTGCTTTCCCCTCCCCAGACGCCGGATGGTGGACGAGAATTTCCTCGGAGCCGTCCGGAAGTCGTTTTCCATGGCCTCGCCGAACTCCTCCCATGTCCGGGTTTTTGCCTCGGCGACCGCCGAAGCCGCAGTCCGCTTGGCCAGCCGGTACCTGTCAGCTGCCTCCGGAGTCCCACAGGCCAAAAAGGCCCGATAGGCCTCCTTCTTCAGCTTGACGGCATCCCTTACTGCTGGTGTCCACCAGCGGGTTCGGGGATTGCCACCACGACAGGCACCAACCACCTTACGGCCACAGCTCTGATCGGCTGCCTCAACAATGGAGGTGCGGAACATGGCCCACTCGGACTCAATGTCCCCCACCTCCCCCGGGATAAGGGAGAAGTTCTGCCGGAGGTGGGTGTTGAAACTCTTTCTGACAGGGGATTCTGCCAGACGTTCCCAGCAGACCCTCATAATACGTTTGGGCCTGCCAGGTCTGGCCAGCATCTTCCCCCGCCATCGGAGCCAACACACCACCAGGTGGGGATCAGTTGACAGCTCCGCCCCTCTCTTCACCCGAGTGTCCAAAACATGCGGCCGCAAGTCCTAGGGTGTCCTGGTGCCAAGTGCACATATGGACACCCCTATGTTTGAACATGGTGTTCGTTATAGACAAACCGTGACGAGCACAGAAGTCCAATAACAGAACACCACTCTGGTTCTGATCGGGGGGGCCGTTCCTCCCAATCACGCCCCTCCAGGTCTCACTGTCATTGCCCACGTGAGCGTTGAAGTCCCCCAGTAGAACGAGGGAGTCCCCAGAGGGGGTGCTCTCTAGCACACCCTCCAAGGACTCCAAAAAGGGTGGGTATTCTGAACTGCTGTTCGGTGCATAAGCGCAAACAACAGTTAGAACCCGTCCCCCCACCCAAAGGCGGAGGGAGGCTACCCTCTCGTCTACCGGGGTAAACCCCAACGTACAGGCGCCAAGCCGGGGGGCAATAAGTATGCCCACACCTGCCCGGCGCCTCTCACCATGGGCAACTCCAGAGTGGAAGAGAGTCCAACCCCTCTCGAGAGGATTGGTAGCAGAACCCAAGCTGTGTGTGGAGGAGAGTCCGACTATATCTAGTCGGAACTTCTCTGCCTCACACACCAGCTCAGGCTCCTTCCCTGCCAGAGAGGTGACATTCCATTTCCCAAGAGTTAGCTTCAGCAGCTGGGGATCGGACCGCCAAGGCCCCCGCCTTTGGCTGCCACCCAACTCCCTACGCACCCGACCCCTTTGGCCCCTCCCACAGGTGGTGAGCCCATGGGAAGGGGAACCCACGTTGCCTTTTCGGGCTAATCCGGGCCGGGCCCCATGGGGACAGGCCCGGCCACCAGACGCTTGCCTTCGAGCCCCACCTCCAGGCCTGGCTCCAGAGGGGGGCCCCGGTAACCCGCGTCCGGGCAAGGGAAACTGTGGTTCATTAATGTTACTCATCATAAGGGGTCTTTTTGAGCCATACTTTGTCTGGCCTCTCACCTAGGACCTGTTTGCCATGGGTGACCCTACCAGGGGCTGAAAGCCCCAGACAACATAGCTCCTAGGATCATTGAGACACGCAAACCCCTCCACCACGATAAGGTGATGACTCACGGGGGGGACAGCTCATCTGTTTTCATTTATTTATTTTTTTAAATTTAAAACAAAATTCGCGATGGACTGAGAGTGCGAAGTTTGAAGCCGAAGTAGCGAGAGATCACTGAAAATTTATCAAAATGAAATTAAATCAAATTGAATCGTGTCCTGTAATTCTGTGAAATATCTTATTATTTTTCCCAAGAATCAATGTCGCTGCATCATGAAATTGGTGATTTACACTCCTATCAATAAAGTTGAAAATTATAAGTTGTTGTTTTTCTCCCTGACTGAAACGTTTGCAATTTACAACTTCAGTCATCACTCAAAGCCAACAGGGTTCTTATTGGGACAAGAGAGAAGAAAAAACTTGGTGAAATTTCAGCAACAATACTGTCATCTAGGTCAAGAATCCTTGCAGGGTCAGGGCTCGCAGAATCCCCGTCGCGGTGGTCGGCGGTCGCATGCTCTCTCTCGCTCTTTTTCTTTCCTTCAGACAGACGGGCAGAGAGACAGACGATCCAGGCCAAATTACAGGATGGAGGATAAACATGTCGTGTAAAAATACACGCGGCAGCCAGCAGGTTCATCAGGCCGCGACGGGGGCGAGCCTGTTTTTAGAACGTATCTTCTCGCGGATAATCTCATCCTCTTCATTTGTGGCTCATCTGGAAGGGAAGGGCCATACTTTGATGCGTATATATATTTAAATATAAATACGCATCGCTTGTTTTGGGAAATGCACCGTGAAATGGAGGACAAGATGAAAGAATGAGAAGGATATTTATTTTTATGTCAAATGATGCCGAGTTAACCAAGATGGTTTGAAAAGAAGACACAAAACTTTGCATTCAGAACAATGGGAAAAATCTGTTTTTTGTTGTTGTTTTTTTAAAGCTCTCTTTTTGTTATGTTGTCTGTTGAATTGTTAGTTAGTCAGCAGTTTGACATGAAAATGTTTTAAATGTTCCCTTTACACTCAATCATCTAAATGATCGCTGTCAACCCTCCTAGTCAAAATGACCATACCGTCCATACTCATTGTCTGCGTAGTCCAGCTCTTTTTCTCGCGTTCGGGAACTCATGGATACTACATTGCGACAAATGGCTATTTGTAAACCACATAGCATGACAGGTTTGAACAATTTTAGCGATTTTTTGATAAAACACGAACGCAACTCTCTCGTCGATAAACAACGATGGCACCTGCCTCGACCTTTTGTTTCCTTGTTATGACGTCTCCGCCCCATTCGGCTGTTTCCGGAAAACTTTCGGAAATGTTCGTCATTTTCGATCTATTTTCGATAATTGCTCATTAATGTGATTGATTTTTTTGTTAACTTTATCAATATTTGTTATCTTGGCACATAACGGTTCTATTGATGTCTCACACCCCCTTTGCGTTTTCTTTTTTTTTTTTTTTTTTTTTTTTTTTTTTTTTTTTTTAAAACCTGTCCTGTTCAGCTGTTTGACACAGAGAATGGAAGTCTAAGTGCCCGGATTCTGAACAGTTTTAATGTTTCACATGGAGAGTCTGACATACTCCCATTGTGATCCTTCAAAATACCTTTTTATTATGACAAAGCAGTGAACAGGAAGGGATTATGGGGGGACAGAAGAAAAGAAATACAAGAGAAGAAGTAAAAGAAACACATAAACAACAACAAGAAATACATTGAACATCTAAACTAGTTACTAATATGCTGGTGCTATCGTCAGCGAGATGTATTTCCGGTTTACACCATGTGGGGGCCAATTGGCCAGTGAAAGAGGAGAATGGGGGGGGGTGTCTATAAGACTATAAGCTAAGTGATTGAAAGGGGTAGAGTGTACACAAATCAGTTCTGTGATCTAGAACCCAGTAATCGTGTGAATCTCTTATGAGTGTAAGCCCGTTGGCGACCAACCCTACGCCGCCGCATCGCCAATCCCGGCACCGGAACCCCCAACCCGAGCATGCCCTACCACATCCAGCAGCACGCAAGCCCCACCGGGCGCGCGACAGCCACGCAGACGGGCGGAGAAACCCCCCCCCCCCTTTGCGTTTTCATACCCTTTAATGTTTTCGTTTTAATAAAATTTGTAAAATTCAAAAAATAAACTAGTAGCCCGCCATTGTTGATGTCAATAATTACTTACACAATGCTCATGGGTGCTGAAGCCTATAAAATCAGTCGCACCCAAACGCCAGCAGAGGGCGGCAAAACTCCATAAAACACAACAAGTGAGCGTTTCACAGTACTGTCATTTAAATCTGTCTGAGCAGGGCATCTGCGTTAATTGCGTCAAATATTTTAACGTGATTAATTTAAAAAATTAATTAACACCCGTTAATGCGATAATTTGACAGCCCTAATATGTATATATATTTTTATTAGATCTAATAGTTTTTTGAGTGAAAGCCGTGAATTAGTCTTTTTTTAGTCTAGTTACATCTGAGATGCAATTGTTGGCTGCTTTCAACAATGTACATCGAAAATAAAGACATTGATTGACTGAAAATGACTCAATATTAGATTAAATGTCTTGTTTTCTCATACTTATAATTGCTCTTCACCTAAAAATATGTTTTATCCAATTACTCGATTAATCGATAGAATTTTCAGTCGATTACTCGATTACTAAAATATTCGATAGCTGCAGCCCTAATTGTCTTCCTTCTTAAATGGTCTTCACATAGCTTAAAAATTTTATTTCGAGTTGATTCCTCACTCATGTTTGTCTTTGCTTCAGCACAAACTTTGAGAAGCTTCCATTGTTGGCCTTGAGCTTTGAAGCAAGTCAGCACATTTGAGTGCATACTGCTGCAATATCCTGCTCCTTCAGGACAATCAACATTTGTGTCTAGTGACCTCCCTCCTTCATTGCTTTTGCTTTTTTTGTGTGTGGAGAAGAGAGCAATGTTAAGAAAAGTCAACACGAGTCACAATGATCTGTCCTTGGAGGAGGAAAATCGATCGGTTTGCCTTTTGTCCATTCGCAGGTGTTTAGTTTGAGTTACCAGGCAATTTGACTTTTGGGGGTAAAAGGAAAAACACTGATTTGACTTGAAAGTGACACCTTAAATAATACAAGAATGGTGAATATTTTACTTGTTAGAATCTTGTGCGTCAACCAAAATGTAGCAGGAATTTGTTTTAACCCTTTATAGGTAAGTGACTACTGTATTTTTGGTAATTGAAAAAAAAAAAAAAAAAAAAAAACTACTACACGATAAAGAAATCACATTTGGGATCATCTAAGCCACAATTTTCAAATTTAGTATACAAGTTTGGTCTACATGGTATACAGTGGGGCAAATAAGTATTTAGTCAACCACTAATAGTGCAAGGTCTCCTACTTTTAGAGAGGCCTCTAATTGTCAACATGGGTAAACCTCAACCATGAGAGACAGAATGTGGAAAAAAAAACAGAAAATCACTTTGTTTGATTTTTAAAGAATTTATTTGCAAATCATGGTGGAAAATAAGTATTTGGTCAATACCAAAAGTTCACACGACACGAGCAGCAATCTAAAAACAGCGCCATGGTGCCAAGCAAGTTTAAACATCATCTCCAAACAAAGCACCCGTCGCTTCCAAACATAGTCGATGGACTATTTTGTTTGCCTTCGTGAAAACACAGAGAAACAGGCAACTTTTGATAAAAACTACATAGGTATATGAGAAAGCCCTCAAAGCCAGTTACCTTGTTGCTAAATCCAAAAAGTCCTACACCAAGACATTTAATGCTACCTGCCTGCAAAGCCATTGTCTGCGAGATGCTCGGCCCTGATGTGGTTAAAGACATTGCTCAAGTCCCCATTTCTGATAATTCTGAGCTTTTTCAAGCCTAACTGCTATGAAAAAAATAAAATAAAATAAAAACAGAGACTGAGAGCGGTTGAAGAATAAGAATATCGACTCTCTGTTCATCTAAACAGATTCAAGTTTCACACTGCGTAAGTATACATATTGAGAAATTATTTTATAATTAAATATACTGTACAGAAAATAAGTTACGAACATTTAGTTTGTGGTGTGCCGCGAGATTTTTTCCAATGTAAAAACGTACCTTGAGTCAAAAAAGGTTGAAAAACACTGCTGTAGGGAACATTTGCATCAACTCTGCAGTGCCAAATAGTGGCAGCTGAATTTTACATATTCATGTCCAGTTTTTTTTTCAGGTTGGTCATTGTAGTCGCAAAACCTTTTGTAATAAATACTACATTTGAAGGCCCATGTCCACATGTCTGTCTGTTACCGTGATGACACTGTGTTAGCCATTAAAAGGAAGTAGATTTTTTCAGGGACTTAGGCAGCTTAAAGAGCCAAGAGATTTGGCACACTTGGTCCAATTGGCCCAATTAGAAGATTAATTTTGGTTTTGAATAAGGGCGTGGCTGCACAGCTCAGTAGCGCCTCCGTTTTGTAGGACCCTCTTCAATAGGATTCATTATTGATGTGAAAGATGTTGTTATAATATAATATCGTGTAGAACATGAAAAGTAATGCCAGTTACTTTGCTGGGTAACTAATTACTCTTACAATGAGGTAACTAAGTTACTATCTCAATTACTTTTGGGGAGAAGTAATTTGTAACTGTAACTAATTACTTTTTTAATGTAAGATTAACCCTTAGATGCATAAGTGGGTCAAAAATGACCCGGTGAGGTTGTTTTCTTGAAATATCTTTGGAATGAAAAATTGTTATCAATTCATATTCCAGGTATTCCTCAAAAAACATGTTTTTGATATAATGCCATTCAAATCTTTGATGAACTTTTTATACATTTGAAGAAATTGTCATTTTTGTATTAATACCCTAAGGGTAAAAAATGACCCACATTCATTTTCTATGGAATCCAATGGGAATCTTTCATTCTTATCAACTTTGGCTGTAAAGAATACATTTACCGTGGACCACACAGACTAGGTATGTAAAAAGTGACATCCCTTAAGAAGATTATTTTACACAGCAAGAGCTGATACGTGTATTGTAAGTATCATGTCCATATAGTATTTTGTGTGTATTTCATGACTCTTTATTATTATTTATCAACAAATTAACCTACTTCATAACTAGCTAGCTAACTAAGGCTAGGTTCATACTGCAGGTCCTAAAGCATATTTCCGATTTTTTTGTCATATGTTTTTTTTTTGGGGCGTACCCGTTCAGACTGCCTTTGTCCTTTGAGCCTGTTCAAGTATCACACATGCGCTCTAATTCGCAGTCCGAGATGCACTGAGCAACCTGGCCCGCATGTGCAGGAGGATTGGAACAGAGAGAAAAAAACATTGTCAGGCTTATTCTCAACCCATTTTATTTTTTTATGACTGTTGTCGAGCCCGCTCCCTCCCCAAAAGCCGCGTTCAAGCTAGGCGCTAATGCTAATGCACAGCTGCACCGCTACCGTAGCACCCTGTCTGTCTCTCTCTTTGCTGATGTTAATTGCTGCATAAATTCCAATTTGGGGGACTTGACAGTTCGGACCGCAGCCATATTCTGGAAAAATGTGGCCCGATTGGGATTTTAGCCACATACAAAAGTGACCTGGATCGAATTTGAAAATGGCCCACTTTTATGCGACTTTTCCCGTTCACTTGAGTCGGAAAAACACAAAAAAAATTGGATTTGTGCTATATTTACAGCTGAAATGGTCCTACAGATGTTGGATGATGAAGAGGTAGTGACAGGGTTGGACTCAAGTGTCCGAAATTTCTGATGATGAGGACCCAGACTATTGTCCAGGTGGCAGTGGCAGTTGTCCACCTGGAAATTCAACTAAACAGGATCAATCTGACTCATAAGATTCCACTTATGTGTCCTCTGAAGAACAAAGTGTCCAAATCATGGCCAACAGAATGAGTTGGTAGGGCTCTTACTTGAGAGAATTACCTCCCACCCAGGGCAGAACACAGAGCCACAATATCCTCAGAAATCGGTCAGTGCCTCCACAAGGGCTTAGCACCGCTGTCTCACTAAAGAGATGCATGGGAGCATTTTATCATTGATGATAAAATACAAATAAGGATAAAGTCTATTGCTGTTGTTGTTGTTGTTGTGTTTTTTTTTTTTTTTAATGTTAATTGAATCATAAAGATATTTCAAGCATGAAATCATTCTTGTGTGGCCCTAAATATCATACTAATTAATATACAAGTAATTATTCTTCACCAAAATGGCATGAAAATACATTGGTTCTAATATGGGTCATTTTTGACCCACTTATGGAAGAGTGTAGGGTCCAGTAACATCTAAGGGTTAACAATACCGACTAAAGTTAACCTAAAAAATTTGAGTTATGCTACTTCAAATCTTGAAAACTAATTCTTGAAAATATAACCATGAAAAGAACATTTTGTCTGTCCACTTCCTGCCTCTTTGTTTTTTTCTTTTTTCCAGCGTGACACAAATTTGTCTCACTAAAGTGATGAGAGCTACACTTTCTGAATGGCAGGCCTAGACATCTTCCCAGGCTTCAGTCTTTATTGAGCCGTGAATGTGACTGTGCTGTACATCAGTGGGCATGAAAGCACTTCACGTGTAATTTGGGTCTTGAACGTAAAAACATTTGTGTGTATATAAGACAGGGGATGGTATGCATGGTATGCAGTCTGTGCCTTGTAAATTGATTGTTTTAAAACAAAGCCAAATTGTCTCTTGATTCAAAGTACCTCACAATCAGCCATGCTGGTTTTTTTCCCCCTTTTTTTCCCCAATCTAAGAATGAATGTTGGGAGACCACAACTCTAAAATTCTGTTGATTAACTCTTTCATGAACGAATTATGATATTAAAAAAAAAGGGTTTTATTACAGTCATTTCAGACAGGGGTCTCAAACTTGCAGCCCAGGGGCCAATTGTGGCCAGCAGGACAAAGTTTTGCGTACCTTTTCTGACATCCAATTGGAGTATTAGTGTTGCTGTCGCACATATTTTGCGATGGGCGGGGCAATTAAAAATATATATAATATAATATAAATTTATGAATAAAATGAATGCAATAATTGGAGGATACACGTTGGGGAATTGTAGGAAACCTCGGACTAAAAGACTTGAAGGCTTTAATAAGCAACAATTGTTCTCTTATTATATGTTATTAGAAACACATAAAATATTGCCATTGACCTAAAAATCTATAATTTAGTACGTGTATTGACCTTAGACCTTGACCGTAGATTATCACTGTCACTAAACGAACACTACCAGGTAACTCCAATTCCTTCTACTCGGTGAGACGTCCAACACATGCGCATATTGGTTAAAAGCGGCGAGTACTTACTATTTGTGTTTTTATTGAGTCTTTTATTACCTTTTAATTGCCTCAAAATACTTTTTGCATGCATTTCCCACTCTTAAGCATTGTGTTTTCTTGTAGTAGCTTTAAAGCAGATTGTTGATCTATTGACCACATTAGTCACGTAGCTTATTTAAACCACTCTTATTGGATATTACTATTTTTAAATATTTTCTTAAGGCATCTTAAGTATGTTTTGTCTGTATGCATCTAAACAAAACAAGCTGAAACTGCACGGCAGTACTTTGGGTGTCAAATTCGCTTCTTGTAGCACATTTCGCCGGTGTAGCACATTTTGGCAGAACAGTTTTTTTTTTTTTTTTTTTATCCTACTCTCGGCTCGTATTGTCCCGTCTGTCCTGTTTATTTTGCTTTTGCTGCTCATTTTGTGAAATATCAACAGTGTTGCCATTAGGGATGAGAATCGAGAACCAGTTCCGAGTGTTCCAATTCCATGGATTCATTTGGCAATTTTTCTAACAATTCTTTTATCGGTTCCAACCAGCATGATTTACGTTTTAAATTTGCGCATGTTATACTTACGAATCGGCAAGCACGGCAACATAATTGCCGATCCGATCACGTCATTTTCAAAGTATCGGAATCGGCAAAAAAATATCGGCCATGCCTTTTTTAAATATATATATATATATATGTATATATATATATTTTTTTTTATTAAATCGTTTTCTAATTGTATTTAACGTTACAGACATAATATGTTACACTTATCCAGAGTCTTTAGTTTAGGTTTAAGGTAGGGTTATCAAATTTATCACAATAACGGCGGATATTATGCTGCACGACCCCCTCACGCATTATCGCGCTCCATCTGTAATGGCGCTATTTTGCCTATATAGAGAGCTAAAAGGCAGCATAAATTGAGTAGAATGAATTTTGGCAGCCTTTGGAACCTTATTTTAATTGGCTAAAGCCTTATAATCTCTCCCCCTATGATTAGAAATATCAGGGGAAGAAATGTGGGGAAGCAAGGTAGCAGTTGATCTTTTTCTTAACACCTTAAGTTATATCCCATCACAGAGAAGATATATGAACTGGTAGCACTAAGCACAGTCGTGGTTTCACTTGTCATGGTTCCACTTCCCATCATGCATTGGGCGTGGCCTTCAGTATCATTTACTGAAAGCTCAACGAATACACTAGATGGCAATATTTAGTCACAATATACAAAGTCACAAGTCTTTCTATCCGTGGATCCCTCCCACAGAAAGAATGTTAATAATGTAAATGCCATCTTGAGGATTTATTGTCATAATAAACAAATACAGTACTTATGTACTGTATGTTGAATGTACAGTATGTATTCGTACGAGTTTTATTCATTTTTTTCTTAATGCATTGCCAAAATGTATATGATCGGGAAAAATTATCGGGAATGATTGGAATTGAATCGGGAGCAAAAAAAAGCAACCGGATCGGGAAATATCGGGATCGGCAGATACTCAAACTAAAACAATCGGGATCGGATCGGGAGCAAAAAAACATGATCGAAACAACCATAATAATTACCAATGGCTTCTCATCAAGTTTAACCTGCAGAGAGTCGTTGCCGAGTGAATTTACATTGACTTTTACAGGCCATGTAAAAGTCCAAAAATAGCCCCAAAACATCACTGCTCTAGAGGAGATCTGCATGGAGGAATGGGCCAAAATACCAGCAACAATGTGTGAAAAGCTTGTGAAGAGTTACAGAAAACTTTTGGCCTCCGTTATTGCCAACAAATGGTACATAACAAAGTATTGAGATGAACTTTTGGTATTGACCAAATACTTATTTTCCACCATGATTTGCAAATAAATTCTTTAAAATCAAACAATGTGAGTTTCTGTTTTTTTTTTTCCACATTCTGCCCCTCATGGTTGAGGTTTACCCATGTTGACAATTACAGGCCTCTCTAATATTTTCAAGAGGGAGAACTTGCACAATTAGTGGTTGACTAAATACTTATTTGCCCCACTGTATATGGTAGGGTGACCATATTTTGATTTCCAAAAAAGAGGACACTCAGCCCGGCCTCAAGATACTTGAATTTTACTCGAAGTTCACTCAAAGATGCCTATATCACTTTAATATATTTAAAGTGTGCCCCCTCACTCTGGATGGAAAAATGCAGTTTGAAAAAAAATAATTAAATAATGACTTAATATATATATATATATATGTATATATATATATACAGTGGGGAGAACGAGTATTTGATACACAGTCAATGGGAAATCCCATTGGCAGTGTATCAAATACTTGTTCTCCCCACTGTATGTATGTATAATATATAATGCAGACCCATACAAATGAAGTCCAGTCAATACACATACACACAGTAGGCGATGTGCCAACTAAACATTTTTATAAATTACTATCACGACAATTGTCCTTGATAAACTGTTATTCCCAAATAATTGATATTCTCTTTGAGTGTTCTTGATTGCACACAAACAAAAACCAAAATTAACTGACAAACTACTCAACCAGCATGTTTCAAAATGTAGCAGTTAAAAACTCCGTTTCCCATAATGCCTAGCGCGGTTTAGCTTACTGATAGCTAGCTGAGGCAAAAATCAAACTTTGCTATAAAAGTTTACAATCATCGGCAGCGCAACGATGCGACACCAAACGGGATTTTACAGTTAAAGCTCCGACAGAAGTCAATAGTTGCCATTATATACGTATTTATCGTAAAAAAATTCAGGCGTTGTGGCCAAATCGTCAACCCAGTAGATGGCGGTAATGCCTCATGATAGGGATAAACTGCCAACAAAAACATGTCATCGCAGGCAGGCGCTGCCACCCAGCGGCCGGAGGGATTCTCTTCAAATTGGTCCCGTGAAAAATCATAAAAACCAGACATTTTTATGAATATATAAAACCCGCCCGGACCACGAGGATACTACGTGAAAGTAGGACTTGTCCGGGCAAAAGAGGACATTTGGTCACCCTAGTATATGGCTACGGTAGGTGCCTGTTTTGGTTTTAGATCTGTAGCAGCTTTGGGTTTGAACATTTTTGAATTTGAAGTTTTTGAAAATAGGCCCCCTAGGAATCGGCCCCGTTTCCCGTGTCATGTCAATAGGTTATGAAGTCTATGCCCTCTCTTACTAATGACCACAACACATACTCTGTAACCTGGGCTGGCAGTGAATGAGTTAAGATTATGCTAACTTTTGAATAGATGCCTCCTGTCCCAGAAAGATTGTATTATCTTCAAACTTGACAATTTGTCACGAACATGTTGAAAAATTAACTATTGATGTGCTTTATTAGTGGGCGTCATCATGCAAATTAGCCTTTATTAGATACTTGTTGTGGCTTGTGGTCAAGCTGTGCTGCTTTGGCGATGCCGATTGCGATCGGTACGTTACGAAGAACAATGGCGCCTCTGACTTGTCAACATGACGTTAATGGCGTGTGACGGCGGCACCGCTTTCTTTTCGCGTATTCTCATGACTACAAAAGGGGGCTGCATGTCAGCGCGAAGAAACACCGGCGGTGCTAAATAATGACAGCCAGAGCATTGCACATGAGCTCATCAAAGACCCACCCCCTCAACGCGGGCCACTTCAAAGCTGACTATGGAGGCCCGACTTGTTTCGTCTGATGCCACTGACCACTTTCAAATGCCGCCGGGCCTACAGGAAGCCAGTCATCCAGGCAGCAGAGTGCGAGGGAGTGCGGAGTGGGGGCTAGCGGGTAGCGGTAAAGGGTGGGGGTACTCCTGGGTGTACGTGGGGTGGGGCGGTGGGGCTCTTGTCTCACAATTTTCCGCCCTGATTGGAGTGAATGAGAGAGCATTCTGTAGCTCAGCTGAGAGGCAGTGACTGGTTGGCTCAGCGGTTCGCGAAGACTCTCACAGCCAGAGACGTGACATCACTTCGGGCTTGATGCCCCTTACAGAAAATAGTTTGGGATGACAACGACTGATGTGGATGCTTGTTAACTCTTTCAGGGACAGGGATCACTACAGTGGACATCAAGTCAAAACCTATCATTAGCTCAACTCATTTACTGCCAGCCCAGGTCATAGAGTACATTGGTTTGAAAAAGTATCTGAACTTTTTGGAATTTCTCACATTTCTGCATAAAATCACCATCAAATCTTATCTGATCTTTGTCAAAATCACACAGATAAAAAAAAAAAAAAAAACGGTCTGCTTTAAGTAAAACCACGCAAACATTTGTAGGTTTTCATATTTTAATGATAATAGTATGCAAACAATGACTGAAGGGGGAAGAATAAGTAAGTGAACCATCACATTTTATATTTTGTATGTACCCTTTGGCAGCAATAACTTCAACCAGACCGTTCCTGTAGCTGCAGATCAGTCTGGCACATCGTTCAGGACTAATCTTGGCCCATTCTTCTCTACAAAACTGCTGTAGTTCAGTCAGATTCCTGGATGTCTGGCATGAATCGCTGTCTTTAGGTCATGCCACAGCATCTCAACGGTGTTCAAGTCTGGACTTTGACTTGACCACACCAGAACGTGTATATTGTTCTTCTGAAACCATTCTGAAGTTGATTTACTTCTGTGTTTTGAATTATTGTCTTGTTGCAGCATCCATCCTCTTTTTAGCGTCAACTGTCTAACAGACGGCCTCAGGTTTTCTTACAAAACATCCTGATAAAATTTTTAATTCATTCTTCCATTAATGATTGCAAGTTGCCCAGGCCCTGAGGTTGAAAAACAGCCCCAAATCATGATGGTCCTTCCACCTTTCATTTTTCTTCCATACATGTCATGTGTTACTCTCAAACAATTCAACTTTGGTTTCATCAGTCCACAAAATATTTTGCCAAAACTTCTGTGGAGTGTCCAAGTGCCTTTTCGCGAACATTAAACAAGCAACAATGTTTTTTTTTAGACAGCAGTGGCTTCCTCCGTGGAGTCCTCCCATCAACACCATTCTTGGCCAGTTTTACATACAGTTGATGTGTGCACAGAGATATTGGACTGTGCCAGTGATTTTTGTAAGTCTGGCAGAAACTCTAGGGTTCTTTTTTGACCTCTCTGATTATTCTGCACTGAACTCTTGGTGTCATCTTTGGTGGGCGGCCACTCCTTGAGAGAGAAGCAACACTGCCAAACTCTCTCCATTTGTAGACCACTTCTCTGACTGTCCATTGATGAACATCCAGACTTTTACTGATGATTTTGTATCCCTTCCCAGCTTTACGCAAATCAACAATCCTTTATTGCAGGTCTTCAGGCAGCTCTTTTGACCGAACCATGATGCATATCAGACAATGCTTCTCATCAAGACATTTCTTACCAGATGTGTGTTTTATAGTGGGCAGGGCAGCTTTAAACCACTCATCAGTGATTGGGCACACACCTGACTTAAAATGTTTGTTAGAATTGGTTTCAATTGCTCTTTAAGTCTCCATAGTTTCACTTCTCTATAGGAGACACCCAGATTCCATCAGTGGGAGTGAAGCCAGTCAAGAGCCTGGGGAAGATCTACGACAGCACCTTAAAGGACACCACAGCACTCCATGCAACATCAGAGGAGTTGGGAGCCTGGTTGATAGCTGTGGATAAGTCAGGGCTACCAGGCAAGTTTAAAGCCTGGGTTTACCAACATGGGATCTTGCCTCGACTCCTCTGGCCACTGCTGGTCTACGATGTGCCAATGACCACCGTCGAGTGCCTCAAGAGGAAGGTTAGCTCTTTCTTGAGGACGTTGCTGGGCCTTCCACGAAGCCTCAGCAGCATCACACTGTACGGGAGAAACAACAAGTTGACTCTGCCCTTCAGCAATCTGGACAGGGACTCAAGTGACGGCAGAGTCTCCTCGGCTGGCATACAGGTGAGGACCGGCAGGAAGTGGTGCGTTAAAGAGGCAGTCGACCAAGCTGAGTCCCGCCTGCGGCACAGTGAGCTGGTGGGAAAAGTGGCATGCGGACGAGCAGGACTTGGGAGTAACCAAAGACCTTCGAACAACAAGGCACAGGGGAAGGAAAGGCGCCTGCTTATCCAGAAAGCGGTTCGGGCAGGGGTGGAGGAAGAGCGCTGCAGTAGGACAGTAGGAATGCGGCAGCAGGAGGCGTGGCCCCGATGGGAAGAGGCAGCTGGCCGGAAGATTACGTGGGCAGAGCTATGGCGATTTGAGCCTCACCCGATCAAGTACCTCATCCAGTCGGTCTACGATGTCCTACCAAGCCCATCCAACCTCCACCGCTGGGGCCTGGCTGAGAACCCACAGTGCCCACTCTGCCAAAGGGCTGGATCGCTGGAGCACATCCTGAGTTGCTGCCCACGAGCACTGGGAGAGGGACGTTATCGCTGGCGTCATGACCAGGAGCTGCGAGTCATCGCTGAGGCCATCAGCACAGGGATTTCCTCCAGCAAACACCAACAGCCAGTAAGGCAGCCCATCGCCTTTGTCAGAGCTGGGGAGAAACTACAGCAGCACCGGGGTGAAGCAGGTGGTCTCCTTGCAACAGCCCAGGACTGGCAGTTGAAAGTCGACCTAGGGAAACAGCTCAAGTTCCCAGAGAACATTGCGGTGACCACACTCAGGCCTGACATCGTCTTTGTGTCAGAAACAACAAGGCAAGTGGTCCTGCTGGAATTGACTGTTGCCTGGGAAGACTTTCGAGAGAAAGAGAGCCAAGTATGAGGAACTGGCAGACGAATGCCGAAGCAGGGGATGGAAGACCCGATGCAATCCCATAGAAGTCGTGTGCAGAGGATTCGCCGGTCAGTCACCCATCAGGGCACTCAAGATGCTGGGAGTGAAGGGACTGCAGAACAGGCGAGCCATTAAAAATATCAGTGACGCAGCAGAGAAGGTGTCCAGATGGCTTTGGATCAAGCGGGGTGACACGTGGTCACATGCTCTTAAGACACAAGCCGGGACTTGATCAACCCCGGCTGGGTCCCCTGGGCGAGGGTGTATGTTGTGAGACCCGAAACACCCAGTGAACCCAGGTGCCAACATTGATGATGTGTCTTAAGTTGCACCAAAAGTGTATATTAGAACTAGGCAGAGGGTTCACTTACTTATTTTTTTCCCTTTCTTTCATTGTTTGCATGCCATCCTCATTAAAATATGAAAACCTATAAACATTTGGGTGGTTTTAGTTAAAGCAGACACTGTTTATCCATCTGTGTGATTTTGACAAAGATCAGATCACATTTTGACAAAGATCAGATCACATTTGATGGTGGTTTTATGCAGAAATGTGAGAAATTCCAAAAGGTTCAGACACTTTGTCACACCACTGTATGTGTTATGGTAGTTAGTTAAAGATGGTAATTGATAATGAAAATGCCTCTTGACGGCCATTGATGTCCATTGGACATATACTGGATTTCCGTCAATGGCAGCCAAAGAGTTACGCTATGTGAGGTCACATAAGGTTTGTAAAACAGAACAAATAAATAAAATTCACTAAGCAAAACACACACAGGCCAAAACTAATTTTGAATTTATGTCTTAATTCTTCTTTTGTTTTTAAATTTGATTGCAATTTCTTTTTTCTGATTGCAACTGTTTTGAATTTATATATATTTTTTTGTATATATCACATATTTATATATCGATCGATCGATCGATAGATATAGATATATATATATCTATATATAGATATATATATAGATATATAGATATATAGATATCATAAAACTACAGCAAACATTAAAGTAATACTTTAGAAAAAAAAATAGAACAATAAGCTAAATAGGTATCTGTTACCATATCAGTTTTTCAGACAACTAAAGCTTGACAATTAACATAACAAACTGTCCGGTTGTCGGACTAAAAAAAAAAATTATATAAAAGTCACCCTTGAGTACAAGTCGCAAGCCCAGCCAAACTAAGAAAAAAGTGCGACTTATTATCCGGAAAATACGGTATTTGAATTATTGATTTTTTTTTATTTTTTTTTTCCACAAAATTGATCTATTACGATTTTTATCTTGGATAAAATTACTGGTATTTATATTTTTTAATTTATTGCCCATCGTAAAATAAAGGCGGGTAACATTAGTACTACAATTGGAAGTCAAATGAGGGGCCGCAAAAAATTGTCCCACTAGCCACAACTGGGCCCTGCGCAGCAGGTTTGAGACCACTGTCCATATGAATGGAAAAAAATATATCTATAATTACTGTATGAGAAAAAAAAACTTGTAGAGGTTTATTGAGGAGTTGCAACCATCTTTTTTGTTCCTGAAAACACGAATGTAAGATATTGTGAAGACTAATCTTCATCTTAAATGTATTACTTGTTGTCACTGATTTACTAAGATCCCGAATTTATAATAACAATTACTTTGGATGCAAGACCCTGTCTAGAGGTCATTTTTTGTTTACAACATTTAATTTTTTTCATTTTTTTTACTTGTGCTTATATCCTGCCCTTGGGCTCCGCCAAAACATAAAACCATGCAATTTTCATGATGGTGTCCACCCTTCGATACCACATTGCCTGGTATGCGGGATGCAACTTGGGCGCAAACATGTAGGATGTGTCGACATTCAAGGAAAGCAACATTTTGTTTTAGGGTGAATGCGGTCTGTAATTCAGAGTGGGCAAAATTTGGAATAACATCAGTTAAAAGTCATGAAACTGAGAACAATAAATCTAACACCGCCTTTGATGTTCAGGAAAAGTCGGACTTTAGGTTCATTTTAGGCGTTTGAAAACGCGATACTTAGCTTTGATTTTCCCTAAAACAAGTATGCAACGGTCACTACTACTACTACTAAAGGTTTAACATTTGCTTCAATGAAACTAGTTCTTGTAGTTTATATAAACACATACGATCAGTGACGGTTGTAGAATTTTTGTGAAACGTGGGCCAAGAAGGGGCCACATGTAAGTGTATTAAGGTAGATTTGTGTCTTTATTATTCAATCATAAAAAAAGTTGCAAAGCTGCAATCAAAATATATATTTTCAATTGAAATTTGAAAAGAAATGTTCAAATGAGTTAAATTAAGCGACAGGCTCTCGGATGGAGGCGCGTGCCTCGCATCAAACCGGTCGTCCTTTCGACTCGGGCTCAAGGTGATGGCTGGGGTCGGCCCAACGAGTGGTGGCCATGATTCTTCCTCTTTCAAGCTTTTCAGAAATACGCCATAGGTGTAGCCACTTGTCACTCAAACATGTCTGACCAACAACGAAGTGCAACGTTTGTCTCAAAATGATTCAATCAAATAAAAGGGAGCTCAAAGTTCTTTTCACTTAAAAAAATGGAATCTTTTTTTTTCTCTTCAATCAAAAAAGGGAGTTCAAAACTTCTCACTTAAAAAAAAAAAAAAAAAAGGACTTCAAAACATTTTTCGTTTCAATTAAAAAAAAATAGACTTCAAAACTTTTTTCACCTAAACAAAAAAAAAAAGATTAAATAAAAATAATATTTATATATATATTTTTTTTTAGGGGGGGGGGCAATTTTATTTTTGCATATGAATTTTTTTTTGATTGAAGTGATTTTTGTTGTTTTGTTTCTGTTATTTATTTATTATTTATTACTTAGTTTTAGTTGAATTATAAAGACACAAATGTCCTACACAAAATGTGGCCCAAACTAAAAAAATCATTACTTCAATCAAAAAAGTTTAAAAAAAAAAAAAAAAAAAAAAAAAACTAAATCTCCTAAAAAATTCAAAGAAAAATAATTTTCAAATGCTTTTTTTGAGTGTCAAATTTATTTTTGTATTTCAACACATTTTTTATATTTAAGTGACTTTTTTTTTTTTATTAAAAATATATTTTTTTATTGAAGCAACTTTTTTAATGCACAGTTTTCCCTGCACATAACGGTCGTGTAAATGCGCTATTAAAATAACAGCAAAATGCGAGATTGCTGAAAATCATTGTCGTGTAAAAGTGGCCTAAATTGTATGTGATGCCATAGACTTCATAAAGTCTATGGTGATGCTTACGAAACCCTGTGTTAAATTTAGTCAAGACTCAACTAAATTTAATGTTTACTAAAACCATAGGCAGAGAGATTTCCCCGCACATAATGGTCGTGTAAACGCGCTATTAAAATAACGGCAAAATGCGAGATTACTGAAGATCATTGTCGTGTAAAAATGGCCTAAATTATATGTGATGCCATAGACTTCATAATTATATTATGAAGTCATAATTATATTATGAAGTCTATGGTGATGCTTATGAAACCCTGTGTTGGATTTATTCAAGACTCAACTAAATTTAATGTTTACTAAAACCATAGGCAGAGTTTGAGTTGGCAGGGGGGACACAACATGTTAAAGACCCCGAAACACAGTGTCAGCAATTTAATTAACTTACAAGAATATTTATGATAATAAGTTGAAAATTAGTGTTTTTCTGTTTCCCATCAATCTTGAGGGGAATTCTAAATCAGCCTGCTTAGGACAGCTATACTTTTCGCCAAGATCGTCATCCATTGAATATGGTACGCCCGCCAGTGTCGTGCCAATGTAGTTATCCCCGTCAAAAATTGTATCCCCTGGGTGGAGCCACTGCAGTGCATTCAGGGAAGGCGGAGCCACTGCACTACTGCTTTGCTTTTGAGTTCCGTGTTTTGGTGATGTAGTTATCTACGAGGTTTTAAAACATGGTCCATCCATCAAAAAAAAATTCTGTCGTATAACATAACATAGGTACTAAACGTAAAAAAAGGCAATGTTTTACTGCTTTACTTGTAGGATGACCGATAACTGTTACTACTGTAATTCAAGTCCTGTATGGAGTTTCTCAAGTTTAATAAACATCGATGTCCAAAATATGTAACTGTGGTTCTTGTCTGGCTTCAAATAATTGTTTAAGTTGACATAACTCATAACTAATGTGTGTGCGTGCACTCCCGCAGCCAGGGGATACAGTTTTTGATGGGGGTAACTACATTGGCAAGACACCAGTGGTGGCTCTGTTGTACAATTAGCGTCTTTAGTGGAGTAAATTCACTCACCATTTTGGCGGTGCTCTCTGGCATTTCATGGTCCACATTTTCAATCCTTGGTTCTTGCTCAGGAGTTGTTGTCGCATTTGAAAGCTTAGGTTTGAGAAAAATTACGTATATCCATTTTGCCTCTTCGGTCCTCGGCAAAGCAAAGCAAAGCAAATGACAGCCTTAAGGTGCTAGGTAATATTGGTGATCTGTTCAAAAAATAATTGTTGTTGTTTGTTTTATTGCTTACAACTTTTATAGACAATATTTTACCGGAAAACTCTTAATTTTAAAATCATATATAGGAAAGTCAATTGCAATGACACTTTTCGGCCACCAGATGGGCCTGCCCCCCACCCCACCCGACCCCACTTAAACTCCTCGTATAACTAAAACTGATATGTTTGGTTGAACTTTAATCACGTTTCATGTTGCTTAACTCATTTGCTCCCAAAAACGTATAAATACATTTTATTTTTAATTGTTTCAGTGTCCCAAACAGTGTTGTTAATCTTACTGAAAAAAGTAATTAATTATAGTTACAAATTACTTCTCCCAAAAAGTAATTGCGTTAGTAACTCAATTACCTGAATGTAAGAGTAATTAGTTACTTGGCAAAGTAATTGGTGATAATTACTCCCCCCCCCCCCAAAAAAAAAAAAAAAAAAAAAAAAAGCCCAATTCTTTACCCTAATTTACCCTTTACCCTGAATCAGCTGTTAAAAGTTGTTAAAATTGCTCCCATTATTGCATTAGTTCCCTTCTCTCTACTTTCGACATATGAAAGTTTTAAAACTGTTTCATCATTTAAAGATAGATTCAAGTCAAGATTTTGCCGATTTAGAAGTTAAAAAGTTACTTAGGTTCGCTAGGAAGATTCTCTACAACAGAGCCGTCCTAAAAAGTACTGCTTTAAGATGGCGGCTGTCTACTAACTCATTTAGTGCCATGTCTGTCATTTTGCATCTAGTTATATCTATGTACAGTACATGTGATATCTATCATGTCTACCATATCTACCATAACATGCGCGCGTAGTTTGTACTAGCTATCGGCTACAACATGTATTATTGGAGCTACTTAGCATCGCGTTTGCTCGGCGTCACAACTTTCTTGCCTCCTCCATACTCCTGCTCTGTCGTCTCGGTGAGTCCGTCTCCTTCAGACTTTTCGACCAATATAGTAACGCATAGTAACGCATGCCTTTCCGTCCTCAGTAACGGTAACGGCGTTGCCAAGATGAGAAAAGTAATTAATTAGATTACCCACTACTGAAAAAAATAACGCCGTTAGTAACGCCGTTATATTGTAACGCCGTTATTAACAACACTGGTCCCAAAGACGTTTTATAAATACGTCTTTTACGTTTTTTTTCATAAGAGACATCTCTAGGTTCTGATGCAGCTTAGCTCCAAAGCACAATGCTAAAAATCCAATTTAAAGCAATAAAACTGGCCAATGGAGGGCAGTAGCGCATTTGGTAAGACCCGCAACCCGATTTAAGGGAACGAACGGCCGAGCCGCATGGCCGGGGCGCCTGCGGAAGACGATCGAATGGACGTCCAAGACGCCAGGCAGCGGACGACCGAGCAGAACAACCGAGAGGACGCCCGGGATGCCAGGCACAGGACGAGTGAGCAGAATGACCGGGACCACCAGCGCAGCGGACGATGCCGTTGAGTCCGTGCTGCTCGCCGAGCAGAGCCCGCACCGGCGTGCTCGGCCGCTCGCGTCCCCCACACCCTCCAGTGTCCCGCAACTCAGCCAGAAACGCGTAAGGCCAAACCAGTTCCCCCCTAGGAACACAACATGCCCCACACGTTTCCCAGGGGCGAACTCCGCCACGAGGCAGTGGTCATCACAAAAGAAAGACTAAAAAAAATTCATCTTAATGAGACACTACAGGCGGTGACGAGGGAAAACCCCACCACGTCTGCGGAGACAGCCGCGGCTGCCACAACAGCGCCATCTCCCAGCCCAACAGTCCAGCCATGTGCAAATAAATTGTTACTTTGGTATCAAAAGCTCTATTTGTCTTGTTGTTTATATTATATTGTAGAAGGAAAACATTATTCAGATGTTTGGGATGTCACATAAGCAAAAATAGCTGTGTTAAAGTCAAAGTTATGTTTGAAATGTATGCTTTTACAAAAAGTTTCAAAAATTTCTGTTTTTTCATCAGAAATTGGAAAATTGCTCAAACTAAGCTATTTTCTAATGCCGATTTCTAAAGAATGGAAAAAGATATGAACTTTTTTTTCCTGCTGAAAGAAGGATCTAATCTTTCTTTTGGTGGGTTCCATGTTTATACAGCAATAGAACAGAATTTTCTGAGGGCCTAGCAAAATCAGTCAAAATCCAGTAATACGGCCGGAGCGAAGGGGGTTGCACCGGTGAAAATGGCTGGGAGTGAATGAGTTAACATGTATTTGTTGGATTGAGCGAAGACCAAAAATAGCCTGAAAAAAGATTTTTACTGCCATGTTTAAAAAACAAAAAAGGTCCGCTAGGTTTATCAAACTTAAAATGATCTGTTATCAAAATATCTAACCTAATTTTAAGACAAATTGATCTGTGATGTTGAAAAAAGTCAATAGAGGTTCTAAATGGTATTTAATGTATGCAAAAAAACATTGGCTGGTTCAATGACGACTCTGCTAATCATGACAATTTGTATTTCAAAATAACTATGAGGGACTAAATGGAGATTTAGTAGTGTCCCTTATCAGATTGCCTCATCAAATGTTGATGTCTGCTACCATCTGGTGGTCTGCTTGTATAACAGCAATTATGATCAAACCCTCTAACAACATATCAAGGTTGAGCAATACAATACAACGTTGATGATGATGATAATAATTGCAACAACCTATTTTTTGTTAGATTTGTTCAAGAAAAGTGCAATATAATTTTCAATAAATATATCAATTCAAACTTTTAATATTTGTGAGGTTTTGAATATTGCTTATTAGTTTGCATTAAGTCAGTCATCTTAATACACACAAAAAAATGTTGCACTTCCAGTCTGTCACGAGATGGTATTACATAATTTGGACTGATTGTCTTGCTGAATCAAATCAATGTTTAGGAGTAGGAGGTGTTGTTGCCACGGCAACACAAAGTTCTTCTGTCATTGAAATGAAAGAATATAAGTTGCAACAAGGTCAAAAACAGTAAACAGCTGCGCCGCTAAGTGGGTCTGCTTTTATGGTCCCAGTCGGCGGTGTCATTTAGTTTTGATTCACAACATTTGGGAATATGGCTACTGTCCCGCCCGCTAATATGACATGTTGATACCATGGGTGTCACCTTGAACCGGATATGAAGTTATGGCACCGACGTGTCGGGGAACACAAAGCATCCATTTAGGACTTGATTATTGGGATTGTTGTCCACAGAGGACAACGAGCAAAGCACATTTTCAAAAATCATACAGTTGTGGTCAAAAGTTTACATACACTTGTGAAGAACATAATGTCATGGCTCTCTTGAGTTTCCAATTATTTCTACAACTCTGATTTTTGTCCGATAGAGTGATTGGAACAGATACTTCTTTGTCACAAAAACATTCATGAAGTTTGGTTCTTTTATGACTTTATTATGGGTTAACAGAAAAAGTGATCAAATCTGCTGGGTCAAAAATATACATACAGCAACACGAATTAGTAATTTCTTGTGAGTGATTATTGACTTGAACAATCATTGACTTGAACAAGTCAGGAAAGTCACTTGGAGCCATTTCAAAGCAGCTGCAGGTCCCAAGAGCAACAGTGCAAACAATTGTTTGTAAGTATAAAGTGCATGGCACTATTTTGTCACTGCCACGATTAGGAAGAAAACGCAAGCTATCACCTGCTGCTGAGAGAAAATTGGTCAGGAGGGTGAAGATTCAACTGAGAATCACCAAAAAACAGGTCTGCCAAGAATTAGAAGCTGCTGGAACACAGGTGTCAGTGTCCACAGTCAAGCGTGTTTTGCATCTCCATGGACTGAGAGGCTGCCGTGCAAGAAGGAAGCCCTTGCTCCAAAAGTGGCACCTTAAGGCTCGACTGAAGTTTGCTGCTGATCACATGGACGAAGATAAGACCTTCTAGAGGAAAGTTCTGTGGTCAGACGAAACAAAAATCGAGCTGTCTGGCCACAATGCCCAGCAATATGTTTGGAGGAGAAAAGGTGAGGCCTTTAACCCCAATTACACCATGCCTACCGTCAAGCACAGTGGTGGTTGTACTGTATCTATTCATCTTTGTTGCTTCATTTCTAATTGTGTATCATATTGCCTCTGTAAAGTCCTTTGAGACATTTGTTCTGATTGAGGGCTATACAAATAAAATTGAATTGAATTGAATTGGTAGTATTATGCTGTGGGGCTGTTTTGCTGCCAATGGAACTGGTGCTTTACAGAGAGTAAATGGGATAATGAAGAAGGAGGAAATGGGATAATGAAGAAGGAGGATTACCTTCAAATTCTTCAAGAAAACCTAACGTCATCAGCCCGAAGATTGGGTCTTGGGCGCAGTTGGGTGTTCCAACAGGACAATGACCCCAAACACACATCGAAAGTGGTAATGGAATGGCTAAATAAGGCTAGAATTAAGGTTTTCGAATGGCCTTCCCAAAGTCCTGACTTAAACCTAGGGATGGGAATCGAAATCTGATTACAATTCGGAACCGGTTCCTAGTGTTTCGAGGCCTCGACATCACAATGAAAAAGCCTTAACGATCCCTTTAACGAGTCCTGAAGACGCATATTGCGTCGTGACTGTCTTGTTGTCCAAACGCATCAAACTAGCATGGCGCCAAGAACCACCCGCTCCAAAGTTTGGCTACACTTCACCAGGAAAGAGGGTGAAAATGAAAGGTTACGATGGTTTAGCACGAAGCACGAGCATTGCAGCCGTTAACATAACAATGACAGCACATAGGTTCAAACGCTCGAAAGTGTGTCTTCACTTCACGAGGAAAAATTACAACAAAACGACTTGCAATCATTGCAAGGTGGAGATAACAGCATCGGAAGGGAAGGTGGAGACAACTGCTTCGGGAGGGAATAGACTACACTGTCCTCACGGAGACAGCTATACAGCTAGCTAAACTCCGATATGACGATACAGAAGACGTTGGTATAATTTGCTGACTTTATTCAGCCATCACTTGAAGAGTGAAACTAAAAATAGAAATGAAACAAATCAATTTCGTCCTCAATAACAAACAAGTTTGCATCAACGTAAATCAGCCATGATTAGCTGCTAATTCAGTAAAAACAAAACAGTTAGCATGCGTTCGCTAGCATTAGCACATCGTTCAAACCACTACACAACTGGATTTAAGTGTCCGATCGCGAGTGGAGACACACAACAACCACAACACAAAAGATGATACATACAGGCGTTGCCTCTGTAGATATTTTACAAGCATTAACAAAGAACGTAGGGTCGTAGCAGTGCCTCCCTCTCTCACTAACTCGCTCACTCGCTTGTATGCGGCATTTCTTCTTCTTCGCGTGTAAGCGCGCTCTTCTTCACGTGAGTGCGTTCTTCTTCGCGTGAGGAAGCGCAAGGGCGCCCCCACTTGAGCGTGAAAGCACCATAAAAACTAAAAGGCATTCATTTCAAAATACTGGTAAATAATACATTTTAACAGGGGTCCCCAAACTACGGCCCGCGGGCCGAATACGGCCCGCCCCGACATTTGGTCCGGCCCCCTGAACAATACCAGAGAGCATTTTGAATTTTTTTTTTTTTTTTCTCAATAGTGTTATTTTCTGGCATTTTTCTGTGAAGAACTCAGAGAGGGTTATTTGGTTATTATCTATTTGATTAATAGTGTTATTATTATTAATTATCATTATATTATTTGATTTTATTTTATTTACTTTTGTTCCGTGAAATATTCAATTCAATTCAATTCAATTCAATTTTATTTGTATAGCCCTCAATCACAACAGAAGTCTCAAAGGGCTTTGCAGAGGCAATATGATACACAATTAGAAATGAAGCAACAAAGATGAATAGATACAGTTCAAGTCCTGGGTATCCCCTATCCTAAAGACCCTCCATGCCGGCAAGGAAAAACTCCAAAAACTCCAGAGTCAATTGGGAGAAAAATGAGAAACCTTGGGGAGTACCAATCAAATATCCAGAAAGGGTTATTTGATTGTGGCTTTCTGAAAAACAATTTTTCTGAAAAACAATTTTTTACATTTAGGCACTCCTGCAATCGTCACACTTTTTCTGTTACAAACTGACCCCGGCCCCTCATCAGAGAAGGGAAAAGTTATGCGGCCCTCACTGGAAAAAGTTTGACCCTGCAAGTTTAACACATATTGCTAACGGCAGACCAACAACCTATATGCCAATATATACCAATATTTTTTATTTCTATTAGAAAAATGTTTCAGTAAAATGTTAAACATTCTTGTGCATTTGCCACTTATTGCCACAGTTAATATTGAGGCTTTGGGCCTCTTTTGACCTTGTTGTGAGTTTGTAAGGTTGTGACTTCTGATTAAACAAACTCGATGCCAATCAAAACGTTTGTTCTTCTTTTTCCCCAAATTAGAATCGATAAGAGAATCGATAAAGAATCGAATCGTTAAGCAATATCGATAATGGAATCGGAATCGTAAAAATCCTATCAATTCCCATCCCTACTTAAACCCCATTGAGAACTTGTGGACAATGCTGAAGAAACAAGTCCATATCAGAAAGCCATCAAATTTAACTGAACTGCACCAATTCTGTCAAGAGGAGTGGTCAAAGATTCAACCAGAAGCTTGCCAGAAGCTTGTGGATGGCTACCAAAAGCGCCTAATTGAAGTGAAAATGGCCAAGGGACATGTTACCAAATATTAACGCTGCTGTATGTATATTTTTGACCCAGCAGATTTGATCACTTTTTTCTGTTCACCCATAATAAAGTCATAAAAGAACTAGAGCTGTCAAACGATTAAAATTTTTAATCGAGTTAATTACAGCTTAAAAATTAATTAATCGTAATTAATCGCAATTCAAACCATCTATAAAATATGCCATATTTTTCTGTAAATTATTGTTGGAATGGAAAGATAAGACAAGATGGATATATACATTCAACATACGGTACATAAGGACTGTATTTGTTTATTATAACAATAAATCAACAAGATGGCATTAACATTATTAACATTCTGTTAAAGTGATCCATGGATAGAAAGACTTGTAGTTCTTAAAAGATGAATATAAGTACAAGTTATAGAAATGTTATATTAAAACGCCTCTTAATGTTTTCGTTTTAATAAAATTAGTAAAATTTTCAATCAAAAAATAAACTAGTAGCCCTGTTCTGTCCTCAATGTGTGTGAGTACACAAATTGACAGATAGCAAACATAAGTTCCAAAAAGAAATCAGACGGTGTGGCAAAGTTGCATGGGCTTTACTGAAGTCATCTCTTTTTGACAGGAGCACGTTTCTTGTATTTTTGTAAAACTGAAAATAACAAGGCAATGTGTCAATAACTTGCATAAATCACAAAATAACATAAAATGTACACACACGTGTCCATTTGAGCAGTAGCACTAGCCAATTAGCTCACAAGCATCTAACAATGTAGCTGCATTTCACCATATATGTGAACAAATTCAAATACACATTATCAATAACTATCTAATGCTCATGAATATAAACAAAGGAGGAATATAACTCACAAGCGATGCATGTATTAGACACAAACAGTGTGATGGGGCTATGAGAACTGCCACTGAATACTGGATGCGGACGTTAGCTGGTCTGAATAGCACTGTCTATTAGTGTGAGTTCGCGTCGACATATAATCACGTCAGAAAAGCGCGCCGAAACCCAAATAATCAGCTGCACTGAATCGCCAGCAGAGGGCGGAAAAACTCCGTAAAACACAATTTACAAGTTGGCCTTTCACTGTACTGACATTTAAATCTGTCTGAGCGGGCCTAGTGCGTTAATTGCGTCAAATATTTTAACGTGATTAATTAAAAAAATTAATTAACGCCCGTTAACGCGATAATTTTGACAGCCCTAAAAAGAACCAAACTTCATGAATGTTTTTTGTGACAAAGAAGTATCTGTTCCAATCACTCTATCAGAGAAAAATCAGAGTTGTAGAAATAACTGGAAACTCAAGAGAGCCATGACATTATGTTCTTCACAAGTGTATGTAAACTTTTGACCACAACTGTAAATGTCAGAAAGAAACCCATCATCTAGTGGAGTTAATATATCACAGGCAACATTACAGTACATGGAATTGGATGTTCCTCCAAAAAGGTAGGCCGCCAAGAATCCACGATTCCCTGATCATGGAATTTTCCACTGATTCGAACAGTTTCAGCAAAAATCAAAACAGTCTGCAGAATACAGGGCGGGGAACTGAATATTACATTTTACCTGAAGTCTGTCCCGGGGATAAGAGGCCATGGTTAAATAGCCCCCTCCACTGGCCCTGCTTGTAATGGGAAGAGAATGGATTTTGCAAGAAAAAAATGTGTGGGAGCGTGTTATGTTTCGATAAAACCAAGGTTGAACTTCTTATCCATGATTTCAAGAGGCACAGTATTTCTGGCACAACCACATAAATTCTTATCTGCAAGAACATAACACCTCCTGTGAAACGTGGTTGTTGCTGCTTTGCAAGCTTTGGCAGAGTTTTTCTTCACCTAAAACTGGGGCTTCAGTCAAAATACAATGATTCATGAACAGTTACAGTAATTTTCTGACTATAAGGCGCACTTGACTATAAATCGCCACCCACCAAATTTGACATGAAAATGGCATTTGTTCAAAGATGAGCCACACCTGTCCTCACTGTACGATGGGATATTTACACCAAGATATTAACTGGTAATACTTTATTTGACAGTGGCATCACAAGACTGCCTTCGACCAAATGAACCACCATGAATCATCATTGCTTCAAAAAGCTTCATTTGGCCTCACTGCTCCCTTGGGGGAGACAGTCAACCTCTGCTGCCACCTGTTGTCAACACTATTGTCATCCAACATGCCTCCTAGCATGCATTGCAGCGCTACAGATGTAAATAACAATCAAAACCCTTATTTCTTCAGTTACTGTTCCAATTGTTTCATGAATTGTTAGCTATTGTATTTGGTAACATTTTATGTGGCAGTGGCACCATAAACCTGTTATAAGACCATCATACTTATGACATGACACCGCCATGAGCATAAATGAATGCTTATGACAGATGTCATTTTGTGTCATCCGGCAAACTATATCACGTTTGAATGGATGTAAATTATCCGAGCTGGACATAGAGTTTGTGACATAATTTGCCAGATGATCCTTATTGACATCTGTCATAAGCATTCTTTAATGCTTATGATAGTGTCATGTCATAATTTTGAGGGTCTTATGGACAGTCTCATGACGCCTAGCCTTCATTGCTTCAAGAAGCTTCGTTTGGCCTCACTGCCCCCTTGGGGGAGACAGTCAACCTCAGGTGCCAGCTGTTGTCAACACTGCTACCATCCAACATGCCTCCTAGCATGCATTGCAGCGCTACAGATGTAAATAACAATCAAAACACATGTTCTGTACTAATTATTTCTTCAGTTATTGTTCCAATTGTTTCACTAATTGCTCGCTATGGTATTGGGTAAAACGTTATTTGACAGTGGCGCCATAAAAATGTCATAAGACGATCATACTTATGACAACGCCATGAGCATTAATGAATGTTTATGACAGATGTAATTTTGTGTCATCTGGAAAAGTATCTCACTTTTGAATGGATGTAAATTATCCGAGCTGGACACAGAGTTTGTGACATAATTTGCCAGATGATCCTTAATGACATTTGTCATTAGCATTCATTAATGCTAATGATAGTGTCATGTCATAATTATGACGATCTTATGGCAGCCTCGTGACGCCTAGCCTTCATTGCTTCAAGAAGCTTCGTTTGGCCTCACGGCCCCCTTGGGGAAGAAAGTCAACCTCGGCTGCCACCTGCTGTCAACACTGATGTCATCCAACATGCCTCCTAGCACGCAGTGCAGCGCTACAGACGTAAATAACAATCAAAACCCATGTTCTGTACTAATTATTTCTTCAGTTACTGTTCCAATTTTGTTTCATTAATTGCTACCTATGGTATTTGGTAAAACTTTCTTTGACAGTGACGCCATAAAACTGTCATAATACCATCATACTTATGACATGACACCGCCATGAGCATTAATGAATGCGTATGACAGATGTCATTTTGTGTCATCTGGAAAATGATCTCACTTTTGAATGGACGTAAATTATCCGAGCTGGACATAGAGTTGTCCAGCTGTCATAAGCGTTCATTAATGCTTATGATAGTGTCATGTCATAATTATGACGGTCTTATGACAGTCTTATGACGCCGTCAAATAAAGTGTTACCTATTAACCTAAATAAATCAAGAAATAAGCACTACTGGACTACAGGCCGCAGGATTCAAAATGAGGGAAAAAGTAGTAGGTTAAAGTTCGAAAATTACGGGAATATCCGATCTATAACTAATGGAGCCTTTGGTGATTTGCAAGTTGGATATGTAGGCACTTTAAATGGCCCTCTGAGGGTTTTTCTAACGGTCCATCCATTCAACCATTCATTCGTTGCTTACCCCATGAATCCACCCATTCATCAATCCATTCATTAATGACATCACTGCACAATGAGCAGCCACTTGTGGATTTCTTTGTGGAATTGATCAATCTGACTATTCATTTGCCATCCGTCAATGCATCTATCCATTAATCAGGTTGCTACTCAACCTTTGAATTTTGTCACAGAAATATTCGTATTGCTGCCATAACACACACATATCCTCAGAAATCAATTAGGATCTTGACCCCTAGAAGTAATGTTTGTCTGTTGGAAAATATGATTGGAAGGGAACAAATTGTTGCAAGCTAAATTGGTATTTGTCCAAAGCGTATCCATCGCACTCCTCTAAAGATGTTTTCTGCAACTGAATGGCATTCAATAATATGGATCCCTGCTGTTTGCTGGAAGGTGTATTTCCCCCTAAAAATAGCATCTTTGTTTCAAGGTGCACAGGCCATTAGCGTCAAAAAGAAGTCAATTAAAGTGCTGATTAAAAAAAAAAAATCTTGCCAGGACTTCAAAAGCGGGTGACATTTTATGCAGTCAAATTAAATGTTTTTAAAAGCTTGTATCTTATTTGGCAAAGTGACAGAAGTACAGAATATATATATATTTTTTTTGGGGGGGGGGGACCACTAAAGGGATTTTGATGAAGCAGCCCCTGAAACAGTTGCTTAGCAACTATATTTTAGACAAAGAAGCCTGCCATTTTTACATTTTGATTATCCAGTTTGGTGTAAGAGCACCATTTAACCCATGATGCTAAAAAAAAAAAAAAAGCGGACACTTTTCAGGTGTTTTTGTCAAAAGATATTTTAGAATATTAATACCAAATTGCAAATATACCAAAAAGCTGGACAGCGCCTAATTTTGAAATGGAATTCACATAGCAGAGAGATGTTAAAAAGATGTTGAATCAACATTCCGCTGTCGATCTTATATCGTTCACCAGACGTTGTCATTACTTTTGCACCCACGTTTAATGTTGTTCCAATGTTGAAATCCTTACTAAACCTCAACGTCATTTCGATTATCAACATTGGAACAACGCTGAATCAATCCTGTTTTCCTTCAATTTTAACCATGATGTTATTAATTCTTTCAAATATGCCTATATTTAGAGGTTCTGCTTTACTTACAAAGGAATTAGCTAATAATAAATGGATAAATAGTAAAAACTTAGCTGCATTTCAAATTACAGTATTTTTTATTGACTCACAACAACAGAAAACGTCATTAACGCTCAGTAAATTTATTTCAAACTTAAGCCTCCTCCTCAGTCTGGCGAGCTTCGCTGGTCTGGGGCGTAGCGTAGCACCATAGCCACTCCTGCAAAAGGAAGCGAAAGCATATTCTGACGCGTCCATTCCCATCTCCTTCTTCAGTGAATCTGAAGAGTACAGATAAAATGGCATTCACAGTTAATTCATATTATGGAATTCAAGCATATATCATGTGTTAGTTCAACATACTTCAGTATTTTGTGGTGAACTGAGTTTCTCAACCAGTCTCAAACCAAATTTGGGCTACATGTGGGAACGGAGCTAGCTAGCTAGCTTCGATGGAAAAATGACCGCACTATCTTGGTGTTCAATAAATTAATTTAGACTAGGCTTGATTGTGTAATATCTAGCGATTTTAGCACGTTAATTGGGGGGAAAAAAAAAAAAAGTTAGCCTAAACCATGGGTGTCCAAACCTGCCCTCAAGGGCCGCTGTGGGTCCTGGTTTTTGTTCCTACCAATAGAGCACAGACAGTTTAACCAATGAAGTTTGTGCTAAAACAAGCAGCACCTGACTGCAATCAACTGATTACACTTGTGAGACATTAGATTGGTGAAAAGATGTCGTCTTGTTTTGTAGGAATGAAATCCAGCACCCACTGCGGCCCTATGTGGAATAGTTTGGACACCACTGGCCTAAACCATAGACTTCATAATATATTGACAGGAAACGGGCCCGGGGCCAATTAATAGAGGGCCTATCTCACTCAAAGCTGACCTAGTGGAAACACAAAGAGCTTTTTACGTTGAAAACTCTTGTGAATGAATGCTTAAATCCCTGAATTCTTCATAGAAATGGACGCAAAACAGTCTTGATTCTTGGTTATAAGCAAAAAAACAGGCAGTTAGCATGTATTTTACGAAAATATGTCTAATGTGCTGCTGGTCTTGAAGCCACTGTGGCACCACCTGAACACCACAAAGAGCTTTTTACGTTGAGAATTCTTGTCAATAAATGCTTAAATCCCTGAATTCTTTAGAATTATAAACATGAAACAGTCTCGATTCTTGGGTAAAAGCAAAAAAAAAAAAAAAAAAAAGGGCAGTTAGCATTTCTTTTACGTAAATATGTCAAATGTGCTGCTAGTCTTTAAGCCACCGTGGCGCTGCCTTATTACCACAAAGAGCTTTTCACGGTGAAAATTCTTGTGAATAAATGCTTAAATCCCTGAATTCTTTGTAGATATGAACGTAACACAGTCTCGATTCTTGGTTAAAAGCAAAAAAAAAAAATGGGCAGTGAGCATTTATTATACAGAAATATTGCGAATTATGACACCAATGTCGCAGTGGTTAATTTGTCCCATTGTTTTTTTTCCCACAACATTTCAAAATGCATGCATGGTATGAAAAATATAATAATTACCTTGAATCCTCGAACAAGTCACTCCTGAGACAATCCTTCCTGTTTTTATTCAGTACAGGTTTCGAACCTTTTCAACCTACAGTAACTCCGCCGTTGGATAGCTGGATGTGTTTGAGAATGACTGCTTACTGACTGAAGTGGACTGTGGGACGGCCCCCTACTTGAAGGCGTGGCGTAGTGTCTGGGGAAAGTGTCCCGTCAATATCATTATGAAGTCTATGCCTGAACTCAGCTCTAGGAGATGTGACATATTTATGTCACACTGCTGTTGCCATAGTGTGCACTTCCTGTGGGTGTGGTATTACAGTATAAAAGGAATCTCTGTGATGTCTCTGTGACATATATGCTGAGAGTGAGAAGCACACTGAATAAAGAAGTGTTGTTCCATTCAAGTCTCGGCCTGACATGTACTTAGATCAAGGAAGTACTTAGCGAACATCCAGGCTAAGTAAGTCTTTGCACGTATGCCAATCACCGCAAATACACCATTTCTTACAATTTCGGCTTTGTCACGTTGTGTCAGGCGAAGCGTTTTATATACAAGTAATAATGACAAACATGGTTCATTCTACCATCAGACATTGTTGCTGTTAAAGGCTCTGAAGAAGAGCAACAGGCTTACCTTTAAATATGGCTATCTTTAGATGAGGCATTTCCAATGGAGTTCGTTCGAAGTGATATGGTCTTCCCGATCGTCTTCCCACGAACACAATTATTTTTTTGACCATAACTCCTGCTCATCCATAACTCGATGACTTTTCAATCATACATCTCGGTCAATCATAAATCAACTATCTGTCAAAATTAGTTCATTAGGGTGACCAAACATCCTCTTTTGCCAGGACAAGTCCACTTTTCACTTCTTCTCCGTTACGTCCGGCCGGGTTTTAGAAATCCATGAAAATGTCCGTTTTTCATGATTTTTCACAGGACCAATCCCTCTGGCCGCTGGGGGGCAGCGCCTGCCTGTGTTGACGTGGCTCCTACTAGTAGGGGAAGAAGGAGTACTTTTTGTTTTTTGTTGGTAGTTTACCGCTTGTACCATGGGGTGTTACCGCCATATACTGGGTTGATGGTTTGGCAAGAAATCAGGCAGTTATAGACTACAATAAGGAGTAGTTCTAAGAGACGTTTATGCTGTTTTAATTACTAAAAATGTTTAGTTGGTACAAAGCCTACTGTGTGAGTGTGTGTATTGACTAAACTACATTTCCATGGTTCTGCATTATATTATTTTTTAATCATTATATGTTTTTTGTTGGTTTTGCGTTTTTATAATTTATTTTAGGAAGAATAAAGCCTGTTGAGAAACCTTTAACCTGTTGACTAAAAAATATTTTCATATAGTATGTGGCTTTATATATTTTTTTATAAAAATGAATTTTTCTATCCAGACAGAGGAGGCACAGTTTAAATATAATAAAGTGATATAGGCATCTTTGAGTGAACTTCGAGTAAAATTCAAGTATTTCGAGGCCGGGCCAAGTGTCCTCTTTTTTGGAAATCAAAATATGGTCACTCTAAGTTCATCATCTATAAAACAATGTTAACCCAACCACCGCCTGACATACAATAGAACAATGTTGTTTCAACGTCACTGTATGGTGTCATCGGTATTTGTAATATTGATTCAACATGGTTTATCGTCGAAAAACGTCGATGTCAACCATACTAATGATTATGATGAAAAATCAACGTTTATTCAACGTCACTATGCTCTCCGGGAATTTTTTTATCATCGCATGTTAGCGGAGAGAGGCGACAAACTTTGATAATTTACCTATTAAAAAACAAAACCATGATTAACTTGACCTAACAAACAATATACAATCATACTTTTAAATGTGTCTTTATTTCTCCTTGCACTGCTGCCATTAAGCAAAAAAATATATGTATAATTGTGCATGCAACCATGACAATCTAAACATTTAGCGTGTATTCCAACACAAAAAAACGCTATTCACATTCAAAGTAGGTGATTTCTAAACATCACTTTGCACCGGATTAGCAGCTAATCATGCTTCTGGCAATCAAAAGCACCATGATGAACAGGATGTTATGACGACTTAATGGATTCAAAAGGGGTTAGTTTAGCTTGCTTTAGATTAGCATGACACTGGCTAATAGCTAGCATTGCTCTGTAAATCATTAAGAGGATTTAGTTGTATGGCTGTTGATTGGCAATTCAGCAACTGTACTGCCAAAATGTAGACTACAAGCAATTCGACAGCAAATTTGACATGGTGTTTGTCAGTGAATGTTGTGTGACAATTAACCAACTGTCAGAAGAGTCTAGGCTTAGCTTAAGTCTTAGCACAAAATGCTAATGCTAGTTCATTCTTACATCCCTTCAAAGCTTTTCTTGCTAACCGGCCTAAAATAATTCTGAGACGGCTGCCGAGTGTTGAGTAAAAGGACTAAAAAAATGTAGTAGCTGCCCTTCATCTCAAAATTCTCAGTCTTACCCTCTGTTTTGACAGGTTTGGCTAGAAAGACAACAAACAGAATGATTAACTTCTTAGTCTGTTGTTCCATCAACCACATGATGTTTCTCCACCACCAAAATCCACCTAGACTTTAGTGCACATGCTAATCTAGGAAAAGTAGTGAATCAGATGACGGAAATTTAGCATGAGGGCTTCTAGCTAACAGAACATGGGTCGTCCTTGCAGGGCTTCACGTCACCCTGCAGCAGCAGGGTCATGACGGCCTTGGTCAGGTAGCTTGAGGTGCCTCTCCGGCCTACAGGTGGAGTGTTGTAGAAGGCCTGGGGGTCGTCCTAAAAAAAAAAAAAAAATGTCGGGGAGGAACACAGTGAATTTTTAACAAATGGAAGGAGAGCGGAAGCCTTTATACCTGTTTCTCAATGCATTCTGAGCGACTGTGATCCCGTTGGAAGTCTGCAAATGCGTCCTTCACCAGACTGTCCAGGTCCACTTTTTCTGCAAAGTCCACTTCTGGGTTTCTCTCCAGTACAATGGACACCACCATCAGCAGCTGCTCGTACAAAACATTGGAAACTGATTTTAAAGCGTGCAAATATTTATTTAATAATTAATTAATTAATGAGTGTTATTATTTTTTAAATAAAATTTAAATGGTGCATAGAAACCATTTATTGTTCATTTGAATCATTATCTCTAATTTACCAAAACTATACATATTACAGTTGTCCGATAATGACTTTTAAACCGATATCCCGATATTGTTCAACTCCAAAAATCTGATACAGATATATGCACTTGTGGACTTATAGCAATAACTGCTGTGCAAAGCTGTGACCAGCCCTTGTACCAAAGCAGAAGGCTACTACATTCACTTTGAAGGCAACATGTATACTGGTCCAAATCCGATAATGAAAAACCGATGTCAATATTATCCGATATCATTTTAAAATGATTTTATCAGCCGATATCATCAGGTACCCGATAATTAATCGGGTCACCAATAATATTGGCTCAATTCTGATTTATTTATTTTTTGCCCATATGTGAAATGTATAATTTTTTTTTCTTGCCGTGTGAACAGTCCATATCTTCTTTTTTTTTTTCAGATCCAACGGGGCCATTTTAATACGAGTAGGAATGGAATACATCTTGAGCAAGGGCGTAAGTTTGCATAGGGATGGTAGGGACAAAACACTGCCAACTTTTCAGGATGTTCAAATTTCCCCCACCAACTTTTAAGCAACCTTATTTGCATCATATAATTTGTTCAGTTATATACAGTGCCTTGCAAAAGTATTCGGCCCCCTTGAATCTTGCAACCTTTCGCCACATTTCAGGCTTCAAACATAAAGATATGAAATTTAATTTTTTTGTCAAGAATCAACAACAAGTGGGACACAATCGTGAAGTGGAACAACATTTATTGGATAATTTAAACTTTTTTAACAAATAAAAAACTGAAAAGTGGGGCGTGCAATATTATTCGGCCCCTTTACTTTCAGTGCAGCAAACTCACTCCAGAAGTTCAGTGAGGATCTCTGAATCAGAAGTTCAGTGAGGATCTCTGAATGATCCAATGTTGTCCTAAATGACCGATGATGATAAATAGAATCCACCTGTGTGTAATCAAGTCTCCGTATAAATGCACCTGCTCTGTGATAGTCTCAGGGTTCTGTTTAAAGTGCAGAGAGCATTATGAAAACCAAGGAACACACCAGGCAGGTCCGAGATACTGTTGTGGAGAAGTTTAAAGCCGGATTTGGATACAAAAAGATTTCCCAAGCTTTAAACATCTCAAGGAGCACTGTGCAAGCCATCATATTGAAATGGAAGGAGCATCAGACAGCTGCAAATCTACCAAGACCCGGCCGTCCTTCCAAACTTTCTTCTCAAACAAGGAGAAAACTGATCAGAGATGCAGCCAAGAGGCCCATGATCACTCTGGATGATCTGCAGAGATCTACAGCTGAGGTGGGAGAGTCTGTCCATAGGACAACAATCAGTCGTACACTGCACAAATCTGGCCTTTATGGAAGAGTGGCAAGAAGAAAGCCATTTCTCAAAGATATCCATAAAAAGTCTTGTTTAAAGTTTGCCACAAGCCACCTGGGAGACACACCAAACATGTGGAAGAAGGTGCTCTGGTCAGATGAAACCAAAATTGAACTTTTTGGCCACAATGCAAAACGATATGTTTGGCGTAAAAGCAACACAGCTCATCACCCTGAACACACCATCCCCACTGTCAAACATGGTGGTGGCAGCATCATGGTTTGGGCCTGCTTTTCTTCAGCAGGGACAGGGAAGATGGTTAAAATTGACGGGAAGATGGATGCAGCCAAATACAGGAACATTCTGGAAGAAAACCTGTTGGTATCTACACAAGACCTGAGACTGGGACGGAGATCTATCTTCCAACAGGACAATGATCCAAAACATAAAGCCAAATCTACAATGGAATGGTTAAAAAATAAACGTATCCAGGTGTTAGAATGGCCAAGTCAAAGTCCAGACCTGAATCCAATCGAGAATCTGTGGAAAGAGCTGAAGACTGCTGTTCACAAACACTCTCCATCCAACCTCACTGAGCTCGAGCTGTTTTGCAAGGAAGAATGGGCAAGAATGTCAGTCTCTCGATGTGCAAAACTGATAGAAACATACCCCAAGCGACTTGCAGCTGTAATTGGAGCAAAAGGTGGCGCTACAAAGTATTAACGCAAGGGGGCCGAATAATATTGCACGCCCCACTTTTCAGTTTTTTATTTGTTAAAAAAGTTTAAATTATCCAATAAATTTTGTTCCACTTCACGATTGTGTCCCACTTGTTGTTGATTTTTGACAAAAAATTAAAATTTTATATCTTTATGTTTGAAGCCTGAAATGTGGCGAAAGGTTGCAAGGTTCAAGGGGGCCGAATACTTTTGCAAGGCACTGTAGGTCATTTAGATTGTCTTCCCATATGTTGTAACAATAGAACTGACCCTACCATTATTAAGTGAATTACGGTCATTATTTTCAGACTTACATTTACCCCTTTTTCACTTGCTGAATGAGCCAGTCCATGTTTTTTTCCTCAAACGCATATTTGAATGGCTGTTGACTTGACCCCCCCAGCCCCCACGCACACTCTCATAATGAAGAATTACGTTACATGTCGATTTATTTATTTATCTATTTTTTGCATTCCTGGATAGTTAAGAGATGATTAAAAATTTTGCATTTCTTTCTATGTTAATATACAAATTTGTGTTCAAATATTGTAATTTAAATTTGCTAATAAAAGTTCAAATAATTTAAAAAATGTTTCTTTAGTAGTTTTGGAAACAAAGGCTTGAATCGAACGGTGTATCACCTGAACCTATACATATGCACTGCAAAAACCCATCTCCTTAAAACTGTGAAAAAAAGGAAAAAGTTGAATTCCCTTGTTGTTAGTATAAATCTACTAGAAATAGGTAAAATTATCTGCCAAGTAAATTAAATTTTCAAAAAAAATCAAGTAAATTTTACTCTTAATCTAGAAAAATACCTAGCTGAAAATAAGCTTAAGACTTATTTGAAGCAAAAATCTTCTATATTTAATCTTAAAAAAAAACTTGTGTGTCAAGAATAGATATTATTCAAAACATTCAAAACATTATTTGAATTTTTTTTTTTTTTTTTAAATTTAGATGAAAAATGACCGATTTTTCTTTTTTTGGGCTTAATCAGAACAAATAGTATTATTTACTAAAAGTAAGTGGAAGAATCTGACACATTAATCTGTTATGTAGCCTTTAAAATTCAAACCAAGATGAAGAAAATATTTTGACTTGATTTAAGAAAAACGATGTAATACTCTATATATGCAGCGTGAAAGTTAATATACGTCAATACAGATATATTTTGCATTAATCATTTAGCCTATCAATTAATTAGGTTCTTATTGGTGAGAAATGTAGCCCTGACCACTGTTCACCCAGTCTGTTTGGTCATATTAATGTCCCGTCCCCAGCAAAAAGTGTACATGCAGGTTGTGCTGTTATTTCGTCCCTACCAACATTGAGACCAAACCTACGCCCATGACACGCAGGTTATGCTGTTATATCGTCCATACCAATATTAAGACCAAACCTAAGCCCTTGCTCTTGAGTGTTAGCATGAATGTGACCCATACATCATCAACAAGTCAGATAAGTCACTATTGTTCGACAAAACAGACAAAAGACACGAATGACCAATGCGGACAAAGGCGCAGAAAGTATCTTTTTCTCCTTAATACTGCACGGGAAGCCATCAAGTTTAAAAAAAATTATACATTGGTTCCGCTAGCTTAAAATTTGCCAAAAAAGTGTGACGATGGAGACTTCCAGAAGGAATAGCTTTACTTACTTACCATAAACGTCACGTGTCTCAGTGCTCAAGTGTGCCACTTTGCGGTCTGATTCCATTCACAATTCAAGTTTCTTATGATTTTGCAATGTAAACGGCTACACAAAAAAATCGGAATTGGAAATCGCGCCTGCGCTGCGAACTTCCATTCATTTAGGGTGCTTTCATACAAGAGCAAGAGGACCAGGCTCTGGTTGGAGAGCTACCTCGCAGCAACACTTGCAAATGAGTTGTTGAAAAGTTTCAGCATCCACACTGCGCCAACTGAACTTTCTTAGTAGCATTACGTGGACGAAAGGTGCTGATTTGACAAATACAGTAGAAGAGGAAATACCTCCCTACAGAGAGGGGAGGGAGCGTGGAGTGTCACTTGTGCTGTGATACTGCACGTAATGTAGCATAGCATAGCAAGTCCTGCTCGACCAGCGGTGGCGTCACTCACTGCTGACTCAATGCCGAGTGAACTGGAGTATATAAACATGCGCGGGGAAAATTAAACCACGAAAGAACACAATGTGGTACCTTCACAGAGGTGTGCTATTGCTCTCACTTTCGTGACTTTTTGGACTGTCAAATTATCGCCACTTCCAGGAGAGCGAGACTCATGAAGCGGCTACCCCAAAATGCTCCTGTCACTGTCCCACGGTACGTCCAACAACAGCATGCAAAATACAACTGCCACAGTAGAACTTGATTCTCTGTATCAAATGCAAATGCTTAGCACAGCACAATAATATTTGGCCATGGCTAATCGTCTGTCATTTTGCCACTGTTGATTTTGAATAGCGTGCGTGCTGTACTTCCGCTTCCTAGGATGCCCTGCATGTACCGTCAGTACCACAGTTCGTTTGTTTGGTCCGAACTACAGTTCGTATGCATGTTCACGTTTACATAACAAAGCCGACTATCTGAGAAAAACAACTGTAGTCCGTTTAAAACGGACCAAACAGTGCTAATGTGAAAGCGCCCTTAATTACCTCCACGATGGTCTGTCTGTATTCGGGCAGGACGATACTCTTCAGCATGTCCTCCACCAGGAGAGAGAAGTTCATCTCGTACATGGTCATGTCAGACAACGTCGGTTGCTATAAAAAATATATCCAACTATAAGTAAGTTTAGTCTAAAGACATCATCTTGTATGACCAGAGTCAAGTCATTCCTGAGGAAGGTACCTGAGGGAGGTGCGTCCCACCGACCAGGATCCCATTGGGGGTCCGCTCCAGGATTTGCCAGACGCGGTCATAAAAGCCCAGAGGAGTTCTATTCAGCGAACCGTCGATCTGACGGCGGTGGAGCCAAGACCTGCGAGAGGTGAAACCAGGCCAAACTGAGGAAATTGTCTTCCTGAGCTGATGCGCATTTGATGAGATAAGATTAAAGAGAAAAAAAAGGTTTAATGAAATCCCCAGAAGAGCTGCGGTAGATAGCGGAAGATGGATGTGGACAAGTTAAAAATAATTAGAAATGGAGAGGATTACAAAGTAAGTCTTTAGATAAGGAACACAGCATGGATGATGTTCAATTTTGAGTACCTGCCCGTGTGCTGAGGCTGCAGCACGTCGAGTAGGAGCTGCTTGATGTCGCTGGGGGATAGCTGGTAGATGTCCTGGGGGGGCATGTCTCCAGCTCGGATTTTCAACTCCTGTTTCATGGCCTGGACAATCCACCTGTGGAACCACACAATGAAGAACAGGGCAATCATTAGCTGCCATTGACATTGCTAGACGTCCAATTTGTTTTGACTGGGAGAGGATGGCGGCCATCATTCAACCTCTCAGTCAAAATGGACTAGATGACTAGCACTGTCAATGCCACTGAAACATTAGCATTTACAGCTAATCCGTCCAGTTTAAAAAAATTGGACGTCTATTATTGTCAATGGCAGGCAATGAGTTAAATATGTACTCTGGGGGATAAAACATTAGAGGGATACTGGGGGTCATAACCAGAGTGTATTACAATTTTTAATAATTTCAATGCTATTTTGTTCTTATTAACATTTGATTTGCTTCTAATTTTATTTAGCCATATTTTTTTTTAAATAACATCCCAAAAAAAAAAAAAAAAAAAAAAAAATATATATATATATATATATATAATTATAATTCAGAACTGGCATCCATATTGGTGAAACTCACATTTTTGGTTAATATTTTGGTCTACATAAACAACGTGATGTCATGTACAGTCATGTGAAAAAATTAGGACACCCCATTAAATGTTTAGTCCTTTATTAGTAAATGTTCACATATCAATCTCTGATCTTGCTTTTCTTTATCTCTGGAAAACAAAGTGATTTAATTGCAAGTAAATAACAACTCATTAAACCAAATTTATAAACAAAAATGCATATTCTAACTAAGGAAAAAGTTACGACACCCTACCTCCTAAAAGCTAGTGTTACCCCCTTTGGCTGAAATAACTTCAGTGAAATGCTTTTTGTAGCCATCTACCAGTCTTTGGGGCAGTTTACATGGCGACTCTGTGACACAAAGACGCAATGCCTGAGTAGCGGAATGGCCTCGCGTGCATATGGCGTCGGCGAAGACGAAAAATTCTGAATCCTGCCTCCAAAGTGGAAGAATTCGATTGTGGGGGATTGAGGAGGGCTTGCGCCGCACGCATATCAAGGGCTCCCGCGGCGCGAGACCGTGCTGATAACATCAGGACTCGTACACGTTCCATTGGGCATGCGCAACGGTGCTACTAAACATTAAAAACAGCTAAAATGGCGGAATGTCGGCTTTAATTTACTGTTTTAATAATTTTTCTTAATTAAATATGTTGAATGTTTCCATTTTTGTGCCTATTTGAACAAAAGAAAAATGCCATTGCTTCGAGTGGCCGGGCATATTTTTTTCTGGGCTGAGGAACTTAGTGGGGTCAAAGTGCATCATTTGCTGTCGCCTTCTAAATCTGCACTGTCCCCTAGGGCCTGGCATGAATATTACATCGTTTTCATGCAGAATTGCGACATTGTTCGAATGGAGACGGGCCCATATAAATGCAAATTTGAAATTTTTCGTATTCTCGGAGAGTCACCATGTAAACGGCCCCTTTGACATCAGTATGGAGAAAATTTGCCTCAATTCTCAACGCAGAATACTTTCAACAGGGACTGACTGCTGAAGTGAGATAGTGAGATCAAAGGAGCTGTCTGAGGCCTTCAGAAAGAAAATTGTAGACACTTATGAGTCTGGTGAGGGATTTCAAAAAATCTCAAAAGAATATAAAATCAGCCATTCCACTGTCCGTTGTCTACAATTAATTTTTGTTGTTTACCTGCAACTAATTCACTTTCTTTTCCAGAGATAAAGAAAAATAAGATCAGACATTGATATGTGAACATAAGTGAAAATTTCTTAATAAAGAAATGAACATTTAATGAGGTGTCCTAATTTTTTCACATGACTGGATGTGTATGACTTTTTTTCATTACCAAAATTAGTGTCACTTGCCCTACAAAGGGTTAAGATTGTGCACTGTTAAATAAAAACCAAACTCATCACAAAAAACATACATTTTTCTCTCCACTAAGAGAAGAAATAGTTCTCTGTTACTAGCTTAAGTGTTCTCTATTAACAGTAAATCGCTAAACACTTCCGTGTCGGTAAAAAATGTATTAGATCTGCGAGAATGCATTTGCTCTTCAAATGTGTCGATTAGCAACAGGTCTCTACATTTAGTCTCAGCTGCGCCAAACATTTGCTGCTCAAGCACTTACAAGAACTAAGTTGTCTAAGAGCAACTTTAATGAACAGTAATTGCTCCTCGATGTATTCTATTACCAACACGTCTTGACAGACTACGGTGATCCCTCGCTACTTCGCGCTTCAAACTTCGCACCCTCAGTGCATCACGGATTTTTTTTCAATTGCAAGAAAAAAAAAAAAAAAAAAAAAAAGATTTTTTTTTTCAATTAAAACAACAAATACAGATGAGCTGTCCTGAGCCGATCGCGTAGTCTCACTCTCGCGCCCTCCCTCCATCTCCCTGCTCTTTGTTCGTCACTGTGGCACTGCACTGGAGTTCCTTATTAAAGTTAACGATGTTGACTGATGTTTGTGTTTGATCTTGCCAGAGTCATGAGCTTTAAAAGCGCTGCATGGGTCAATCATCATTTAACTTGTTAAACAATTGCTGTGGCAACTCATTGTGTGTAAGTAAGAGGATTTGAGTAGACTCACTCAATGAACTGTAGCAAATGCTGCCTTGGAACCGACAGGCGCTGTGTGCGCATGCGCAGGTGGGGGGATAAGGAAGCATGCGCTGGAATGAATGTGTGTGTGTGGCGACGTTCGAAGCAGCCGGACGTGTTGTGTTCGTGGCAATAAATGCCACATGTTAAAAGTGATCCTGAGGAGTTTGTAATTTCCACGTGTCACTCCTAAGAGTCAGAGCAAAGGGAGGTAACAGAAGCATTTAATAAAGCCAAGAATTTTTCTACTACAGAACATTATTCTTGTTTAAAAATAATTCAGTGGGACAGTAACATGTTTAAAACTTATCTTGTCCCGATCGATGGGCATTCCGATCGATCGGGACAAGACAAGTCCGATCACGTCATTTTCAAAGTATCGGAATCGGCAAAAAAATATCGGACATGCCTTTTTTTAATATATATATATTTTTTTTAATTAAATAGTTTTCTAATTGTTTTTAACGTTACAGACAAAATGTCTTACATTCATCCAGAGTCTTTAGTTTTGGCTTCATTTATCGCGTAAACGGCGGTAATTAATTTTAAAAAAATGAATCACGTTAAAATATTTAATGCAATTAACGCATGCGCTGCACGACCCACTCACGCATTGTCACGTTCAATCTATAATCGCGCCGTTTTACCTATATATAGAGCTAAAAGGCAGCGTAAAATGAGTAGAGAGAATTTGGCAGTCTTTGGAGCCTCTTTTTAATTGGCTAAAGCCTTAAAATCCCTCTCTCAACAATAACAAATATTGTGGGAAGCAATGTAGGGAAGAATGGTAGTGGTTGAGCTTTTCCTTAACACCCTATGTTACTTCCCATTGCAGAGAAGATATATTAATTGGTGCCACTACGCACAGTCATGGTTGCACTTCCCATCATGCATCTGGGGAGAACAGTTAAATGGCTACAGTATCATTTACTGAAAGCTCAACAAATACACTAGATGGCAATATTTAGTCACAAAATACAAAGTCATATTTATCCTTTAATAATTACAAGTCTTTTTATCTGTGGATCCCTCTCACAGAAAGAATGTTAAAAGTGTAAAAGCCATCTTGAGGATTTATTGTCATAATAAACAAATACAGTACTTATGCACTGTATGTTGAATGTATATATTCGTCCGAGTTTTATTCATTTTTTTCTTAATGCATTGCCAAAATGTATATGATCGGGAAAAATTATCGGGAATGATTGGAATTGAATCGGGAGCAAAAAAAAGCAATCGGATCGGGAAATATCGGGATCGGATCGGGAGCAAAAAAACATGATCGGAACAACCGTAATAATTATTATTACATTTGAAATACTTAAAGATTTATTTTTTAAATTATGCTTTGGGGAAAAAAGTAAAAAAAACTACCTTGTATTCCTAATAAATACTTTTTTTTGTTGTTGTTTTTGGATGGAGTGCCCTGCTTCGCGGTTTTTCACTTATCGCGGTGGGTTCTGACCCCCATTAACAGCGAAAAACGAGGGATCACTGTAGTTGTGTCACTGCCTGAGTGCAGACTAAAACAAGATAGATTGTGGAACGAACCCAACTCGGATCTTGAGCATGCCACTGAAAAGCTCTGGGCTGTTGGAGATGATCCATCCAATATGGATGACAAGCTCCTGCTGAAGGACGGCCTCGCGCTCGCCCCCAAGTGGGCAGCACTTGCTGTAGATGATGCCCTGGATAACGCTGGGAGACAGCGGGTTTGAAATCACCTCCTCCTCATTGCCGAACACGCCCAGGGTCACCTGGGAAAAGACCCGCCTAGAATTAGAAAGCTCTCCCACTATCCCAGGAAGGGGGTTACTTCATTTCATTGTGTATGTGTTGCAAGCCATATCATCATCCTCTAAGGTCTTCAAAAAAGATTCAAAGCTGTTCTTACGGTTAGAGCAACCACTTGATGAAATTAATCTCCGCAAAAATAAATGAGGACTGACACAAATTAAGATATTAGCAGCAAAACAAAATGGTGCTACCTGCTGACTGACAAACAAGTCCGAGGGTCGGCAACCTGCGGCTCTAGAGCCGAATGCAGCTCTTTGTATCAATATTTTAATCAACAATTATTTGGCGACTGTGAAATTTAAAAAAGACATTTCACTTCCCTTAAGTAGGCAAATCAAGACAGGTCTACTGTTATTGTGTATTTGTCAACAGAACACTCACACAGGTCATGAATTAACCAACTTTGTAAAGCCACAGTTACCACTCAGAAGGTGTACCCACAAGTCTTTGCACCATTCAGAGGTGCAAAGACTTGTAGGTACACCTTCCGAGTGGCAACCGTAATTCTACTTAGTTCACTCACGCACGTCGGGAATTCACCAACTATGTAAAGTCGTGGTTGTGGAGAGTGACTTTGCATACAGTAGTTCATGAATGAACAAATTCATGTTTTGTACATATCTGCTCTTCCACCCCTCTTTAAAATAAACTGCTGTATTTTAAGCCAAAAGAACTGTTGTGTTTGATAGAACAATATGTCTATACGCTGCTATAGCAGTTTCACAGCGCAGTAAGCCGCTGAACTATTTTTTATTTGGGCGTTTTACCCTGGAGACCCCTGTTTACAGACACTGCACAACCTCTTTTGCTTTAACTCAGCCATTTCCCCCGATATTTTAGATGATAAATAATCAATGCAAACAAAGTAGGGCTGTCAAAATTATCGCGTTAACGGGCGTTAATTAATTTTTTAAATGAATCACGTTGAAATATATGACGCAATTAACGCAGATGCCCCGCTCAGAGAGATTTAAATGACAGTACACAGTGAAACGCTCACTTGTTGTGTTTTATGGAGTTTTGCCGCCCTCTGCTGGCGCTTGGGTGCGACTGATTTTATAGGCTTCAGCACCCATGAGCATTGTGTAAGTAATTATTGACATCAACAATGGCGGGCTACTAGTTTATTTTTTGATTGAAAATTTTACAAATTTTATTAAAACGAAAACATTAAGAGGGGTTTTAATATAAAATTTCTCTAACTAGTACTAACATTTTTCTTTTAAGAACTACAAGTCTTTCTATCCATGGATCGCTTTAACAGAATGTTAATAATGTTAATGCCATCTTGTTGATTTATTGTTATAATAAACAAATATTCCTTATGTACCGTATGTTGAATGTGTATATCCATCTTGTGTCGTATCTTTCCATTCCAAACAATAATTTACAGAAAAATATCGCATACTTTATCGGCGGTTTGAATTGCGATTAATTGCGATTAATTACGATTAATTATTTTTTAAGCTGTAATTAACTCGATTAAAAATTTTAATCGTTTGACAGCCCTAAAACAAAGGGAAAAAAAGTTTAAAAAGGTAAATATTTGAAAAAGAAAATCTGGACCACACCTTGATGTCTGCTATTTCCCTATTTATATCACCCTGTTTTACCCATAAAATCCCCTAGAAGTCCAGCTGTGGCCATTCACAGCTGTGTTTTGACACTCAGTGAGACATGCTATAAGGAATTTTGGGATCGAAACAAGGTAAGCACGCGATAATATCCCGTTAAAATCATGGTGTCTTTAATTATGCTCTCTCATGCTCTTACCTCAAGTTTGGGTTTAGGGCAGGGGTGGCCAACCCTGGTCCTTGGGAGCCGCAATCCAGCTTGTTTTCCATGTCTCCTTCCTTTAACACACCTGAATCAAATGATCAGCTCATCAGCAAGCTCTGCAGTTGCCTGATAACAATCCTGATAATTTGATTCAGGTGTGTTGGAGGAGGGAGACATGGAAAACAAGCTGGATTGCGGCTCTCGAGGACCAGGGTTGGCCACCACTGCCCTAAACCCTAACTTGAGGTGAGAGCATGAAAGAGCATAATTTAAGACACCATGATTTTAACGAGATATTATCGCGTACTTACCTTGTTTCGATCCCAAAATTCCATATAGCATGTTGAACTTGAAGTTCTGCTCTGAGACCCCCAATTTGGCCAAATTTCATAATTGTCCTATATGCATGTGTGATATATCATTTCTTAAAATATCAATTTTATGGGGGAAGAACATTTTTAAACAGGAGGGCATTAAAAAATATATATATACAGTGGGGAGAACAAGTATTTGATACACTGCCGATTTTGCTGGTTTTCCCATTTGCAAGCCATGTAGAGGTCTGTAATTTGTATCATAAGTTCTCTTCAACTGTGAGGGACGGAATCTAATACGAAAATCCAGAAAATCACATTGTATAATTTTTAAATAATACATTTGTCATAACTGCATGAAATAAGTATTTGATACATTACCAACTAGTAAATATTTCGGCTCTCAGTTCTTTTTTAAGAACCCCTCCTGTTCTCCACTCATTACCGGAAGTAACTGCACCTGTTTGAACTTGTTACCTGTATAAAAGACACCTGTTCACATGCTCAAACATACAAACTCCAACCTCTCCACAATGGCCAAGACCAAAGAGCTGTGTAAGGACATCAGGGATAAAATAATAAACCTGCACAAGGCTGGGATGGGCTCCAGGAAAATAAGCAAGCAGCTTGCTGAGAAGGTAACAACTGTTGGAGCGATGATTAGAAAATGGAAGAAGTTCAAGTTGACGCTCAATCTGCCTCGTTCTGGGGCTCCATGCAAGATCTCACTTCGTGGGGCATCACTGATCATGAGGAAGGTGAGGGATCAGCCCAGAACTACACGGCAGGACCTGGTCAATGACCTGAAGAGAGCTGGAACCACAGTCTCGAAGAAAACCATCGGAAACACATTACACCGTCATGGATTAAAATCCTACAGCGCATGCAAGGTGTCGCTGCTGAAGCCAGTGCATGTCCAGACACGTCTGAAGTTTGCCACTGACCATCTGGATGATCCAGAGGAGCAATGGGAGCAGGTCATGTGGTCGGATGGGACCAGAATTGAACTTTTTGGTCTAAACTCGGCTCGTCGTGTTTGGAGGAAAAAGAAGGATGAGTACAACCCCAAGAACAGCATCCCAACCGTGAAACATGGAGGAGGAAACATCATTTTTTGGGGCTGCTTCTCTGCCAAGGGTACAGGACGACTGCACCGTATTGAGGGGAGGAATAATGGGGCTATGTATCGTCAGATCTTAGCTGACAACCTCCTTCCTTCAGTGAGAGCCCTGAAGATGGGTCGTGGCTGGGTCTTCCAGCATGACAACGACCCAAAGCACACAGCCAAGGCAACTAAAGAGTGGCTTCGTAAGAAGCATCTTAAGGTCCTGGAGTGGCCTAGCCAGTCACCAGATCTGAACCCGAAAGAAAATCTATGGAGGGAGCTGAAAGTTCGTGTTGCCCGGCAGCAACCCCGAAACCTGAAGGCTCTGGAGAAGATCTGCATGGAGGAGTGGGCCAAAATCCCTGCTGCAGTGTGTGCAAACCTTGTCAAGGACTACAGGAAACGTTTGGTATCTGTAATAGCAAACAAAGGTTTCTGTACCAAATATTAAGCTCGATTTTTGTGATGTATCAAATACTTATTTCATGCAATTAAATGCTAATTTATTATTTAAAAATCATACAACATGATTTTCTGTTTTTTTGCATTACATTCCATCCCTCACAGTTCAAGAGAACTTAAGATAGAAATTACAGACGTCTACATGCTTTGCAAGTGGGAAAACCAGCAAAATCGGAAGTGCATCAAATACTTGTTCTCCCCACTGTATATATATATTTAAACCCCTAAACCAGGGGTGGCCAACCCTGGTCCTCGAGAGCCGCAATCCAGCTTGTTTTCCATGTCTCCTTCCTTTAACACACCTGAATCAAATGGTCAGCTCATCAGCAAGCTCTGCAGTTGCCTGATAACAATCCTGATAATTTTATTCAGGTGTGTTGGAGGAGGGAGAACTGGAAAACAAGCTGGATTGCGGCTCTCGAGGACCAGGGTTGGCCACTCCTGGTTTAGGGGTTTAATTTTTTTTTTTTTTTAATGCCCTCCTGTTCAAAAATGTTCTTCCCCCAGAAAATTTATATTTTAAGAAATGATATATCACACATGCATATAGGACAATTATGAAATTTGGCCAAATTGGGGGTCTCAGAGCGGAACTTCAAGTCACTTGAGTGTTTTCCGCCATATATTTATGTATATATATTTACGGTTAAGCTTATGAAATAATTTCAAATGTCAATGTATTCGTGCAGCTCCGAGTATTGTTTGCGTGGAAACTAGGTCGAAATGGCGCTTTGAGTGGTAAAGGTTACCGACCCCTGAACTAGACGATGAGATCGCTTCACTGCACAGAATTGTATTACTTTTAATGTCACCAGCCAATCAAAAATGCTCTTGCCCAAATACTGACCAGAATTCGAGAAGGGATTATAGTAATGCAGTCAGGTTTGCAAATTAAATTTTTAAACCAGGGACCCAAGCTGTTAGCTAATGATTTCAATTAACTGAGGTATTTTGGTGTAATTTCGGCTTTAACTACTGCTCCAGTTCTGACTTTCATAATAGCCTACAGGCCATGGCAGTAAAATCTTATTTAAGAATATTAATTGAAAATCTTGGAGCACATATTTTTTCCAATCCTTATGTGGGATTGGATTAGGTTTAGTCTACGCACTAATCTTCAGTGTCACTTCTGAGTCAAATTCAGACTTGAAACTCAAAAATTTTTAATTTTCGTGAACAACTTGAACTCAACTCTAGCACAGAAACATCATGTTTAAAGGGATCCACGGATAGAAAGACTTGTAGTCTTTAAAAGACAAACATTATTAGTGCTGTCAAATTTATCACGTTAACAGGCGGTTATTAACTTTTGTAATCAATCACGTTAAAATATTTGATGCATTTAACGCATGCGCGGAATGACCCGCTCATGCATTGCCTAAAACAGATTACAATGATGCCGTTTTTTGCACATTGAGAGCAAAGAGGCAGAGAAAGGCGAGTGGACACAGGCGTTCATTGGACCGCGCCGTTTATTGGCATAAGCTTCGGCAACTCCTTCACAACAAACATAAGTATCATTTAGTGAAAGCACAACAAAAATAATATTCCTATCGCTCCAAAAAAATAATGTTCACAAAAAGAAAATCGTTTAGCTCAAATACAAACTATCAGAGGTCTGGTACGATGTGAAGCCAGCACTCAAATGACCGTTTAGTACAATGGAAACAGGGAACTACCGCGTCAGTCAAGGGACAAAACACACTCATTGGCTTGATTTCCAAGCAATTTAAAACTCTCCTTTGACACCTTGTGGTGTATTTCAATCACTACCTTACGTAGTTAAAGACACCGTGGAAGAACGGCAGGGAGCCCATGTAACGTCACCGCTCAGCGACGTCAACGATGGCGAGCTTCTAGTTTATTTTTTTGATTGAAAGTTTTACAAATTTTATTAAAACGAAAACATTAAGAGGGGTTTTAATATAAAATTACTATAACTTGTACAAACATTTATCTTTTAAGCACTACAAGTCTTTCTATCCGTGGATCCCTTTAACAGAAAAAATGTTAATAATGTAAATGCCATCTTGTTGATTTATTGTTATAATAAACAAATACAGTACTTATGTACAGTATGTTGAATGAATATATCAGTCTTGTGTCTGATCCTTCCATTCCAACAATAATTTACAGACAAATATGGCATATTTTAGAGATGGTTTGAATTGCAATTAATTATGATTAATTAATTTTTAAGATGTGATTAACTCGATTAAAAATTTTAATCGTTTGACAGCCCTATTTATCAGGAGTTAAAATAATTTGATAATGAAACCCCTCTTGGTGTTTTCATTTTCATACAATTTGTTAAATTAGATTAATTAATAGGTCCCCATTGTTGTTGACGTCACATGGTTACGCTGCTGGGCTTCCAGAATATGACTCTAGCGACGTAAACATGTCGTCTTTTCAACCCTTTCAATTTGAACCCGAGAGGAACATCAATGAAGATGACAGCAATGTCGATATTTCACAAAACGGCAGCAAAAGAACAATTAACAGGAAAGACAGGATGAGACGAGATGAGAGTAGGAAAACAAAAAAGGTTGTTTGCCAAAATGTGTGACGTCTCGCCGCGTAGAAGGAATTGCAGTACCCCGCTAGAATTCATAACGTGACAGTGACAATCTACGTCATCACCCCGAGTGTCCATTGCACGCTTAAAACATGGCACCCTCCTCAATTGTGGGTTATTAAAGCCTACAAGTCTTTGAGTCCGAGGTTCCCTTTAATACATGCTCCAATGCAAATTAGTATAACAAAAATTTACTTCTTATCTGACTTAGAGGAGCTGTTTATCCTTGGAACTATGAATAGTCATAAAACCAACATTTTGGGTCCGCAATTTTCAATAAACAGTGAATATTGAAATGCTGCTGTCGGATGTACTGATCAGAAATAAGCAATCCTCAAATATGCAAGAAGCTTGTGTTGAGGCCATTTTTATGCAGATGCATAACTTCAGATACTTGAACATAATGAAAGGCTAAAAGTGCTCACATGGAGCATAAAAAAAAAAGATAAGTCGAGAAAAACAAGGCTCTCAAAAGGAGAAGGCTAATCTCCAAGAAACACTTGAGATGCCACACGACAGCGGCGGCGGAAGTGCTCTATCAGGGGTCACGGGAGGATCGGCTGGCACGTGCACAGTGGCTAGACGAGGCAAATGACGAGCGCGCATGCGGTGACCAGGCGTTCCCTCAGGAGGAAGCGGCACGAGGAGCTCCAACGTGATTATCTATTTTTTTTTCTCACAGTGAACAATGGAATGAACAAGCCAAGCAGTCATTGTTGTTGTTGTGTCGCATGGATTTCAATGACATTCACAAGTCCCAGGAAAACTTCATGCGCAATTATTTACAGCCAGTTTTGAAATTCAATGAATCACGCCGGTGTTTGCGCATTCATTTCAAATGTAAGCAATGTGAATGTGTGTGTCAGTCTGGATAGGAGAAGGCATGTACTTTAAAAACAAGTGCGTGAAACAGATTTGCCAGTGAACAGGAACTCTTCTCTTAAACTGAGTAAATGTTTGTCTTGAAGTCATTATAACCAACTTTATTCTGATGGCATTAACACTTCTAAAGGTTTTTTTTTTTTAATCCCAGTGTAACCCTGTTGCCTGTGTGTACACTTACCTGCTTGCCATGCACTAAAACACTAGTAATACTGGGGGCAAGGCTGTCCACTAGCTTAGTTAACAGACTGGCAGCAAGACGGACAACAGACCTAGTGGGCGAAAAGACAGCGGGCATCAGACAAATAACGCAGCTCCCGCTGTTGCATTAGGAAAGAATATCTAATGTTTGCGAACCAATGAGGGTAAAGAATATTTGACCGAAATTACAGCATTGGTCATGCAAGTTCTCCCACTTGAAAATATTAGAGAGGCCTGTAATTGTCAACATGGGTAAACCTCAACCATGAGAGACAGAATGTGGGTAAAAAAACAACTGAAAATTACGTTGTTTGATTTTTAAAGAATTTATTTGCAAATCATGGTGGAAAATAAGTATTTGATCAAAACCAAAAGTTCATCTCTATACTTTTTTATATATCCTTTGTTGGCAATAACGGATGCCAAACGTTTTCTATAACTCTTTACAAGCTTTTCACACACTGTGGCTGGTGTTTTGGCCAATTCTTCTATGCAGATCTCCTCTAGAGCAGTGACGTTTTGGGGCTGTCGTTGGGCAACACGGACTTTCAACTCCCTCCACAGATTTTCTATGGGGTTGAGATCTGGGGACTGCCAAGGCTGGCTAACCTTGAAATGCTTCTTACGAAGCCACTCCTTTACTGCCCTGGCTGTGTGTTTGGGATCATTGTCATGCTAAAAGAACCAGCCACGTCTCATCTTCAATGCCCTTGCTGATGGAAGGAGATTTTCACTCAAAATCTCTCCATACATAGCCCCATTCATTCTTTCCTTTACACAGATCAGTCGTCCTGGTCCCTTTGCAGAAAAACAGCCCCAAAGAATGATGTTTCCACCCACATGCTTCACAGTGGGTATGGTGTTCTTCGGATGCAACTCAGTATTCTTTCTCCTCCAAACAAAAAGTTCTATTTTGGTTTCATCTGACCATAACACATTCTCCCAGTCTTCTTCTGGATCATCCAAATGCTCTCTAGCGAACCGCAGACAGGCCTGGACGTGTACTGGCTTCAGCAGGGGGACACGTCTGGCAGTGCAGGATTTGAGTCCCTGGCGGCGCATTGTGTTACTGATAGTAGCCTTTGCTACTGTGGTCCCAGCTCTCTGTAGGTCATTCACTAGGTCCCCCCGTGTGGTTCTGGGATTTTTGCTCACCATTCTTTTGTTATCATTTTAACGCCATGGGGTGAGATCTTGCATGGAGCCCACAATCGAGGGAGATTATCAGTGGTCTTGTATGTCTTCCATTTTCTAATAATTGCTCCCACAGTTTATTACTTTACACCAAGCGTTTTACCTATTGCAGATTCAGTCTTCCCAGCCTGGTGCAGGTCTACAATTTTGTCTCTGGTGTCCTTTGACAGTTTTTTGGTCTTGGCCATAGTGGAGTTTGGAGTGTGACTGACTGAGATTGTGGACCGGTGTCTTTTATACCGATAATGAGTTAAAACAGGTGCCATTAATACAGGTAACGAGTGGAGCCTCGTTAGAAGAAGTTAGACCTTTTGACAGCCAGAAATCTTGCTTGTTTGAAGGTGAAAAAAAAACTTATTTTCCACTCTAATTTGGAAATAAATTCTTTAAAAATCAAACAATGTGATTTTCCGTTTTTTTTTTTTTTTTTTTTTTTTTCACATTCTGTCTGTCATGGTTCAGGTTTACCCATGTTGACAATTACAGGCCTCTCTAATCTTTTCAAGTAGGAGAACTTGCACAATTGTTGGTTGACTAAACACTTATTTGCCCGACTGTACTTCATTAAAAGTATGAACAGTCAGGTTAGGTATATAGAATGATTAAAATATGTTTGGCTGTTGTTTTATTACGGATTAACCCCAATTTAATATGGTGTATCAGTCATGCTTGGAACAGATTAGCTGATTTACATGTAAAACGCGTCTCTATTTATGAAAATTTTGGGTTACGGACTAATTCTAGAACAGTGGTTCTTGACCTAGCTAAGGGTACTGAACCCCACAAGTTTCACATGTGCATACACTGTACTCTTGGAATTGAATAATAATTCAAATTATTATTATTCAAATTCAAAACTGATATAGCTAAACTATAGCAAGCTAATATCTGTGTGAATTCCCATTCAAATTACTTCAAATTTCAAATATACGACAAATAATTGGGCATTTGGCTTTTGATTTTCACGTTGGAATTTTTTTGTTTTTGTTTTCATGTCCACATTCCCATTTTAGTGTTGCATCCTTGCATCACACACGATTTTCATAATGTAAAATATGTCGAAAATGTTTTTTTTTGGTACACTTCCTCGAACCAAGTCCAGGTCAACTTTCCACTGAGCAAACCAGTTTCTCCTCCCATAAGATAGAGGGCTAGCAGTTGAAAGAAATGGAATTACTTTAAGCGTATAAATTGGGGGAAACTAGTCCAAAACTTAGTCTAAAACAACACTTTGTTTAATTAATGTCGTAAATAGAGGTACCACTGAATAACATTTAAGAAAAAAATAATGTAATCAAACACACAAAAAAAAAACACAAAATGTTAGCTAATTTTGTGTAGTTGTATTTAATTCATTTTTAGAAAGTAACAAAAATATTTTAATTAGCATAAAAGTGCACAAAGTTGGCCTATTGACAATATTACAATTTTGAATTGTTAATTTTTGAATTGTATTATTTTGTCTTTTCTAAAACAGCATCCTATCAGCTAATACACATGATGTAGAACTTCGACATTTTGGAGTGTGGCAAAAATTCTCCATTTATATTCTGAAATGGAAAATTAGAAGATAGTAAAACATAATTTTCAGCCTCACTGATAACATGAATAGCACCAAGTCAACCAGCCTGCTCAATGGATTCATGTGATGTGGCTGACTTTTTATATGCCATATTTTAATGTTCACTCCCTGTATTTTGTTAAATTGGTCTTCAGAGTGCCTCCTCTTGCCTGCCTCTGAGGGTGAAAAGCAGCAGCGCGTTGCCATTGGCAACCGTGGAACCGAAAGCCACCCTCACAGAAGAAATTAAATCATTTCAATAATAAGCCAGGATGAATGATGAGTGTGTGCGTGTGTGTGTGTGTGTGTGTATAGGTATTCAGCATGGGAACGCAAAATGTGCACGGATGAATAAAAAGCAACAGACCCTCGGCGTTTATGAGGCATGATGCGGTGTCAATCCGCCGACGCTTTGTTGGCCAACCTATTTCAAGCTTCACTTGCTGGCCAATGTTAGGGAAATGAGAAAGTAAATTGAACCCGAAGCACTGATACCATTTCCAAGCGGGGATAGAGGGGGGTAAAAAAAACAAAAAAAAACAGCCTTTTCCCTGCCTTTCTCTCTTTGGCATAATCACATCTCGATGCTGTGTGTGCAAATACGCCTTCAGTCAATTAATACAAACAGCATACAGGGGAAAAGTTGTCGCTGTCAGTCAGACTACAACACACTGAAACACGCATAAGTTAATACACAATTCTGCTGGGTTTGGTCAATGCTGAGTCAGGTCAGTATGATTTAGAATTAATTAATGCTGATGTGCAGCGGAACTTCTTAACGTGAACGCTGGGCGACCTCGCTTTAAATAGGATTTGGACATTTTGAGTTCGAGAAATAATAGAGTGCATGTGAAAATTACCGTATTTTTAGGACTATAAGCCCCTACTTTTCCCCTTCATTTTGATACCTGTGGCTTATAGTCCAGTGCGGCTTATTTGTTGATTTCTTTAGGTAACACTTTATTTGACAGCGGTGTCATAAGACTGTCATAAGATCATCAAAATTATGACATGACACGATCATGGACATTACTGAATGCTTATGTCATTAAGTGTCATTTGGCAAATTATGTCACTAACTCAATTTTTGTCCATCTTGGATCTTTTGCATCCATTCAAAAGTGAGATAATTTGCTGGATAACACTGAATGACATCTGTTATAAGCATTCATGAATGCTCAGGACAGAGAAATGTCATAATTTTGATTGTGTAGTGACAGTCTCATGGCACCACTGTCAAATGAAGTGTTAGCAAATACCATAACTAGCAAATGATGAAACAATTGGAACAGAAACTGAAGAAATATTTAGCACAGAACATGATTTTTGATTGTTATTTACATCTGTAGCGCTGCAATGCATGCTAAGAGGCATTGTTGGATGACAACAGTCAACAGCAGGTGGCAGCAGAGGTTGACCGTCTCCCCCAAGGGAGCAGAGATGGCCAAATGAAGGTTCTTGTAGCAATAAAGCTTTGCAGTAATTGGTTCAAAGTTTAATGATGGTTCATTTGGTCTTATGACAGACGGTTGTATGATGCCGCTGTCAAATAAGGTTGTACCGGTTAATATCTTTTGGTGTAAATATCCCATGATACAGTGAGGAAAGCTGCGGCTTATCTATGAACAAATGCCATTTTCGTGCCAAATTTGGTGGGCTGCGGCTTATAGTCAGGTGCGCTTTATAGTGCGAAAATTAGGGTAAATAAAAATAAATATTTAAAAAATAAAACTACAGTGGTAAGAAAAAGTATCTGGACCTTTTGGAATGTCTGACATTTCTGCATAAAAACACCACCAAATATGATCTGATCTTTGTCAAAATCTCACAGATGAAAAAACAGTGTCTGCTTTAACTAAAACCACCCAAACATTTATAGGTTTTCATATTTTAATGGGGATAGTATGCAAACAATGAAAGAAGGGGGTAAATAAGTGAACAATTACATTTAATATTTTGTGGCCTCTTCTTTGGCAGCAATAACTTCAACCAGACACTTCCTGTAGCTGCAGATCAGTCCGGCACATCAATTAGGACTATTCATTCATTTTCCATGCCGCTTTTCCTAATCTTGGCCCAATTTTCTCGACAACACTGCTGTAGTTCAGTCAGATTTCTGGGATAGCTGGCATGAATCGCTGTCTTTAGGTCATGTCACAGCATCTCAATGGGGTTCAAGTCTGGATTTTGACATGGCCACTCCAGAATGTGTATTTTGTTCTTCTGTCCTGGGATGTCTGGCATGAATCGCTGTCTTTAGGTCATGCCACAGCATCTCAATAGGGTTCAAGTCTGGACTTTGAATTGGCCACTCCAGAACGTGTATTTTGTGCTTCTGAAACGATTCTGAAGTTGATTTACTTCTGTATTTTGGATCATTGTCTTGTTGCAGCATCCATCCTCTTTTTAGCTTCAACTGTCTGACAGACGGCCTCAAGTTTTCCTGCAAAACACCCTGATAAACTTTTGAATTCATTCTTCCATTAATGATTGCAAGTTGTCCAGGCCCTAAGGCAGCAAAACAGCCCCAAATGATGATGGTCCCTCAACCATGCTTCATAGTGGGATTGAGGTGCTGATGTTGGTGACCTGTTCCATTTTTCCTCAACACATGATGCTGTGTGTTACCCCCAAACATTTCAACTTTGGTTTCATCAGTCCACAAAATATTTCGACCCAACTTATGTGGAGTGTCCAAGTGCTGTTTTGCAAACATTAAAACGAGCAAAAATGTTTTTTATAGTCAGTAGTAGATTCCTCTGTGGAGTCCTCCCATGAACACCTTTCTTGGCCAGTTTTACATATAGTTGATGTGTGCACAGAGATATTGGACTATGCCAGTGATTTCTGTAAGTCTTTAGCAAACACTCTAGGGTTCTTTTTTTTTTTTTTACCTCTCTGAGTATTCTGCGCTGAACTCTTGGTGTCATCTTTGGTAGACGGCCACTCACTGGGAGAGAAGCAACAGTGCAAAACTCTCTCCATTTGTAGACAACTTCTCTGACTGTAGATTGAACATCCAGACTTTTAGAGATGGTTTTGTATCCTTTCCTGTAGAGTGGCGCCTCCAGAAATTTGTCATAGGGGTGGCCAAATGGGGCCACTTAAAATCTTGGGGTGGAACACCAAAACTAAAAGCCATAATTTCATGTTTTCATTGTATTTTTGCAGTAAAAAGGTCACAGGAAAACTAGGCTGTACACCATCGTCACGCTGGTGCTGCTCTGTCTGTTCCTCTCCTCCATCCTCCTCCTTCTTCTCCTCCTAATCACTAAGCCTCTGTTGCTCCTCTGTCGTTTCTTTCTCTCCTGTGCTAATTTTCCTCTTAAAATAAGAAACAATGTCTGTCGACTTTCTCTTCATCGTCTGAAAATTGACCAGCAGCAGCTAGCGTTGGCTACGTAACTCGAAACCACGTCAAAAAGCTGCTCTAACAGGTGTGTAACAGCACAATTTAGCTCTTAAAAATCACGTTACGATGGCGCATACTTCCCCTTCTTCTTTTACAAAGGTATTCTAACTTCTATAATTACTTGTAGTCTTCTCCGTCTTCTCTCTTTACTTTTGTGGCGTTCACCGAAATAAGCTGCCCATCGAATTGTGCTACCTTGTCGCGCGCACTAAACCGTTGCTGTCGGAGGCGGAGCGCGCAACAGCAGCGGGTGCGGGGCGGGGGGACTACTGTGAAGGTGAGGAGCAGCGGCTTGCCAGGCTGTGCATTTGGGATGAAATGGATAACAGATGCTACAACAATTTAACGATATACTGGCAAGCGGGGTGGCCAGTGGGTGGCCAACAAATTTATAGGGGGGGCCGTGGCCACCACCCCTGGCCACCCCCTGGTGGCGCCACTGTTCCTGTATCGTTTATACAAATCAACGATCCTTCATCGCAGGTCCCCAGACAGCTCTTTTGACTGTGCAATGATGCACATCAGACAGTGCTTCTCATGAAGACATTTCTTAACAGGTGTTTGTTTTATAGTGGGCAGGGCAGCTTTAAGCCACTCATCAGTGACTGGGCACACACCTGATTTACATTGTTTGGTAAAAATTGGTTTCAATTGCTTTTTAAGTCTCCTTAGGCAGAGGGTTCACTGACTTGTTTTTTTCCCTTTCTGTCATTGTTTGCATGCCATCCTCATTAAAATATGAAAATCTACAAATGTTTGAGTGGTTTTAGTTAAAGCAGACACTGTTTTTACATCTGTGTGATTTTGACATAGATCAGATACCATTTGATGGTGATTTTATGCAGAAATGTAAGAAATCAAAAAGGTTCAGATACTTTTTCATACAACTGTATTTATGAGATAAAAAGAAAAATATGTGTACAATATTTACAGACAAACAAAATAATTAATAGAATAACACAGTTGAAACATGTGATTAAAGTATTAATAAAAGTATTTCACATATGGACTATAATACCTTAAATATAAACTCAAATTATTTAGGTCGAAAGTAAAATCATTAATGATTGTTTTTATATAGTATAGAAAGTATTTTATCATTAAAGATTCTTGATTAAGATATCAACTAATTCTAAATGAAATACACGATTTCTCAGTAAAATTCATTCTTTAACTCATTGGCTGCCATTGACGGCGACAGACATCCAATCATGAGGCTGTTTTCATCCTTTTGCTGTGAATATAAATGAGTTCATCACTAGTAGACGTCCAATCCATTTCAACTGGGAGTCCAGCCCTCCCACTTCAATGGATTGGAAGTCTGTTGCTGTTAATGGCAGCTAATGAGGTCATTATTAAATAAAAGTAAGTTTATAGATAAAAAAAAATATATATATATACTGTATATATTTTACACATTAGAATACCTTTGTAAAAACAAAACAAAAAATAAGAAAACATTAAAAAAAGATTTAAATAGGTTATAAATTATATAAACACGATTAGATGGGAAAACATTGAATAAATTGTTAACATTTGGGAATTAAATAATTCAAACACACCACTGTAACATTGTATGGGCAATATCTTCAGACACTGTAATTGTTAAGCGATTCCCTCAAGTGTGTTTTAAGTCCTTTAAAAAGGTCCAAGTCCCTTTCATTGGAGAGTACAGCCAACAGGGGGCGTCGCTATGCAATGGTTAATGAGATGAAAGCAAGCCAACTAGCTAGTAAGCTAGCTCGCTTGGCCAAACTCACGCTGGCGTAATGTTTACCCACACGATGTCACAAATTCATATCGACGGCTGTTTTGAACTTAGCCTGTTAGCCCGGCGGTAAGCAAGCCGCTAACGGCTAACATGCAGACTCCGCATTTTCTGGCGGGACTCCATTACCTGCTTGCCCTTCACCAGAATGGAGGTAATGTGAGGTGCGATAGAGCTGGCCAACTTCTTGAGGATGGCGGCGGCGTGGCGCACCGCCAGCCTGGGCGTTGTTAAACAAGATAACTAGTTAAATGTTGACGTTTGCGTGTATGTCGGTGTGTGTGTCTTTGTTTTTCGTGTGGGTGCGTGTGAACGTGTGAGTGAACGTCAGACCAAAGCTTCCGGGTGCCAGCTTGTCGGTAGATCCTCTCCAGCTCTTCCATCAGATTCTCTGTAAGTTCAAACAGTGCAAGTCTTGGCCTTACAAGTACATAACAAAAGAGGTATCAACGTGTTGTCTGCACGCTCGTAGTGTTCATCATCCAACAACCCGGGGTAAAGCTTAATAGCGACCCCTGTCAACTTGTGTCATACCCCATATCAAAGAAATTAAATCCTTAATAATATATTACACATTACTTCAATGTAATAAATATTAAGAGAAATGTTATTAATGACCTAAATATATAGGTTCTAGCTCATTCCACAGACGTTATCACATGACTACTCGAGCTTATAGCGAACACAGAGTGCTAAAAGATGAGCTAACTTCAGCGGCCATTGTTTGCTGTGGTTTGTGCCTTAATAAAGCATCGCTTGTAAGTTATATTCTTCTTTTGTTTCGTACATATACATGCGCATTGTGTTGCACATTATGGTGTGTATATTTTGTTTGATTACATTTATAGTTTAACGTAGTTACATTGTTTCATTGTTATGGGCACGAATGATTAATTTCAGTATGGATTATCCTTCGTTTGATGAATATATTTTTGGTATATAATAGAAACAAGCAATGAAAAACTTTCGTAAGATGAATTTTACGTGTACCGAAGCTTTCGCATTTTGAGGTACTACTGTACAAATATTTTCAAATTTAAAAAAATATAATTTGTTCAATTAATGTTACAACACTGCAAAAAATGCCACTTCTAAAACGAGTAAAAAATTATTTGAAATGAGATAAGATTTGCCTATAACAAGTATGAAAATTCTGCCAATGGAACAAGCAGTTTTTGTCTTGCTAAGAATTCTTAAAATAAGATTAAATGTGAGGGGGGTAAAAAAAAAAAAAAAGAAAAAAAAAAAAAAAAGAGCCTTTCCTAATATTCAGGATGAACTAGTAAATTATAACTACTTTCAAGATCTTGTTGAACGTGTAAAATATAACTAGTTTCAAGATCTCAATCATCCTGAATGGATGTCTTATTTTAAGAATTCTTACCAAGACAAAAATTGCTTGTTCCATTAGCAAAATGTTCTTGTTACAAGCAAATCTTATCTCCAACACTAAGCGTAATTTTTTACTCGTTTTAGAAGTGGCATTTTTTTCCAGTGAACATATATTGTAATGGATCATAATAAATTGTGCAGTCATACAAAATATCCTAAATGATAATAATTAAGGAAAACGAATGCATGAATTTTTTTTCTGACACAAAATTATATGAGCTTACCATCTTTAGTAAGAAAGTGCGATCCTTCCCTCCTCAACAGGATTCCGGCGAGCTGAGCTTGGCTGGCCAAGCAGTCACAATCCTTCATGATAATACACAAAATATGCAGTTAATTCAAACTGTGTATATGCGAAAACAAAAACAAGATACCCATTTTCGCCCACTGGTGGAAAGCTGCCATGAAATTATAATGAGGCGACTCAGTGTCGTGCCTGACGATAATGGATAATAGAGCGTATCACCTCATTTCCATTGAAATTAAATGAGGAATATGCATGAAATGGGGAAGAAAAACAAGGCATTCTCATGCACTACAGTGGAGAACTAGTTTTCAACTTTTGGCCTGTCTTCACTTTCACAGGACACTTAAATAGCTACCATAAAATGGCATCCGATACGATCATTGTCATCTTGTCATCTTTACAGAGACACCCCGGCCACACCAGAGGTGGGTGGTAACTAGACATGTGCCGATTACCGGTTTCAAGGTATATTGTGGTATGTGCGTGGTATCCCTTGCTTGCAGCTGCAAGGCTCAACCCTTCCTTGGTCAGTGTCAGTGAGTCAGCTGTGCAACACGATGGCTGGGGGAGGTGAAACTCCTGAATATTTTTCCCCAATCGAAGAAAAAGAAATCCCTGGTATGGGAATACTTCAGCTACAGAAAAGTTACAGATGGCCGTGGCTTAGAGGAGGAGTGCCAACCAACATGTAAAACATGTTTGCGGAGGGTGGCTGCCGAGGAGGGAATACGTCCAATATGATTTCGCATTTATACAAAATTAAAGGTTAGTAAACACTGTCATGGATGTTAGCCACCAGCTATATATATAACTCCAGCGGTGGTAAAACGTGGTGTTTTTTTCTCTTTGGGAACTGTCTGTGTTGAGAAAGAGAGTGTGTGTACAATGTAAACATGATACGAGTCATACACACGTGCTTTTCGTGGAAAATAATCTTTTTTTTTTGGTAACACTTTACAATAAGGGTCCATTAATTAACATTAGTTAATGCATTTTTAGAAAATAACTAATGTTTAAGTAACATTACAATAATTAATACAATTGCTCATCGAACATTTATTAATATATTAATTAACATGAGTTAATGCATTAGCTAATGCATTGGTTAATGCATTTGTTAATGCATAACCAGACAGTAACTAATGGTTTGGTAAAATTGGTAAAATTAAAAATATATGTAGGCCTGTGGTTTACGGTTAGGGTTTGTTAACTTTGCATTTAGAATTTAGATAAGGGACACATGTGCTACACTTTACAATAAGGGTCCAAACAGCATTCAGTAATGGTTAATAAAGGTTAAGGGGGAACTTAAGAATTTATTATTTCTTAGTTAAGGGACACATGTGCTACACTTTACAATAAGGGTCCATAAAACATTCAGTAATTGTTAATTAAGGTTAAGTAATACTTATGAGGTACGATCACGGGAAATAATACCATACTTAAGGTTAGGTTAGCAGCACCCAAGGACTCACAGAGCAATGTTTCTAATTTAAAATAACATAATCACTTACTAGTACCAGTATACATTAATAACTATTTATTAATGCACTAATGTATATGTGAATTAATGTTATATTATATATATTATATATTATAACCAGGGGTGCATATAAGCGGTCCGCATGCGCGCATGCGTACTGGACGTAGACAAACGTGCTGGCCCTCAACGGCTTCCATACGCTTTTGCGTACCGATGGCTGACCACTGTATTTGCGGCGGACATGAGAAAATCACTTCTCAAAATGTCAAAGAGGCAGGCCCCACTGAGTAATTATTTCCGTGTTCCCCCACCCCCGTCAAAAGACAGACAGACGACAGAGATGTCACTGGAGCTACCGAAAAAAAGGACTTTTGCTGAAAAGTTGCTGCAGGAGGTACCATGGCTAGGAGCAAATGATGCTCGCACGGAAATGCGGTACAAAATCTGCCGTGAGAATCCCAATGTCGCTGATAAGAGCAGCGCATTTTATGTAGGGTCAAAGAATTTTAGCCATCCAAACTTTGAAAAGCACGAAAAAAACAGAGAGCATGTGGTAAATAAGCAAACTATCGATGTCAGACAGGACCCCACTCGCCCTATGGACAAGTGGCGGAATAAAGGTAATGAAGAACAGCGCCATGCACTGACAAACGTGTTTTTGCTCGCATTTCACAAAGCTAAACGTGCACGTTCAATGAGCTCTTATGAGGAGGACATCCCACTTTTACAAAGGCTTGGAGTTAATGTGGGAGCTGCATAATGCCCTTTATTTTGAATTAGTGCTTTTATGTTTATTTCTTTACATTTCACTTCAAAGTAATGGTAATTTTGTTGTGCCAGTTGATGTTACTCAAGCAGTAACTGTTAATATAATTAATTAAAGGTAATTGGCTCTAAGTAAAGCTTGTCATAATTTTATCGCATCAGGCGGGTCGGCTCTCAAGCTCAATGAGGACCAAGTCACATCTCCAGGTCCTCCTCTGAGAACCTGGGCAAAAAAAATATGTGCACCCCTGATTATAACTTAACCTTAAGTAAGCCTGAACGATATATCGTTTAAACATCGCCATCGCGATGTGTGCGTGCGCAATAGTCCCATCGCGAGGACGTGCGATAGTTTTTTTTTGTTTTAATCCACATACGCCCTGCTTTCTGCTCTGCGCAGAGCCTCACACGCTCTTTGAATCTCACAGTCACTGCAGCACTTGCTTATTAAAGTTAACGATGCTGGTATCTTTGATCTTGCCAAAGAAGCGGACATCAAAGCATGGCAGCTGTCAATCATCGTTAAACAGTTTCTGCAAGGAAGCTGCTTTGGAATAAATGTGTGTGTGTGTGGAGACGTTTGAGACATAAATTAAATGCCAGAAGTGATCATGAGGAGTTTGTAATTTCTACATGTCCACCAAGAATCACAGCTAAGGTAGATGAACAGAAGTATTTAATAAAGCCAAGCGTTTTCTACTACAGTACTTTATTCTTGTTCAAAAATTATTTTGGTTGGACAGTTATGTTTAAAACTGATCATAATTATTACATTTGAAGTGCTTAAAACCATTTATTAATATGTATATACATTTTTTTTTAAATCATACTTTGGGGAAAAAGTGAGAAAAAAACATGCCTGATATGTATCTCTTTCCAATGCTAAATCTGAATAAATACATTGAGCACACACAAAAAAAAAAAAAAAAAAAAAAAAAATTGGGGGGCGCAACTTCGCAGTTTTTCACTTACCGTGGCAGGTTCTGGTCCTCATTAACCGCGAAAAACGGGGGATCACTGTAAATTGGTCATTGTGAGTCATCCAAAGTCTTTCCAAACAGCTATTCAAGTCATCTAGTGAAAATTTCTTTAAAAAAAATAATTTAAAAAAAAAAAAAAAAAAATATATATATATATATATATATATATATATATATATATATATATATATTTTAATATCGCAATATAATATCGCAAACCCCAAAAAAATCGCAGCAATAGGTTTTTCCAATATCGTTCAGGCCTAACCTTAAGTATGGTATTATTTCACGTGAACGTACCTCATAAGTATTACTTAACCTTAATTAACCATTACTGAATGTTTTTTGGACCCTTATTGTAAAGTGTAGCACATGTATCCCTCAACTAAGAAATTATGAATGGTTAAGTTCCCCCCCTTCACCTTTATTAACCATTACTGAATACTTTATGGACCCTTATTGTAAAGTGTAGCACATGTGTTCCTTAACTAAGAAATTATAAATGCTTAAGTTAACAAACCCTAACCCTAAACCCTAACCCTATATAGGCCTGTATAAAATTTGAATTTTACCAAACTATTAGTTACTGTCTGGTTATGCATTAACTAATGCATTAAATAATGCATTAACTCATGTAAATTAATATATTAATAAATGTTAGATAAGGGATTAAATGAATTATTGTCATGTTACTTAAACATGAGTTATTGTCTAAAAGTGCATTAACTAATGTTAATTAAGGGACCCTTATTGTAAAGTGTTACCCATTTTTGTTCTGATGGTAATAATGTTGAAGTGTGGCTGTGGGTTTAGGCTCACCTAAAGAACTGCATTTATTTTAATTTTATTTATCATCAGAAAATGATCAAAAAATAGACAGGAAATTACCCCGGAACGCCCCAAACTATACATGAAGTGACCTGTAAGTATCCTACAGTTACAAGGAAGTCATCCGAAATGAACGCTTTGGCTTCCATTGACAACATTAGATTCCCAATTCACTTAAACTACGAGGACTAGCTGTGAATGCTCATATTTCGGTGCCACTGGCGGCACTAGTGGTCAATCCATTTTGACTGGGTGAGGCCTAATGGTGTCAATGGCAGCCAGTGAGTTAACTTAATAAGCCAAAAGTAACTAGTCTGGCCCACCTAAGAAATAGTTGCCATGAAAGTGGCTTGCGATCCAAAATGAGTTTGATACGCCTGGCATAGGCTATGCCTTAGAGGTGTGGGTTTTATACTTACGTGAAACTTTTGGAGGACCTCGTCTGTAGGCTTGTGCAGCCACTCGTCCACGCTGATCTCGGGCTGTTGCTCCAAGTCGGAGGCATTGGGCGTGCTGGTCTGTCGCTTGACTTTGGAGTGTTTGGGAAGCTCCAGCTCTTCGAAACTTCGGAACTCCGGGATTCTTTTTGTTGTTATTCCACAGAAATTTGCATGTAAGAAAGATGTTCCTAATAAAGCGGCTGGCGAACGTGTAGCACGTGTCATGATTCTTACTCAGCCTCGTTGACACGCAGGAAGTCCAACTGTTCTACCACAGCTCCGGAGATCAGAGTCTGGGAAGATCACACGCACTCAACATCATCAACTTTATTCTCTTGATATAGCTACCTTTTACTGTGAAAATAGAAAAGCATTTTTATAGTGAAAAAATATATATGATTTTCATATTTTAGCATTTCCCGCTCTAAAATACAGTGGTACTTCTGAATATGAATTTAATTTGTTCCAGGACCTGGTTTGTAAGTTAAATGGTCGTATGTCGAGCGGGATTTTCCCATAAGAATACATTATAATTTAATTTATTCATTCCACAGCCCAAAAACTTACGCTAAATCCTTCATAAATACCGCAGGTACAATTACAAATAGCAATTACACATAGCAAAAAATAAATTATAAATACAAATCGGAACGATAATAATATAATAATAATAATGTAACGAATTGGGATCTAATGTGGCGGTTGTTTTTTGCATGCAGTTCCTGAACACATCGCACACTACGCTCATATTTTTCTATCATTTCCATCTTGCCATGGGAGCAATGTTGATTTCTCTCACAAGAAAATCTGCCGCGCTGCCAGCTTGGGGGAAAACAATGAAATTGCGACGCTGTTGTAAATCATCGTATTTTAAACATGTCGTCAGAGGTTGAGACAAATGACGAGTCAAATTTTATGTGGGGATGTCAAAATGATCGTATGTCAATGCGATCGTATGCCACGGTACCACTGTTAGTTAGTATGACTTTTCCCCTCGAAAACTGAATTTCTTCGTGGCAAACACACATATAAATTTAAACTAACACTTTCTTTTGTCTATTATATTTAAAAACAACACAAAAACCTGAAGTCTGTCCACATGAACTTTGACCCCTCCGATGTGGCCCTTCTTGAAGGATGCCAGCATGTCCAACACCGGATTGAAGCGACTTCCCCTGATGAGACAACAGGTCCAGTTATTGGAATGGAGAAACAAACTGTTGATGCATCGAAGCGGCTAATCTAAATTCTAAAAAAAGATGTGACTGTCTTTGCAATATATATTGTTCCATAGACTTTACTATCAGTTGACGAGACAGCTCCTACAGACATTGCACCACAGCTTCCTGTAGGGGGACGGACCAGGCAGAGGCGTGAGACGTGGCGGCTTTCAATGCGCTAAACGTACGCTGCATTCTAACACCGAATTTAGGTGGAAACAGGACGAATATTTAGTGCATACAAGCAAGCAGAAGTGTCTTGAGAGGGATTTGGTCAAGGATTCAAGGTAATTATTGTATAAAATAGCACCATGCATGCACTTTGAAACGTGAAAAATACTTAACTCACATTCATATCTATAGAAATTCCGGGATTTATGCAATTATTTAAAATAATTTTCAATTTAAAATGCTCATTGTTTTGTGACGAAAGCTCTTTGTTTTATGACGGCCACCACTTCGGATATGGTATCAATAAACAATAGCGTAACTTTACACTCAATAATCAGGTAATTTTCGGCAAACTGACCTTTCTTTGCAAAAAAAAAAAAAAAAAAGTAATTTAGACATTTCTGCGTCCATACAAAAAAATGTGTCTTTTACCTGTTCTATTTTATGTAAAATCTCAATCTAAAAACGACAAAGGCCAGATATCCGGCAAGACGTGCTGAGGCAACAGTGACATCGGAATTCAACCTAAATAAGCTGTGATTGTAGATAGAAAAATGCAAATTTTGCTTGTGGTGAGTATAATTAAGATGATTATGCATGCTTTCATCAAGTATTAGGTTTCTGATGCGAACATTGAGTGATTTATTAGCTATTTAAAACTTAGATCAAATTGCACAAAATTAAAAAAAAATTAAGTCGGTATTTCGGGCAAAAAGTTGTATGATCTGTTGAATATTACTATTGATCCTAAAAATATAGGTGATCTCTGCATTTGGTGATTTTTGTGCATCTAGTGTAAAATCTGAGAATTTTATAGCTATTTTAAGTAGGGCTGCAGCTATCGAATATTTTAGTAATCGAGTAATCGACTGAAAATTCTATCGATTAATCGAGTAATCAGATAAAACATTTTTTTTAGGTAAAGAGCAATTATAAATATACATGAGAAAAAAAGATATTTAATCCAATATTGAACCATTTTCAGTCAATCAATGTCTTTATTTTCGATGTTCATTGTTGAAAACAGCCAACAATTGCATCTCAGATGGGACGGACTAGAAAAAAAAATATCACTGCTTTCACTCAAAAAACTTCTAGATCTTATAAAAAAATTTTAAAAATTAAAAAATAAATTTAAAAAAAACCCTATTTCTTAGCTAAAAATGTAATTACGCTTGATAATACACATCACTTGAAAGCTACGTATTTTTCCCACGTGTTTCAATTGAATTTCCATTTGTGTCAAGCTATTTTAAAGTTCTAGCTAGTTTTAGGTTAGTCTAAACCAGGGGTGTCCAAACTTTTTGCAAAGGGGGCCAGATTTGGTGTGGTAAAAATTTGGGGGGCCGACTTTGGCTGACGTCCTTTACATTGAACAATATATTTAGGCATATTTTAGCAAGCCATTTTGTGTGTCACATTTGCCTTACTATTTTTTAAAATAATTTCAACAATCTCACAACGAGCCTGTGTGGCGTTCTCTTTCGACTCTCGGGCTCTTGTGAGCAAACTTCAAGTTGCTTCAATTTCTCGCTGAGTATCTTCCCTGTAATCTTGTCGTACATGTCAATGTGTCTTGTTTGGTAATATTTAGGGCTGTCAAAATAATCGCGTTAACGGGCGGTAATTAATTTTTTAAATTAATCACGTTAAAATATTTGACGCAATTAACGCACATGCCCCGCTGAAACAGATTAAAATGACAGTACAGTGTAATGCCCGTTTGTTACTTGTTTTTTGGTGTTTGGCGCCCTCTGCTGGCGCTCGGGTCCATTTGATTTTATGGGTTAGTACCATGAGTGAGCATGGTGTAATTATTGACATCAACAATGGCGAGCTACTAGTTTATTTTTTGATTGAAAATTTTACAAATTTTAATAAAACGAAAACATTAAGAGGGGTTTTTACATAAAATTTCTATAACTTGTACTAACATTTATCTTTTAAGAACTACAAGTCTTTCTATCCATGGATCACTTTAAGAGAATGTTAATAATGTTAATGCCACCTTGTTGATTTATTGTTATAATAAACAAATACAGTACTTATGTACCGTAGGTTGAATGTATGTATCCGTCTTGTGTCTTATCTTTCCATTCCAACAATAATTTACAGAAAAACATGGCAGATTTTAAAGATGGTTTGAATTGCGATTAATTACGATTAATTAATTTTTAAGCTGTGATTAACTCGATTAAAAATTTTAATCGTTTGACAGCCCTAGTAATATTGCCTCACATTGAACTCTTTAAAAACAGCGACTGTCTCTTTGCAAATGAGGCAGACACAGTTGTTGTGTATTTTAGTGAAGAAATAGTCAAATTTCCACCTACCCTTGAAGCGTCGGCCAACACAGTCAACTTTTTGTTGTTGTTGTTGATTATCGCCATTTTAGAAAATTGTAAGTAAAAGGTCACAAGGGACAATGTTGCTTAGAGTGCTGCTGCCTTTTAGTGGGTAAATAAGGAGCAGCATTTAGGGTGTAAGCTACTTCATATGCTGGTAGCAGTGCTGCTGACCAATTCATTAAGTCTGTGTGCGGGCCAGACGTTATTGAATTTATGACAAAGGCTGAGGGCCCGATGAAATTTGACCACGGGCCGCATTTGGCCCCCGGGCCGGACTTTGGACATGTCTGGTCTAAACTGTAAGTACTTATAGGATTTTGAGTTTTTGCAGTGTTCAAAATAAATGTATGATACCTGCTGTATTGGAGCACATTAGAGACCAGTGTTACTTGGTGTTTTATTCAGCAATGACGACTGAGCTAAAACTGACAGTTAGCTTTATTATGTTTTAATTTTACACCCTCATCACTCTACAGCGCTGTGTTTTTACAGATTAAATAAAGCCTGTATGTAAGACACATTAGCCACGCATTGACAGTGGTCATAATCAATAGAAACCTAGCCCTTCGAAGGGCTAACGTTACGTGTGCGAGTGACAGTAACGTTATTTATTAGCGCTGAGAAGTCTCTTGCTTAAAGATGGCGGCTGTTTACTAATGTTGCCCAGACGCGGCAGAGTCTGTCATTTCGCATCTAGTTCTAAATGCATGCGATATCTATGAGACACATCGGACACTACCTGCTACCACACTAGCATCATGCGGGTGTAGTTTTTAGCAACGTTGACGTAGTTTGTAGCGGCTGTCGGCTGCAGTAAGGTTTTTTTTTTTTTTAAATTGCTTCTTCCTCTACGCATGTGACGTCAGCGCGTTGTCCCGCATTAAAAGTAGTCCGGGCAAAACGTGATTCTTAGAACTGGCAAAATTAAACGATTCCTCGAGGTGAATAAAATTACTCGGATACGTTTTTAAACACGAGTTACTCGAGTTGCTCGAGTATTCGTTTCAGCTCAAATTTTAAGTTTTGTTATACTTATGTAAAAAAAATAATCGGGATTTTATAAGGGAACGACTTTGAATTTTTTGATGTCGCTGCTCATGGAGACTCACATACAGTATGTGTAAGGTTTTAGGTCGCAAGAATCTTAAGTTTTGAAAATATTTTAAGTTTTTGAAAATAGGCCCCTTACGGAACAGTCCTGCGGACCGTTTCCCATCAACTGATAGTGAAGTCTAGGATTTTTGTATTCTCAAAATTCTGACTATTTATTAAAAAAATGAATAAACACTATTCTTATTTATGATTGTAATAGTAACTATTAACTATTACTACTACATTTGTTCTTGAAAAATCTAACACATTATTTTCTCATTACTTTTTTTTTTTCATGATGAAAAATTCTTATTTTCAAATCAGTACGCTTTTGAAGGAGCAAGTGTACAAAATGTTACTTGATGTTGTCCTCGTGGATGAGCACTAAGAAGAGAGGTCGTCCCTGCATCTTCCAACACTGCTTGATGAACTGGAGGGCGTTCTGCAACATGAAATAACATTTGGAAGACAATTTCAACGTTTCCTATGCTAATGTAAGAAATCCTCCTCCGTGTTTAGTGATTTCTTCTATACTTTTTCTTTTTGGAAAATTTAACTTCGCTAAAATAATACTGTATGCTCATAAAACTTTCATACTAGTAGTACTCGTCATGTTACATTCTAAAGCAAAAACAGATCCATGGTCTGCAGCATGGAATAACATTTGGAATACAATTTCAACGTTTTTTATGATGATGTATAAAATACTCCTTCGCGCCCAATGATTTATTTAACAAAAAAACTGCATTCACATCATACTTTTTCTTTTTTTTTTTTGAAAAGTAACTTCACTAAAATACTTCTGTATGGTCGTAAAATTTTCATAGTAGTAGTAATACTTGTCATGTTACAAACATTCTAAAGCGAAAACCTATGTTATTCTTGCAACATATACAATGGGGCAAATAAGTATTTAGTCAACCACCAATTGTGCAAGTTCTCCTACTTGAAAAGATGAGAGAGGCCTGTAATTGTCAACATGGGTAAAACTCAAACACGAGAGACAGAATGTGGGGGTGGGGTGGGGGGGTGGGGGGGGACAGAAAATCACATTGTTTGATTTTTAAATAATTTATTTCCAATTTAGAGTGGTAAATAAGTATTTGGTCACCTACAAACAAGCAAGATTTCTGGCTGTCAAAGAGGTCTAATTTCTTCTAACAAGGTCTAACGAGGCTCCACTCGTTACCTGTATTAATGCCACCTGTTTTAACTCATTATCGGTATAAAAGACACCTGTCCACAACTTCAGTCAGTCACACTCCAAACTCCACTATGGCCAAGACCAAAGAGCTGCCGAAGGACACCAGCGACAAAATTGTAGACCTGCACCAGGCTGCGAAGTCTGAATCTGCAATAGGTAAAACGCTTGGTGTAAAGAAATCAACTGTGGAGGCAATTATTAGAAAATTGAAGACATACAAGACCACTGATAATCTCCCTCAATATGGGGCTCCATGCAAGATCTCACCCCATGGCGTCCAAATGATAACAAGAACGGTGAGCAAAAAATCCCAGAATCACACGGGGGGACCTAGTGAATGACCTACTGGGACCACAGTAACAAAGGCTACCATCAGTAACACAATGCGCCGTCAGGGACTCAAATCCTGCACTGCCAGACATGTCCCCCTGCTGAAGCCAGTACACATCCAGGCCCGTCTGCGGTTCGCTAGAGAGCATTTTGATGATCCAGAAGAGGACTGGGAGAATGTGTTATGGTGAGATGAAACCAAAACTTTTTGGTAGAAACACATGTTCTCGTGTTTGGAGGAGAAAGAATACCGAATTGCATCCTAAGAACACCATACCCACTGTGAAGCATGGGGGCGGAAACATCATGCTTTGGGGTTTTTCTGCAAAGAGACCAGGACGACTGATCTGTGTAAACGAAAGAATGAATGGGCCCATGTATCGAGAGATTTTGAGTGAAAATCTCCTTTCATCAGAAAGGGCATTGAAGATGAGATGTGGCTGGGTCTTTCAGCATGACAATGAGCCCAAACACACAGCCAGGGCAACAAAGGAGTGGCTTCGTAAGAAGCATTTCAAGGTCCTGGAGTGGCCTAGCCAGTCTCCAGATCTCAACCCCATAGAAAATCTGTGGAGGGAGTTGAAAGTCCGTGTTGCCCAACGACAGCCCCAAAACATCACTGCTCTAGAGGAGATCTGCATGGAGGAATGGGCCAAAATACCAGCAACAGTGTGTGAAAAGCTTGTGAAGGGTTACAGAAAACATTTGGCCACCGTTATTGCCAACAAAGGGTACATTACAAAGTATTGAGACGAACTTTTGGTACTGACCAAATACTTATTTTCCACCATGATTTGCAAATAAATTCTTTAAAAATCAAACAATGTGATTTTCAGGGTTTTTTTTCCACATTGTCTCTCATGGTTGAGGTTTACCCATGTTGACAATTACACACTTCTCTAATATTTTCAAGTGGGAGAACTTGCACAATTAGTGGTTCACGAAATACTTATTTGCCCCACTGTAAAGAAACACTGTGAAGAAAATAATTATTTGAACACCCTTTTGCAAGTTCTCCCACTTTGAAATCATGGAAGAGTCTGAAATTTTCATCGTAGGTGCATGTCGGAGTGGAGCCCCATGTAAGATATCACTTCGTTGGGTCTCAATGATCCTAAGAAAGGTGAGGAATCAGCCCAGAACTACATGACAGGAGTTGGTCAATGATCAGAAAAGAGCTGTGGCCACCATTTCCAAGGTTACTGTTGGTAATACACTAGACGTCATGGTTTGAAATCATGCATGGCACAGAAGGTTCCCCTGCTTAAACCAGCACATGTGAAGACCCACTGTAAATTTGGCTATGACCATTTGATGATGCAGAGGAGTCATGGGAGCATGTTTTGGGGTCAGATGAGAGTAAAATAGAACTTTTTGGTCATAATTCCACTGTGTTTGGAGGAAAAAGAATGATGAGTACTATTTCAAGAACACCATCCCTACTGTGAAGCATTGAGGTGGTAGCATCATGCTTTGGGGGTGTTTTTCTGCGCATGGGGCAGGAAGAGTACAATGTATTAAAGAGAGGAGGACTAAGACCCTATACTATGAGATTTTAGGGAACAACCTCCTTCCTTCAGTCAGAGCATTGAAGATGGGTCGTGCCTGGGTCTTCTGCCATGACAATGACCAGAAGCACACAGCCAGGAAAGAGCCAAAGAGTGGCTCCGTAAGAAGCATAACAAGGTTCTAGCATGGCCTAGTCAGACTCTAGACCTAAACCCAATGGAAAACCTTTGGAGGGAGCTGAAACTGAGTGTCTCTCAGCGACAACGCAGAAACCTTAGTGAAGGGTGGTCCAAAATCCCCCCCTGCAGTGTGTGCAAACCTGGTGAAAAACTACAAGAAACAATTGACCTCTGTAATTGCAAACAAAGGCTACTCTAACAAATATTAACGTTCATTTTCTCAGGTGTTCAAATACTTATTTTCAGCTCTATCACACAAATAAATCATTACAAAATCATTCATTTTGATTTCTGGATATTTCTTTGTAGATGATCTCTCTCACATGTACCAACAATGAAAACTTCAGACCCCTCCATGATTTCTAAGCGGGAGAAAATGCAAAACAGCAGAGTGTTCAAATACTTATTTTCTTCACTGTAGATAACTTTATTTTGTTACGTTGAGAATATTTATACAGTACTTTTGAAATCTGCAAATGGATTCTTGCGATGTTCAGACAAGCTTTTCAGAGTAAAAATAATAAGCACTAATTTTGTAAAGTTCAATTATCTTTTTTTTTTTTTTTTTAAATACATTCAACCCTTCTCTGGGAAATGGAAAAAATATATAACTATACTACATTTAGACTTTAAAATCGTATTCATTTTTAGAAATGTCCAGCTTTTTTAATATTGAAATAAGAATCTCGTATTTTTCTTTTTCTTAAAAACCAGCAAATTTATGTTGTGAAATTATTTTCTCATTTCTTATCAAACGAAAATAAATAAATAAAACACCCTTGTGTTCTGTTTGAAATCATTTTCGGCAGTGAATTAAATTTGATCTTAAATATAAATCAGCCGAAAAATACTAAACCTTTGCAGTACATTGTTTTGATGCATTTTCAAATTTGGATATGCAAAATGTACCATTGATTTTCGCATACCTAAATTTGAAAACCGGTCAATTTTGAGCCAAACAAAATACAGGGGTTAAATCAAAAGCATCTTAAATTAACGGAGTGATTAATACCTCAAAACAAACTAAGCTTCCATCTTGAAAAGATCCCTGGCCCTCGATTGGCAAAGTAGTAAACAGAACAGATTGATTTTTGTGCACATATTATTACTAAAAAAATACATTTTTTTCTCAAACGTTTGAACTTATCTTCAAAAGAAAACATCACATATTAGAGCTATGATTGGTGTAATTTTCCTCTTAAAAATAATTTCCGTGCACCAGATGAATGACATCCCAGTTATTTTTGTCAGCACTCTATTATTGGCTTATAATCACAGATGCTTTCTGTCATCAGCTTCTTTGACAATTTGATGTGCGCCTTTATCACGGCTCATTTGCACACCATATAATTTTATTCCGCGTGCGATAGTGACAGTTTCAGTGGCGAGCTGTGGTTTAATAAAGGATTAGGATGAGTTAGCGCACTCTAAACCTTGCACATTTTTACCATTCTGACCTTCCCTCAAAGCCAGGTAGAAGGCCACGGATTTCAGCCTGTCGTAACATATTGCCGGCGGGCGACCAGTTCATGATCGCCATTGTGTATACCTTAATATCGTCGATCAGCAGCATGACATCCTGAGACAAGTAAAAGTCGCTCAGATCAAAGACAATCGGGTAGCACACCACCGTCTTGCCCAGGATGCGGTAAATCTACACACAAACATATAAAATAGGATGGATGTTGACAAGAATCACATTACTGTGGTCATGTGTACAAAACGAGCCATCAATCCTGTGATACAGCTAACCCATGGGGGAATAACACAATCACATCCACACACATACCCACTGATAATGATAATGCTTTCTTGCAGGGACCATCCTCCCTCCATATATGTTCATTACAATATTGTCTTTGTGACAAGAAGGAGGGAGTCATGATTTATTGGTTAGGGGGCTTTGCCTGAGTAAAGCTGCTCCAGCTCATCAGCGCACACACATGTAACATGTTATAATATGAAAAGAATGACGATACAAGCTGTTCATTAACTTGCTTTATGACATTAAAAGGAAAGACAACACCTAATATTAATGACCTTCATGTAAAAGATGGCTGATCAAAGTGGCAAATTTCTACAAACTCTGATAAGAAAATAATGTTTGAACGCAAAATATGACACTGATTTTGTGATATCAGTTATACCCGTGTACATAGAATCTGATAAGACTCAAACATACAGTGCCCTCCATAATTATTGGCACCCCTGAAAAAGATGTGTTTTTTTAGCTTCTAATATTTTTTTTTTAATTCAAATAATATGGGACCTTAATGGAAAAAAAGAGAAAAATCCAACCTTCAATACAAGTGCATTCATTCAGTGGGGAAAAAATCCCACATAAAGAAAAAAATATTTGACATCAAATAATGTGTGTCACAATTATTAGCACCCCTGGTGTTAATACTTTGTACAACGCCCTTTTGCCAACAAAACAAGGTCTGGGGACTGAGATGACCATGGGAGGAGCTTGATTTTGTGTCTGGTGAACCATTTCTGTGTAAATTTGGCCATATGTTTAGGGTCATTGTCTTGCTGAAAGACCCAGTGACGACCCATCTTCAGCTTTCGGGCAGAGGGCATGAGATTTTGATTTAAAATGTCCTGGTATTTCAAAGCATTCATGATGCCATGCACCCTAACAAGGTTCCCAGGGCTTTTGGAAGCGAAACAGCCCCACAGCATCACTGAACCACCCCCATACTTCACAGTGGGTATGAGGTGCTTTTCAGCATGCACATCTTTCGTGGCACGCCAGACCCACTTAGAGTGTTTGTTGTTTGTAGCTCAATCTTGGTCTCATCTGACCAAAGCACATGGTCCCAGTTGAAACCAGGGAGCGTGTCTATTTTTGTGTCAGACCAAGATTGAGGGGTTGTACAAAGTATTAACACCAGGGGTGCTAATAATTGTGACACACATTATTTGATGTCAAATAATTATTTCTTTATATGGGATTTTTTCCCCACTGAATAAATGCACTTGTATTGAAGGTTGGATTTCTCTTTTTTCCATTAAGGTCCCATATTATTTAGGAAAAAAAATTATTAGAAGCTAAAAAAAACACATAATTATTATAAATCCAATAATTATGGAGGGCTCTGTAGGTGCATATGATAATGGGTAGTAATGGCATATTGAGAAAAAAGCAATTTGGTATACTCAAATTTGATTGGCGCTGATAAAATGTCTGCACTCGTCATGCAGCCAGTTTTCGGCAATGCTGGCTTTTATTTAAAGTGCCTGTAACACAATTAAAAAAAATTCTTAAATAGCATTAATATGTGAATTAAAATCTTATTTTGAGACTTTTCGACTATATACAACAATTTGGCAAAGCGTAGATGACTAGAAATAAGTCTTTTGATCTGCCGTTTAGCCCCGCCTGTCATTATAGCACCTCTAGCTGGATGATGACGTTGGCAGAGTAACGATTTCAGCCGATATAGAATTCAACCCATTGAGGGGGAAGATTCAGAACGAGGAAAATGCGACAGGGAGCAGCAAAATGTAATGTTTTAATCTCTCTGCTCGAATATTTTTACAGTATATTCTTTTTATCTAAAAAAAATTCACCAGTTTCTAAATAAACTGTATGGTTATGACAAATTAGTCTTGTGTTTAGTCTTGTGCTAAATGGAATATGAAATATTAAAAATGCATTTAGTCAGTACGACAGGGCTATATTACCGAATAATGGTCAAAACTGCCCGAACGGTATTTTATGCCACTGGAGTTAGTTCGGCTCTTGTCATTTCCCAGCGTGGGAGGAAAGTGTAAACAAAAGAGGAGTGTAATAACTAGGCGACATGCTAACCCGAACCGAGCGGCGACATGCTAACCCGAACTAAGCGGCTCTACCAAGTCTCTTTCTTGCCTTTCGAAAACGAAAAATCACACAAAACTACTGTGAGATGTGCTTTAATGCTTTTGCACAATAACAGTATTAACAATATAATAACAGTATTAACAATATTCACAATATTTACAATAGTTATTGCAATTATGTGTGTTTAAAACTAGGTGTTATGATTATGTTTTCTCTATTCACTTATACTTTTTAGTGTTTACACAATGGAAAGAGTAAAGTTTCTGTTTTCAGTAAATGTCACCATAATGTTTCATTCTGGTTTCTGTTCTCAGTAAATGATACAATCTCGATAAAACAAAACTTACGCACGTGCAATGAATGCTCTCCAACTCCTTAATAAAAAGGCTGCGCTCCTCAGGGGGGGTTTTAGATAAGCTTGTTGCGAGCTACTCGCTCCGCATCAACCTTCTCTCCTGACGGCCGTTAGCGTAAAACCTTATCCCTGTCTCCGTTCTGATTCTCTCTCCGCCCTCCCTCAGGTCTTTTATTATTTTCTTAGTACAGTAGTAAGTTTAGACCCAACAACTACCCCGACTTATGTCACACACGGCGGCGGGGCTGATTGTCTTCACCGTTCGGCCAGTCACAGGTGGCGAGCAAGTTCCGACTTGTCGTTCTGCTGCGGCAGGCAGGCAGTGCTCGTTGCTAGGGACGCAGAGGGGAACGAACGCCGAAAATAGCGCATTCTCGGTGGGCAAACCTGCCGATGTCGAAGCGCATTGCTGCCAAAGCCTAACCAGAGTATAGCGCTGGAGGGGGGGTGGAAGTCTACACAATCGAGAACCGGAGACCAGAGCGGGGGGCTCCCCGGGCCCAAGCCGAGGATAGTGCTCCATAGTCGGGCACGCCTTTATCGGCCGGCGACCATAGTGTGAGACAAGCCGCTGGTCGTCGGCCGAGTTTGCCTTCCACAAAATGCAAGCCACCTCCTTATTAAAGCGTTTGCCATGATCCCAGTATTTAACATAACATAAAACACATAGCTTACTCACTTCGCTATTCGTACAATGATCTCTATATTGTCGGACTTGTTTTGCTCATTCTTGGCGGTGAACAGGATCTTTTGGAAATCCAAAAAGCCTAACACCACTCTCCCTGGTGTAGTAACAAAAGCCTGCAGCACATTAGGCTGGCGTGACGCAAAAAATAAACGAATTAATCCGCAAACTCAACTAAATCCACAGTCCTTCTGCATATGATAGTAATGGCTGTATTGTGAAAATGATTAGTCCGCTGGCGTCACATTCGCCTTCTTCCTCAATCCAAGACCGTGGCTGAAAGTTACATATTTTCGTAGTGCGGGATTAAAAAATTGGATAAATATATTGATCGCTTCCACACACATCCAAGTGGTTCATTTCATTCAGGAGCATAAAATACCGTGTTTAATTTGAAATAAATGTTTTTTTTTGTGTGTGTGTGACAGGCTCTTTAATCTGAAAACAAAACGAAATTAAATTGTTTCTGGATCGTAGAGCTGAGGAAGAGAGTCCATCGTCCATCTTTGGAAACGTGTGATTTATTTTGTTGCTGATGTGAGGGGCCACAACTGGGGAAACAAGGTTGGACCTCAAACCAGAAAACAACAGAGGGATGCGCTCAAAGGTACAGTATATTAAATACAAACAAAAATGCACGCGATCGCGGAAAAGCGGGAATAACACAATGGGTCCGTGACAGTAGGTCGACAGAAATCAATTATACTAACCTAAGCGGAAGGCAGAGCCGATAAGAAAACAAAAAAAAATACACCCAAATACCAGCACAACGTAGGGGATTTCAAAAAAGGGTGGCAGACGAACAAGCTAGAAAATCACAAAATTTAAGAGTACAAGGTTTCCAATGGCGCCCAGCAAGTTAATATCTCAGCACCCTTCTCTTGGACCGCCTGGGCTCAAATAGTCTTAATGAGTTTAATTGCCTGCAGGTACTACGTCGGGAACACTCCCACAACCAGCTCTGTAACAAAACACGATCTGACTAACAGAATGTGACAGTCGATGCTGACCAAAAATGACGTAATGTCCGGCTTTTGAAATCGTGCCAGCTGTCCTCCCCAAACAGAGAGCGCCGAGATGCCAACCTGTGATAAACGAAGCCACTTTCACACACACAACCCGTTTTTTTCCCGGGACATTTCCCCATGTGTGAAAGCCATGACACGGCTAAATCCCGCGTCACCTTACACGTGAATTTACCAGGATATGTGTGTGAAAGGGGCTAAAGTTGCCTCTGGAAAATGTATTCACGTTGTGAGCTGCATAGATTCCCTTAGTTGTAGCCTCTGCGCACTCTTCCACGTGTGGTAAACATACGCTATGTGGAGGTGCAACATACATGTGAGCACGTGTAGTATACCTTGGAGGTTCCAATACAGCCCACGGGTCGATCTGGACGCCCACTCAGGCCCAGTTTTTTGTTGACAGCCAGGAAACGGTAAGCCTGTGGGTAGACAGGCAAAGCCATGTTAATGAACATGTATAGCATTGTGGGTGGGAGGTCATTCAGTCCCCAGCTGAGAAATTCCATTACCTTTGTATGGCAGCGCTACCACCCACTGGTATTGCTATTATCATTAATGTTTATGAGATGTGGCGCTAATGAAAAGGTCCCAAGCACTCCATTAGCAGCGTTCTAGGCAGATCCCCGTGGGGCTTAAGGCGCAGTATTGTTGATACGTAACATGGGAAATGTGAGCGCATTGAACAGAGAAAATAACACTCTTCATCATACATGCCACAGCCTTACGTTGAAGCAAATTATAGGAAGATTGTACTTCACCTGGCAGTCCAATTTTGATAAATTTTTAAGATTAGGTATACAGGGAGTCCTCAGGTTACGATGTCCTTGACCTATGACTTTCTGACGCCCACGCCTCGTCCACCATAAAGTCCCCTTTACCATATTTTCTGTTTAGCTATTTCATAGTGCTTGTCTGTATTTGAATAACGTTGCGTTTTTCGCCCTCATATTTCACATGATGACCCCAGAAGAAGAAAGCTGGGTCTTTTAGGTCAGCCAAAAGAATAGTAGTTGCTATGTACCATAATTTTCGGACTATAAGCCGCTACTTTTTTCTTTCATTTTGAATCCTGCGGCTTATAGTCCAGTGCAACTTATTTGTTGATTTATTTAGGTTTATAGGTAACACTTCATTTGACAGCAGCATCATAATACTGTCATAAGACCGTCATAATTACGACACAACACTATCATGGGCATTACTGAATGCTTATGACAGATGTCATTAAGTGTCAGCCAGCAATGTCCCTAACTCCATTTATGTCCAGCTAGGATCTTTTACATAAATTCAAAAGTCAGATAATTAGCCGTATAACACTAAATGACATCTGTTTTAAGCATTTATTAATGCTCATGACAGTGTCATGTGATTATTATGGCGGTCTTATGACAGTCTTATGACGCCGCTGTCAAATAAAGTGTTATATAAATACCATAACAAGCAATTAATGAAACAACTGGAACAGTGACTGAAGAAATTAGCACAGAACATGAATTTTGATTGTTATTTACATCTGTAGCGCGACAACACATGTTAGGAGGCATGATGGACAACAACAGTGTTGACAGCAGGTGGCACAGAGGTTGACTGCACAAGGGAGCAGTGATGGCCAAATGAAGCTTCTTGGAGCAATGAATGGTGGCTAATTTGGTCTTAAAGTGTTACCAGTTAGTATCTTCTAGTTTAAATATCCCATAATACAGTAAGGACAACTGCGCCTTATAGTCCAGGGCGGCTTATCTATGAACAAATGCCATTTTTGTGCAAATGTGGTGGGTGGCGGCTTATAGTCAGGTGTGCCTTATAGCGCGAAAATTACGGTAAATGAAGCTTACATCATATAAAGAACGGAGACACTGATGAACGGTAAAGATATGCTACATTCAGACCAACCCTAAATCATCACGTGAAAAAGTCTAGCTCAAGGGCCTTGGTTTGCATAGGGATTGTAGGGACATACAGTGGGGAGAACAAGTATTTGATACACTGCCAATCCATTGGCAGTGTATCAAATACTTGTTCTCCCCACTGTAACACTGCCAACTTTTCAAGATGCTCAAATTGTCCCCACCAACTTTTAAGCAACCTTATTTGTAAAATACAAGTATAATGACCTCGGTTATGGAGGTAATTTAGATTGTCTTCCTTTATGGTGTAAGGATATAATTGACACTACTATTATTAAACTGAATTATTTTCAATAGGTTCAGATCTACATTTGCACCTTTCACTTGCTGAATGTTCCAGTCCATTTTTTTTTTTTTTAACTTCACACATCTGGTTGGCTGAAAGACGTGACCCCCCCTCTGTGTTTCCTGAGCTTCTTTCTTTATACTTAGTATTTTTGACGTAAATCTCAACTTTAACAATGAAATCAGACTTTTGCAGAACTTGGTCTTAAGTCCAGGACTCCCTGTATATCCTCCATGAAAGGCTTTCATTCAGCACAGGGCCTGAGTAATTTGGTGCCCTAGAAGAAGGTTTAGCTAGGCACCCCCGAAAATGACAGTACGATATACATATATATCGCGGAAAACACAGACAACACTGCTCTTGCACTCCTCTTTAAAAGAAACTGCTGGATTTTAAGCCAAAACAACTGTTATGTTTGATAGAACAATATGTCTATACGCTGCCATAGCAGATTCATGGCGCATTAATCCCACAAACTATTTTTAATTTGTCCGTTTTACCCTGAAAACCCCTGTTTACAGACGTCGTGCAACCGCTTTTGTTTCAACCCAGCCATAAAATGAAGGTAGTTATATTTATTATTCAAACTGTCTGTCGTTTTTAGCTTAGAATCATTAATTGATGTCTCATATTTCGTTAAAAAAAAAAAAAAAAAAAAAAAAAAAGACTTAAAAAAATTATTCACTCGCATATTTTAAACTTTTAAACAAATTATGTCACAATGAAAAAATCGGCGTCTGTAAAAAAGTCACGAGTATCTACCTCATAACTATCGCTTAATTGTATTTTTTTTTGTTACTGTCGCATTTTTAAATAATAAATAATCTATCCAAACAAAGAAAAATTGAAAAAAAAAGTTTCAAAGAGTAAATATATGAAAAAGAACATCTTGACCACTCCTTGATGTCTGCGAGTTCTGCATCGCGACCCTTGTTATATTGCCATGTTTCACCCATAAAATCCCCCCAAAATCCAGATGTGGCCATTCACAGCTGTGTCTTGACACTCAGTGATACATGCTACATGGAGTTTTTGGGTCGAAACAAGGTAAGTACGCGTTAATATCTCGTTAAAGTCATGGCGTCTGTAATTCTGCTCTCGCGTGGTCTCACCTCCAGATAGGGTTATGCTGTTTAAAAAAACTTTTTTTTTTTTCAAAAATGCCCTCCTGTTCAAAATTTTCTTTCCCCAGAAAATGAAGATTTTAAGCTTTCCAATGATGTATCAAACATGCATATCAAACAATTTTGAAATTTGGCCAAATTGGGGGTCTCAGAGCGGAACTTCAAGTCACATGAGTGTTTTCCGGCATATACATACCTGTCAACCCGGGGCCGTTGGCAATCTTACGAATAGTGACGTATGCCCTTACAAATTGGTGACTAATCTTACAACGTCGTAAAAAGCGTGCAATATGAAACAAAAATAAAACTAATTTTTTAAAATAATATGAATTTATTAGTATTATTGTCACATATAATCTGGTAAAGTCAAAGAACAATCAATATCTTCAGCTACATCAGGATTAACAGTGACTTCTGTTATAATTGTATGAAGTACTTTTGGCAATTTCTATCATGTCTTTTGAGGGCTGCACTTCATGGCACTTCAGCTCGCAATTCAGTTTGACTTGAAGGTAGTTCGTTAGTGTGTCCAATTATAAATTAAAAAGGTCAATTGATAAAATTAACTTACCGATGCAATCTTTGAGTCAGGGAACATTTCGTTTGCTAATTCTGAGACGTGATCAGCAATAGTTGCGGGCAAATTGTGTTTGGCTTCAATTTGGCAAAATAAAATCTCCGCTTTCGTCACTTTTCATTCTGCATACTTCATCTTTATGATCAGTGTTGTTAATCTTACTTTTAAAACATAATTAATTACAGTTACAAATTACTTCTTCCAAAAAGTAATTGAGATAGTAACTCAGTTACCTGAATGTAAGAGTAATTAGTTACTTGGCAAAGTAACTGATGTTACCTTTCATGTTTTTTCATTTTCTCCATTAAAAAAAAAAAAAAAAATCATAGTAACCCTCGTTATGTTTGGAAGTCATTTAATGTTGTGAATCAACCGTTAAATTTGTTAAAATTGCTCCCTTTTTTGCATTAGCTCCCTTCTGTCTACTTTCGTCTTGTGAAAGTTTTAAAACTCTTTGATCATTTAAAGATAGATTCAAGTCAAGATTTTGCCGATTTAGGAGTATTTTAGATAAAAAGTTACTTAGGTTAGCTAGGAAGGTTCACTACAACAGAGCCTTTGTGAGAAGTCTACTGCTTTAAAATGGCGGCTGTTTACCAACGCCGCCTAGTCTGTCATTTTGCATGTAGTTCTATATGCATGTGATATCTAGGCGTAGATTGTAGGCTGTCGGCTACAGTCAGGAAATATTGGAGCCACATAGCCTAGCATCGCGTTTGCTACAGCGTCACAACAAACACTCTTCTCTCTCCGTGTCTGACTTTTCTCACGTCATTCAACCAACGTAACTCATAGTAACGCACATTGTCTCGTTGCCGAAACGGTGACAAAATCCGAACGGAGAAAAAAAAACAAAACAGAATGCACGAAAAACGTACAGATTTTAAACGTACGGTGTACACATTTAAAAATCAGTGCTCACTTGTACAAATTACGCCGAAACCTCACAACTTGACAGGTATGTATATATTTCTATATGTATTTTCTGTATATATTGTATTTTCACAACTTCAAGGGTGTTCGTCTGCCACTGTTTATGGTTCAGAACACAAGTTAGACATTCACTTTTTCATTGCGCTAGCCGCTAACACAGTGAGATGATGCACAGCTTCTCCACCTTGATATGTTACAAAATATTCTGAAAGCATACCACGATTTTTTCCCAGAGCATTTCTTTTCCCCCTAAAGCAATTTGGCCCCCCCTCCACTAGATGACGCCCTAGGCAAATGCCATGCCTTGCCCGGGGCCAGCCTTTATTCAGCAGAACGTTAAAAGGGAAGCATATACCAATCCTGTTAACTGAATTCAGACATTTGTGATGTGAAAAAGCATTTCACTCCATCCTGATTTTTTTCCCTTCACAGTTTAATACAGGTATTACGAACGCGGTTACGAACGAGTTCCATTCCTATGCTGGTGACTTAACCTTAATTTCTGTGTAAATTGGGTTTAACCCTTTAAGTACCCCTAAATACCCCCTAAATCTCAAAATAACTGTTTGAAAGTACTGTGTTGTATTTTGTTCACGGATGGAGGATACACTGCCCTTTGTTGGGAGTGTTGGGTCTGGCTGGACTCTTGCCTTGTATTGACTGAGGAGCAGACTCGTCTGACATGGCTATAAGGACAGCTCCACTCTGGTTTGGCCCACATAAGGCTGTAAATTGTTTCAGCTAATATATGCTTGTGTATGTGTTTGTAATTAAGTTTAGAGCTACAATTTGTGGAGTTATGTGTGAGCGATTTGCTATGTCATAGCCAGTGTTGGGCACTTTACTTTAAAAAAGTAATTAGTTATAGATACTCACTACCTCTTCCAAAAAGTAACTGAGTTAGTAACTGAATTACTCAATAATAAAAGTAACTAGTTACCAGGGAAAGTAACTATTTCCATTAATTTAAAAAGAAGTTGTTGTATGTCAAAGAATTTGAAATTTTCTGAGCAGTATTCTAGTCAGTTGAATAGAGAAGAACAGACAGGTAGTTGTGTTATAGAACCTTGTAATATTTATTGCACCTCACCAGCAACAGATTTATCCTACACTTGAAGGGCAACAAAAATAAACAGATTTGAATTGCTTACCACAGATGTCGACAAAAGTTTTGCCCTGGGACATAAATTACACTTTACATGCCAGTACTTTCCTTTAATTTTGACCAAATAGTGTTTATATCTCTACCTCGTAAAGGACACATTTTCCTCTGAATGCTCTGCCATCATATCCCTCTGCATCTGTTTTGCGTGTGTGTGTTTGCCGCACGCTGTTCCGGCTTGTGTGTGAAAACACCGGCTCTGAAGTACGTGCACTTTTAGGCTCGAGCGTTTACGTCACAGTATGGTGGGATCACCTGAGATTTGACAACAACGCAGCCATATTGGAAGCAGGTCTGGCTCGCGGGACATTAAACTTTAACTTGCCAGTTCGATAAAGAGACAAACTCGTTACTAAGGCAAAGAAAAGATATGTGATCAAACTAAAGAATGTGAACAATGTTGACCCTTACGAGCAAGCCGAAGACAAATGGAGTAAAGATGTCAACGGGCTTCCACAATTATGCGAATGGACATTGTGCTGTATTTATTGTTTGGTGTATGTTACTAAAATCATCAGCAATTCCGAAATTACAAATCGCTACAAAGCTACGAACAGTTTTGCTGCGGATGGGTGCAGGACCTGCACATTATGACCGTATCAAACGGCAACTCCATCGTTCTTGCAAAGGTAGGCTATGTGTGTTTACTATTTTCATTGCCATGAACCTGAACGCACCCAAAGTCTTGGATGACAAATAAACAGAGCAAAGTAGACTCGCTACGGCTGGTAGTTTCTTCAATTTATTCAAAGTAAGTAAAGCACCGCTTTTGACCGTCAGTAACGGTAACGGCGTTGTAACGGCGGAAAAAATGATTAGTTAGATTACCCCATTACTGAAAAAATAACGCCGTTATGTAACGGCGTTATTTATAACGGCGTTATTCCCAACACTGGTCATAGCAGCTATGAGATAAATGAGAATTGCAATTACATTAGCATTTGCAGCGGATTTTTGTTAGGCAAACCAGGTTTATTTACTCTACTAATTTTACATATTGGTCAGACTCGTTGGATGTTTGAACACCAATTGTTTCGTGTCAAGTGTTTCCTTGTTAAATTAAGTGTTGTATTGAACATGTGTGTACATATATGTGTTACAGCTAGGGCTATCCCAAACGACTAATTTCCTCCCGATTATTCAGCCGACTATTTTTACGATTAGTCGACTAATATAATAATTTTATTTATTTATTTTTTTTTACTATTTTAATCATGAAATTTTTGTTGAAGCTTATTAATTCCCAAAAAACATTTAACACCTAAATTCTTTATTAACGTATAAATAAATAACATAACTCAATATAATAAATAATAATAATAATAATAAAAAATCAATAATAAATCACAAACAATTAGGTCAAATGATGCTGGCATTAACTTGTGCAAAAAAAATGTAAACGTATACGCTGAGACTTCACTTCTTTAACAGGAGTCAAAACAATTGTTACTCTTTTTGTGGTATGTCATCGTCTATATTGTTCTAAATGTAAAAATGAATTGCAATGTCCCGGACAACCATTTTCAGAATACTTTGTGTGAGTTCAGATGCTTTTTCTGGTGTTCCGCATTTTTGGGGGAGGGGAAAAACTTGTTCAACTTTTGCTTTAACCTGAAAATGGATAAAGTAGAGGGCACACTGAAATATTACCACAACTATTTTGAATGAGAGGCATACATACTCACAGTAACAAAAATTAAATATATAGTATTAATTTTATAGTATACTACTATACGTATATACACAATGATACTTTACAATATAAAGTAACTAACATTAGTGCAGTCATGGATTACAGTAAGCAGGCCAGTGCTGTTTCCATATATATTTTTATTATATTATGTATATACAGGACGTATGTATATATTTTCCCCCCCAAATGGGAGCTTCCATGATCCTAATAAATTTAATAAATAATAAATAAAAAATTTTAAAAAATTATTATATAATTATATATATATATATATATATATATATATATATATATATATATATATATATATATATATATATATATATATATATTAATTAATTATTTTATTAAATAAAAATGCACGTTGATACGATGCACATAAACGTAACTTCCATTTTAAAAAATCGTTAGAAAGTTGTTATGGACTTGCAATCCGCTAGCTTGTTGTTTCTTGTTGTATTCGAAAATTATACTTGGGTGACGGCGCTTCAAGTGTTCGTTCATAGCCGACGTGGTACCGTGGTATGCGAGCTCAGCTTAGCAAAGAGTACACACAGTGGCACCCTCCATATTTTCCTTGAAATTATTCCAGGCTCTGGCTATTCTGGTCCACTTTTTGGCTTTATGGCACTTTCACGTGTCACCAATTCTGCCCATTTTGGTAATTGGCGGTGTTTTCAACTCCTCGCCGTAGTGAGGAGTGAACCGGCGACTCACTTGGCTCGTTGTCGTCGGTTCGGCCAATTTCCTCCTCAGGAAGGCGGTGGTGTGCATAAAACTTTTATTGACCAAAACAAAAACGTAGGGGCTGCAGCCACTGAACTACGCGCTACCCGCGCACTTTCCCAACTCAACGATCTCACTCCCTCTCTCTCGCTCGCCCACTTTCTTTCTCTTTACTCAATCTGACAATGCCGGTCACATTGAAATAAGAGCGGCCCCATTGGGGGTGTTTGTCACAACTGCTTGCATCGCGAGCGCCCGCCATTCTAAACTTTATCCCCATGTAATTTTTTTTTTAACCAGTCGTTACCCGTCGACGGTATGTTTTGCCCGTCGACGCATTTAAGTCATCGATGACGTAGACAACGTTGACTAGTCGGGACAGCTCTAGTTACAGCTTTACAAACTGTCAAAAGTGAAGGAAGTAAAAAGCTGAAAAAAACGAAATCAAGTGTTTTTCCGATCTCTTTAGCGATATTTTGGCCCACTCTTGCTTGGAGAATTCTTTTTATTCAACGACATTGGAGGATTTTTGAGAATAAACAGCCTTTTTGGATGGACAATCAACAACTTTATTGTTATACAATATAGTGCCTATACTCAAATTGTGCTTTAGGCCAACCATATTCGTGGGCTAGCTCTGAAGGGTCAAGACACATTTAGACAACGGAACATTTCAACGAGGTTATAAGGTTCTTCTAGAAAAGTGCAAAGTAGGGTAAAGGTGGCGGCTGCTTTCTTTAATGTAGCTCCGACGCATTTAAAGATGCTGTCGAGTGGAGCAAAGACCAGTGTTTCTCTCTGCAGCTAAAAAGCCTCTTTTCTGTCATGGCCTGTCTGAAAGCACCAAATCAGCGGATGCAAAGAGAGCCGAGATGGACATCGATTCCAACCCCCCCGCCCCCCATCCCTCGACTTGGAGGTGTGAAATCCTCACCTGCTATGTGAGCCGAATACATCAGGCATACACCTTTATTGCCCTTGAGATAGACTTGGAATGCTACACTTGTAGGGGGTGCAGTATCTATGACATTTTCACTCAGGTGACCTATATAACCTGTACAACTCAAGTGAAATAAACAAGCGAGTTTTTCATTGCATAAGCTTGCACACCCTCCTAGAGAAGGGCAGGAATTCAGAATTCAGCCAATGTTACTCACATTAAATTCCATACACAAAGAAAACTATGTAAATATATAAGCAATTTCAAGCTGAATTTATCGTCATATGTTCTCTTGAAGATGCACTCTGATTGTACTCCTGCTGCCACTTCACTCTCAAGAACTGCAGTTCACCAAGAACATCAAAAGGTGGTACTGTGCTCCTCTGGTGCAAATCCTCTGCAAAGCACACGGTCGCTTAAAGGTTGTTCCAATTAAAATTAAACACACTTAGAAGTAAGTAAAGAGCAGAACTGTGTATTAACCCAAAAAAAGCTGTTCACTGAGGATGAAGCAGAATTGCAAATGTGGCGCACACTCATACACACACGTACACGCAGGGAGGTGAGCACAACCTCTGCACCCGACTCGGCTCCCTTGTGGAGAATAGCAATGAGGCAGCTGGTCAAGGCGAGTTTAATTCACACAAGTGCGTGACATCACGAGAGAGGCCATAGTATGAGGAGTTTGAGGCTCTTGTGTCGGCAAATATTAGGTGGGGTTTGTTTTGTTTGTTTTACCCTTTGCAAGGAAGGGGAGATGAACGGTGCAGTGGAAAAGGTCTTTTGATTGGCACAACTGGGACCCTTTTGTGATCACAGAATGCTTAGGTAGTCAGCAGATAGGTCAGTAGTTCGGGGAGTTCTTCTCAAACAGTGGTTCAGTGGTAAGTCAAGACTTGGTTCTTAACAGCACAGTGGTTCTTAACTCATTTGCTCCCAAAAACGTATAAATACGTTCTATTTTTAATTGTTTCAGTGTCCCAAAGACGTATTTATACGTCTTGTACATTTTTTTTTTTTTAACAAGCGACATCTCTGGGTTCTGATTCAAGTTAGCTCCAAAGCACAATAAAACTGGCCAATGGATGGCAGTAGCGCATTCGGTAAGACCCGCAACCCGATTCAACGGCAATTTTTTAAATTAATTACGTTAAAATATTTGACGCAATTAACGCACATGTCCCGCTCAGACAGTATTCTGCCTTTTGGTAAGTTTTACAGCAAGGTTTTTTGTGCTGTCTAACAGCGAACTCTTGTGGTCGCTTTGCGACATGGTTTATTGCTTTCTTGCCAGTTCAATATGGCTGCACGACGTCTCGGGCTGACGCCTACGTTGTAATGTTGTGCTTACATGATCCTTGGACAAGATTTGTCCGAAAGTATGGTTGTTGTAAAGAATGTACATATTATGTTAGTAAGCGAAATGTTATATTTTTTGTATGAGACGCTTTTTGTTTATGTTTAGTGAACCTGTATAGCGTGCTAAGCTAATGTTGTTGCTAATGCAATGCTTGTGTACTTTTTTTTTGTAGTTTCACTACGGTCTAAAGAGGACAGTGGTTTGAGGCCATTTTATTAATAAATCAGATGAAAAAGGAAGAAGTCTGATTATTAAGGCGTCGTTCATTAGCTGTCTAGCTTTGGAAAAAGTAGACGCTTCGGAGTGAGGACAGCATAGACAGATTTAAATGACAGTAGAGTGAAATGCCCACTACAGTCCTTATATACCATATGTTGAATGTATATATCCATCTCGTGTCTTATCTTTCCATTCCAACAAATTATTTTACAGAATATATATATAATTTACAGAAAAATATGGCATATTTTATAGATGGTTTGAATTGTGATTAATTACGATTAATTAATTTTTAAGCTGTAATTAACTCGATTAAAAATTTTAATCGTTTGGCAGCCCTAAAATGTATGCTTTCACAGAAAGCTCAATTTCTCTGTTTTTTCACCAAAAATTGGAAAATTGCTCAAAGTCAGCTATTTTCTAATGCTGATTTCTAAAGAATGGAAAAAGACGGCACATATAGGACAATTTTGAAATTTGGCCAAATTGGGGGCTCAGAGCGGAACTTCAAGTCACCTGAGTGTGTTCCGCCATTTATATAAAATTATATATTAATAAAAAGTTAATTAAAACCAAATTAATAAAATAAATACAATCATTAATACAATTACAACTGATGAAAAGAGAAATATACCTTGGTTATGGCCACCAGTAACAATCTTAAACTGTTGCTTTTATTTCATTTCAAAGTATTTAAATGAGTGCCCTATAAAGGAATAAGGGTGATGTTTGTTAGTACAATAAACTAGTGACTAAACATAATTTTAAATCAAGGAAGGTAAACCATATTGCTAAAGTATCAATGTCATTGAGGTGAGTCAACACTTGGTTTAAATCTGGATGTTCTCCTCTATGTTGCGCTGCATGTTCCTCTAAAGTGTACAGTGTGCTCGCACGGTCAGCTTTCATCTGTTCAGAAGGATTACACAAGCGGTGGTCTGAAGCTCAGGAATAGTCCATTAAGCGGCAGGCAGAAAATCGAAAAGTGCCTTTACAGTTATCCACTCTACAAAGTGCTCTATTAATTTGTAGTCTGTGCTAAATCCCGCCGCTTGCTCCATGATTCTCACTCTAACCCGGAGGCGGGTAAACAACGTGCAGAGTGAATTTCACACTAAAAGGCATTGACAAATGCAAAGAAACTTTGACAAAGTACCAATGGTGGTCGACAACTACACATGTGATGTTTTTCTTATTCTTCATCAGCATCATTGATCATGAACTTCATGATCTCCTAAATCATCTGAATGCAGAGAAAATTATTGATCATGTACCGTGGAAGGAGCTGTATAGATCCATAAGGACCCTACTCGTGTGATGCACACATTCACACAGGCAGGAAACGCTCTGCTTGATAATTGGTATCGGCAATCAACAACAATCACAAGTTGAGAGCTGCTGGGAGAATGTTTTTCAAAAGCTCCCCATTCTGAATTTTCTTCAAATATAGATGCTATCTCATGTGATGAAACGCAGTATCAAATTTCTTGAATTCTGAATTTTGTTTTCCATGAACTGACGTAGATTTGCCAGCAAGTGAAGGAATAATAAGTACCCTGGATGCAAGGGTTTGCATAGGGACGGTAGGGACATAACACTACCAACATTTCAGGATGCTCAAATTGTCCCCACCAACTTTTAACCCTTGAGAGTCGAAGGACGCGCCGGCGCGTCCTCAGCGCACGTCGTTTTTGAAGCGCCCTCACGTTTTAATTATCGTTGCTTGGTCTCGTTTTAAAGTGCGGAAGTTGCGGTTTACTCTCGTTATTATTTGAAGTCAATCGACCAACTCAAACGTGAGATACTGTCATTTAAGTTTTATAGTTTTATTGTCCTCTCAAAAAACATTAAAACGCTGCATGGATCATTTGTTTATGTCTATATTTCCATCATTTCTTGTCCTTTTTCAAAACGGAAGCTCCATGAAAAAAACACAAATCAAACGAACCCTTTCGAAGTCACAGTGGAAGCACAAAATGCGTTTTTTTTAAATAAATATAACTGCCGTGCGAGGTTCTACCGAACGAGAGGGAGGAGTGTTCCGAAAGCAGCGAGGTGGCGAGCGACGGCCGTTTGGATCGAGCAGCGACTTTGTGTGACTTAGAGAATGAACGGAAAACTACATTTAGCGCAAGCAATTGTGCTTATTTATCAACTTGAGGAAGAGGATGGTCCAAATTCGTCATCATCGTCTTCTTCGGAAGAGTCCTCGAGTGAAGATAGTGACGGATTTGAACACGTGGGTGACGCCATCGACGAGAAGAGGTAAGCCAACTCACTTTTTTTTTTTTTTTATGCTGAAAAAGTTTCTTTTGAAAGTTTCTTTTGATATTGCAAGACAAAGTTAATTTTGATGCAATATAAGTGTGTGTTTATGTATATAATAATAAAATGTGCATATCAGATCAAAGTCATACGTGCACTGTGGGTATCCCAGGCAGGAATTTATAATTTGTGGTGTTCTTCTTTCTATATGAAGATTAGGGATGTAGCACATATTCAGCTATGGTATTCTTTCTATTGTCATACATATAGATTTCCATTATTATTTATTGCTGTATATATTTTTATTTTATACTTTATTATTTTCATAAATACTGACTTTTTTTCATGTACATTTATAGTGACAATGAAAGTAAAGTGAAATGAAAATGGAAGGGTGGAAAGAGGACCGACACCCCATGGAAGTGTGGGCTGTGTGATGTAGCCCTGTGTCTAATTCCAGGACGAAACTGCTTTTCGGAGTCGCATGCCTGAAAAAAATTTAACTTGTTTATTGTAAATATTTTTGAAATACTTTTTTTCCCAATGTTATATATATATATTTTTCCCCCACAATCAATCTTCTCAATTTGTGTATATAAATGTGTGTTCAAGAAGCTTGATTGTGTGTACATAGTTTTCATCAGGTGATGGGCCGCAATACCTAAACTCATAAAGAGATGGCCTCTAAACACTTTTTGTGTTAGATGGTATATATTTTTTCACTGTTCTTCACTGTTTGGTCTGCTGTATTTAACCTGTTTTGACTAGAGCATGTATAAAGGCAAAAAACGCCTATGGCTATACCTGTTGTTTATGTTGAATTGTCAAATATAGGACTATTTATTCTAATTTTTTTTGGTTGAATGTTCATCCTAACATGTTGAATAAATATTACAAAGTTTCAAAACGGTTCGTTACGCATGTTTGGTTGTCAATTGGACATCAATATTAAAAATTTTGACAAAACGATTTTGGAATTTTTGGTCTTTTTGGGCCCAAAATGATGATTTATAATTGTTCAGTGAAGGAAACAACAGTTTGGACATGAAGTTCAAGGTGTCACAAAAAAAGGGACCAAACCAGGCCATCGTAAACAATTCTTTCTTTGAAATATAAAGGCAACTTCAAAGGCCTGCAAAATCAGACAAAATAGGCCCAGACCTTAAAGGGTTAAGCAACCTTATTTGCATTATATAATGACTTTAGTTATATAGGTAATTTAGAATGTCTTCCCAAACGTAAGAATAGAATTGACCCTACAATTATTAAGTGATTTGCATTATGTTTAGACTTAGATTTACATCTTTTGACTTAACGAATGTGCTGGTTCATTTTTTTCCCCTCAAACCCACGCTTGATTGGCTGATGACTTCACCCGCCACCCCCCAACACACGCACTCACAAAAATGCAACATGTCAACAACATGCCACCTCCTCTGCCGCCTTCGAATTTTTTTCAACCAGTAGCAGTAGCAGCCACTGCAAGTAATGTAGAAAGAAATCAATGTTGAGGAGGTGGGGAACACACTACTAATTATGCTACTAAAAGAGTCAACATTAAACTGTGTGAATTTGCTAACCTGCAGAATACAAGTAGGAAGCTGTTAACATTTATTAGACTTACTAATTTTTTTTTGTTGATCCCTGATAAGAATTTTTTTCAGCTATATTTAATTTCTTTATTTAGACACACAATGTTGAGTGGTCTTAAGACAAATGTTTATTTTTTGCATTCCTGGATAGTTAAGAGATGATTAACACGTGTATGTAATATAATTTATGTTAGGGCTACGGTAGATATCACATATATATGGAACTAAATGCGAAATGAAAGTAGACGGCAGCGTTAGAACATGTATAAAGAACTAGATGCAAAATGACAGACTTGCGGGTGTTAGTAAACAGCCGCCATTTTAAAGCAGTAGACTTCTCTAAAAGGCTCTGTTGTAGTGAACCTATAATAATATAGGTAATAATTAACATTTTATCTAAAAAAAATCCTAAATCGGCAAAATCTTGTTTTAAATCTATCTTTAAATGATGAAATAGTTTTAAAACTTTAAAACGTGTGCCACAAAAGATGCGCATGCTGAAAAGCACCTCATACCCACTGTGAAGTATGGGGGTGGGTCAGTGATGCTGTGGGGCTGTTTCGCTTCCAAAGGCCCTGGGAACCTTGTTAGGGTGCATGGCATCATGAATGCTTTGAAATACCAGGACATGTTGAATCAAAATCTGTTGCCCTTTGCCCGAAAGCTGAAGGTGGGTCATCACTGGGTCATACAGCAAGACAATGACCCTAAAAATATGACCAAATCTACACAGAAATGGTTCACCAGACACAAAATCAAGCTCCTCCCATGGCCATCTCAGTCCCCAGACCTTGTTTTGTTGGCAAAAGGGGGTTGTACAAAGTATTAACACCAGGGGTGCTAATAATTGTGGGACACATTATTTGATGTCAAATAATTATTTCTTTATGTGGGATTTTTTCCCCCACTGAGTGAATGCACTTGTATTGAAGGTTGGATTTTTCTCTTTTTTTCCATTAAGTTCCCATATTATTTAGAAAAAATATGATTAGAAAAACACAAAACACATAATTATTATAAATCCAATAATCATGGAGGGCACTGTATACTGTATATGTTCACCACATGTATACACGGTAGTGTATACATATATAGACACACTTCGAAGAGGTCTGAAAGATAAATGCATTTCCACTCATAGAGATATAATCTTACCAAAAAAAAAAAAAAAATCCAGAAATCACATTGCATGATTTTTAAAATAATTTATTTGTAATTTACTGTGGTTCATAAATATTTGTACCCCTGAGAATCAGCAATAATTATGACACTCAAAGAGTTGTCAGTCTACGTTAGAAAAAACACCACCTTTGCCCCATGAGTAATCACCCACCCACCACCCGTTTGAGCTCAATATTGTCACCTGTGCACCCCACAGTCAGTTATAAAACAACTGCTAGCATGGGCAAGACCAGAGAATGTAGTGTCGAATGACACTAGAGAAAAAAATGTTGAGCTCCACAAAGGTGGAAAAGGCTATGGGACAATTGAAAAGCAGCTTGGTGAGAATAAATCAACAGTTGCAGTAATTGTCAGTTAATAGAAAAGGCTAACCATGACTGATAATGTACCTCAGACTGGGGCTCCATGTAAATCTCTCCTTGCGGGGCATCACTCATGATGAGAAAAGTGAGGGCTCAGCCTAGAACTACACGGCAGGAGCTGGTCAGTGACCTAAAGAGAGCTGGATTCACAGTTTCAAAGGCTACTGTCAGTAGAACACTACGGCGCAAAGGTTTAAAATCATGCATTCCTCTGAAGGTTCCCCTGTTGAAGCCAGTACCGTATTTTTCGGACAAAAAGTCACAGTTTTTTTTCATTGTTTGGCTGGGGGTGCGACTTATACTCTGAAGCGACTTGTGTGTGGAATTATTAACACATTATTATATCATTTCACATGTTATTTTCGTGTTTTGGAGTGACACTGATTGTTTGGTAAACTTGTTAGCATGTTCTTTATGCAATAGTTATCTGAATAACTCTTAATAGCAATGTTATATTAACATACCGGCCACGTTCACATTTCGTTGTTCATGCATCATGTAACATTATCATTAGGGTTGTTCCGATCATGTTTTTTTGCTCCCGATCTGATCCCGATCGTTTTAGTTTGAGTATCTGCCGATCCCGATATTTCCCGATCCGATTGCTTTTTTTTTTTTTTTTTGCTCCCGATTCAATTCCAATCATTCCCGATAATTTTTCCCAATCATATACATTTTGGCAATGCGTTAAGAAAAAAATGAATAAAACTCGGACGAATATATACATTCAACATACAGTACATAAGTACTGTATTTGTTTATTAGGACAATAAATCCTCAAGATGTAGAGCTGTCCCGACTAGTCGACATAGTCGACGTCATCGATGACGTAAATCCGTCGACGAACACGACATCCCGTCGACGGTTAATGAAGGGTTAAAAAAATATATATGCGTGGAAAGTTCAGAATGTCGGATGCTCTGTATGCAAGCTGGGAAATGGGCGGCACAAAGCCAAAAAAGCGCACCAGCGTGTCCAAAACACTGACTTATTTCAAAGAAACAACGGAGGGTACACTCTTCTGTCCTGTCTCTTCAATGCCAAGCTTGACTGCACGTCGGCCGTGAATTTAACACCTCAAGCGCCGTCACCCAGTTTTTTTTTTTCATTTTTTGTACACCAGAGGGTGCTGTCGCCTTACTGAATAATAATGTTTCATTGACAATGGGCTTATAAGTGCTATTAGTATTGTCCTTAATGCTAACTGAAAGGTTTACTTCATGTTATGGTTTATTTTATGGTATAGAAAATTATATAAGGTTAAAAGGTCATAAATATATACAGTATATACAAAGATTACACTCAAGGGAGAGATTGTCAATGATAAGGTAATAAATTAAGGTAAAGGCAATTCATTGATATATAAATAAGGTTTAAAAGGAAAAAGGTGAAAAGTTTTTGTTAATTTCTAATTGTGTTGTTTTATTTGTGTGCACCGTAGCTTTTACGGTGTGATTACATCAAGGATGGAATAAAAGTTGTAAACCATCAGTTTAAGAGACCACCTTTTCAATCGGGATGCTACACTAGTTAATTCTATCAGCATTTGAACTCATTGTTTATTTGTGATTTATTATTGTTATTTACGTGTTTATTTGTACTTTAATATATAATTTAAGTGTTCCAATATGTTTTTTGTGAATTGATAAGCGTCAACAAAAATTTCATTGCTAAATTAGTAAACAAAAACCAAAAAAAAATTTTTTTTTTAATTATTAGATTAGTCGACTAATCGTAAAAATAGTTGGCTGACTAATCGGGAGAAAATTAGTCGTTTGGGACAGCCCTATCAAGATGGCATTTACATTATTAACATTCTTTCTGTGAGAGGGATCCACGGATAGAAAGACTTCTTAAAGGACAAATGTAACTTTGTATATTGTTACTAAATATTGCCATCTAGTGGATTTTTATGAGCTTTCAGTAAATGATAATTCAGCCATTTAACTTCTGCCCAAATGCATGATGGGAAGTGCAACCATGACTTTGCGTAATGGTACCAATTGATATATCTTCTCAGCGTTGGGAAATAAAATAGGGTGTTAAGAAAAAGATCAACAACTACCTTTCATCCCCCCATTGCTTCCCACGATAATTCTGATCGTTGAGAGAGGGATTGTAAGGCTTTAGCCAATTAAAAAAAGGCTTCAAAGGCTGCCAAGATTCTCTCTACTCAGTTTACGTTGCCTTTTAGTTCTATGTATACGTAATACGGTGCCATTATAGAGTGAACGCGACAATGCGTGAGTGGAATGCCGATCGATCGGGACATCTCTATCATACTGTACACTTATTCAGCATGTAGTTTTCTATTGTGTTTTTACTTTAAAATGCCTTTCAAGATAAAATCCAACACATAGAACAGAAATGTTATCAAGTAAATTTCCCCCAAAAATGTGACTTATACTCTGGTGCGGAGTTTTTTTCCTCTTTATTGTGCATTTTTTGGCTGGTGTGACTTATACTCAGGTGCGACTTATAGTCCCAAAAATACGGTACATGTGAAGATTGATGATGAGGGGTCATGGGAGAAAGTCATGTGGTCAGATCAGACCAAAGTACAACTTTTTTGGCGCAAACTTTACTCGTCGTGTGGAGAAAAAATAAGGATGAGTACAATCCCAAGAACACCATCCCCACTGTGAAGTATGGGGTGGAAACCTCATGCTTTGGGGCTGCTTTTAGGCAAAGGGGACAGCGCGGCTGTACTGTATAAAGCAGAGGATGAATGGAGAACTGTATCGTCAGATTTTGAGCAACAACCTCCTTCCCTCAGTCCTGAAGAGACCTCAGTCCTCAGAGACCTGAAGATGAGTCGTGGCTTGATCTTCCAACATGACAATGATCCGAAGCACACAGCCAAGTAGTGGACAAGGAGTGGCTGCGTAAAAAGCATATCATATATACAGTTGTGGTCAAAAGTTTACATACATTTGTGAAGAACATAATGTCATGGCTCTCTTGAGTTTCCAGTTATTTCTACAACTCTACTTTTCTCTGATAAAGTGATTGGAACAGATACTTCTTTGTCACAAAAAATATTCATGAAGTTTGGTTCTTTTATGACTTCATTATGGGTTAACAGAAAAAGTGATCAAATCTGCTGGGTCAAAAATATACATACATGGATCTAAAAAGGGAATCATTGACTTGAATAAGTCAGGAAAGTCACTTGGAGCCATTTCAAAGCAGCTGCAGGTCCCAAGAGCAACAGTGCAAACAATCGTTTCTAAGTATAAAGTGCATGGCACTGTTTTGTCACTGCCACGATCAGGAAGAAAACGCAAGCTATCACCTGCTGCTGAGAGAAAATTGGTCTGGAGGGTGAAGATTCAACCGAGAATCACCAAAAAGCAGATCTGCCAAGATTTACAAGCTGCTGGAACACAGGTGTCAGTTTCCACAGTCAAGCGTGTTTTGCATCTCCATGGACTGAGAGGCTGCCGTGCAAGAAGGAAGCCCTTGCTCCAAAAGCGGCACCTTAAGGCTCGACTGAAGTTTGCTGCTGATCACATGGACAAAGATAAGACCTTCTGGTGGAAAGTTCTGTGGTCAGACGAAACAAAAATCGAGCTGTTTGGCCACAATGCCCAGCAATATGTTTGGAGGAGAAAAGGTGAGGCCTTTAACCCCAAGTACACAATGCCTACCGTCAAGCACGGTGGTGGTAGTATTATGCTGTGGGGCTGTTTTGCTACCAATGGAACTGGTGCTTTACAGAGAGTAAATGGGATAACGAAGAAAGGAGGATTATCTTCAAATTCTTCAAGATAACCTAATGTCATCAGCCCGAAGATTGGGTCTTGGGGGCAGGTCGGTGTTCCAACAGGACAATGACCCCAAACATACATCAAAAGTGGTAATGGAATGGCTAAATCAGGCTAGAATTAAGGTTTTCGAATGGCCTTCACAAAGTCCTGACTTAAACCCCATTGAGAGCTTGTGGACAATGCTGAAGAAACAAGTCTATGTCAGAAAGCCATCAAATTTAACTGAACTGCACCAATTCTGTCAAGAGGAGTGGTCAAAGATTCAACCAGTAGCTTGCCAGAAGCTTGTGGATGGCTACCAAAAGCGCCTAATTGAAGTGAAAATGGCCAAGGGACATGTTACCAAATATTACCGCTGCTGTATGTATATTTTTGACCCAGCAGATTTGATCATTTTTTTCTGTTCACTTATAATAAAGTCATAAAAGAACCAAACTTCATGAATGTTTTTGTGACAAAGAAGTATCTGTTCCAATCACTCTATCAGAGAAAAATCAGAGTTGTAGAAATAACTGGAACATCAAGAGAGCCATGACATTATGTTCTTCACAAGTGTATGTAAACTTTTGACCACAACTGTATATCCAGGAGTGACCTAGCCAGTCTCCAGACCTCAATCCAATAGAAAATATTTGGATGGAGCTAAATCTTCGTGTTACTCAACGACAGCCTGACAGATCTTGAAGATTTGAGTGGAGGAATGGGCCAAAATCCGTTTCCATATGTGAAATCCTCGTGAAGAACTACTGAAAGTGTGTGACCTCTGTAATTGCAAACAAAGGCTTCTGCCCTAAATATTAGCACTGATTTTACATTACGAATACTCATGAACCCCAGTAAATTACAAATAAATTATATAAAAATCATACAGTTTGAGTTCCAGATTTTCTTTTTTTTGTATTATGTCTCTATAAGTGGAAATGCATCAATGATTGAAATTTCAGACCTCTTCCTATTTTCTAAGAGGGTGAACTTGCAAAATCACAAGGGTTGCAAATACTTCTGCTTCAAATGTGCATATTTACAACCTATCACATTGTTTATCAATCATTTATTGGTTTGGTCAATAACACTGAAATATTTGCAAATATTTAGAAAACGATCCATCAAAGTCAAATAGTTTCTAAATAGATTATTAGTCCACTGTCTTTGAGGAATCAGACAATATTAACTTAGAAAAATCTAAAAATGTTTAAGATAGGATAATTCAATTTGTCAATTAATTTTATAATCAACTAGAAACTGCAATTTCGGGAGAAATTACACACCTTGGTCTTTCCTCTGTGGTGATACAGATCTTAGCCCCACTCAGGTCTATCAATAGAATGGATCATAATGCCAGTCATTGGCACAAAACAAAGTAAAAGCCATTAGAAATGAATGGGAGAATTGGACGTCCATGGACGTCAATGGCGGCACCTTTCATAATTGTTAATGGAATCGGGGAAGTTTGGGGGACACGTCCTAATGATATCTAGTCATTTTCTGTTGATTTGGGGAAAAAAAAAAATTACCATTGAAAATGAATGGGAAAAATTTTGGACGTCCATGGACGTCAATGGTATCAACTTACATAAGCGTCAATGGAATCCAAGTACATTGGCATCAATAGAATGAACAAACATGAAGAAATGCCTTTGGAAATGAATGGGAAGTTTGGACGTCCATGGACGTCAATGGCATCACCCCCCATAAGCGGCAATGCAATCGGGGACATTTGGGGGACACGTCCTAATGATATCTAGTCATTTTCTGTTGATTTGGGGAAAAAAAAAAATTTCCCATTGAAAATGAATGGGAAAAATTTTGGACGTCCATGGACGTCAATGGTATCAACTTACATAACCGTCAATGGAATCCAAGTACATTGGCATCAAAAGAATGAACAAACATGAAGAAATGCCATTGGAAATGAATGGGAAGTTTGGACGTCCCTGGACGTCAATGGCATCACCCTCCATAAGCAGCAATGCAATCGGGGACATTTGGGGGACAGGTCCTATTGATATCTAGTCATTTTCTGTTGATTTGGGAAAAAAAAAAAATTTCCCATTGAAAATGAATGGGAAAAATTTTGGACGTCCATGGACGTCAATGGTATCAACTTACATAAGCGTCAATGGAATCCAAGTACATTGGCATCAATAAAATGAACAAACATGAAGAAATGCCATTGGAAATTAATGGGAAGTTTGGACGTCCGTGGACGTCAATGGCATCACCCTCCATAAGCGGCAATGCAATCGGGCACATTTGGGGGAAACGTCCTATTGATATCTAGTCATTTTCTGTTGATTTGGGGAAAAAAAAAAAATTCCCATTGAAAATGAATGGGAAAAATTTTGGACGTCCATGGACGTCAATGGTATCAACTTACATAAGCGTCAATGGAATGCAAGTACATTGGCATCAATAGAATGAACAAACATGAAGAAATGCCATTGGAATAAATGGGAAGTTTGGACGTCCCTGGACGTCAATGGCATCACCCTCCATAAGCAGCAATGCAATCGGGGATATTTGTGGGACACGTCCTATTGATATCTAGTCATTTTCTGTTGATTTTGGGAAAAAAAAAAAAATTCCCATTGAAAATGAATGGGTAAAATTTTGGACGTCCATGGACGTCAATGGTATCAACTTACATAAGCGTCAATGGAATCCAAGTACATTGGCATCAATAGAATGAACAAACATGAAGAAATGCCATTGGAATAAATGGGAAGTTTGGACGTCCCTGGACGTCAATGGCATCACCCTCCATAAGCAGCAATGCAATCGGGGATATTTGGGGGACACGTCCTATTGATATCTAGTCATTTTCTGTTGATTTGGGGAAAAAAAAAAAATTCCCATTGAAAATGAATGGGTAAAATTTTGGACGTCCATGGACGTCAATGGCAGCACCCCCCATAAGCGTCAATGGAGTTGGGGACGTTTGGGGTATACGTCCTATTGATATCTGGTCATTTTCTGTTGATTTGGAGAAATTTATTTTTTTCCCCATTGAAAATGAATGGGAAAAATTTTGGACGTCCATGTAAGTCAATGGCGGCACCCTTCATAAGCGTCAATGGAATTGGGGAAGTTTGGGGGACACGTCCTATTGATATCTGGCCATTTTCTGTTGATTTGGGGTAATTTTGTTTTTTCCCCATTGAAAATGAATGGGAAAAATTTTGGACGTCCATGGCAGTCAATGGCATCGACATCCATATAATCAATTGAATCCAAGTACATTGGCATCAGTAGATTCGACATGCATGGCCGTCAATGGCATCAATGCAATGTAAATTCCATTGGAAATCCCATTGGAAGTGAATGGGAACTTTTCCCATTCGAAATGAATGGGATAGTTTTTGGCAAATTTCCGAGGAAGCGTAATTTTTTTCCAAATTCTGTATACAACTTTTATGCCCCTCACCGTCCCGGAATTTTTGATGCCCAAATTATGTGATTTGGTCAAAAATTGTAGGACTAGATACATTTTGAAACTTTTTTTTTTTTCACGGAAAATTGCCGTTTACGGACGAACGGAAAATTTTTCGGGGCCATTTGTAAAGTTTCCTGTGTCACGCGAAAATTCCGGTCGTGCCGATACTTGAACGGTGCCGATCGGTCTAACGGTTCGGGCTGTGAAGCGCGCGTTTTTTTTCCATTCAAAATGAATAGGAAAGTTTTTGGCAAATTTCCGGGAAACCGTAAATTTTTGCCAAATTCTGTATACAACTTTTATGCCCCTCACCGTCCCGGAATTTTTGATGCCCAAATTATGTGATTTGGTCAAAAATTGTAGGACTAGATACATTTTGAAACTTTTTTTATTTTTCGGAAAATTGCCGTTTACGGGCGAACGGAAAATTTTTCGTGGCGGTTTGAAAAATTCCCATCGTCACGCGAAAATTCCGGTCGTGCCGATACTTGAACTGTGCCGATCGGTGCTACGGTTTGGGCTGTGCGTTGGCTCAAAAAAACGCGGAGAATAAGATGAATAAATAACTAGAAACTGCAATTTCGGGAGAAATTACACACCTTGGTCTTTCCTCTGTGGAGATACAGATCTTAGCCCCACTCAGGTCTATCAATAGAATGGACCATAATGCCAGTCAATGGCACTAAACAAAGTAAAAGCCATGAGAAAAGATTGGGAGAATTGGACGTCCATGTCCGTCAATGGCAGCACCCTCCATAATTGTTAATGGAATCGGGGAAGTTTGGGGGACACGTTCTATTGATATCTAGTCATTTTCTGTTGATTTGGGAAAAAAAAAAAAATTTCCCATTGAAAATGAATGGGAAAAATTTTGGACGTCCATGGACGTCAATGGTATCAACTTACATAAGCGTCAATGGAATCCAAGTACATTGGCATCAATAAAATGAACAAACATGAAGAAATGCCATTGGAAATGAATGGGAAGTTTGGACGTCCATGAACGTCAATGGCATCACCCTCCATAAGCGGCAATGCAATCGGGGACATTTGGGGGACACGTCCTAATGATATCTAGTCATTTTCTGTTGATTTGGGAAAAAAAAAAAAATCCCATTGAAAATGAATGGGAAAAATTTTGGACGTCCATGGACGTCAATGGTATCAACTTACATAAGCGTCAATGGAATCCAAGTACATTGGCATCAATAGAATGAACAAACATGAAGAAATGCCTTTGGAAATGAATGGGAAGTTTGGACGTCCATGGACGTCAATGGCATCACCCCCCATAAGCGGCAATGCAATCGGGGACATTTGGGGGACACGTCCTAATGATATCTAGTCATTTTCTGTTGATTTGGGGAAAAAAAAAAATTTCCCATTGAAAATGAATGGGAAAAATTTTGGACGTCCATGGACGTCAATGGTATCAACTTACATAAGCGTCAATGGAATCCAAGTACATTGGCATCAATAGAATGAACAAACATGAAGAAATGCCATTGGAAATGAATGGGAAGTTTGGACGTCCCTGGACGTCAATGGCATCACCCTCCATAAGCAGCAATGCAATCGGGGACATTTGGGGGACAGGTCCTATTGATATCTAGTCATTTTCTGTTGATTTGGGGAAAAAAAAAAATTTCCCATTGAAAATGAATGGGTAAAATTTTGGACGTCCATGGACGTCAATGGCAGCACCCCCCATAAGCGTCAATGGAATTGGGGACGTTTGGGATATACGTCCTATTGATATCTGGTCATTTTCTGTTGATTTGGAGAAATGTAGTTTTTTCCCCATTGAAAATGAATGGGAAAAATTTTGGACGTCCATGGAAGTCAATGGCGGCACCCTTCATAAGCGTCAATGGAATTGGGGAAGTTTGGGGGACACGTCCTATTGATATCTGGTCATTTTCTGTTGATTTGGGGAAATTTTGTTTTTTCCCCATTGAAAATGAATGGGAAAAATTTTGGACGTCCATGGCCGTCAATGGCATCGACATTCATATAGTCAATTGAATCCAAGTACATTGGCATCAGTAGATTCGACATGCATGGCCGTCAATGGCATCAATGCAATGTAAATTCCATTGGAAATCCCATTGGAAGTGAATGGGACTTTTCCCATTCGAAATGAATGGGATAGTTTTTGGCAAATTTCCGAGGAAGCGTAATTTTTTTCCAAATTCTGTATACAACTTTTATGCCCCTCACCGTCCCGGAATTTTTGATGCCCAAATTATGTGATTTGGTCAAAAATTGTAGGACTAGATACATTTTGAAACTTTTTTTTTTTTCACGGAAAATTGCCGTTTACGGACGAACGGAAAAATTTTCGGGGCCATTTGTAAAGTTTCCTGTGTCACGCGAAAATTCCGGTCGTGCCGATACTTGAACGGTGCCGATCGGTCTAACGGTTCGGGCTGTGAAGCGCGCGTTTTTTTTCCATTCAAAATGAATAGGAAAGTTTTTGGCAAATTTCCGGGGAACCGTAAATTTTTGCCAAATTCTGTATACAACTTTTATGCCCCTCACCGTCCCGGAATTTTTGATGCCCAAATTATGTGATTTGGTCAAAAATTGTAGGACTAGATACATTTTGAAACTTTTTTTGTTTTTCGGAAAATTGCCGTTTACGGGCGAACGGAAAATTTTTCGTGGCGGTTTGAAAAATTCCCATCGTCACGCGAAAATTCCGGTCGTGCCGATACTTGAACTGTGCCGATCGGTGCTACGGTTTGGGCTGTGCGTTGGCTCAAAAAAACGCGGAGAATAAGATGAATAAATAATAAGTACAACTAGAAACTGCAATTTCGGGAGAAATTACACCTTGGTCTTTCCTCTGTGGAGATACAAATCTTAGCCCCACTCAGGTCTATCAATAGAATGGACCATAATGCCAGTCAATGGCACTAAACAAAGTAAAAGCCATTAGAAAAGATTGGGAGAATTGGACGTCCATGGCCGTCAATGGCATCACCCTCCATAAGCGGCAATCCAATCAGGGACATTTGGGGGACACGTCCTAATGATATCTAGTCATTTTCTGTTGATTTGGGGAAAAAAAAAAAATTCCCATTGAAAATGAATGGGAAAAATTTTGGACGTCCATGGACGTCAATGGTATCAATTTACATAAGCGTCAATGGAATCCAAGTACATTGGCATCAATAGAATGAACAAACATGAAGAAATGCCATTGGAAATGAATGGGAAGTTTGGACGTCCGTGGCCGTCAATGGCATCACCCTCCATAAGAGGCAATGCAATCGGGGACATTTGGGGGACACGTCCTATTGATATCTAGTCATTTTCTGTTGATTTGGGGAAAAAAAAAAAATTCCCATTGAAAATGAATGGGAAAAATTTTGGACGTCCATGGACGTCAATGGTATCAACTTAGATAAGCGTCAATGGAATCCAAGTACATTGGCATCAATAGAATGAACAAACATGAAGAAATGCCATTGGGATTTAATGGGAAGTTTGGACGTCCATGAACGTCAATGGCATCACCCTCCATAAGCGGCAATGCAATCGGGGACATTTGGGGGACACGTCCTAATGATATCTAGTCATTTTCTGTTGATTTGGGGAAAAAAAAAAAATTTCCCATTGAAAATGAATGGGAAAAATTTTGGACGTCTATGGACGTCAATGGTATCAACTTACATAAGCGTCAATGGAATCTAAGTACATTGGCATCAATAGAATGAACAAACATGAAAAAATGCCATTGGAATAAATGGGAAGTTTGGACGTCCCTGGACGTCAATGGCATCACCCTCCATAAGCAGCAATGCAATTGGGGACATTTGGGGGACACGTCCTATTGATATCTAGTCATTTTCTGTTGATTTGGGGAAAAAAAAAAATTTCCCATTGAAAATGAATGGGTAAAATTTTGGACGTCCATGGACGTCAATGGCAGCACCCCCCATAAGCGTCAATGGAGTTGGGGACGTTTGGGGTATACGTCCTATTGATATCTGGTCATTTTCTGTTGATTTAGAAAATGTAGTTTTTTCCCCATTGAAAATGAATGGGAAAAATTTTGGACGTCCATGTAAGTCAATGGCGGCACCCTTCATAAGCGTCAATGGAATTGGGGAAGTTTGGGGGACACGTCCTATTGATATCTGGTCATTTTCTGTTGATTTGGGGTAATTTTGTTTTTTCCCCATTGAAAATGAATGGGAAAAATTTTGGACGTCCATGGCCGTCAATGGCATCGACATCCATACAGTCAATTGAATCCAAGTACATTGGCATCAGTAGATTCGACATGCATGGCCGTCAATGGCATCAATGCAATGTAAATTCCATTGGAAATCCCATTGGAAGTGAATGGGACTTTTCCCATTTGAAATGAATGGGATAGTTTTTGGCAAATTTCCAAGGAAGCGTAATTTTTTTCCAAATTCTGTATACAACTTTTATGCCCCTCACCGTCCCGGAATTTTTGATGCCCAAATTATGTGATTTGGTCAAAAATTGTAGGACTAGATACATTTTGAAACTTTTTTTTTTTTTCACGGAAAATTGCCGTTTACGGACGAACGGAAAAATTTTCGGGGCCATTTGTAAAGTTTCCTGTGTCACGCGAAAATTCCGGTCGTGCCGATACTTGAACGGTGCCGATCGGTCTAACGGTTCGGGCTGTGAAGCGCGCGTTTTTTTTCCATTCAAAATGAATAGGAAAGTTTTTGGCAAATTTCCAGGGAACCGTAAATTTTTGCCAAATTCTGTATACAACTTTTATGCCCCTCACCGTCCCGGAATTTTTGATGCCCAAATTATGTGATTTGGTCAAAAATTGTAGGACTAGATACATTTTGAAACTTTTTTTATTTTTCGGAAAATTGCCGTTTACGGGCGAACGGAAAATTTTTCGTGGCGGTTTGAAAAATTCCCATCGTCACGCGAGAATTCCGGTCGTGCCGATACTTCAACGGTGCCGATCGGTGCTACGGTTTGGGCTGTGCGTTGGCTCAAAAAAACGCGGAGAATAAGATGAATAACTAGAAACTGCAATTTCGGGAGAAATTACACACCTTGGTCTTTCCTCTGTGGAGATACAGATCTTAGCCCCACTCAGGTCTATCAATAGAATGGACCATAATGCCAGTCAATGGCACTAAACAAAGTAAAAGCCATGAGAAAAGATTGGGAGAATTGGACGTCCATGTCCGTCAATGGCAGCACCCTCCATAATTGTTAATGGAATCGGGGAAGTTTGGGGGACACGTTCTATTGATATCTAGTCATTTTCTGTTGATTTGGGAAAAAAAAAAAAATTTCCCATTGAAAATGAATGGGAAAAATTTTGGACGTCCATGGACGTCAATGGTATCAACTTACATAAGCGTCAATGGAATCCAAGTACATTGGCATCAATAAAATGAACAAACATGAAGAAATGCCATTGGAAATGAATGGGAAGTTTGGACGTCCATGAACGTCAATGGCATCACCCTCCATAAGCGGCAATGCAATCGGGGACATTTGGGGGACACGTCCTAATGATATCTAGTCATTTTCTGTTGATTTGGGAAAAAAAAAAAAATCCCATTGAAAATGAATGGGAAAAATTTTGGACGTCCATGGACGTCAATGGTATCAACTTACATAAGCGTCAATGGAATCCAAGTACATTGGCATCAATAGAATGAACAAACATGAAGAAATGCCTTTGGAAATGAATGGGAAGTTTGGACGTCCATGGACGTCAATGGCATCACCCCCCATAAGCGGCAATGCAATCGGGGACATTTGGGGGACACGTCCTAATGATATCTAGTCATTTTCTGTTGATTTGGGGAAAAAAAAAAATTTCCCATTGAAAATGAATGGGAAAAATTTTGGACGTCCATGGACGTCAATGGTATCAACTTACATAAGCGTCAATGGAATCCAAGTACATTGGCATCAATAGAATGAACAAACATGAAGAAATGCCATTGGAAATGAATGGGAAGTTTGGACGTCCCTGGACGTCAATGGCATCACCCTCCATAAGCAGCAATGCAATCGGGGACATTTGGGGGACAGGTCCTATTGATATCTAGTCATTTTCTGTTGATTTGGGGAAAAAAAAAAATTTCCCATTGAAAATGAATGGGTAAAATTTTGGACGTCCATGGACGTCAATGGCAGCACCCCCCATAAGCGTCAATGGAATTGGGGACGTTTGGGATATACGTCCTATTGATATCTGGTCATTTTCTGTTGATTTGGAGAAATGTAGTTTTTTCCCCATTGAAAATGAATGGGAAAAATTTTGGACGTCCATGGAAGTCAATGGCGGCACCCTTCATAAGCGTCAATGGAATTGGGGAAGTTTGGGGGACACGTCCTATTGATATCTGGTCATTTTCTGTTGATTTGGGGAAATTTTGTTTTTTCCCCATTGAAAATGAATGGGAAAAATTTTGGACGTCCATGGCCGTCAATGGCATCGACATTCATATAGTCAATTGAATCCAAGTACATTGGCATCAGTAGATTCGACATGCATGGCCGTCAATGGCATCAATGCAATGTAAATTCCATTGGAAATCCCATTGGAAGTGAATGGGACTTTTCCCATTCGAAATGAATGGGATAGTTTTTGGCAAATTTCCGAGGAAGCGTAATTTTTTTCCAAATTCTGTATACAACTTTTATGCCCCTCACCGTCCCGGAATTTTTGATGCCCAAATTATGTGATTTGGTCAAAAATTGTAGGACTAGATACATTTTGAAACTTTTTTTTTTTTCACGGAAAATTGCCGTTTACGGACGAACGGAAAAATTTTCGGGGCCATTTGTAAAGTTTCCTGTGTCACGCGAAAATTCCGGTCGTGCCGATACTTGAACGGTGCCGATCGGTCTAACGGTTCGGGCTGTGAAGCGCGCGTTTTTTTTCCATTCAAAATGAATAGGAAAGTTTTTGGCAAATTTCCGGGGAACCGTAAATTTTTGCCAAATTCTGTATACAACTTTTATGCCCCTCACCGTCCCGGAATTTTTGATGCCCAAATTATGTGATTTGGTCAAAAATTGTAGGACTAGATACATTTTGAAACTTTTTTTGTTTTTCGGAAAATTGCCGTTTACGGGCGAACGGAAAATTTTTCGTGGCGGTTTGAAAAATTCCCATCGTCACGCGAAAATTCCGGTCGTGCCGATACTTGAACTGTGCCGATCGGTGCTACGGTTTGGGCTGTGCGTTGGCTCAAAAAAACGCGGAGAATAAGATGAATAAATAACTAGAAACTGCAATTTCGGGAGAAATTACACACCTTGGTCTTTCCTCTGTGGAGATACAGATCTTAGCCCCACTCAGGTCTATCAATAGAATGGATCATAATGCCAGTCATTGGCAAAAAACAAAGTAAAAGCCGTTAGAAATGAATGGGAGAATTGGACGTCCATGGACGTCAATGGCGGCACCTTTCATAATTGTTAATGGAATCGGGGAAGTTTGGAGGACACGTCCTAATGATATCTAGTCATTTTCTCTTGATTTGGGAAAAAAAAAAATTTTCCCATTGAAAATGAATGGGAAAAATTTTGGACGTCCATGGACGTCAATGGTATCAACTTACATAAGCGTCAATGGAATCCAAGTACATTGGCATCAATAAAATTAAGAAACATGAAGAAATGCCATAGGAAATGAATGGGAAGTTTGGACGTCCATGAACGTCAATGGCATCACCCTCCATAAGCGGCAATGCAATCGGGGACATTTGGGGGACACGTCCTAATGATATCTAGTCATTTTCTGTTGATTTGGGAAAAAAAAAAAATCCCATTGAAAATGAATGGGAAAAATTTTGGACGTCCATGGACGTCAATGGTATCAACTTACATAAGCGTCAATGGAATCCAAGTACATTGGCATCAATAGAATGAACAAACATGAAGAAATGCCTTTGGAAATGATCGGGAAGTTTGGACGTCCATGGACGTCAATGGCATCACCTTCCGTAAGCGGCAATGCAATCGGGGACATTTGGGGGACACGTCCTAATGATATCTAGTCATTTTCTGTTGATTTGGGGGAAAAAAAAAATTTCCCATTGAAAATGAATGGGAAAAATTTTGGACGTCCATGGACGTCAATGGTATCAACTTACTTAAGCGTCAATGGAATCCAAGTACATTGGCATCAAAAGAATGAACAAACATGAAGAAATGCCATTGGAAATGAATGGGAAGTTTGGACGTCCCTGGACGTCAATGGCATCACCCTCCATAAGCAGCAATGCAATCGGGGACATTTGGGGGACACGTCCTATTGATATCTAGTCATTTTCTGTTGATATGGGGAAAAAAAAAAATTTCCCATTGAAAATGAATGGGAAAAATTTTGGACGTCCATGGACGTCAATGGCAGCACCCTCCATAAGCGTCAATGGAGTTGGGGACGTTTGGGATATACGTCCTATTGATATCTGGTCATTTTCTGTTGATTTGGAGAAATTTAGTTTTTTCCCCATTGAAAATGAATGGGAAAATTTTTGGACGTCCATGTAAGTCAATGGCGGCACCCTTCATAAGCGTCAATGGAATGGGGAAGTTTAGGGGACACGTCCTATTGATATCTGGTCATTTTCTGTTGATTTGGGGTAATTTTGTTTTTTCCCCATTGAAAATGAATGGGAAAAATTTTGGACGTCCATGGCAGACAATGGCATCGACATCCATATAGTCAATTGAATCCAAGTACATTGGCATCAGTAGATTCGACATGCATGGCCGTCAATGGCATCAATGCAATGTAAATTCCATTGGAAATCCCATTGGAAGTGAATGGGACTTTTCCCATTCGAAATGAATGGGATAGTTTTTGGCAAATTTCCGAGGAAGCGTAATTTTTTTCCAAATTCTGTATACAACTTTTATGCCCCTCACCGTCCCGGAATTTTTGATGCCCAAATTATGTGATTTGGTCAAAAATTGTAGGACTAGATACATTTTGAAACTTTTTTTTTTTTCACGGAAAATTGCCGTTTACGGACGAACGGAAAAATTTTCGGGGCCATTTGTAAAGTTTCCTGTGTCACGCGAAAATTCCGGTCGTGCCGATACTTGAACGGTGCCGATCGGTCTAACGGTTCGGGCTGTGAAGTGCGCGTTTTTTTTCCTTTCAAAATGAATAGGAAAGTTTTTGGCAAATTTCCGGGGAACCGTAAATTTTTGCCAAATTCTGTATACAACTTTTATGCCCCTCACCGTCCCGGAATTTTTGATGCCCAAATTATGTGATTTGGTCAAAAATTGTAGGACTAGATACATTTTGAAACTTTTTTTATTTTTCGGAAAATTGCCGTTTACGGGCGAACGGAAAATTTTTCGTGGCGGTTTGAAAAATTCCCATCGTCACGCGAAAAATCCGGTCGTGCCGATACTTCAACGGTGCCGATCGGTGCTACGGTTTGGGCTGTGCGTTGGCTCAAAAAAACGCGGAGAATTATTGAATAATAATAATAATAATAATAATAATAATAATAAAGTTGCACAATAACAATACCTTGTTCTTTCTTTCAGAAAGACCAAGGTAATAAGTACAATAAAGTTGCACAATAACAATACCTTGTTCTTTCTTTCAGAAAGACCAAGGTAATAAAGTTGCACAATAACAATACCTTGTTCTTTCTTTCAGAAAGACCAAGGTAATAAGTACAATAAAGTTGCACAATAACAATACCTTGTTCTTTCTTTCAGAAAGACCAAGGTAACTAGTAGTCGATTCAAGTGTTGCGTTGCATTGTCGCCTTAATGGAAAATTGTCTACTGTAGTGTGTATATGTATGTCCAGGTTCACATTTTCGATAACATTGTAGAAAACATTTGTTCCTGTTACCACATCAAAGAATGACATCCTGCAGGAAGAAATGACGGCGATCAGTTGGGCCATTATACTGATCGATGGTGGTTAAGTAGAGCAGTGCTGAGAGGGATCAATGGCATGGAGCTGACAGCGTGTCTTTGATGAATGTGACAATCAAGACCAGGCAAGGCTGCTGACATGCAATCTGACTGATTGCAGCATTGATTAGTTCTTGCGGCGGTGTCGAAGCTATTTTTCAAAAACTCCTCCAATTAGATGAAAAGTAAAGAGGAAGCTGCTTAGAGAATCTGACTAACTACCGCCACCTCACGACAAAAGGCAATCAATTAAAATAGCTTACTATTGAATAGTCGACAAGAACAGCTGGAAAGCACCCTCCCAAATCTACTGATTTGAGGTTTAACACTTGAACGTCACAAAAACAAACGAACAGTGTCGTGTTTGTGTGGAAGTGTGTGTTGGCGAGTATATGCATTACCTTGACCAACTCCTTCTGTGGCCAGATTTGGATGGGCTCCACCTGCTGCGGTGTCTGCGTCTGAATACCGTATGTGTTCAGAAACACCTGCAGCCTATACATAAATGCAAAAAATATATAAATGCTGTATACAGTAAAATAATTCTTCTTACAATTGTATTTCTTTTCTTTAGAGAGACGCCTTGGGATCGATCACAAAGGTCCAAGGCCAGCTACAAATGATTATTTTGTGAGTTGATTTTTTGCGGTTAGTACACTGATTGGCTCATATATAAATCATGTTATGAATTAGATGTTTTCGAAAGCAAACACAGATGATTGCAAATGTCTTATTTTGTTTAATTACAACACGGCTGCGAACCTTCGTTCATAAAATATCTAGGGCTGCATCTATCAATTATTTTAATAGTCGATTAATCGATGAACTAGTTAGTTCGAATAATCGAGTAATCGGATAAGGAACATAAAAAATTAAAATAACTGAGTTGAGCCTCAAACGGTATAAAAAAAACAAAAAAAGAGGATATATTTACAACAAAAGAACATTTAGCTAAATTACATAGCAAAAGGCCGCTATCTTAAATGCTATAAAATGCTAATTTTTTTTTTTTTTTTTTTTTTTTTTTTACTACAATGCTCTTAACAAATGGTTCACATATTCCCATAAAAAAACGGCTAAATATACCCATAAACTACTTTACCAATGCATTAAAAATAACATTACCTCAAACAAAAACTTAGCTTATGTGGGTCTTAACAAGGAGCAGCTGGATTCAAAAATTGCAAAAAGTTTGGACATCCCTGGATTACACTGTCCAACATTTTTTTTTTCATTTTCAGTTACATGAGTTTTTTTTGTTTTTTTTTACAATCAAAGCTAAATATACATTTAAACTAAATTATGAATGTATATTAAAAAAATTAGCTCAAACAAAAACTTAGCTTATGTTGGTCTTAACAGGGAGCAGCTGGATTCAGCCATGCGAAATGAGGCAGACTAGAGGGCAGTGTATCCACCCAAATCAATAAAACTAAATGCAAACACTTTCAAAACAAACAATTACAATGCCACTTTAATTAAACGAATACTCGAAGCAGCAACATTTAATTTGAATATTTTTTCTAATCGAATACTCAAGTTAATTGATTAATCGTTGCAGCACTAAAAATATCTCTACAGAGTCAATGCCTGTGTGTATCATCTTTTCGGTTGTTGTTGTGTGTTTTCCACCCGCGATCGGACACTTAGAGCCAGTTGTGTGGTTGTTTGAACGATGTGTTATAGCTAGCGAACACATGCTAACTGTTTGTGTCATTGCTGCAATAGCACCTAATTATCATTTATTTACATTGATGCGAACCTGTTTGGTATTGAGGACGAAATTGATTCAGCAAATTATATGGACGTCCAGCATCGTAATTTGGGAGTTTAGCTCGCTGTATAGCCAGGACCGAGCCGTAGCGTCCTGGTGAGGACAGTATATTCACATTTCGTTGTTCATGCACTGTACACTGTACACTTATTCAGCATGTTGTTCTCTATTGTATTTTTATATAACCAGTATGGGGCCCCCAACCAGCTGCCCATGCCCATATGCGGGTCTATTATTCAGGCGAAGTAGGCGATTGCCTTAGGCCCCCAACCAGTAGGGGGCCCCCAACCAGCTGCCCATGCCCCAACGAGCAAGGGCTTGGGCCACCAAGCCAGCAGCACCCCCAACTATTCGTCATGTATAACTATGTCCGCATACCAAACAAACAAATAACAAAACAAAAAAGAAAGCCATTTGAATGCTGCATTTATATTATCTCTCCCCCCACACACGCACTACAATGGACTGTTCCACGACGACGGACTGAGTATCTGTCGCTTAGCTTCATTTAGCGCCGTTTAGCTTCGCTTAGCTCCGTTTACCATCACTTAGCTCCGCTTAGCTGTTCGTTAGCTTCGCTTAGCTCTCCCGCGTTTTTCACGCCACTAAGCTCGCTATTTTTACAGCTCACATGCTACTTTGCACGTCCGCTATAGTTTATTTCGAACACATGAGCGAACGTGCGCCCCATGAGAGCCAAAGTGCAGTGAGGGAGAAGTTGAGAACAGGCCGCTAATGCCTCTTTTAACTTTCTTCTTCTTCACACCGAACATAAAATACACGACAGCACACCCTGTGGCGAAACAATGCAGTGCAGTTCCAATCAGTCATACAATAACACTCAAAAGCTGGTTAACAGCATTTGCTAACGAAAAAAAAATTAAATCTATTAGTGACACCACAAGCAATGATGAAGAATTTTTTTTTTACGTAGTGTAAAGCTTTCGGTTAGCGGTTTAGCGAATGTACCTAGGGTGAACATTTCAAAATAAAGCACGTCATGTTCGTCATATCAATAATTTCTGGAGTTAATCCCACATACTTCAGAATTAATATTATAATATGTAGAGTAAATACTACGGTATACAGATTCTACACTAAGAATAGCTTTCAAATGACACTCTTTATGACAAACATGATTGGCAATGAATAATTAATATAATTATTATACTACTATTATAGATAGTAGTATACTATAATAATAATAATAATAATAATGCTAGAATTTTTTTAAAGAATTGTTTTGAATAATGTTGAAAAGGCAAAGTCAGTGTTCTGAATCTGTTTACTTTCCATTCTTTTGCACTAGTAAATCCTATCAGCATTTAACCTCACTGTTTGTGATGAATTATTGTTATTTACATGATTATTTGTACTTTAATAAAGAATTTAGGTGTTCCAAAATGGTTTTGTGAGTTAATAAGCGTCAACAAAAATTTCATTGCTAAATTAGTAGAAAAAAGAAAATTATTAGATTAGTCGACTAATCGTAAAACTAGTCGGTTGACTAATCAGGAGAAAATTTGTCGTTTAGGACAGCCCTAGTGTACCGGAACATATTTTCTCCACACTCTTCTCACCTTTTTAACCCCTGACCCATGAAGAGGGTCCCTGGATATGTTCGCCTTAGCCCCCAAAATTGCCAAGTCCGCCATTGAATGCGACTTATACTCCGGTGCGACGTATATATGTTTTTTTCTCTTCGTTGGGCATTTTATGGCTGGTGCGACTTATACTCAGGTGGGACTTGTAGTCCGAAAATACGGTACTGAGTGAATTTGATAACACTGGCCAACAGAAAATGTGTAGTTTTGGGGAGTTTTGGGGGATCCAAATTTTTCTGTACACTCGAGATTTTTTTGCAAATCATTCCTTGTGCAATGCAGCAAAGCAAACAAACAAAAAAATAGCCGAAAATTAACAATATGTAGCTAAATAATATCCGTTATTCCACGTTTGAGACAGCTTAGATAGAGACAATGTGACATGTGCTGTGCTGCACTGTTGCCTAACAGTGTTGTTTTCGTCAACAATGATAACGAAAATATTTCGTCGACGAACAATTTTTTCATGATAATGACGAGTTCAAAATGTGGCTTAGGAGACGAGAACATAACGAGACGAACGCCAGTTGTCGTCGGACGAGAAAACAACGAGATGAAAAATAGTTCCTGTCCTATGTTCACAATGGGTAACATTTTCATATTGTACGTTGAATACGTTCGAGTTTAGGATGTGTTTCAAGTAGTAACGAAAAATCGATTAACTCGAGTGCCCGATTAGAAAAAAAAGATTCAAATTAAATTTTGCCGCTTTGAGTATTCGTTTAATTAAAGTGGCGTTGCAATGGTTTGTTTTGAAAGTGTTTGCATTCAGTTTTATTGATTTGGGAGGATACCCTGCCCTCTAGTCTGCCTCATTTCGAATGGCTGAATCCAGCTGCTCCCTATTAAGACCAACATAAGCTAAGTTTTTGTTTGAGCTAATTTTTTAATGCATTCATAATTTAGTTTAAATGTATATTTAGCTTTGATTGTAAAAAAAAAAAAAAAAAAAAAAACTCATGCAACAGAAAATGAAAATAAAAATATTGGTGATTAGTCAGTAATTCATGACAGGATTTCTTTATAATTGTAAGGAGGAACAGGATGTGAGGAAGCACACACACCAAGACACACAATATACCTTTGGCTCTCGGCTATCAGCGACACATGGACCACAACATCATTCTCTATGGGGCCCTACAAGGGACAAAAAAACAACCTTTGAGGTTCATATCAACATTAGGTTTACTGTGTTCTATGATCAGCTTTTAAATTGTTGAATGATAGGTGGAGGTTAAAATGGGTAAATGGGTGGGTGGATGCGTAAGAAGATTGAGAAGAAAAGCAGGAAGATAAAAATAGTAAGAAGTGAAGGTACAAGGTAGACGGTTAACCCTTTCATGCACTAATTATCTTCTTTTTTTTTTTTAATTCTTAAATATTTTAATTACATAGATTGTTAGCTTCCTATAACAGCTAGCGTTATGTCTTCCGAAAATGTATTTGTCATGCTACGTAGTACAATATTTTTGAGTATGTGTTTCTTTTGACAAAATCATTTTGCACCTTATTTTGTTGCTTTGTAGACCTTAAAACAAAAACCTGATATTTTTCACCAGACCTTGTAAAGATGCAGTGATCGGGCCCGATATCCGATCATGTGATTGGATGAGGGACATTAAATTTTGGGGTTGTTTGTTTTAGTTTTTTTTTTTTTTTTCCATTTAAAAGTCTTCCGAAATCATATAGCTTGACCATAGACTTAATAATTATTAGAGGTGTGCATCGGCACTGCCCTCACGATTCGATTACGATTCGGAGGGCCACGATTCGGTTCTATTCGGCAATACATCACGATGCATTAAAGCCTGGGATGCATTAAAATTCTAAAGCAAAGCATATTTTTCGTGAATCATGAGGCAACACAAGCAGTCAGACATTAAACAACTTTTTATCGGCTCTTGTGTCACTCCTGGTTGAAATCAAATGAACATGCTTTCAGATATATATACAGTGCTGCTCGAAAGTTTGTGAACCCCACAGCGATGGTCAGATTTTTTGTAAAAAAAACTAAAATAACCTTATTAAATGTTAAGTTATACCCAAATCCACAATACTGACATTCCAAATAATGGACTGAAACAAAAGAAATAGTTATATTGTCATTCTTTATTTAACAAAAGTGGTTGATTTAAGAAAAACTCAGATATCATGTGTGCAAAAGTATGTGAACCCCTTCAGTTAATAGGATATTGCGCCTCCTTTTGTAGAGATTACCTCAACCAAACGGTTTCTGTAGTGACTAATCAGCCTCTCACATCTACTTTGGGGGATTTTTGCCCATTCTTCCTTGCAGAACGCAGTCAGTTGAGAGAGGTTTGATGGGCGTCTGGCATGAACTGCTCGCTTCAGGTCCCGCCACAGCATTTCAATGGGATTTAGGTCAGGACTTTGACTGGGCCAGTCCAGAACACGAATCTTCTTCTTTTTCAGCCATTCCTTGGTTGTATTGCTGGAATGCTTTGGATCATTATCATGTTGCATGATCCACCTTCTGCCAAGCTTTAACTTCAAAACAGATGGCATCAGGTTATGTTCTAGGATTTGACAATATTCCTCAGAATTCATGATTCCCTGGACTATGTGGAGTTGTCCAGGTCCTGAGGATGAAAAGCAAGCCCAGATCTTGACATTCCCACCTCCATGCTTCACTGTTGGGAGAAGGTTCTTTTGGTGGTATGCAGTGTTGACTTTTCGCCAGACATGGCGGTTTTGGTTGTGACCAAACAGTTCAATTTTGCACCTACATCAGTTGATGAAAACTCTTTTTAATTTAGTCTCGACAACACAACTGTTAAAAAAAACAAAAAAAACCTACTGAATTGATTGATTAGGAAATCAGGTTGAAATAATAGAAAATCCCAAAATGTTGAGGGGGTTCACAAACTTTTGAGCAGCACTGTATAAAAAAAAAACAACAAAAAAAAACAGATCACAGCATTTAATTAGTGCTTTGAATGAGACCAGGGCTTTCTCTTTTTTTTTTTCTTTTTTTTTTTTTTACACATAGTAGCAGCCTTTCACACATTGCAACATCTGAATTCCTGTGCAAAATCAGTAATAACAGTCACTGTATTTTAGTCACAACGACCCATCAATAACAATATTCAAGTAAATATTAAAGAAAACGAAAAAGAAAATATTGTAGTGCAGCAGCATCTTTATCGCAATATCAATCCAGGGATCAGCTCAGCTGCAAACAAAACCAACTAAATTGCAATGTAGAACAAAAGTAAAATGTAGGCCTAGCCCACTATATATTTTTTATTTTATTTATTTATTTATTTATTTATTTATTTAATTAATTATTTTCCCTTCAGGCATGACAAATCCAAACAAACATACAGCATTTATATGTGTTTAATTCAGCCCGAAAAGAAAAGGGCTGACGAGAGAAGCCGAAGCTTTAAAAATGTATATATATGCAATAGAGGTTAGATCGGGCCTAAAAAATCCAGCCCGACCCGACAAGGCCCGCTAGTATTGAAGCCCGACCCGGCCCGAGCCCGATCAATTGACTAGATTTGCAGGCCCAACCCGAAAAACCCGTTTTTTTTTTTTTTTTTTTTTTGAAATGACGCGGAAAAAAAAAAATGTAGGAGCAGCAATTTATTTTCATTTCTTTGAGTTGGCAGAAAAAAACGCAAGTTTTCTTAATGTTTAAATAGTCTACATATTTTTATGATCATTATAAAAGCATTTACACAACGAAATAACCCTAGGCAAGTTTAATATAAAAAAAAAAAAAAAAAAAAAAAAAAAACCTTGGGTTTTGCAGACACACAGAGGAGAAGATTCAAAAGGATCACATTTCTGTTGCCTTTGTGTGCATAAATAAAAGCGTCCTAAAAGTAGTCCGGGCAAAACGTGATGCTTAGAGCAGGCAAAATGAAACGATTCCTCGAGGTGAATAAAATTACTCGGATCAGTTTTTAAACACGAGTTACTCGAGTTGCTCGAGTATTCGTTTCAGCTCTAGTGGTGATAAACTGGCGCTACAGTGCCTTAAAGACTAGCAGCACATTTGACATATTTAAGTAAAATAAATGCTAACTGCCCGTTTTTTTTTGCTTTTAACCAAGAATCGAGACTGTTTTACGTCCATATCTATAAAGAATTCAGGGATTTAAGCATTTATTCACAAGAATTTTCAACGTAGAAAGCTCTTTGTCTGTGTTTCCACTCGGTCAGCTTTAACGGAGATAGGCCGCCCAATAATCGGCCCTGCACCCCATGTCCCGTCAATATCATTATGAGGTCTAGGGCTCAACTCTTTGGCTACCATTGACGGCAATTGACGTCCAATCCATTTTAACTAGGAGGGGCAGGTAGTGATCGTTGCTTGTCTATTGTTGTTAATAGGTGTTTTCAATATGAATTTCCCTCGTTACTAAGTACCACAACACATACTCTGTGACCTGGGCTGACAGTGAATAAGTTAAACTAATGTTAAGTTTAAAACAGATGTCCACTGAAACGACCACTGTCTGTGTAAGTGTTAATATACTATTTTTTTGGGGGTCTTATCATCTGTTTTGTCCAGTGGAGTACAGTACTGCACTTTCTTTGCTGTTCATCCGGGCTACATGCCAACAAAAGTGCGGAAAAAGTTAATTGTTTTGACGTAAGTCGACTTTGACACTGCGGGAGATGAAATGTGAGCTGAAATCAGGATTCAGCTCAACCCATCACGCACAAACTGACAGTGGGCGGAGGTATAGCGCGACCTCCACGCTGTTGGAATGGAAATGAGATGTAAATCCTGAACAAGCAACTGCGGGTGATGTAGTAAGAAATTCTGTTCTCCTTTGTAATACTGCCCTGTAGCTCTCAAGACATCATTGAGCCATTAAAAGGCAAACCGACAGGACGTTGTGCCATTTTAGTTTAGCTTGAAGCATCATTTTAGTGTAAAAAGGAGTCAAAAGTTGGTTTTCTTTACACAGTTTTTGTAGAATACAGCAGTTCACATGTCATGTTAGACAAAAAGTCAGTCTTTCAGCCAGCATTGTTTACTTTCTGAATATTTCATGCGCATTTTCCAAAAAGTCACTTCAGCAACTCATTGAAGGAGTGCTACACGGTCAATGGCTTGACATGGTAGATAAGTAGAGTGGAATAAGACAAGGTCGGCTACAGGCTGAGGAGAGTAGGTTTAGCCAGCAGCCGTGAAAAATGAAAGAGCACTCAGCATGGCACCACAGATGCTTTCTGACATTTAACACATTTCACATTCAATCCCCTTCCTCTGGTAAAGCATGTCATCACAATCAAAACTACGACACGAAAAAGAGAACCGAAATTTGAAACTCTAACACAGAACACAGGTTTTTAACACTAATTTGAACCCAAAACCTGGTTCAAAACCCAAACGTCAACGGGAAACCCAATGTTGGAACCCTTACCCATATTTGAAACTAGAGATGTCCCGATCGATCGGCATCGATCGGGATGCCGATCGCTCGGGTCCGATCACGTCATTTTCAAAGTATCGGAATCGGCAAAAAAATATCGGCCATGCCTTTTTTAAATATATTTAAATTAAATCGTTTTCTAATTGTATTTAACGTTACAGACATAATATGTTACACTCATCCAAAGTCTTTATAAAGTTTAGGCTTAAGGTAGGGTTATCAAATTTATCCCGATAACGGCGGTAATTAATTTTTTAAAAAATGTATCACGTTACAATATTTAACGCAATTAATGCATGCGCTGCACGACCCACTCACGCGTTGTCGGGCTCAATCTGTAATGGCGCCGATTTACCTATATAGAGAGATAAAAGGCAGCGCAAAATGAGTAGAGTGAATTTTGGCAGCCTTTGAAGCCTTTTTTAAATTAGCTAAAGCCTTACTTTCTCTCTCCCTACAATTAGAAATATCATGGGAAGCAATGTGGGGAAGCAAGGTAGCAATTGATTTTTTTTTAACACCTTATGTTATTTCACAACGCAGAGAAGATATATCAATTGGTAGCACTACGCACAGTCATGGTTCCACTTCCCATCATGCCTTTGGGCATGGCTACAGTATCATTTACTGAAAGCTCAACAAATACACTAGATGGCAATATTTAGTCACAATATACAAAGTCACAAGTCTTTCTATCTGTGGATCCCTCTCACAGAAAGAATGTTAATAATGTAAATGCCATCTTGAGGATTTATTGTCATAATAAACAAATACAGTACTTATGTACTGTATGTTGAATGTATATATTTGTCCGAGTTTTATTAATTTTTTTCTTAATGCATTGCCAAAATGTATATGATCGGGAAAAAATATCGGGAATGATTGGAATTGAATCGGGAGCAAAAAAAAGCAATCGGATCGGGAAATATCGGGATCGGCAGATACTCAAACTAAAATGATCGGGATCGGATCGGGAGCAAAAAAAACATGATCGGAACAACCCTATTGGAAACCAGTGTTGTTTTTGTCAACAATGACGAGAGCGAAAATATTTCTTCGATGAACAATTTTTTCATGATGATGACGAGCTAAAAACGTGGCTTGGGAGATTACAACATAATGAGACAAATGCCAGTTTTTGTCTGACAAGACAACAGCGAGACGAAAATGTAATATAATTTCTGTCAAATGTTCACAATGTGTGACATTTTCATATTGTACATGGAGTATGCCAGCTTGCATTGTAGCAGTGTTTGGGTCGTGTCACTCATGCGTCTCTCCCTCATACGATGTTTTCGTCCGACGAAACGAAAATGCAGCAATGTGTGACTAGTCATGTGCCGATTACCGGTTTCAAAAATTTTCCGTCATACCGTCCCTACGGGATTACCTATTTTTAATGTCCTAAAAATGCAGAGAGAATCGCTTGCTTGCAGCTGCAAGGTTCAACTCTCCCCTACCAGTTGTTGCTCAGTATCAGTGAGTCAACTGTGCTACACGATGGCTGGAGGAGGTAAAACTCCTGAACTTTTTGCCCCCATCAAAGAAAAAGAAATTGCTTCCAAAAATTGCTTCCAAAAAGCTCAATCTTGGTCTCATCTGACCAAAGCACACGGTCCTAGTTGAAGCCTGGGACCGTGTGCTTTGGTCAGATTTTTGGCAACAAACACTCTAAGTGGGTCTGGCGTGCCACGAAAGATGCGCATGCTGAAAAGCACCTCATACCCACTGTGAAGTATGGGGGTGGGTCAGTGATGCTGTGGGGCTGTTTTGCTTCCAAAGGCCCTGGGAACCTTGTTAGGGTGCATGGCATCATGAATGCTTTGAAATACCAGGACATTTTAAATCAAAATCTGTTGCCCTCTGCCCGAAAAGTTGAAGGTGGGTCATCATTGGGTCTTTCAGCAAGACAATGACCCTAAACATATAGCCAAATCTACACAGAAATGGTTCACCAGACACAAAATCAAGCTCCTCCCATGGCCATCCCAGCCCCCAGACCTTGTTTTGTTGGCAAAAGGGGGTTGTACAAAGTATTAACACCAGGGGTGCTAATAACTGTGACACACATTATTTGATGTCAAATATTTATCTCTTTATGTGGGATTTTTAAATGCACTTGTATTGAAGGTTGGATTTTTCGCTTTTTTTCCCATTAAGGTCCCATATTATTTGAATAAAAAACATTATTAGAAGCTAAAAAAACACATCTTAACCAGGGGTGCCAATAATTCTGGAGGGCACTGTAAGTCGCTTCTCAGTATAAGTCGCACCCCCAGCCAAACTATAAAAAAAACTGCGACTTATAGTCCGAAAAATACAGTAGTAGAAAAATTCTTGGATGTATTAGATGCTTCATTGAGTGAGTCTACTCAAATCTGCTGAAGCTGTTCACTTACACACAATGAGTTGCCACAGCAACTGTTTAACAAGTTAAACAATGATTGACATATGCGGCGCTTTGAAGCTTTGCCTTACAAGCATCTGTGGCAAGATCAAACTCGAATATCTGTCAACATCGTTAACTTTAATAAGCAACTCCAGTGCACAGGTTGACGAACAAAGGGCAGGGAGAGGGAGTGAGTGAGACTACGCGATTGGCTCAGGACAGCCCATCTGTATTTTTTATTTTAATTGGAAAAAAAATCCGCGATGGACTGCAGGCATGAAGTTTGAAGCGCGAAGTAGCGAGGGATCACTGTACAGTGATACCTCTACATACGAATAGAGGCGTACAAAATTTCCGATTCTTAGATTATTCGCTATTCGGCCGTGGTAGATTCGAGAATGATTCACAAACATCCAAATCCCGATTATTTAATTATACCAGGTAAAGCGGAACTAAAACACAGTCAGCACGGTCTTTGGGACGCAATGAGGAATGGACCGAGAGTAAATATCATTTTAATCTCATGCCGCTACAAACGTACGGCCAGATAATGCTATGCTAGATATCACATATATATAGAACTAGATGCGAAATTACAGACGATGGCGGCGTTAGACCATGTAAAGAGAACTAGATGCGAAATTACAAACTTTACTAAACATTACTAAACAGCCACCATCTTAAAGCAGAAAACTTCTCTGGAAGGCTCTGTTGGAGCAAACCTAATTAACTTTTTCTCTAAAACACTCCTAAATTGGCAAAATCTTGACATGAATATCTTTAAAACAGTTTTAAAACTTTGACATGTTGAAAGTAGACAGAAAGGAACTTATGGAATAACGGGAGCGATTTTAGCAACTTTAACGGTTGAGTCACAAAATTGAATTAATTGAATATAGTTTAAAGCTGCTGATACAGAATGGGGACTTGAGTACAGTGGGGCAAATAAGTATTTAGTCAACCACCAATTGTGCAAGTTCTCCTACTTGAAAAGATTAGAGAGGCCTGTAATTGTCAACATGGGTAAACCTCAACCATGAGAGACAGAATGTGGGGAAAAAAAACAGAAAATGACATTGTTTGATTTTTAAAGAATTTAATTCCAAATTAGAGTGGAAAATAAGTATTTGGTCACCTACAAACAAGCAAGATTTCTGGCTGTCAAAGAGGTCTAACTTCTTCTAACGAGGTCTCCACTCGTTACCTGTATTAATGGCACCTGTTTTAACTCATTATCGGTATAGAAGACACCTGTCCACAAGCTCAGTCAGTCACACTCCAAACTCCACTATGGCCAAGACCAAAGAGCTGTCGAAGGAGAAATCTTGACTTGAATCTATTTTTAAATGATGAAACAGTTTGAAAACTTTCACATGTCGAAAGTAAACAGAAGGGAAATAGTAAAGGGAGCAATTTTAACAACATTAACGGTTGATTCACAACATTAAATTAATTGAAAGTAGTTTAAAGCTGCTGACACAGAATGGGGACTTGAGTATTTTATTTACTGTTTTGAACTTTTAACTTGATACTGGAATAGTAGTTTGGTTTAGCCCAGACATGTCCAAAGCCCGGCCCGGGGGCCAAATGCGGCCCGTCGTCAAATTTCATGCGGCCCCCAGCCTCTGTCATGAAATCAGTAACGTCTGGCCCGCACACAGACTCTACTAATACCAGCATATGAAGTAGCCTACACACTAAATGCTGCTCCTCATTTACACACTAAAAGTCAGCAGCACTCTAAGCAACATAACCCCGTGTGACCCTTCCAATTTCTAAAATGGTGACAATCAACATAAAAATTTGACTGCGACAGCCGACGCTTCTAGGATGCGGAAATTGGACTATTTCTTCACTAAAATACGCAACAACTGTGTCTGCCTTCTTTGCAAAGGGATAGTTGCTGTTTTTAAAGAGTTCGATGTGAGGCGATATTACCCAACAAGACACTCTGACATGTACGACAAGATTACAGGGAAGATACGCAGTGAGAAATTGAAGCTAGTTTAATTTCACACCTGCAGTATTTCGCAAGAGCCCGAGAGTCAAAAGAGAACGCCACAAAGGCTAGTTATGAGATTGTTGAAATCATGAATAAAATAAATAAATAAATAAATAAATAAACGTGACGCACAGAATGGCTCGCTAAAATTTGCTTAAAATATATTGTTCTATGTAAAGGACGTCATCCAAGGTCGGCCCCCCACATTTTTACCACACCAAATCCGGCCCCCTTTGCAAAAAGTTTGGACACCCCTGGTTTAGCCTGAGAGGATTTTTGAACAATTTTGGAACAAATGTATGAAACATTAAAAGTGGCAGGGGGTGGGCATCAATAATCGATTTATAATCTAATCGTAGCCTCTGAATCGTAATCGAATCGTTAGGTGCCCCAAGATTCCCACCTCTACATACGAACGTCTCTACATACAGAATTTTCATCTCTTCCTTCGCCCCTCGTGTTCCGACAGGTTTAAATGAGTGCATTAACTTTTATTCTTTATTATGTTTATTGTGCAATAATTGAATTGTAGCATGTATTTGTTACACATTTTTATGCATTATAAAAGGTTTATGTCAGAATTTTGGGGGCTTGAAACAGATTAGGGCATTTAAATAAAAAAGCGTCTCTACTTACAGAATTTTTAAGTTACAAAACGACTTCCAGAACCAATTAGTTTAATAAGTAGAGGTACGACTGTAGTACGTAATTTTGACCCTTGGCTTGGAAGAAATAAAAAAGCCTTGAAATCAAAATTTGACAGCATTAATCCTTATTTCAAACCCGGACCATGCCTTGAAATCTTACGTCGAAGCCTAATCCATATTTGAGACCTAACAATACAGTAAGTATCGACTCTTCTAGTCCTCCGGGGTGTGAAGTTCATGGAAATTTTCTCCATGCAGACATCACACTGCTACTGTTTCAATTATATTCGCATCGCATCTTCTATTTCTTTGGTTCATTTCTTGTCTTCTAGACTTATTTGACAGCAAGTCACATAGTCTAACTTATTTGCAGGATTGTTCAAACATTTAAAAGAATTTGAAATGCAAAAGTTTGCATTGAGCATGTCTCTGTTTCAAGGTCACATTGCATCCCAGTGCGTGAGCGTAGCATCACAAAGGAATAAAAAAGACTTTCACACAAAGTTGAAGCAGGAGAACTCCCATCTCCCTGACTCACACTCTCCGTTTCTGTGCGAAATGAAATATAATCCCCTTCTTTTCATGCCCCGGGCGGCTGCGTGCCGGCGCGCAGATTCGTATTTTTGATGAGGGCATTTGAACGAGTCACAGGTTTAACATTAAAGAAATGGTAAGTCTGGACTGTGAGAAGGCAAGATGTCGGGGGTTGGGGAAGTATTGCGGTGTCTGGGGGTGTGTTGAAGGGTGGTAGGATGAGTTGTGTATTTGTAGAGTCAGTAAAAGACGGAGAAGGAATATTATCTTACCCTTGAGAAACATTAAGGACGAGGCAACAATAGGGAATTTTTTAGAAAATACCAATTTCTAAGTCATTTTCATACAACCCTGCGGTACGATAGAAAAGATTAAAATCCCGGATCACTTCTAGTAGAAAAGTACTGTATAAATATAATTCAAAAGCCTCTCATTTGAATCCTTAACTAGGGAACCTGACTGATCCTTGAAACCTCACTTAAACACTAACTTTGACATTGAAACTTTGACTTTAACATTGAAACCCAGCTCCAAACAGTTTAAAGTGCGTACGACACGAGAAATCAAAGTCTTAAATAGGATTATTATGTGAATTACAATCATATTTTGAGACGATTCGCCTATATACAACAATTTAGCAAAGCACAGATGGCGAGAAATTAGTCTTTTAATCTGCCGGTTAGCCACGCCTACCATTATAGGGCTCTAGCATCCCCAACAGGTGGATGACGTCAGCAGAGTTCCGATTTCATCTGATTTAGTATGCAGCACGTTGCGTGGGAATTATTCACAACGGCGAAAACACGACGAAGAGAGCCGCAAATGTCTTTGTTTCAGTCTCTCTACTCCAATATTTTTACAGGATATTCTTTTTATCCAAGTATTTCCCCAAATAGCTAAATACAGTAAATGGCTTGAGAAGGACCAGTCAGCCCGTTGAGGGGAAATTATTCAGAATGAGGAAAACGTGACGAAGAGAGCCGCAAAATGTCATTGTTTCAGTCTCCCTACTCCAATATTTTTACAGGATATTCTTTTTTATCCAAGTATTTTTCCCCAATAGCTAAATAAATGGCATGGTCATGACAAATAACAGTCTTGTGCTAAATGGAATATGAAGTAATAAAAATGCATTTATTCAAGACGACAGGGCAAAATTACTCCATAATGGTCAAAACTGTCGACTTTACCTTTACTGTCGCACTTCCTGAACGATATTTTATGCCACCTAAATCGGGTTTATGTCATTTCCCTTCCCTGGCTTCGGAGAATTTAAACAAACCAAGAGGCGTGACAGCTAGCCAACATGCCAACCTGAACCGAGTGATGTTTTAAAGTCTTCGAAGCGGAAAATCACACATAACTAGCCCGGATCATTTCACATGACGACTGGGTTGTCGATTGTCTTGAGAGCAATTTACAGCTCGTTCCCCTGCTACTACTGACAGGAGAGCTCGCCGAGGAAGCAGCTGGACAATGACCGCTGAACATTTACATGCCAATCCACGATCAAACATAAGTAGTCTTTTATTTAAAGAAAGTTTGTAGTGTTTACTTTGTAATCGCTGGATTCGCACCTATTTTTAACTATTTTTAACTCAAAGTTGCAGTTTCTGATCGGTCAGAAAATTTGACAGAACAACGGGCACATGAGCACAATAAGCCGAATATAGTACTCTCCCGGCGACAAGCTGCTGGTGTTGTGACGAAAAATAGCCGCCCCGCATGCATGTCAGCCACAAAATGCAAGCCACCTACATATTAAAATGATCCCAGTATCTGACATAATACAAAACACGATGTTTACTCACTTCCTCGTAAGTCCCATGGTCCCACAGTAGTAGGGCTTGTTCAGTGTTGTTAGTAACGCGTAACGCGTTATTGTAATCTGATTACTTTCTACAGTAACGAGTAATCTAACGCGTTCATTTTTCCAAGCCAGTAATCCGATAAAAGTTAGTTTCCCTAGTGCTGTGCGTTACTATTTTGTTTTTGCCTCATAATGTATGTAGAATGAAGAATACTGTAGTCATGTACGAAGAGCATTTCTCATCATGGGGGGGTGCAGGTCACGTGTATTACGATGCTGTATGAGGCTGTCTGCCACGGCGGTCAACAACATACAGTTGTGGTCAAAAGTTTACATACACTTGTGAAGAACATAATGTCATGGCTCTCTTGAGTTTCCAGTTATTTCTACAACTCTAATTTTTCTCCGATAGAGTGAATGGAACAGATACTTCTTTGTCACAAAAAACATTCATGAAGTTTGGTTCTTTTATGACTTCATTATGGGTTAACAGAAAAAGTGATCAAATCTGTTGGGTCAAAAATATACATACATGGATCTGAAAAAGCGAATCATTGACTTGAACAAGTCAGGAAAGTCATTTGGAGCCATTTCAAAGCAGCTGCAGGTCCCAAGAGCAATAGTGCAAACAATTGTTTGTAAGTATAAAGTGCATGGCACTGTTTTGTCACTGCCATGATCAGGAAGAAAACGCAAGCTATCACCTGCTGCTGAGAGAAAATTGGTCAGGAGGGTGAAGATTCAACCGAGAATCACCAAAAAGCAGATCTGCCAATAATTAGAAGCTGCTGGAACACAGGTGTCAGTGTCCACAGTCAAGGGTGTTTTGTATCTACATGGACTGAGAGGCTGCCGTGCAAGAAGGAAGCCCTTGCTCCAAAAGCGGCACCTTAAGGCTCGACTGAAGTTTGCTGCTGATCACATGGACAAAGATAAGACCTTCCGGAGGAAAGTTCTGTGGTCAGACGAAACAAAAATCGAGCTGTTTGGCCACAAAGCCCAGCAATATGTTTGGAGGAGAAAAGGTGAGGCCTTTAACCCCAAGTACACCATGCCTACCGTCAAGCACGGTGGTGGTAGTATTATGCTGTGGGGCTGTTTTGCTGCCAATGGAACTGGTGCTTTACAGAGAGTAAATGGGATAGTGAAGAAGGAGGATTACCTTCAAATTCTTCAAGATAACCTAACGTCATCAGCCCGAGATTGGGTCTTGGGGGCAGTTGGGTGTTCCAACAGGACAATGACCCCTAACACACATCAAAAGTGGTAATGGAATGGCTAAATCAGGCTAGAATTAAGGTTTTCGAATGGCCTGACTTAAACCCCATTGAGAACTTGTTGACAATGCTGAAGAAACAAGTCCATGTCAGAAAGCCATCAAATTTAACTGAACTGCACCAATTCTGTCAAGCGGAGTGGTCAAAGATTCAACCAGAAGCTTGCCAGAAGCTTGTGGATGGCTACCAAAAGCACCTAATTGAAGTGAAAATGGCCAAGGGACATGTTACCAAATATTAGCGCTGCTGTATGTATATTTTTGACCCAGCAGATTTGATCACTTTTTTCTGTTTACCCATAATAAAGTCATAAAAGAACCAAACTTCATGAATGTTTTTTGTGACAAAAAAAGTATCTGATCCAATCACTATCAGAGAAAAATCAGAGTTGTAGAAATAACTGGAAACTCAAGAGAGCCATGACATTATGTTCTTCACAAGTGTATGTAAACTTTTGACCACAACTGTAGCATTCTGACGAGGCAGCGAGGCTAACAGTGAAAGGCAGGATATATGCCGCAAATGGATGCATTTGCTCACTGGAAATACAGCCATTACTTCACATTTCTGTCCAGTAAAGATGACAAAAATATCTCAGTGCGTTGCAAACTTTACGCTGGCTGAAAAAGACTGTCGGCCGCTAAAAACTCTACATCCAATTCAACAAGGAAGCACTTGGAATTACAGGACTACGCGAAAAAACTCGAAAAAGCCGAGAGGTAACAAGACAGCCAGCACTTAAACAGTTTGTAACCAGCCTTTATGCACATTTTATTGTCAGTGTTTGTAACCATAGGCGGAGTTTTACTTTTGTGGGGCTGGGGGCAAAGCATGTTGATGACTGAAACAAAAGTCAAAAGTTTGGACACACCAAAACATTAAACATTTTTACGTTTTATATATTTTCCCTACTATTGTAAATCCTGTCTGAATACATCAAAACTGAATGAACATGTGGAATGGCAAAAAAAAAGTGAAATAACTGAAAACAGGTTTTATATTCTACATTCTTCAAAGTGTCCACCTTTGAGGTGTCGCCAAACTTTTGGCCAAAAGTTTATATATATACAGTGGGGAGAACAAGTATTTGATACACTGCCAATGGGTTTTCCATTGGCAGTGTATCAAATACTTGTTCTCCCCACTGTACATATATATAAAACTGTTCAAGCTCAGTTGTTGTTGGTTGCGTTTGAAAGCTTAGGTTTAGAAAAATTCTAAATACCCATCTTGCCTCCACAGGTGTAGTTTTGGCTTAGCAAAGCAAAAGCTAGTGTCTTAGGTGCTAGTCACATGATCTGCTCGAAAAATTATTTTGACCCATAATGAAATACGTTGTAGGATTCTTGTTCATTTCAATAATTTTTGTTTGTTTTATTGCTTTACAACTTTTATGGACAATATTTAACAGCTAGGTCTTTATTTTAAAGGGGAAGTTCAGAATTTTTGACATTAGGCTTTATCTTGGAGTTAGCGGGGGTTTATTTAGTCGTTGGAGTTGATTTGAACAAATTCCGTGCAGTTTGTCAGTTATTTGTTAGTTTCAGTTGGAGTTGATTTGAACAAATTCCGTGCAGTTTGTCTGTTATTTGTTAGTTTCAGGGCTCCGGGGTGGCTAAGCTAGTGCAAGTCAATGGTGGTTGCAATCAACTCCATTGACTAATTAAACCCCCCCTAACTCAAAAGATTAAGCCTTATGTGAAAAATTCAATTACATGCGATGACATTTTTTGTTGTCATTTTTATGTTGTGGTAGCAAAAGGAGAAAATTTGGTAAAAAGTAACTGATAAGTTACTTTTAAAGTAACTTAGTTACTTTGATTATAAAGTAATCTGTAAAGTAACTAGATTACTTTTTTGAGGTGTAATCAGTAATCAGTAATTAAATTACTTTTTTAAGTAGTCTGTGACAACACTGGGCTTGTTTTGGCCAATATCCACCGGTGAATGGGAACCTTTTGAAACCCCAAAAAGGCGCACATGCCTCTCCCTCGTAGAGCAAGATTTCTCTGCAGCCGTCTGGATAGCGTGATGCGAAACATAAACGTATTAGTCCGCAAAATCAGCTGAATCAGTCCTTCTTATACAACAGTACGGCTGTATATTGAAGAGGACTCCTTCCTCCGTACACGTCACAGCGCCCTCTTTCTCAACTCGAGACTGTTGCCGGAAGTCACTCATTTTCATGGCGTGGGATTCAAAAAACTAAATAAATATAGCGATCGCTTCCACACGCATCCAAGCGGTCTATTTCATTCACGAGCATAAAATACCGCGCATATTATGAAATGAACATTCTTTTTCGTGTCGCAGGCACTTTAAGCTACCATCGGCTGGCTTTTGGCATAGATCTCAGATTCATCTGCCATGATGGACCTCCATGCTGTTAAGGCATGCTGCACCAATCTGATGTGTGGGCAGTTACCATGGTGATGTCGGGGACAGTCTCAAGGACACAACAGAAAAGATATAAGATGGGAAAGTATCCATGATGAAGCGGATCACGGCTTGGATGGTCAGTCACAACTAAAGTTGGTGCACCAATAACAGGTGACTTGTTGAAGTTGTTTAGTGTTGATAAATAAGAATATAAATAGCTGGACATATAAATGCATGATGGGAAGTGCAACCATGACTTTGCGTAATGGTACCAATTGATATATCTTCTCAGCATTGGGAAATAAAATAGGGTGTTAAGAAAAAGATCAACTACTACCTTTCTTCCCCACATTGCTTCCCACGATATTTCTAATTGTTGAGAGAGGGATTGTAAGGCTTTAGCCAATTAAAACAAGTCTCCAAAGGCTGCCAAAATTCTCTCTACTCATTTTACGCTGCCTTTTAGCTCTAAATATAGGTAAAACAGCACCATTATAGATTGAGTGCGACAATGCGTGAGTGGGTCGTGCAGCGCATGCATTAATTACGTTATATATTTTAATGTGATTAATTTAAAAAAATTAATTACCACCATTAACGCGATAAATTTGACAGCTTTAAACACAATTAGAAAATGATTTAATTAAAAATATATATAGGCTCCAGCAACTCCGCGACCCTCGTGAGGATGAAGCGGCATGGAAAATGAATGAATGAATATATATATTAAAAAAAGGCATGTCCGATATTTTTTTTGCCGATTCCGATACTTTGAAAATGACGTGATCGGACCCGATCGATCTTTAAAAAAAATCTATCTTGATGAGACAGGCAGTGATGGGGGAAAAATTTACCCCGTCTGGCGAGACAGCCGCGGCCACAACAGCGTCATCTCTAAATAGTTTAGTTATGTGTAAATAGATTGTTACTTTGCTATCAAAAGCTCTATTTGTCTTGTTGTTTGTGTTATTTTGGAAAAGGAAAACATTATTTAGATGTTTGGGATGTCACAAGAGCTAAAAATAGCTCTGTTAAAGTCAAAGTTATGTTTGAAATGTATGCTTTTACAAAAAGCTCAATTTCTCAGTTTTTCATCAGAAATAGGAAAATTGCTCAAACTAAGCTATTTTCTAATGCTAATTTCTAAAGAATGGAAAAAAGATATGAACTACTTTTTTTCCTGCTGAAAGAAGAGAGTGTAATCTTTCTTTTGGTGGGTTCCATGTCTATTAGCAATAGAACAGAATTTTCTGTGGGCCTTGCAAAATCAGTCAAAATCCAGTAAAATGGCCGGGAGCGAAGGGGGTTGCTCCGGTGAAAATGGCTGGGAGTGAATGAGTTAATGTAACTCATTGCGTTAGCATTAGCATTAACTTTATCTTGGCAAGCATCCTCGTAAACGTTCGGACTTTTTTTACATACACTTCGTGGCTTCGAGGTGGGTTTAATTGAAAATAATACACTGCTTTTCCTGCTGAGTGTGCATTATCATCACGAAGTCGGCATTGTCCTTGTAGACTTCAACAATATGTGCTCGTCTATGTTCATTCAAAATTGTTGTAAATCTAAATTGATTTTTGGACAAAAACATCTGAATTTTACAGACGAAAACATTTTGAGCAACTCTTGACTAAAACGAGACGAGCTTTTCCATGAGATTTTGTCGACTAAAACGAGACGAACACGAACACATTTTGAAATGACTAATAAATAGTTTCGTCCAAAAGACTAAGACTATGACAAAAATTAAATGGGCTGCAAAAAAACAACACCAGATAAGATGACTGAATACATATGCTGTCGGACTATAAGTAGCATTACAAAGTAGTCTCGTTCTTCTACACCATCATGCTGTTCCAACAGCCACAGCCATTCCAAAGAAGAAATCATAAGTCTTAACAGCCTTTGCTCAATACTCTAGAATTAGGTTGTAACGTAAATTGCAGGAAAGCCACAGTGTTGCTTTCCTGAGGGATAAATAAATAGGAGATATCTATTTGAGGTGCGGGCTTTATTACAGGGGAGGTCACTATTGGGAGGAAAGAGGATATGTCATCTGGCATCTCGAATAAAATTGGTCATCCAATTGAATCGGTAAGCATCACTGGCGAGGAAGAGCTATCACTAGTTTTACAGCGCTATTATTTTCAATGGCTGATATGCCATTTTATACACCATTTATGTGATACAATGTGGCAGTGTACTGAACGTGTTATTTACAACACGTAGCGGCACACGGACAAATGAAGACGACTGTGCCATCACGTCTGATCGCTTCATTTCCTCACAGCAGCCTTTTTATGCGACACTCTATGAAACGCATCTACGCCCTTCAAGCTAAATGGACTGGAACACATTACATTGAACGAAATACACACACACACACATGCACAAATACACAACCATCTCAATTGCTGATGCATCCGGTGTGTTATATAACAAGACACAGTGACACCTACAGGGTAATATACAGTGCTGCTCAAAAGTTTGTGAACCCCCTCAACATTTTGGAATTTTCTATTATTTCAACCTGATTTCCTAATCAATCAATTCAGTAGTTTTTTTTTGTTTTTTTAACAGTTGTGTTGTCGAGACTAAATTAAAAAGAGTTTTCATCAACTGATGTAGGTGCAAAATTGAACTGTTTGGTCACAACCAAAACCGCCATGTCTGGCGAAAAGTCAACACTGCATACCACCAAAAGAACCTTCTCCCAACAGTGAAGCATGGAGGTGGGAATGTCAAGATCTGGGCTTGCTTTTCATCCTCAGGACCTGGACAACTCCACATAGTCCAGGGAATCATGAATTCTGAGGAATATTGTCAAATCCTAGAACATAACCTGACGCCATCTGTTTTGAAGTTAAAGCTTGGCAGAAGGTGGATCATGCAACATGATAATGATCCAAAGCATTCCAGCAATACAACCAAGGAATGGCTGAAAAAGAAGAAGATTCGTGTTCTGGACTGGCCCAGTCAAAGTCCTGACCTAAATCCCATTGAAATGCTGTGGCGGGACCTGAAGCGAGCAGTTCATGCCAGACGCCCATCAAACCTCTCTCAACTGACTGCGTTCTGCAAGGAAGAATGGGCAAAAATCCCCCAAAGTAGATGTGAGAGGCTGATTAGTCACTACAGAAACCGTTTGGTTGAGGTAATCTCTGCAAAAGGAGGCGCAATATCCTATTAACTGAAGGGGTTCACATACTTTTGCACACATGATATCTGAGTTTTTCTTAAATCAACCACTTTTGTTAAATAAAGAATGACAATATAACTATTTCTTTTGTTTCAGTCCATTATTTGGAATGTCAGTATTGTGGATTTGGGTATAACTTAACATTTAATAAGGTTATTTTAGTTTTTTTTACAAAAAATCTGACCATCGCTGTGGGGTTCACAAACTTTCGAGCAGCACTGTAAATGCTGTTATGGACTTAACAAACATCTATTGACTCTATTTTGAACCCATAATGCAGGGATCCATATTTTATTTTATTTTTACTGGGAGCACTGTAGCCAAAAAAACTCGATTTTGGTGGTGCAAGCACTTTCACTGCATTCCGGATAAATCAGAGGTGGGTAGAGTAGCCCAAAAAATAATTATATTACTCCAGTAAAAGTAGTCATCGAAAAAATAAAAAAGTTTTCAATGAAAATAATACTCAAGTATTGAGTAACATTGTAAGTAACAGCTTACAATGTAATGAAGTGTTTCTCAATTACCGTATTTCCAGTCCCTCCCCCAACCCCAGGAAGAAGTAAATGTTTCCCGCCACTGTAAATAGTGTCATTTGTCTATAAAATTATTATAAGCACATCTGCATAAAATTGTTTACTTGTTAACATTTGATCAACTTACAATAATGCATAAACTTTTAAACATTCTTTTTGTTTGTAAAAGAAAAGACTTAAAGTGCACCAATTTGCCTGAATTAAAAAAAAAACACTCAAGGCAGTTTCTGACTATTTGATACTGAAATGTACAATTTAATAATATCAATAAATGATAATACATTCAAATTGATTAGCAACATTAACTCAGAGAACAATACGCCAAACAAAAATTAATAAAACAAAAACAAATGTCAGTGGACAAAGGGACAGTCTTTATTTTTGCAGCACTTGTATCATCCAATATGACTGAGCACATGTCTAATGCTGCAGGCCGTAACAGCTCTCCTGTTATGGAATTTTTTTTTTTTTTTTTTGCACTGAATAACGGTAATATACAGCTACATCGCTGCCGTCCTCCGTCCCTCTCGCTCTTCGCAGAGGTAATTGCTGCATAAATTCCGATTTGGGAGACTTGACGGTTCGGACTGCAGCCACATTTTGAAAAAATGTGGCCCAGATCGGATTTTAACCACATACAAAAGGGACCCAGACCGGGTTTGAAATGGTCCACTTTTATGCGACCTGTCCCGTTCAGAACGTCAAATTAATGCCTCAATCCAGTCGGAAAAACCGTAAAAAGACCTACTGTATGAACCTAGCCTTAAATTTCCATTCTCTGAGTCTAAGCAGCCGAACAGAAGAGGCTAAAAAAAAATAAAAATAAAAATAAAAAAACACCTTACATTGTGATATTTTTTTTAAACAATATTTTATTTTTTTCCTAGCACATCATCTATATGAACTGTTATGATTACACTGTACTATAACATATTACATGACCATATATTAGGCCAAAATGAAACATCACCCATTCAAAGAGAATGAGTGCCCTCTACTGGAGAAAAAATATATTTCCTACCATGAAATTAAAACGATCATACCTTTGGCTCTTCGTGGTCTATAGACCCTACTCACATGACGTCACAACCACGCCTTGGCGCCATATTGTTCGTCAGCTCGTCGGGTTTAAGCATTACCGCTACGTAAATTCCTCCAATTATGGCGTGTTTTTCTGCTCGTTAACATTAATAATCAAAATGGTAAAGGCGTGTGTGGCGGTTGGTTGCAATAACAGAGAAGATAGACGGAGAGACTTGAAGTTCTACCGTATTCCGAGAGACCCGGAGAGGAGAGCGAGATGGACTGCTGCAATTCGACGAGAAAACTGGGCACCAAACGATCACTACAGATTATGTAGTAGTCATTTTATATCTGGTAAGATGCATTTAATATCTATTTAGAGGGTTTTGGGCTGACAACCACAATTAAGATCATTGCGAGGCTAATCGCCGACAACATACAGTTTCAAATTCAAGATGCTTATTTCTTCCACCATCATTATTTTTTGAATAATATTTAGCTGGTAACAAGTCAAAGAAGCTGGCCTCGTCTACGTATCATCAGGTAAACAGGGGTGTCCAAACTTTTTACTAAGGGGGCCAGATTTGGTGTGGTAAAAATGTGGGGGGCTACCTTGGCTGATTTACGTAGAACAATATATTTAAACAAATTTTAGCAAGCCCTTCTTTGTGTCACATTTGCTTTATTATTATTATTTTTTTAATTCATAATTTCAACAATCTCGCCTTTGTGGCGTTCTCTTTCGACACTCGGGCTCTTGCGTAATACTGCTCCTGTGAAATTAAACTAGCTTCAATCTGCTTTAATTTCTCGCAGCGTATCTTCCCTGTAATGTTGTCATACATGTCAGCGTGTCTTGTTTGGTAATATCGCGTCACATCGAACTCTTTGAAAACAGCGACTGTCTCTTTGCAAATGAGGCAGACAGAGTTGTTGCGTATTTTATTGAAGAAATAGTCCAATATCCACCTATCCTTGAAGCGTCGGCCATCGCAGTCAACTTTTTTTTTTTATTGATTGTCGCCATTTTAGAAAATTGTAAGGGTCACACGGGGTAATGTTGCTTAGAGTGCTGCTCTTAAAGTTTTTCAAAGTTTCGTGAGAATAGGCTGAGTTTCTGTGGACAAGATAGTTGTAGATATCAGGGTAGCAGATGTCAGGCAGAGACGGCGAAGACAGCAGGTCGAAAAATATCGATTTAGGCATCAAATATGGATCTGGCGAATGGATAGACTGAAGCTTTTCTACATAATGCCTTTTATGCAACGCATCCAATGAGTTTACAGCGTCTGAAAGCACCGGGGCTTCCATGAATTGCACTATAAATTGCACGACAAATTGAAACCATTGAGAATACGGATAAACACTGACGGACAATATGGCGGCCGGATACAGTGACACGTCATTCTGTGACGGTGAGTAGGGTCTATTGGTGCTAAATAAAAACTGTGAGAGAATTTGAAATACGTGCTTTTGACTAATGTTGACTTTAAGTCAAATAGTTGTAATTTTTAGACCCGTTTAAAGACGCCATGTGATTGAACAGGCCGGTGTAATCATAGGACTTCCAACTGCAAGCTTGTGTGCGGTGATGTGTGTGTGTTGTTAGGTGTGATTGGTATAATGGAGTCATGTTATTATCGTCGTAAAATATCATTGGTGAAACTGGTATATCCACTGTGGGCAACTCTGGCAAAAATAAAGTAAAATCTAAAAGAAAAGAAAATGTAATGACTCTAGTGATGCTCAAAGTTGTCGGAATAGAGTTGCATTTCTTCATCACCAGTGTTGTTAATCTTACTTTAAAAAAGTAATTAATTAGAGTTACAAATTACATCTCCCAAAAAGTAATTGCATTAGTAACTCAGTTACCTGAATGTAAGAGTAATTAGTTACTTGGCAAAGTAACTGGTGATAATTTTCATGTTTTTTTCCCTCAAAAAAAAACAAAACAAAAAAAAAAAAAAAATACAGGTAAAGTTCAAAAGGTTTTTGGGACAATTGGCCCTAGCCCAATTCTTTACCCTTAACTTAACTAGACACAGGTGTATTGTGGATATTGCGATAACTAGATAGTAACCTTTGCTATGTGTGGAAGTCATTTAATGTTGTGAATCAACCGTTAAAGTTGTTAAAATTGCTCTCGTTATTGCATTATTTCCCTTCTGTCTATTTTCGACATTTCTAAGTTTTAAAACAATTTCATCATTTAAAGATAGATTTAAGTTAAGTTTCGCCGATTTAGGAGTATTTTAGATAAAACGTTACTTAGGTTCGCTAGGAAGGTTCTCTACAACAGAGCCTTCTTGAGAAGTCTACTGCTTTAAGATGGCGGCTGTTTACTAACCAAGGGCGTAGGTTTGGTCTCAAAATTGATAGGGATGCTAAAACAGCATAAACTGCATGTACACTTTTTGCTGGGGATGGGACATTAGTTAGACCAAACAGATTGGGGACATTTCTCAAATATAGCTCAGATATAGCTGGTTCCTACGTAAAAAAGAAAAAAGGTTACAATAAAATTATTTTCATGGGAGAAAGTCATTTTTCAAAATGCTTGCTTCATGTAAGGGAAATTTACAGTGGTTGTGTTTTTTTTTTTTTTTTTAGGGGATGAGGTTAAAATAATGTGCATCAGCTGCGAATACAAATATTTAATGATAAGAGATAGAAAATACAAACATTTTAACATAGGGAATAAATGCAAAAAATGCACATTTGGATTAACGTTAACTGTAGAAAAAGTACAGGAAGACACGTAACTAAACAGCTTTCTACTCGAGTTTTACAGGTTAGCAAGTTCACACGGTTTAATGTTATGCTAACTCTGATGCAGGTTGGACTTTCAGTGGCAAAATTAGTGGTGTGTTCCCCACCTTCACAACATTGACGTCTTTTAACATTACTTAAAGTGGCTGCTGCTGGCTGAAAAAACCTTCTAATATCCCTCCTCTTCAAAGCGGGCAGAGGAGGCGGCATGTCGACATGTATTTCTGTTGGGATTGTGTGAATGTGGGGGTTCTGGTTATCAGCCAATCAAATGTGCGTTTGAAGGCGAAAAAATGGAACAGCACATTCAGCAAGTGAAAGGTGGTAAATGTAAGTCTGAACATAATGTAGGGTCAATTCTATCCTTACAACTTATGGGAAGCCAATCTAAATTACCTATATAACTGAAATCATTATATAATGCAAATAAGGTTGCTTAAAGGTTGGTGGGGGCAATTTGAGCAGCCCTAAAAGTTGGTGGTGTTATGTCCCTACCGTCCCTATGCAAACCTACGCCCTTGTTACTAACGCATCTAGTTCTTTATAATACATGTTGCTAACGCCGCCATGTCTGTCATTTGCATCTAGTTCTGTATATATGTGATATCTACCGAAGCATCATGTGGGCGTAGTTTGTAGGCTATAGGCTAGAGTCAGGTATTATTGAAGCCACCTAGCATAGTAGCATCGCGTTTGCAACTGTGTCACACTCCCTTACATCCTCCCCACTCCTGCTCTGCTCTCGTCTCCGTGAGTCCGTCTTTTTCAGATTTTTCTCGCGTTAGTCAACGGCATAGTAATGCACGCCTTTCCTGCTTCAGTAAAGGTAATGGCGTTGCCAAGATGAGAAAAGTAATTGATTAGATTTCTCACTATTGAAGAAAATAACGCCATTAGTAACGCCGTTATATTCTAACGCCGTTATTAACAACACTGTTCCTCACAAATCTCCCCACCTCAGTAAAAACAATGCTTATTTGTGCATTATCACTAACATTTGCCAGGGCATATGTGTGGCGCTGTTGAGTTTTTTTCCGCAACAAAGCGCTACCTCATTGGCAGAAGTGGGTGGAGTAGCCAAAAATCTACTCAGGTAAGAGTAGTGTTACTTCGAAATAATATTACTCAAGTAAAAATAAAAGTAGCCGTCAAAAAATGTGCTGAAGTACAAGTAAAAAAAAGTATTTGGTGAAAAGAATACTCAAGTATTGAGTAACATTGTGAGTGACCGCTTATATTTTTGTGGATTTTTTTTTTTTAAACAATAGTATTTTTTTCTGAGCGCGAAGTTATCTATTTAGACTATTGTTATAATGATACTGTACTGTAACCCATTAAATAACCACACGAAACCAAATAAATATTAACAAAAACAAAACAAAAAAAAACAATTCCGACCAGAGACAAAAAAAAATTACACGAATGAAGCATTATTCGTCCAAAGAGCATGACTGCCCTCTGGTGGAGAGGTGGAGGTGATGATGACTATTTTGAAATTAAAAGGATCATATCTCTGGTTTTCTGAGGTCAATCGGTGCCAAATAGAAGCTGGGAGAGAGGTTAAAATCCACTCTTTCGAGTCATGTTGAGGGCAGCGCTCTACGTCAAATACTAGAGATGTCCCGGACCCGATCGGGATGCCGATCGATCGGGTCCGATCATGTCATTTTCAAAGTATCGGAATCGGCAAAAAAATATCGGCCATGCTTTTTCTTTAATATATATATATTTTTTAATTAAATCGTTTTCTAATTGTATTTAACGTTACAGACATAATATGTTACACTCATCCAGAGTCTTTAGGTTAGGCTTAAGGTTGGGTTATCAAATTTATCCTATAACGGCGGTATTTCATTTTTTAAAAAATGTATCACATTAAAATATTTAACGTAATTAATGCATGCGTTGCACGTCCCACTCACACATTGTCGCGCTCAATCTGTAATGACGCCGTTTTACCCATATATAGAGCTAAAAGGCAGCGTAAAATGAGTAGAGTGAATTTTGGCAGCCTTTGGAGCCTTTTTTTAATTGGCTAAAGCCAAACTATCCCTCTCCCTATGATTAGAAATATCGTGGGAAGCAATGTGGGGAAGAAAGGTAGTAATTGATTTTTTTCTTAACACCCTGTGTTATTTCCCAACGCAGAGAAGATATATCAATTGGTACCACTACGCACAGTCATGGTTGCGCTTCCCATCATGCATTTGGGCAGAACAGTTAAATGGCTACAGTATCATTTACTGAAGGCTCAACATATACACTAGATGGCAATATTTAGTCACAATATACAAAGTCACATTTATCCTTTAAGAATAAAAAGTCTTTCTATCCGTGGATCCCTCTCACAGAAAGAATGTTAATAATGTAAATGCCATCTTGAGGATTTATTGTAATAATAAACAAATACAGTACTTATGTACTGTATGTTGAATGTATATATTAGTTTTATTCATTTTTTTCTTAGTGCATTGCCAACATGTATATGATCCGACAAAATTATCGGGAATGATTGGAATTGAATTGGGAGCAAAAAAAAGCAATCGGATCGGGAAATATCGGGATCGGCAGATACTCAAACTAAAACGATCGGGATTGGATTGGGAGCAAAAAAACATGATCGGAACAACCCTATCAAATACTTTACTTTTTTTAACGGTGTATTAAAGACACCACAGAATTGAACAGGTCGGCGTGAAGATAGAACGGGAAGCTTGCGTCTAATTGGTATAATGGAGTCATGCGATTATTGTTGCATCGTCTCATTGGGGAAATCTGTAGAGCTACCCCAGTAATACACCAGGCACGTCTTTACCCTTGGCATTGCTGGCAAAAAAAAAAAAAAAAAATTAAATCTAATATGGAAAATAAAGAGGAAATATGTAACGACTCTTGTGTAGCCCAAAGTAGCGGAGTAAGGGTAGCGTTTTTTCTTCAAAAATCTACTCAAGTAAAATGTGTATCTTAGTAAAACTACTCTTATAAGTACATTTTTCTCAAAATGCTACTCAAGTAAATGTAACACAGTACATGTAACACATTACTACCCACCTCTGCCAATTGGTTGCCATTGACAACCATAGATATCCAATCCATTTGAAAGGGGAGGGTTCAAATGGATTGGACATCTACTAGTGACATAATTAATTAAATTTAAAGCAGAAGGATCATTGGACATTACATGAAAGGATGTCTATCATCGTCAATTGCACTGAAAAAGCTAATAATGACTTAAAAGGAAAAAAAAAAGGGGGAAAAAAAGCACAATTGACTGACTTTGAACTAAAAAAACTAACAGCATGCTGTAGTTTTTTTATATAGAAATGAGCAAAATAGTTACAGCTACATAACATGCATTTGCGCTTTACATGGTGCATTAATGCAAATTGAGCTTTTTTTCCGCCTTTCCTTATTCATCACCCTTGCTGCCGCCTTTCTTGACCCGCTTTTCCACTCTGACAGGGACCACTGAGTGGCACGGGATGGATCCATTTATCTCACGCCGATAAATCTTCAAGCATTCATTGCGGATACGAGCTGTCACGCGTGTGTGGGTGGCGGTGATACTGCTTTCTCATGCGAAGGAATTTAAAGCCGTCCATTAAATACTGCATGAGTGCTCCCTGTTGACCCATTAGATTAATACGCACCACACCTCCAATATGGGGGGGGGGGGGGGCGGGGTACATTGACTTTAGTCCAGATTATGTAAATTTAATGAGTCTTACCTATGTAAGTAATGAATAAATGTGTCACGTCAGCATATTTCAATTTAGTATTACTGGCATTACTACCCTTTTTGTTTAAGTTCTTTCTTTATTTAATTTTTTAAACCTGCCCTGTTCAGTTGTTTGACATGGAGAATGGAATCCTAAGTGTTCGGTTGGTCTGAACAGCTTACATTGTGAGTATGACATACTCCCATTGTTATCATTCAACATACCTCATTTATTATGACAAAGCAACGAAAAGGAAGGAGTTATGGGGGAACAGAAAAAAAGAAACGCAAGATAAGAAAAGCAACAAAAGCAAATATATTGAACGCCTACACCAACTAATAAAATGTTGGTGCTATCGTCAGCTAGATGAATTTCCGGTTGACACCATGTGGGGGGGCCTGCTGACCAGGGAAAGAAGGGGAGGAAGGTGGGGGACACTATAAGCTAAGTGATAAAGAGGGGTAGAGTGTACACAAATCAGCACTGTGATCTAGAACCCAGTAATCGTGTGAATCCCTTGTGAGTGTAAGCCCGTTGGCAACCGACCTTACGACACGACACCGCCAATCCCGGCACCGGGACCCCTTACCCGAGCGCGCCCAACCACAACGCTGCACGTGAGCCCAACCAAACACGTGACAGCCAAGCAGACGAGCTGGAACACCGCGCGGGTGCCAACCCAGGGCAACGGCCCGGGAAGGGAGGGCGATCGGGGGGGGGGGAGCAGTTCAATCAAAAGTTGCTTCAATCAAAAAATATATATATTTTCAATCAAAGAAAAAAATACATTTAAAAAAAAAAAAAATTTCTCTAATATATATATATATATATATATATATATATATATATATATATATTAGGGGTGTCAAACGATTAAAATTTCTAACCGAGTTAATTACAGCTTAAAAATTAATTAATCGTAATTAATCGCAATTAATCGCTATTCAAACAATCTATAAAATATGCCATATTTTTCTGTAAATTATTGTTGGAATGGAAAGATAAGATACAAGGCGGATATATACATACAACATACTGTACATAAGTACTGTATTTGTTTATTGTAACAAATCCATAAATGGCATTATTAACATTCTTTCTGTTAAAGTGATCCACGGATAGAAAGACTTGTAGTTCTTAAAAGACAAATGTTATAGTTACAAGTTATAGTAATTTTATATTTACCATTAAAACCCCTCTTCATGTTTTCGTTTTAATAAGATTTGTAAAATTTTCCATCAAAAGTAGAGTTAATATGATAATAATAGGAATAAAAATAACAATAATAAGAATAGAGTGACCAAGTCTGAGTAAATTTTACGTGTATTTTGCACAGCTATTTTGATATGGAATGCACATTCATTTTGCATTGTTGTTTAACTGTGAGAATAGGGCCTCATTACTATAGACTGAAGTGCTTTTCTTTTTGTGAACATTATTTTTTTTTTTTGAGGGAGATAGGAATATTATTTTTGTTGTGCTTTCACTAAACGATACTTATGTTTGTTGTGAAGGAGAAGCTTATGCCAATAAACGGTGCGGTCCAAAGAACGCCTGCGTCCACTCACCTTTATAAGGCACATATCTTACCCAAAATACAACAAGAGACACATAATTGCCACTAAAAGAAAGAAAACTTACCGAAATATGTGTGGAACACAAATAGCAATTTGCATTGCATTGTGCATACAGCATAAACATCTCACAACTACTAATTCTCCCACGTTTAAAAGAAATAACATTAGTATGGAACGGCGCTGCCCCCAAACGGCCAGTGACATTCTCTTCCCTCTTAATGTCCATAAACGGCCTCATTGTAATCTGGTCATTCAGTGCATGCGTTAATTGCGTCAAATATTTGAACGTGATTAATTAAAAAAATTAATTAACGCCCATTAACACGATAATTTTGACAGCCCAAATATAAATATATATATATATATTTATATATATATATATATATATATATATATATATATGCAAAGCAACTGACCTAAGATGATCTGATCTAAGATGCTCGAAAAATAATTTCGACCCATTATAAAAATGTGTTGTTTTTTTTCATTTCATTAATTTTTGTTGCAGTTTTATTGCTTTACAACTTTTATATACACTGGGGCAAATAAGTATTTAGTCAACCACTAATTGTGCAATTGTGCATTGTCTTGTATCGTGATTTCTTTACACCAAGCGTTTTACCTATTGCAGATTCAGTCTTCCCAGCCTGGTGCAGGTCAATAATTTTGTCTTCGACTGCTCTTTGGTCTTGGCCATAGTGGAGTTTGAAGTGTGACTGACTGAGTTTGTGGACAGGTGTCTTTTATACCGATAATGAGTTAAAACAGGTGCCATTAATACAGGTAACGAGTGGAGTCTCGTTAGACCTTGTTAGAAGAAGTTAGACCTCTTTGACAGGCAGAAATCTTGCTTGTTCGTAGGTGACCAAATACTTATTTTCCACTCTAATTTGGAAATAAATTCTTTAAAAATCAAACAATGTGATTTTCTGTTTTTTTTCCCCACATTCTGTCTCTCATGGTTGAGGTTTACCCATGTTGACAATTACAGGCCTCTCTAATCTTTTCAAGTAGGAGAACTTGCACAATTGGTGGTTGACTAAATAATTATTTGCCCCACTGCATATATATATATATATATATATATATATATATATATATATATATATATATATATATATATATATATATATATATATATGAAAGTCAATGACATGCAATGACACTTTTCGGCCACCAGAGGGGCCCGCCCCCCCCTTAAAATCAGTTTATGACATAAACCCAGTTTACGCAGACACAGAAAACATGGAATGGTAAGTGCGCACGACACTGACAGTGGAGGCTTTTCAGGAATGAAATAGAAAAACAAAAATGCTACCCTATGAGTCAATGCTCAGCAACACTCACACAAACACGACTGATTGTTCCTAGGATCAAAGAGAATAAGAAAATTGCTTTCAGGTGAACTGCTTTCAGGTGGAATTGTTTGGAAGAATCAACTGTATTTCCTCAAAAAAAACAAAAAACAAACAAAAAAAAAAACTAAAAGCCTGTCACATGTATGACGTTGGCAATATTTCAAGATGACTTGTTTTGAAAGTGCATCCTAGAAAAGGCACCATTTACAGAGAAATTACAGCGTATTGGAGCAGGAAGGAACACTTTATTAACTCCATTCAAATATAAGCTGTTAAATCTTGTAATTATTTTTTTCACAATTAAAACATCAGTTTTACACAAAGCTTCTAGAAGAATGTCTTATCTACACTTTCTCTCGCAGTTGAAGTGTACCTGCAGACCTTTGTTTTATATTTCAAGTGGGTGCAGTTTTTGTTTTCACAGACAAAATTCTAGGAATTCAATTCTGGGAAAGTGAGTGGAGACATTGAAAGCATTAAGACTGACCTGGTTGGAGTAGCGCATGCTGACGTTGCGCTGGTCCTGACGGGGAACATAACGATGGATGGGGTCGATGTCCTTGGGGCTGATCAGTTCATCAACTTGGAGACAAGGACAAACATACATTCATTTATTCTTAAACCAAACAGGGCTGATTGCATGTGTCTGTCACGACTAGATGCAAACATAAGTCTCAAGGAATTGTTTTTGTTGGATCAGACATTTGTGGAAAGTTCCTATCAATTTTAGCAAAACCTTGTGAGACTTTCAGACTTTCATTAGACTTTGAAAAATATCATACGATTGCCACAAACGTCACAACATTTTCATAATTCGAACGAGTCTTCCCATAATTTTGTGAAACGCCCACAAATCAGGTTGCCAACTGTCCCTTGAATAATGGAGTTGTCCGCTAATCAGAAACAAAAGTATCCGTCCCTTATTGAGCTTTTTAAGGGGCGTGCTTTGTCCCTAATGCCATATACCCCCCCACAAACCAAAATGCATTTTGCCACATATCAAAAAAAAAAAATGCCACATGGCAAAAAAATTCTGCCAAATGGCAAAAAAAAAAAAAAAAAAGCCACATGGCAAAAAAAAAATTTGCCACATGGCAAAAAAAGGCCACATGGACAAAAAAAATGCCATATGGCAAAAAAATTTTGCCACATGGCACATGTCTGATGACGTAAATATCATGGCGAACCGATCGTCATTTCCTCTTTCTTTACAGTAAGACGAAAAGCAGTAAACAAACATCGCAATTATCAACATGGAAAACTGGAAAGATAGCGAAATTAAACTGGAAACGTCCTGAAATGAATTTGCTACTGAATGTTAGAGCCTAGGAAGAGACAGCCCATCGTCCAAATTTGGGAATGTGTGGTTTATTGCGTTGCTAATGCCGAACAAAAATAATGTCCAAGTTATAAAATCCCTTCCCTTGCCCTCCATGCACGGATAGGTCCAAGTCACCAACACAGGACAAGTAGTGTTAAACCCAGGTAATTCCCGGTACATAAATCACTTTTCGCATACAAAAAGATAATTAAATGGTGACTGTAATCGGGGCGGGTGGCTCTACCAATGAGGTGTCCCTTATTTTGTTTTTTTACCTGGAGTTGGCAACCCTACCCACAAATCCTGAGACATCACAAAACTAGTAAGACTATAGCGAATTTCTAGCGACTTGGCTAATCTCATAAGACTTGAACAAATCTCATTAAACTTTATCAATCAGTGAATCACATGAACTTGTAGCTAAAGTGGGGCAAATAAGTATTTAGTCAACTACTAATTGTGCAAGTTCTCTCACTTGAAAATATTAAAGAGGCCTGTAATTGTCAGCATTTGTAAGCCTCAACCCAAGAGACAGAATTTGGAGAAAATAACACAGAAAATCACATTGTTTGATTTTTAAAGAATTTATTTGCAAATCATGGTGGAAAATCAGTATTTGGTCAATACCAAAAGTTCATCTCAGTACTTTGTTATGTACCCTGGCAATAACGGAGGCCAAATGTTTTCTGTAACTCTTCACAAGCTTTTCACACACTGTTGCTGTTATTTTGGCCCATTCCTCCATGCAGATCTCCTCTAGAACAGCGACGTTTTGGGGCTGTCGTTGGGCAACACGGACTTTCAACTCCTTCTACAGATTTTCTATGGGGTTGAGATCTGGGGACTGGCCAGGCCACTCCAGGACCTTGAAATGCTTCTTACGAAGCCATTCGTTTGTTGCCCTGGCTGTGTGTTTGGGATCATTGTCATGCTGAAAGACCCAGCCACGTCTCATCTTCAATGCCCTTGTGATAGAAGGAGATTTTCACTTTAAATCTCTCGATACACAGCCGCATTCATTCTTTCCTTTACACAGATCAGTCTTCCTGGTCCCTTTGCAGAAAAACAGCCCCAAAGCATGATGTTTCCACCCCTATGCTTCACAGTGGGTATGGTGTTCTTCGGATGCAATTCAGTATTCTTTCTCCTCCAAACACGAGAACCTGTGTTTCTACCAAAAAGTTCTATTTTGGTTTCATCTGACCATAACACATTCTCTCAGTCCTCTTCTAGATCATCCAAATGCTCTCTAGCGCAGGGGTCCCCAACCTATTCCACTAAGGCACACTGTGGGTGCAGGATTTCATTCTTACCAAACAAGATGACAACACTTTTTCCCCAATCTGGTGTTTTACAAGTGCAATCAGTTGATTGCAGTCAGGTGTGGCTTGTTTTAGCAGAAGCCTCATTGGTTCAACTGTCTCTGCTGGATCGGCTGGAAAAAAAACCAGGACCCACAGTGTGCCTTGAGGACTGGGTTGAAAACCCCTGCTCTAGCGAACCGAAGACGGGCCTGGACGTGTACAGGCTTCAGTAGGGGGACACATCTGGCAGTGCAGGATTTGAGTCCCAGGCGGTGCATTGTGTTACTGATAGTAGCCTTTGTTACTGTGGTCCCAACTCTCTGTAGGTCATTCACTAGGTCCCCCGTGTGGTTCTGGGAATTTTGCTCGCCGTTCTTGTTATCATTTTGACGCCACGGGGTGAGATCTCGCATGGAGCCCCAGATCGAGGGAGATTATCAGTGGTCTTGTATGTCTTCCATTTTCTAATAATTGCTCCCACAGTTGATTTCTTCACACCAAGCGTTTTACCTATTGCAGATTCAGTCTTCCCAGCCTGGTGCAGGTCTACAATTTTGGCTCCGGTGTCCTTCGACAGCTCTTTGATCTTGGCCATAGTGGAGTTTGGAGTGTGACTGACTGAGGTTTTGGACAGGTGTCTTTTATACTGATAATGAGTTAAAACAGGTGCCATTAATACAGGTAACGAGTGGAGCCTCGTTAGACCTCGTTAGAAGAAGTTAGACCTCTTTGAAAGCCAGAAATCTTGCTTGTTTGTAGGTGACCAAATACCTATTTCCCACTCTAATTTGGAAATAAATTCTTTAAAAATCAAACAATGTGATTTTCAGTTTTTTTTTCCCACATTCTGTCTCTCACGGTTGAGGTTTAACCATGTTGACAATTACAGGCCTCGCTAATCTTTTCAAGTAGGAGAACTTGAACAATTGGTGGTTGACTAAATACTTATTTGCCCCACTGTATCTTTGTCTTACCTAACAGCTTAGCAATGTTGTAGAGGGCTTGACCCCATAAGAAAAGCTTGCCGTCACGTCCTGAGTTGCTAGGGAAGCGCTTTTGGCTACCATGCTGCTTTTGCTCGGCCTCTACAAAGTCGGCAGGCACGTAGTAGTACTTGGGGACTACAGCGTGGCCTAGAGTGAAAGCCCAATCACTGAGTCATGAGGTCAGCAAATACGATTTTTTCTGATGACTTGTGTCACGCGATGATTGTAGTGTTAGTACTTGCCCTCGTAAGACTGAAAGATGATGGGCTCAAGGAGGTCCTGGTACTCTTTCACCTGAGCATGGTTCCCTCTGAACACCCCTACAACAAACAAACACAAGTATTTGAATTTGAATTCATGTTTTTCGATTATTCTTGTCGACGAAATAAAATGTCAGCATCAAAATATCATTTTATTCATCATCCATCTATTAAACCTAAATGCCAGTGGGTTCAAGAAAGGGAATCATAATCCTTTCAATTACATTTCTTTTGAGAACTTTTACATTTATTTTCAGGCCATTCACTAAATTTCACACTTTGTTAAGTCCTCTAAAATCTTGGATTCAATAGAATCAAAGTCATTCGGCTTGAGCCCCGGGCTGCCTGTGAGACACTCAAGGTATTGTTGCAAGGAGGCTTACCGTCAATCATCATGAAGATGAAGAATATGGGAAACTCACACTCGATCCCATCAAAGAGCTGCCAGGAGACACAAAAAGACAGATGGAAGAAAGGTTATATTGCTTTTTCATTTCAGTCAGGTTAGAGGATCCACTTCCAAGTGGCTGATAGCTGACATTTCGAAGGACAAGACCAGTATTTAGCCACAAGGCTCAACGTAGAACACAAGGGTATAGGTTTGGATAGGTACGGTAGGGATATAAAACACTACCAACTTTTCAGGATGTTCAAATTGTCCCCATCAACTTTAAGCAACCTTATTTGCATTATATAGTGTATCACAAAAGTGAGTACACCCCTCGCATTTCTGCAGATATTTAAGTACCGTATTTTTCGGACTATAAGTCGCATTTTCTTTTTTTTATAGTTTGGCTGGGGGTGTGACTTATACTCAGGAGCGACTTACAGTGGGGCAAATAAGTATGTAGTCAACCACCAATTGTGCAAGGTCTCCTACTTGAAAAGATTAGAGAGGCCTGTGACTGTCAACATGGGTAAACCTCAACTGTGAGAGACAGAATGTGGGGGGGGGGAAAAAACAGAAAATCACATTGTTTGATTTTTAAAGAATTTATTTCCAAATTAGAGTGGAAAATAAGTATTTGGTTACCTACAAACAAGCAAGATTTCTGGCTGACAAAGAGGTCTAACTTCTTCTAAGGAGGTCTAACGAGGCTCCACTCATTACCTGTATTAATTGCACTTGTTTTAACTCAATATCGGTATAAAAGACACATGTCCACAACCTCAGTCAGTCACACTCCAAACTCCACTATGGCCACGACCAAAGAGCTGTCGAAGGACACCAGAGACAAAATTGTAGACCTGCACCAGGTTGGGAAGACTGAATCTGCAATAGGTAAAACGCTTGGTGTAAAGAAATCAACTGTGGGAGCAATTATTAGAAAATGGAAGACATAAAAGACCGCTGATAATCTCCCTCGATCTGAGGCTCCATGCAATATCTCACCCCATGGCGTCAAAAATGATAACAAGAACGGTGAGCAAAAATCCCAGAACCACAAGGGCGGACCGAGTGAATGACATACAGAGAGCTGGGACCAAAGTAACAAAGACTACTATCAGTAACACAATGCGCCGTCAGGGACTCAAATCCTGCACTGCCAGACGTGTCCCCCTGCTGAAGCGTCTAGGCCTGTCTGCGGTTCGCTAGAGAGCATTTGGATGATCCAGAAGAGGACTGGGAGAATGCGTTATGGTCAGATGAAACCAAAATAGAACTTTTTGTTAGAAACACAGGTTCTCGTGTTTGGAGGAGAAAGAATACTGAATTGCATCCGAAGAACACCATACCCACTGTGAAGCATGGGGGTGGAAACATCATGCTTTGGGGCTGTTTTTCTGCAAAGGGACCAGGACGACTGATCTGTGTAAAGGAAAGAATGAATTTGGGGCATGTATCGAGAGATTTTGAGTGAAAATCTCCTTCCATCAGCAAGGGCATTGAAGATGAGACGTGGCTGGGTCTTTCAGCATGACAATGATCCCAAACACACAGCCAGGGCAACAAAGGAGTGGCGTCGTAAGAAGTACTTCCAGGTCCTGGAGTGGCCTAGCCAGTCTCCAGAATCTCAAACCGATAGAAAATCTGTGGAGGGAGTTGAAAGTCCGTGTTGCCCAACGACAGCCCCAAAACATCACTGCTGTAGAGGAGATCTGCATGGAGGAATTGGCCAAAATACCAGCAACAGTGTGTGAAAAGCTTGTGAAGAGTTAGTTACAGAAAACGTTTGGCCTCCGTTATTGCCAACAAAGGGTACATAACAAAGTATTGAGATGAACTTTTGGTATTGACCAAATACTTATTTTCCACCATGATTTGCAAATAAATTCTTTAAAAATCAAACAATGTGATTTCCTGTTTTTTTTTTTTTCCCCACATTCTGTCTCCCATGGTTGAGGTTTACAAATGTTGACAGTTACAGGCCTCTTTAATATTTTCAAGTGGGAGCACTTGCAAATTAGTGGTTGACTAAATACTTATTTGCCCCACTGTATGTGTGAAATTATTAACACATTATGATATCATTTCACAAGTTAATTTGGTGTTTTGGAGTGACACTGACGGTTTGGTAAACTTGTTAGCATGTTCTTTATGCTATAGTTATCTCAATAACTCTTAATAGCGATGGCCACATTCGCGTTCTGCCTTTGGCAATGGAAGTTCAATTCTATTATTGACTTTTTTATATTGAAATGCATGCTTTTAGTTTGTGGTGCTTTCACGCCCAAGTGGGGGCACACTCGCACTTGTTTACGCAAAGAAGAGCGCTCACATGCCAGAAGAAGACAGACAGCTATGCAGCGTCTGAGCGAGTGGGCGAGAGAGAGAGAGAAACACGGCTGCGAACCTACATTCATTGTTTATGTTTGTAAAATATCTCCACAGAGGCAATGCCTGTGTGTATCATGTTGTCTGTTGTTGTTGTGTGTTTTCCACTCGCGATCGGACACTTAGAGCCAGTTGTGTGGTTGTTTGAACGATGTGCTAATGCTAGCGAACGCATGCCAACCGTTTGTGTCATTGCTGTAATAGCAGCTAATTATCATTTATTTACATTGATGCGAACCTGTTTGGTATCGAGGACGTAACTGATTTGTATTACTTCTATTTTTACTATCACTCTACAAATGATGGTTTTATAACCACGGCCAAAATAAAGTCAGCAAATTATACGGACGTCCAGCATCGTCATTTGGGAGTTTAGCTCGCTGTATAGCCAGGACCGAGCCGTAGCGTCCTGGTATATTCGCATTTCGTTGTTCATGCATCATGTAACATTATCATACTGTACACTTATTCAGCTAGTTGTTCTCTACTGTATTTTCATATTAAATTGCCTTTCAAGATGACATATCTGCTCTATGTGTTGGATTTTATCAAGTAAATTTCCCCCAAAAATGGGACTTCTACTCCAGTGCGACTTATATATGTTTTTTTATCTTCGTTGGGCATTTTATGGCTGGTGTGACTTATACTCAGGTGTGACTTATAGTCCGAAAAAAAACGGTTTATCTTTTCATGGGACATCACTGACAAAATGAAGCTTTGACACAATGAAAAGTATTCTGTGTGCAGCTTATATAATACAGTTCATTTATTTTCCCCTCAAAATAATTCAAAATATAGCCATTATTATCTAAACCCCTGGCAACAAAAGTGAGTACACCCCTATGAAAAAATGCACATTCCTAAATGTCCAAATTGAGTACTGTAGGTCAGACAGGTCAGACTTTCAGTAGCAACATTAGTGGTGCATTCCCCACTTCTACAACATTGACGTCTTTTTACATTTCTTACAATGGCTGCTTCTGGCTCAAAAAAAAAAAAAAAAAAAAAAAACATCTAATATCCCTAATATCTAATGTCTGTGTGTGTTTAGGAGGAGTGGGGGTCAAGTCATCAGCCAAAAAAGTGTGCGTTTAGGAGGGAAAAAAATGGACTGGCATATTTAGCAAGTGAAAATAGGTACTAGTACATGTAGGTCTGAACATAATGAAAATAATTCACTTCATAAATAATGCTGGGGTCAGTTACAACAATTAACTCATTCACTCCCAGCCATTTTCACCGGTGCAACCCCCTTCACTCCTGGCTGTTTTACTGGATTTTGACTGATTTTGCAAGGCCCACAGAAAATTAGGTAATATTGCGATATAAACAAGGAACCCACCAAAAAAAGATTAGGCTCTCTTCTTTCAGCAGGAAAAAAAGTTAGTTCATACCTTTAGAATAGATTCTTTAGAAATCAATATTAGAAAATAGCTTAGTTTGATCAATTTTCCAATATCTGATGAAAAAACAGAGAAATTGAGCTTTTTTTGAAAGCATACATTTCAAACATAACTTTGACTTTTACACAGCTATTTTTTTGCTTTAGTTACATCCCAAACATCTGAATAATGTTTTCCTTTTACAAAATAACATAAACAACAAGACAAATAGAGCTTTTGATAGCAAAGTAACAATTTATTTACACATAACTGAGAGATGATGCAGTTTTGGCCGCGACAGACGGGGTAAACTTTTCCCTCATCGCCGCCTGTCTCTGCTCGGCGAGCAGCACCGACTTAACGGCATCGTCCGCTGCACTGGTGGTCCCGGTCGTTCTGCTCAGTCGTCCAGCGCCTGGCAATACGTCCAGAATTCTGCCGTCCGCCTCCTCACCCACACCCGCTCCAGAGAGCACATCACCCCCATCCTCCAACAACTTCACTGGCTTCCAATCTAATACCGGATTCAGTACAAACTCCTCCTCCTCACCTACAAGTCTCTCCATAACCTGGCCCTTTCCTACCTCACTGACCTTCTACAACAGCACTGTCCATCCCGCCGCCTACGTTCTTCCGACTCCAATCTCCTCACACCCATCACTCGCACTAAGCTCCGAACCTTGGGGGACCGAGCCTTCGCCGCTGCTGCTCCCTCACTCTAGGACTCACTCCCAAAACCCATCAGGAACTTGGACTCATTACAAAACTTCAAATCACTCATAAAAACCCACCTGTTCAAACTAGCTTTTCCCAACTCTTAATTCTGTCTATGTGTTATGTTCTGTAAAGCGTCTTTGAGTGTCCAAAAAAGCGCTATACAAGTTTGATGTATTATTATTATCATTATTATCCCGGGCGTCCTCCCGGTTGTTCTGCTCGGTCGTCGGCCGCCTGGCATCCTGGATATCCATTCAGTCTTCCGCCGGCGCCCCGGCCATGCGGCACGGCCGTTTGTTCCGTTGAATCGGGTTGCGGGTCTTACCAAATGCGCTCCTGCTCTCCAGTGGCCAGTTTTATTGCTTTAAAATGGATTTTCAGCGTTGGGCTTTGGAGCTAAATTGAATCAGAACCCAGAGATGTCTCTTGTGAAAAAAAATGTAAAAGACGTATAAATACGTCTTGGGACACTGAAACAATTAAAAATAGAACGTATTTATAAGTTTTGGGGAGCAAATGAGTTAAAACATATGGGAAGACAATGTAAATGACCTATATAACTGAAGTCATTATATATCAAAAATAAGGAAGCTTAAAAGTTGGTGGGGACCATTTGAGCATCCTGAAAAGTTGCTGGTGTTTTGTCCCGACCGTCCCTATGCAAATCTATGCCCTTGGACCAAACATACGCCCTTGGTAGAACACCTAATATATACAGTATTGGCTGTTTCACTATGTAAAATTATACAAACATCCCCCATTCATGCAATAACACAGAAAATGTCTTTTAAAGTGCCTATTCTCTTCTAATGTGACTTCCTAGTGTGAAGGTTCAGCCATGTGTGTGTATTTGAAATGTGTTTGGGCGGTCATCTCGAATGGAGGAGGATGCAAGAGGAGACCATAAACAGACAAAGGTGACAGGCTGAGAGACAGAAGATCCAAGCTTGAGACTGATTTCTGTGGAACTCTTAAGGGGATTTGGCACTTCAGCTGCTGCCCCTTGTAAATGATGACAACTTCATTTTTAATCGACACAGTTTGACACTGCTTCAGGACCATATTGTCTCTTGTAGGGTTACTAATATTTCTGCAAAAAAAGTAGAATAATGAATAAATTGGATAGATTTTGAATGCACTAAAGCGAAACCCTGCTATTTATGTGGGATAAGGAGGGAACCCTGCTGTGATAAGTAAAAATCCATGAATAATTGAAACTTCCATCCTAAAGGAGTATGCAAATGCACAGTGATGTCGCAAGATAGCAGCACAGCACAGCACTTCAAATGGGAGACAATAATAAAGCAAAACTCAATGCATTTAGCATGTAGGCAGTCATTCCAAGAGTGTAGGTTTGCATAGGGACGGTAGGTACATAATACTACCAGATTTCAGGATGCTCAAACTGTCTCCTCCAACTTTTAAGCCACCTTATTAGCATTATATAATGAGTTCAGTTATATGCGTGATTTAGATATGTATCACATATGTTGTAAGGATAGAATAGACCCTACCATTATTAAGTGAATTATTTTTATAATGTTCAGATTTACATTTATCCCTTTTTCACTTGCTGAATGTGCCGTTTTCCCCCCCCCTCAAACTCACGTTTGATTAGCTGATAACTTGACCCCCCAACCCCTCCTCCAAACCCTTCGAGTAGGAGGGATATTATTTTTTGGGCGGCCAGCACAAGCAACTGTAAGTAATGTAAAAAGACGTCAATGTTTGCGCTACTAAAAGTCCGACCTGTATCAGAGTTAGCATAGCATTAATCTGTGTGAACTTGCTAACTTGCAAAACTATTGTAGTCAAGCCAGCTTTCACAAGGAACAACAAAATCAAGCTAGCCGTCCCTCATACGGATCATTGTTTGCATTATGCGCATTACGGTAATGCAATGCGGTGGCTTTAGAGTGCAAGTCCCAAGAATGCGTTCACTTAAGAGGGACATGAACATGAACTGACATGAAAAAAAAAAATCTGTGAAATGAAATCACACATCAGAATATCATGAGAGTACTTTGGTTCAAGTCTTGGGGTAGACTTGGATGCCTCAAGATGTAGATCCGTCCTTGGATTTCTTTTTTTTCCCAAATCACTTCTATATTACAATACTTTAGTTTGACTCTAGGGGTGCTCCCATGTCCCCCAGGAATGGACCCATTCTTGGATAGCTCCCCATTTTTTTAAATAAAGGGGACTTGCCCTTCAAAATATTTCTTTAGTAGTTTTTGAAAACAAAGGTTTGAATCGAACGTTGTATCACGTGAACCAATTCATATAAAAGTTAGTATAAGTCAATACAGATTTAGTTTGCTCTGATCATTTCACATATCAATTAATTGGGTTCATATTTGTAAAAAAGGCTCCGACCCTGTTCAATAATTTGTTTGGTCTTATTAATGTCCCGTCCCGAGCAAAAAGTGTAAATGCAGGTTATGCTGTTATATTGCCTCTACCAATGTTGAGACCAAACCTATGCCCTTAAGTCATTCATCCACGTTACATAAATGGCTGCATATTGAATATGTATATGGCGGAAAACACTCAGGTGACTTGAAATTCCGCTCTAAAACCCCTAATTTGGCCAAATTTCAAAATTGTCCGATATGCATGTGTGATACATCAAATTTTGAACAGGGGGGCATTTAAAAAAAAAAAAAAAATTAACAGCAAAACCCTGACTGGGGGTGAGAGCACGCGAGAGCAGAATTAAAGACGCTATGATTTTAACGCGATATTATCGCGTACTTACCTTGTTTCGATCCAAAAACTCCATTTAGCATGTATTACCGAGTGTCAAGACACAGCTGTGAATGGCCACAGCTGGATTTTTGGTGGATTTTACGGGTGAAACATGGTAATATAACAAGGGTCGTGATGCAGAAATCGCAGACATCAAGGAGTGGTCGAGATTTTCATTTTCATATAGTTAACTTTTTAAATGTTTTTTTTTCCAATTTTTCATTGTTTGAGATGATTATTTATCATCTAAAATATTGGGGTAAATGCGACAGTAACGAAAAAAATACAACTAAGCGATAGTTATGAGGTAGAAATCCGTGACTTTTTTACAGATGCTAATTTTTTCATTTTGACGTAATTTGTTTAAAAGTTTAAAATATGCGAGTGAATAATTTTTTAGTCTTTTTTTTTTTTTTTTTTTTTAAGACATATTAGACATCAATTAATGATTCCTTTTTTTTTTTTTTTTTTTTAAAGATATATTAGACATCAATTAATGATTCCAAGCTAAAAATGACATACATTTCAAATAACAAATACGATTACTTACCTTCTTCTTATGGCTAGGTTGAAACCAAAACAGTTGCGCGATGTCTGTAAACGGGGGTTTCCAGGGTAAAACGGACAAATTAAAAATAGTTCAGGGGCTTAATGCGCCATGAATCTGCTATGGCAGCATATAGACATATGGTTCTATCAAACAGAAAAGTTGTTTTGGCCTAAAATACAGCAGTTTACTTTAAAGAGGAGTGCAAAGAAACTGCTTTTTCAGTCTTGTCTGTGTTTTCAATATATCCAGGGGTGAAAGAAGGCCAGAACGGTCAGGAACGCAGTTCTGGTATAAGATTCAGGGCCGGAATGCTGTTCCGGTATAAGATTCAGAGCCGGAATGCTGTTCCGGTACACAGTGCTTTGATTCCGAAAATATGACGGCAACTGTCAAAACGCTATGTAAAAAAAAATTATATGTATATTATATATATATATATATATATATATATATATATATGCTAAACTGCCACACATGCATTTCATCTCCAAGAAGAAAACAATCAACCAACATCAGATTTACATACACAAGTGTTAACAACAAACATAATAAAGTGCTTGTGTAGCGTGACGTGATCAACAGAGAGGGATAGCTCTGATTGGTTCAAATGTGCATGTTTTCTGGAACAGCAAAAAAAGCAAAATTATTGTTGAATTAATGCGACAAAAAAAGGGCAATGCAACATATATGGATCAAATTTTTAAGAGCAACGAAAGAGTTGAGGAGGTTTATTTTTTTCATATTTAGTTTTATTTGCTCTGATGGGGAGGTTCAAAACATCTTAGCTGTCAATATGCACTTTGGACTTATATTTGTTCATTTATGTTAGGCTACTTATTCCTTTCCTTATGATTTAAAAAAGTCAATGTTGGCGCGATCTTCAAAATATATTCCATTACACGCTGCATAATATAAGTCATTTGTACTTATTTTTCTGAATGTATGTTACCTCTATCTTTATTATTAAAAAAAAAACAAAAAGTAAATGTTTACATTAACTTCAAATTTAACATACGTCATATGTTCTTAAGTAGTTAAAATTGAGATTTGGCATTTAGTATGTGAGGAAATGAGGGAAAATTAAAATTAGGAGATGAAGGTTGGGGTTATTGCTGTTTTTGTTAACGTTTATTTTGCAAATCACTGAAAAGATACAATTTTGAATGAAAATCAGTTTTTGTATGTGTTATAGAAAAAACTGTGCTAAAACAGTTTTCTTTGCATTTCAGTAGTTTAAGAGGTTTGACCCACCCCCAAAAAATGAAAGAAAAAATAAATAAATAAATAAATAAATAAATAAATACAATTTCTGGCTCCATTACGACCTTCACGTCGGGGAGTTCCGGGAAGAAATTCTAGCCACTTTCACCCTTGCATATATCTGGTTGGGTTTTGAATGTATGGCTTTAAATTAGGCTTTCGAAAAATGGTTAATAATGCCAAATAAGGGCTCAAGTTTAGAGTTTCTAATGAGGTTTTCAAGCCACGAGTCAAATGGTTCCAAACCAAGTAGGTTCTCAAAATAAAGTGTGTATGTTTTAAACTTATAAAAAAACAAAAAAACAAAACAGTGTTCAAACCAGGAAATGAAATGAAGACGTTCAAGTGAGATTAGAGTTTAAAAAAAGTTTATGTTGAGGATTTTAAAATTAGTGTTAAAATTAAGGTTTCAAACCTTGTTTGGAAGTGTTAAGTGTTAACAAATGAGTCTTTTGGGAGTTATTTCCCACGACAACTACAATGTAATTATAATTCAATGTTAATCCAGTTATAAAAGACAAAACGATGGAAGTCCTACCTTCATTTCGGCAGGTTTGTAGTATCGACGATCCTTGTCCTCATTGGAGGTACGGTATCCATCACGGAGGAAGCGCTTGAAGCCGTACTTGCCACGCAACTTGCGGACGATTTTGTCCAGTGTCTGACTGTAGAGAGCATCGTCATCCACAGCAAAAGCCGGGTAGCTGATGGTGGGCAGTAAAGCTGCGTCTGTATTCTGAAAAACAAAACGACATTTTTTTTTTTTTTTTGCCAAACGATTAAGGTTTGGACAGGTTGTTAAACCCTATGGATCAGTTCTAGTCCTTCTGATTATTGTGACCAGTGTCATGGAATCCTATAGATTCATCCCAGGAGTGTTTTTTCTACACTTAACTACAGCTTATCGTCAGAGAAAAAAAAGCCACGGTTCTCCCTGGTGGATCATGTCTATCCATTCCCGAAGGCTGGTGGTCGAAGGTGTCGCCAGATGGAATATTGAATTCCAATCCTCCTTCACAGGCCAAGGGGTCCAGAAGTCATACTTATATTTTAGTTATTTCTTGGGATTTTTCCTTCTTCTTCTTCTCCAACCTACATTTTATAGCGCCGAGGCACCGTGCTGAGTTCCAGACACCCGCTGACATCTTGACGTTAGTCTGATGTGCGCAATTAACCTCTCATAGCCGTCGTCACAAGGCTTCCATTTCAAATCTGACGGGAGGGAAGAGGATGAGGAGAAGGAGGAAGAAGATGGGATTAAGATCACAGCTGCTTCAAAAAGGGAAGCGAGGACGCCTCCGAAGGGAAGCACTTGAGCTTTTTTAGCGTCCATTCTGAGCTAAAATGCACCAGGTTTCATCTCAGAGGGGAGAGTTCATAAACTGAGTTGAACATCTGCTAATTAATAGCGCCTCAGAGACCATCCGTATCTCCACAAAGTCCATTTAGTTGTTAAATCTACAGTCCCTGTGCACTCCTTTTTCTATACATGTTTTCTTATCAGTGGTCCTCCACACTCCCACTTTGCTATGAATCTTGCATTGAGAACCCTATTCTTTTGAACTAGACACAGATGTCAAAGTCTCTCGACATTAGGAAATGATAATGAGCGAGCTCAATAGAAATAAATTGAACATCAAGAAACAGCCCAAAGAGTATCATCTGCAATGCTTATCTTAAAGAGGATCACATGGTGCTGGAGCATATCCCATCTGACTACAGGATGAAGGTGGGTTACAACTTTCTTTTAATAAACTATTAGTAAGCCAAACGGGCACACTTAGATAAACTACGATTCATAATAAATAATCACAAGAGTTGCCCGATAATGACTATTTGAAAAATAACTGATATCCAGATGTTGTCCAACTCCAAAATCCTATACCAATATACAGTGGGGCAAATATGTTTTTAGTCAACCACCAATTGTGCAAGTTCTCCTACTTGAAAAGATTAGAAAGGCCTGTAATTGTCAACATGGGTAAACCTCAACCATGAGACAGAATGTGGAAACAAAAAACAGAAAATCACATTGTTTGATTTTCAAAGAATTTACTTCCAAATTAGAGTGGAAAATAAGTATTTGGTCACCTAAAAACAACCATGATTTCTGGCTGTCAAATGGGTCTAACTTCTTCTAACGAGGTCTAACGAGGTTCCACTCGTTACATGTATTAATGGCACCTGTTTTAACTTTTTATCGGTATAAAAGACACCTGTCCACAATCTCAGTCAGTCACACTCCAAACTCCACTATGGCCAAGATCAAAGAGCTGTCGAAGGACACCAGAGACAAAATTGTAGACCTGCACCAGGCTGGGAAGACTGAATCTTCAATAGGTAAAACACTTGGTGTAAAGAAATCAACTGTGGGAGCAATTAGAAAAAGGAAGACATACAACACCACTGATAATCTCCCTCGGTCTGGGGCTCCATGCAAGATCTCGCCCCGTGGTGTCAAAATGATAACAAGAACGGTGAGCAAAAATCCAAGAACCACACGTGGGAACCTAGTGAATGACCTACAGAGAGCTGGGACCACAATAACAAAGGCTACTATCAGTAACACAATGCGCCGCCAGGGACTTAAATCCTGCACTGCCAGACGTGTCCCTCTGCTGAAGAAAGTACACGTCCAGACCCATCTGCGGTCCGCTAGAGAGCATTTGGATGATCCAGAAGAGGACTGGGAGAATGTGTTATGGTCATATGAAACCAAAATAAAAAATTTTGGTAGTAACACAGGTTCTAGTGTTTGGAGGAGAAAGAATACTGAATTGCATCTGAAGAACACCATACCCACTGTGAAGCATGGGGTGGAAACATCATGCTTTGGAGCCGTTTTTCTGCAAAGGGACGAGGACAACTCATCTGTGTAAAGGAAAGAATGAATGGGGCCATCTATCGAGAGATTTGGAGTGAAAATCGTCTTCCATCAGCAAGGGCATTGAAGATGAGGCATGGCTGGGTCTTTCAGCATGACAATGATCCCAAACACACAGCCAGGGCAACAAAGGAGTGGCTTCGTAAGAAGCATTTCAAGGTTCTGGAGTGGCCTAGCCAGTCTCCAGATCTCAACCCCATAGAAAATCTGTGGAGGGAGTTGAAAGTCCGTGTTGCCCAACGACAGCCCCATAACATCACTGCTCTAGAGGAGATCTGCATGGAGGAATGGGCCAAAATAACAGCAACACTGTGTGAAAAGCTTGTGAAGAGTTACAGAAAACATTTGGCCTCCGTTATTGCCAACAAAGGGTACATAAGAAAGTATTGAGATGAACTTTTGGTATTGACCAAATACTTATTTTCCACCTTGATTTGGAAATAAATTCTTTAACAATAAAAAAATGTGATTTTCTGGGTTTTTTTCCCCACATTCCGTCTCTAATGGTTGAGGTTTACCCATGTTGACAATTACAGGCCTCTCTAATATTTTCAAGTGGGAGAACTTGCACAATTAGTGGTTGACTAAATACTTATTTGCCCCACTGTTTAGTAGGAAAAACACACCAAAGATCAGAAATAAACACAGCAACTAGAAATTATCCACATTTTATTTTCCCTCCCACATGAACATTAGTGGGTGGTCAGAGGAACAATGTGGGTGCACTCACATGAGAGCGTGACTCTCGTGGCAGCAGTGAACACAACGTTTGCCTGTTTCGGTTGTGGGCGTCCAGATCCACAAAGATCACCGACCAGGAGCAACCCTGAACACACACGCACAAACATGAGCACCAAAGGATATCCAAACGCACACACATGCTTACATGCACACACATAGACACCCACACCCACATACAGAAAGACACACTCGTACAGACAGACACACTTATTTAAACACGACCCGACATGATGTGAAGCGTGGGAGTGCTCCAACAACAGCAAGTCAAGAGTCATCCAATCGTTCAAAAACATCCCATGCACTTAAACGTCCCACCATCGATGCTTTTTACTTAGCGAGTGGTCAAACGTTTGGAAAAAAAAAAACATCTTTCTCCCTCCACCTGCTAAGCACTTTCTAATGTAAGCACAAATGCATTATGGATGATTATTGCCTACACGCTCTATTTTCTACTTCTATCCGGAAAAAAAAATGAGTTGGACGGAGAGGGCTTTTAGTCAAATTGGTGAGGTATGCAAAGAGCAAGGGATTATGGGTCAACACTGTTGATTGAGGAACTGGGAGCAAAAAATGTGCCTCAGCCTCAATTAGTTGTTCAGATCAAGCCAAGGCAGAATATAAAGTATTGGCCCGAATATAAGACAGCCCTGATTATAAGACGACCCCCTCTTTTTCATGACTCAAGTTTGAAAAAAGACTTTTTAAACACCAAATTAATTTTTACAAAGAAAATAATTACAGTACATCCGAAACAAATGATTTATCACAATATATTTGAGAGAGGAAAAGCATATTATTTTGCCTCATTCAAATCTTAATATCTGAACATTTAAATATGTAAACTAAAGTGCAATCACATTCGTAAATGAATGGCTTCTGGTTTATGAAATGTAAATAAACCAATCTATTGTGATAAAACAACAAACTTGCAATAACTGCATTAACTAACAAAGTTAAGTCGAACTGTAACTGTAGTCTTGAAACAAATCTTAATACGGAGAAACATTGCAATAAAATAATGCAAACTGGTCAAACTAGTAACTGAGAACTGTCATGACAGAACATCGCTTCAATGATATCTGGCGCCATCTAGTGTCGTGAATGGGGAGAGTAGCTGAGATCTGTCATAACAGAACATCGCTTCAATGATATCTGGCGCCATCTAGTGTCGTGAATGGGTATAATGTCTAGACCGCGAATATAAGACAACCCCCTCTTTTTCAGTCTTATTTCAATGCAAAAAACACTGTCTAATATTTGGGCCAATACGCTATCTTTAAATGTGTATATTTAAAGCAACACTATGTAACTTCTCAGTTTTGGTCGATTTTAGCGACGCCGGTGGACAAAAGCAGTAGTGTTTTGCCTAAAGGAAGACTGCGTGGATGGATTAAACAACATTTTCTGTTTCCAGCAGCTGTGTGAAGGATGAATGGTAATAAGGTAATGAATCCAGTTGTGGCTAAACAATAGCATATGACGGTTAGCAACCGTGTGGCTAAAAGGGGGATGTAGGTGAAAGGGGGAAGTGACATATGCGTAAAGCAGTCAGCACATTTGTAGTTTTTTTTGTGTGGCAGGGTTCCTGCCACCCCCGTCAAAGTTAATTAGTGCCGGCGAAAGCAATACAGACCCCCTCAAGATATAAAAGAGTTGTCACTCAACTAGTTGTCAGTCGGCATATCATCACAGATGTTATAAAAATATTTTATAAAGGTTAAAAAAAAAAAAACATACCTAGTGTTGCTTTAAATGTTTTGCATTTGATTTTTAATATACAGTATTATTTCCATATCAATGATTGTTTAGTTGCATACAATTACAATGAGCAACATTTCTTTTATATTTTCAATAAAATGAAAACATATTAGCAAAATGATTTTACACAATTTTTAGATTTGATTTCACGAAATTACTTGTTACATTAATTACATTTATTATTAATAACAGAAATAAAATGTTGTTTTAATATTCAAATCAAAACCTATATTTCATATATTTTAAATCTATTTCATTTATAGACGATAGTGATATATTGTAAAAATATGCCAAATAAAATTAGCATTTTTCTATGCATTGAAAGATTTTGCATTGATTTCATGAATCCATTTGTAAGTCATTTATAATTGCATCCTCTGTAAGGACAAAAAAATAGTCATCATTTTATTAATCATTGGTTACATACTGTATTTGTAATATTTGTAATAAGCTATGTGTAACATGTCATTGCAGTGACTGTTAGACTGGATTAAATGACGTTTAAATGATGTTTCTCACGCATTTGCCTCAGATCAATTTTTATAACGACAAGAAAACAAAAAGTTGACAAAAAAAGAATACAAAAAATGAAACACCTCGCCTCACATTCATGTCACACAAAGAAAAATGGGAAAATGACAAATTCGCAAGGCATATTGAAATGTGATGATATCACCCGCAGCTGTGAGACAGCCAACTGGGAAATCAGCCCTGATAGACATTATTAATACAGAAACCATGAACTGATTCTTTTTTTTTGTCTGTGATCAGACTATTAAATATGGCACAAATATGGTATTATTAGTGGTGTATATGCTAGTAAACACAGTATCATGATACAATACAGGTACATAAAATATGATATAAATACAGTGCCTTGCAAAAGTATTCGGCCCCCTTGAATCTTGCAACCTTTTGCCACAATTCAGGCTTCAAACATAAAGATATGAAATTTAATTTTTTTGTCAAGAATCAACAACAAGTGGGACACAATCGTGAAGTGGAACAACATTTATTGGATAATTTCAACTTTTTTAACAAATAAAAAACTGAAAAGTGGGGCGTGCAATATTATTCGGCCCCTTTACTTTCAGTGCAGCAAACTCACTCCAGAAGTTCAGTGAGGATCTCTGAATGATCCAATGTTGTCCTAAATGACCGATGATGATAAATAGAATCCACCTGTGTGTAATCAAGTCTCCGTATAAATGCACCTGCTCTGTGATAGTCTCAGGGTTCTGTTTAAAGTGCAGAGAGCATTATGAAAACCAAGGAACACACCAGGCAGGTCCGAGATACTGTTGTGGAGAAGTTTAAAGCCGGATCTGGATACAAAAAGATTTCCCAAGCTTTAAACATCTCAAGGAGCACTGTGTAAGCCATCATATCGAAATGGAAGGGGCATCAGACCACTGCAAATCTACCAAGACCCGGCCGTCCTTCCAAACTTTCTTCTCAAACAAGGAGAAAACTGATCAGAGATGTAGCCAAGAGGCCCATGATCACTCTGGATGAACTGCAGAGATCTACAGCTGAGGTGGGAGAGTCTGTCCATAGGACAACAATCAGTCGTACACTGCACAAATCTGGCCTTTATGGAAGAGTGGCAAGAAGAAAGCCATTTCTCAAAGATATCCATAAAAAAGTCTCGTTTAAAGTTTGCCACAAGCCACCTGGGAGACACACCAAACATGCGGAAGAAGGTGCTCTGGTCAGATGAAGCCAAAATGGAACTTTTTGGCCACAATGCAAAACGATATGTTTGGCGTAAAAGCAACACAGCTCATCACCCTGAACACACCATCCCCACTGTCAAACATGGTGGTGGCAGCATCATGGTTTGGGCCTGCTTTTCTTCAGCAGGGACAGGGAAGATGGTTAAAATTGACGGGAAGATGGATGCAGCCAAATACAGGAACATTCTGGAAGAAAACCTGTTGGTATCTGCACAAGACCTGAGACTGGGACGGAGATTTATCTTCCAACAGGACAATGATCCAAAACATAAAGCCAAATCTACAATGGAATGGTTAAAAAATAAACATATCCAGGTGTTAGAATGGCCAAGTCAAAGTCCAGACCTGAATCCAATCGAGAATCTGTGGAAAGAGCTAAAGACTGCTGTTCACAAACACTCTACATCCAACCTCACTGAGCTCGAGCTGTTTTGCAAGGAAGAATGGGCAAGAATGTCAGTCTCTCGATGTGCAAAACTGATAGAAACATACCCCAAGCGACTTGCAGCTGTAATTGGAGCAAAAGGTGGCGCTACAAAGTATTAACGCAAGGGGGCCGAATAATATTGCACGCCCCACTTTTCAGTTTTGTATTTGTTAAAGTTTAAATTATCCAATAAATTTTGTTCCACTTCACGATTGTGTCCCACTTGTTGTTGATTCTTGACAAAAAATTAAAATTTTATATCTTTATGTTTGAAGCCTGAAATGTGGCGAAAGGTTGCAAGGTTCAAGGGGGCCGAATACTTTTGCAAGGCACTGTATAATATAATACACGTATCAACTCAACGAAATAGGGCATACCTGGTTTCCAAACAGGTTAAATCCATTGATAGCCTCCAGAGCAGCCTTGGCCAGGCCGACAGAGCTGCACAGAACAACATTTTAAATTTGAACTTTATTAACAGCAACTGATTTCTACACTCACAATGCGCTACTGTTGTGTTTCCCCAAAAACATAAAAATAAAAATAAAAAAAGACCAGAGGGGAGCGTTGTAAAATGTCAACATCACCCAAATTTTTTTGACTCATAGATCCTAAACATTTATAATGTTTAAAGTGCGTATGACAGGATAAAAAAGTCTTAAATAGCATTATTATGTGAATTAGAAACATATTTTGAGACGATTCGACTATATACAACAATTTGGCAAAGCGCAGATGATGTGAAATTAGTTTTTTAATCTGCCATTTTAATCTGCCTAAATGGAGAATGACGTCGGCAGGGTCATGAATTTATGATTTAGAATTCGGCCCATTGAGGGGGAATTATTCAGAACGGGGAAAATGTGACGAAAAGAGCAGCAAAATGTCATTGTTTCAATCTATCTACTACAATATTTTTACAGGATATTCTTTTTATCAAAGTATTTTTCCCCAATTGGTGAATAAATGGTATGGTCATGACACATAACAGTCTTGTGGTAAATGGAATATGAAATAATAAAAATGCATTTAATCAGTAGGACATGGCAAAATTACTCCATAATGGTCGAAACTGTCGACTTCTTGGCACCTCCTGATATTTTATGCCACAGGAGTTAGTCGGCTTTTGTCATTTCCCTGCCCCGGCTTCGGAGAGTGTAAACAAACCAGGAGGCATGACAGCTAGCCGACATGCTAACCTGAACCGAGCGACGTCTCAAAGTGTTATTTTCGCTTTTCGAAGCGAAAAATCACACAAAACAACCCCGGATCATATCACGCGGTGGAGGGGTTGTCGATTGTCTTCGCTGATCGGCAACCCGCCCAGTGGCAAGCAAGTTACAGCTCATAGTTCTCCTGCTGCGGGAAGGAGAGCTTGTTTGCCTGGGAAGCAGCTAGAGAATGACCGCCGGACAAACCGGCCGACATCGGAGGCGCAAATGGCTGCCACATGGTCAACACGAATATGGCGTAAATAATGCTTAAAAACACGGCGAAGACTTAAAGACTTTTCTACATGTCCGTCCATGATGAAATGTAAGTAAATATTCCTTTATTTAAAGAAAGTTTGTAGTGTTTACTTTGTAATCGCTGTATTCGTGGCCATTGTTAACACAAAGTTGCAATTTGACAGAACACCCGGCACATGAAGATGGCAATAAGCCGAGTATAGCGCTCTCCCGGCGGGGGTGCGACAAGCCGTCGGTCATCGGCCGAGTGGCATTCACGGTGGACAAGGAGCATTAAAACGTGTACCATGATCCCAGGATTCGACATAATACAAAACACGATGTTTCCTCACTTCCTCGTAAGTCCAATCGTCCCACAGTTGTCGCAACCTGTTTTGACCGATCTCGGGGTGAACGGGAACATTTTAAAACCCGAAAAGGCTCACACCCCTCTCCCAGGTGCAGCTACAAAACCCTGCAGCAGTTTGGCTGGCGTAATGCGAAAAATAAACAAATTAATCCGCAAAATCAGCTGAATCTGCAGTCCATCTGCATGCTATGAAGCAATGCTGTATTGTTAAATGCTGACCCAGGTGACGTCACATTCGCATTCGTCGTAAACCCGAGACTGAAGCCGGAAATCCCTTATTTTCATGGCGTGGGATTAAAAAATTAAATTTGAAGAAATCTGTTTTTTTTGCACTGTTAATAAACAATATTTATTACTGACTGCTGGTATCACATGTCACCTTACCTATAGTGCAAGAGTACCACTATTACAAGTCTTTTTAATTGTTTTTTTATTGTGTACATACTTTTTAATCCATTTTTTGTGCATGTGTGCACTCCATGGGGCAGCTTTAAATCTCATGACACTTTGTGTAATGACAATAAAGGTATTGTATTCTATTCTATTCTATTCTATTCTATTCTATTCTATTCTATTCTATTCTATTCTATTCTATTCTATTCAAAATAATACGTTCGCTTCCACACACATCCAAGCGGCCCATTCACTCAGGAGCATAAAATACCGCGTGAAATAAGAAATACACATTATTTTTGGTGTCATAGGCACTTTAACTTATTTAAGTTTCTGAGCCCAAAAATGGAAAAAATCCAACTGACCTTGAATGCAGCTCAGTGCTGCCATTGTTATACTTGCTGCCTCGCTCCCACATGCCATAGTCTGGCACTCGGTAAGCTCTCTCTACGCAGAACACAAGGTTCTGGATAAAGGACACCTGTAACAAAATCAGAGGAAAAAAGTTGATCCCCAACATTCCAAGCCCATGCGAAGCCATAAAAAACCATGAAAGAGAGGCCGTATCAAAATTAATGCAATTTTTTAGAAACCTTAAAATACTGGTCCGCTTTCTAATTGGATGCTATATAGCAGAGTTTCCACATCAAAACAGGCAGCTAATGCTATACTAAGATCAATTGTTGCATGAGTTGATGAAGCCTGCTCATTTGAGAGCCGAAACGTATTTACAGCCAAGTAGAACACTCCAGTATGGCAATCAATTCAATGCCTAGAGAATTAAATTACCTGGATGAATAAAAATATTCAGAGGCATGAGTCTTCCTTTCATTAAAGATACTTTATCATCGACTGCAATTTTGACAGAGAAAGATACACGGGTCTGAACTAGAGTATTCGTAAAAACCTGTGTACTACTAATTTTAAATGTGTTTTATAGCACATTTTTTTGTTTTTAGATATATTTTTAATGGATATTAAGGTTACGGTGAAGAATCAGAATTGCAAGTGGCACGTTATAAGTGCTTATACAGTGCGGAAAATATGTATTTCAACACCCTGCGATTTTGCAAATTCTCCGACTTAGAAATGATGGGCAGCGTTGAAATTTTCATGATAGGTGCTTGTCCACTGTGAGAGACAACAATGTATGATTTTTTAACCATTTATTTTGTATTATACTGCTGCAAATAAGAATTTAAACAACTGTCTATTAGCTAGAACTGTGAGCCTCAAAGACCTGTTCGTTGCCTTTAAAACTCCTCTCTAACTCACCTCCACTCTAATTCTCCTAAATATTATAAATATAAAATATATAGATATAATATAATCCATATAATATATAATTATCCTAAATGGAGGGAGGTAACTTTTTGAGTCTGACTTTTTGACCTGTTTGAGGCGGCTAGCTGCATATAAACACCTGTCCACCCCATACACCCCAAAGAGCTTCCCAAAGACATCAGAGACAGAATTGTAGACCTCTACAAGGCTGGAAAGAGTTACAGGGCAATTGCCAAGCAGCTTGGTGATATAAGACCCACCATTGGAGCAATTATTAGAAAATGGAAGAAGCTAAACATGACTGTCAATCTCCTTCAGATTGGGGCTCCATGCAAGATCTCGATCGTAGGGTCTCAATGATCCTTAAAAATTGTGAGGAATCAGGAGGAGCTGGTCCATGACCTGAAAGGAACTGGGACCACCATTTCCAAGGTTACTGTTGGTAATACACCAAGACGTTATGGTTTAAAATCACGCATGGCATGGAAGGTTCCCCTGCTTAAACCAGCATAAACCTGTTAGTCACCTTTAAAAAGTCCAACTCCCCTCCACTTATAAAGCTGCACAGAAACACCTATCCACCCCATAAAATCAGTTCCAATAACTAAAATGGGCAAGACCAAAGAGCTGTCCAAAGAAATCAGAGACCGAATTATAGACCTACACAGGGCTGGAAAAAGTTAGGGGGCAATTGCCAAACAGTTTGATGAAACAAGATTCACTGATGGAGCAATTATTAGAAAAGGGAAGAAGATCACCAGTTATGTTTAACTCCCTCGGACTGGGGCTCCATGCAAGATCTCGCCTCGTTGTGTCTCAATAATCTTAACTCATTCACTCCCAACCATTTTCACCGGTGCAACCCCGTTCGCTCCCGGCCTTTTTACTGGATTTTGACTGATTTTGCAAGGCCCACAGAAAATTCTGTTCTATTGCTATATAAACATGGAACCCACCAAAAGAAAGATAAGACTCTCTTCTTTCAGCAGGAAAAAACTTAGTTCATATCTTTTTCCATTCTTTAGAAATCAGCATTAGAAAATAGCTTAGTTTGAGCAATTTTCCAATTTCTGATGAAAAAAACAGAGAAATTGAGCTTTTTGTAAACACATACATTTCAAACTTTGACTTTAACACAGCTATTTTTTGCTTTAGTTATATCCCAAACATCTGAATAATGTTTTCCTTTTACAAAATAACATAAACAACAAGACAAATAGAGCTTTTGATAGGAATGTAACAATTTATTTACACATAACTAACTGAGAGATGATGCTGTTTTGGCCGCGACAGACGGGGTAAACTTTTCCCTCATCGCCGCCTGTCTCTGCTCGGCGAGCAGCACCGACTGAACGGCATCGTCCGCTGCACTGGTGGTCCCGTTCGTTCTGCTCGGTCATCCAGCACCTGGCATCCCGGGCGTCCTCCCGGTTGTTCTGCTCGGTTGTCCGCCGCCTGGCATCCTGGAAGTCCATTCGGTCTTCCGCCTGCGCCCCGGCCGTGCGGCACAGCCGTTCGTTCCGTTGAATCGGGTTGCTGGTCTTACCAAATGTGCTACTGCCCTCCAGTGGCGAGTTTTATTGCTTTAAAATTGATTTTCAGCGTTATGCTTTGGAGTTAAGTTGAATAAGAACCTAGAGATGTCTCTTGTGAAAAAAAACGTAAAAGATGTATAAATACGTCTTTGGGACACTGAAACAATTAAAAATAGAACATAATTATACGTTTTTGGGAACAAATGAGTAAAGAAAGGTGAGGAATTTGCAAAGAACTACACAGGAGGAGCTATGGAGCTGGCCAATGACCTGAAAGGAGCTGGGTCCACTGTTTCCAAGGTTATACACAGAGAAGTCATGAAGGTTCCCCTGCTTAAACCATCACATTTACAGGTCCGTCTTAAGTTTGCCAATGACAATTTGGATGATCCAGAGGAGTCATGGGAGAAAGCCATGTGGTCAGATGAGACCAAAATGGAACTTTTTGGTCTTAATTTCACTCGCCATGTTTGCAGGAAGGAGAATGATGAGTACCATCCTAGGAACACCATCCCTACTGTGAAACATGGGGGTGGTAGCATCGTGCTTTCAGGGTGTTTTTCTTTATATGGTACTGGATGACTGCACTTTATTAAGGAGAGGATGACCGGGGCCATGAGTTGCGAGGTTTTGGGTAACAACCTCCTTCCCTCAGTTAGAGCATTGAAAATGGGTGATGATTGGAGCTTCCTACATGGCAATGACCCGAAGCACACAGCCAAGATATCCAAGCAGTGGCTTTGTAAGAAGCCTATCAAGGTTCTGGAGGGGCGTAGCCAGTCTCCAGACCGAAACCCAGTAGAAAATCTTTGGAGGAAGCTCAAACTCTGTTTCCCAGCCACAGCCCAGAAACCTGACTGACCTGTGTGGAGGAGTTGTGCAAAATCCTTGCTGCAGTTTGTGCAAACCGGGTGAAAAGTTACACATAACTTTTGACCTCTGTAATAGCAAACAATGGCTACTTTACCAAATATTAACATTGATTTTCTCAGGTGTTCAAATACTTATCTGTAGCTGTTGTGAAAGAATATTTTATTCATGCTTATAAAACACATAACTTCTGTGAAACGATAATCATTTGTGCTGTGACAGTATCCATTCATGCTCGTGTGCTCTATCTATTTCTTTGAACATAATACAAAGAGTTTCTGTGGACTGCCTCATCTGATTTTACTCCCTCTTGTACCAGCTACGGCTAAGTTCCCAAGGTCGTAACTCAAGATGTTTTTCTGTGGAAAATCCCCAGGTTGGGCTGTAATAAGATTCACTTCTGTTTCACAGTAAGCATCCTTGGGTAACGCCCTTTCTATAGTATAAAGGAACTTGGCTCTCTTTGCCTCATTGTACTCATGCGCGGTCACAACTCCAGGCTGAAACACAACATTTGTACCCTTGATATATATCTTGTTTATAAAGTCTTTGAAGCAGACAATCCTTGGCTGGGTTTGATTCTTTCTCTTATTTGAGCTATTGGTTGATACTTGTCTCAGAGTTCAAACTTGAACCACTCCCTGACAGCTGTATAATCCAAATCAACTCAAGTATACATTGTGATTTAAAGTTGTATTTATTTATTTATTTTAAGATTATGTCTTTCACAGTGGAAAAGCACCTATGATGAAAATGTCAGACCACCTCATGACTTTCCTCGCTGTAACTATGTGTGCTATATTTGGAATTGAATTTCCATGGCAATCCATTACGTAGTGTAAATACAACACTAGGAATAAAACAGTGCCTAGTAGAGAACATATCAAAATGGATAAGGTCATACCGGCTATCATTTCCCGTTCCAATTATTTATGAGAATCAGAGCTAAGTGGAGTAGATACATGCAGTATAAAGGGGAGCATAGCTGAGTCATACACATAAACAGAAAATATTTGAACTGCAAAACGAAAAAATACAATAAAACTAAAGAGGAGAAACACAAAAGTGTCTTGAAGGCTTTGAATCATTGAAACGTGTGTGTGCACTTGAATGATTGAAGATGTAATCTAAAATGACAAAGCTGCAGGGAGAAGCAGAAAGCAGGATTTGAAGGTGTTTGTCTGCTTGTTTTGGGCTGCACTAATACGACACAGGATTGCTGCAACTTTACGGACTCTATGCCTTATTTCTCGTCCAATCTTGTTCCTGTAATGCAAGGTAGCGGTTACTAATAATAAATGGCGTGAGAAACAAGTGCGTCATTTTATATGTCAAATACAGTACATGGCATAAAACAGCCTGCCATTTTTACTCTCTGCTTATTTCTAGTTGTTCTGCATATTTCTGTTTTGTGAGGTAGATATTAACATGAATAACTGCTGGGAGAAAGAATCACATTAAATCATATGATGCGTGCATTGCAGAGCGTGTCGTGTACTTGTTTTGTTTTGTTTATTTTGTTGCGCAAAGTGATTGCATTAATCATGTACTACCAATATTTATGACTGAGCGTGCCATGGAAAGTTTTTTTAACAGTCTGGATTATTTTTAGTGCCTGTTTGTTCTTATTGTGAAAGGTGGCTGGGATCAAGAATAACTGCAGGGCAACTGAGCAGGGCAATTTCTTTCAAGATGATGTGTGAAGGGAATAGTATCCTTTCCCATATTTACTGTTTGACTGTTTGTATTACTCTAACACACCCAATATAAAATAAATAGCATTAAAATCATAGTTTAAGAAATCAAGTAGAATATAACGTATTGGCCCGAATATAAGACGGCCCTGATTATAAGACGACCCCCTCTTTTTCAAGACTCAAGTTTGAAAAAATACTTTTTGATCACTAAATTAATTTTTATACAGAAAATAATTACAGTACAACTGAAACGAATAATTATAACAATATAATTGAGAGGAAAAGCATTATTTTGCCTCGTTCAAATCTTAATATCTAAACATTTAAATATGTAAACTAAAAAGCAATCAAATTCGTAAATGAATGGCTTCTGGTTTTTGATATGTAAATAAACCAATCTATTGTGATAAAACAACAACATTGCAATAACTGCATTAACCATCAAAGTGAAGTCTAACTGTTACTGTAGTCTTGAAACAGATCTTAATACGGAGAAACATTGCAATAAAATAATGCAAACTGGTTAAACTTGAGAGTAGCTGAGATCTGTCATGACAGAACATCGCGTAAATGATATCTGGTGCCATCTCGCGTCGTGAATGGGGAGAGTAGCTGAGATCTGTCATGACAGAACATCGCTTCAATGATATCTGGCGCCATCTAGCGTCACGAATGGGTATATTGTCTAGACCACGAATATAAGACGACCCCTTCTTTTTCATTCTTATTTCAATGCAAAAAACACCGTCTTATATTCCGGCCAATATGGTATATAAAGTATGAGTGGAGTTGGAGTGATTGGAATTTGCAGGGCCAAGACACCGGGCAGATAAGGGCGATAACAACTGTAGGATGCCTGCTGACTACGGAAGCCCAACATGCGTCATGCAGCTGACTGAGCGAGATTGACGCTGACGGAGCGAGACAAGCAGGGGATGGCCAAGACAGCCGGACCACCAAATTCCACCATCAGCTCTTCTGGTAACCAACAATGGAGAGTCCAGAACAATGAAACGACATCCTCTCCTCACATAAGGATCATCTGATAATGGAGGAACCTCTGAGAAGTTGACAACCAACACTCTCGTGGCGCTGAGCCTGGCAAAATCCTCAGCTCTCGTTGCCCTGGCAATAATAATGCCCAAACGCTCCTGCCCAATCCACAACAGACAATAACCCTAAAAAACGCCCAAACACACCCTTCTTCTGGACCACAGCCCGCCTAACCAGAGCCTTTAAAAGACTGAATAGTTAACAAATCGTGGCTATTTTTCTCGGGAATCTTTTGTTGACCTGTGATATGGTGACCCTGGATCCAGCCTTCCGCTTCGTCTGGGTCTGTTTGCTTTTTTGCCTTGCTGTCTGATTGCTGTTGACTTGGAATAAATTGTCAACTTGTGCTTCAAAGTCGTTTTCCAGCTTTTAAAATGGAGTCCGTACAAGGGGTTAAAACTAGGGCTGTCAAACGATTAAAATTTTTAATCGAGTTTTGCATTCGCTTTGCATTCCACCAAAGTATTCAAGCAGATAGTCGCTTCTTGGTTATGTCTGCTCCTCCCGCCTCTTTTTACTGATGGGCTCAAACATCAAATGACCGGGGAATTGGTAGTGCAGTTGAGATTTGCAAGACGGTACTGCATGATGAATTAATGAATCAAGAATTACCGTCTTGCTTGCAAGGCTAAGATAGAGCATGCTGGAAAAGTTTTTCTCTTCTGTGGTTTATTGCTAACAATTGTATTATTACAGTACATATTCCAAGAAAAAGGTACGTTTACATGGGTAGTTTTCCTCAGTCCAATTGAAATCAATCTAATTGAGTGAATAGGATTTGATCTGTATACATGAAGTCGAAGTAAAGAGATTCAAGTTCAATTCGCAATTTCATGGCCCCAGCTGAATCCGATTGTATTGTTCTTTTGACATGCACATTGTGTGACTCTCTGCCACTACCTGTAATGTGTAATGTTGCCTTCACATGCTATGGGAAAGATAATCCTTACTACTTGCTAATTGTTAGTTACGAGTATGTCCTGTTCATGTGCTTTAGCAAAAAAAAAAAAAAGAAAAAAAACATAGCAGACACAGATTTCATTTAGATTTGTTGGGAAAAAGGGTAATAGACCTATTACTTCATCAACTACAAGAAGAAGAGATTGCATCAAAAGGCAAACTGTAGGTTTTCGGTTGCAAATGAACATTTTAGCAACCACTTGGTTAAAAAAATAAATAAATAAATAAAGTTTTATAAATGTGTACACGATGTTTTGATGATGGCGTTAAAAAAAAAAAAAAAAAAGTACAAATTGACGATATACTGTATCTTTTTTTTTAAAACGATGTGTAAGGAATCTTACCATACACAACTTTTTGTTCACGCGCTGCCATTTTGAAAAGTAAATGGTCGACCCATCTCGGAAACTCGAGACTATTAATAAAATAAACTAATAATAATAATAATAATAACGAATAAAATACCAGTTTTCCAGTAGAAAATACGAATTGAGGGGGGGTTCACATGCAATAGTGGTATTTACTGGGGATGGGAATCGAAATCCGATTCCAATTCTAAACCGGTTCCTAGTGTTTTGAGGCCTCAACATCACAATGAAAAAGCCTTAACGATTCCGTTAACGATTCCTAAAGACGCATATTGCGTCGTGACGTGTCTTGTTGTCCAGACGCATCAAACTAGCATGGCGCCAAGAACCACTCGTTCCAAAGTTTGCCTACACTTCACCAGGAAAGAGGGTGAAAATGAAAGGTTACGATGGTTTAGCACGAGCATTGCAGCCGTAAACATAACAATGACAGCACGTTGGTTCAAACACTCGAAAGTGTGTCTTCACTTCATGAGAAAAAATTACAACAAAGCGACTTGCAATCATTGCAAGGTGGAGATAACTGCATCGGGAGGGAATACTACTGCAATTTCCTCACCCAGACGCTAAGGCTCAGTCCTGGCTATACAGCTAGCTAAACTCCCAAATGACGATACAGAAGACATTGGTATAATTTACTGACTTTATTCAACCATCACTTGAAGAGTGAAACTAAAAATAGAAATGAAACAAATCAATTTCGTCCCCGATAACAAACAGGTTTGCATCAACGTAAATCAGCGATGGTTAGCTGCTAATACATTATTAACACAAACTGCTAACATGCGTTCGCTAGCATTAGCACATCGTTCAAACCCACTGCACAACTGGATTTAAGTGTCTGATCGCTAGTGGAAACACACAACAACAACACAAAAGATGATACATACAGGCGTTGCCTCTGTAGATATTTTACAAACATTAACAAAGAACGTAGGCTCATAGCAGTGTTTCCCCTCTCTCACTAACTCGCTTGGATGCGGCACTTCTTCTTTGCGTGTAAGCGCTCTTCTTCACGTGAGGAAGCATAAGGGCACCCCCACTTGAGCGTAAAAGCACCATAAAAATTAAAAGGCATGCATTTCAATATAATGGTAAATAATACACTTTAACACAGGGGTCCCCAAACTACGGCCCGCTGGTCGGATACGGCCCCCTGAACAATACCAGAGAGCATTTTGATTTTTTTTTTTTTTTTTGATTTTTTTTTTCCTCAATAGTGTTATTTATTTACTGGCCTTTTTCTGTGAAGAACTCAGAGAGGGTTATTTGGTTATTATCTATTTAATATTAATATATAGCGTTATTATTATTCATTATTATTATATGATATTATACTATAATATCATTTTTATTTTATTTACTTTTGTTCCATGAAGAATCCAGAAAGGGTTATTTGATTGTGGCTTTCTGAAAAACAATAATTTTTTTACATTTAGGCACTTCTGAAATTGTCACAGTTTTCTGTTACAACAGAGAAGGGAAAAGTTCTGTGGCCCCCACAGGAAAAAGCCCTGACCCCTGCTTTAACACATATTGCCAAAGGCAGAACAACAACCTATATGCCAATATATACCAATATTTTTTTATTTCTATTAGAAAAATTTTTCAGTAAAATGTTACACGTTCTTGTGCATTTGCCACTTATTGCCACAGTTAACATTGAGGCTTTGGGCCTCTTTTGACCTCGTTGTGAGTTTGTAAGGTTGTGATTTCTGATGCCAATCAAAACGTTTGTCCTTCTTTTTCCCCAAATTAGAATCGATAAGAGAATCGATAAAGAATTGAATCGTAAAAATCCTATCAATTCCCATCCCTAGTATTTACCATAATAACGACATCACATTATGGCAGCATAACAGAAAAAAATGTGCACTTCCTGGTTCCTCCACATGCGCTTATGTAGTTAGGAGCACATGCGCAAACTGAACAATCCTCTCTATCAACCCAATCCGCTCCAATCAGCACTTTACATGGGACATAGAGCGGATTATCAATCGGCATTGAATACACTTTACAATCCGATCCAAAATACAATACAATACAGGTGAATTTGATTGGCTACGGTGTTTATATGAGACATTTGTAATCGTATTGGCCTTTCAATCAGATTATAAATAGGATTTTTTGACCCATGTAAACACACCCAAAGTGTCAGACAAAATGTTCTATGGACAATTGTTTTTGCTATTGGTCTACCAAGTTTACTCCTCTGACCAGTTAATCATCACAAAAAGTGCATCGCTCCTGCTTGGCAAATCGTGCTGGGGTTTGATTTTACACAATGGATTCTATTCATTATGCTCATTTCTATTGTGCATAGCAGCACTTTTCATGAATAAATGGGGCAAGGAGTCGTAGTATTATTCATAAAACACGGACATTGCATGAATGAGCATGCTGTGGGCTATTTTATCACTCTGTGGATTATTTCTGGGCATCATGTTATATGTATTGTATCAGGTAGTGGTGATCATTAATAAATGGCTAGAGGACTGATTAATATAACTTTCCACTTGCAAATGTGGAATCAGGTGCGTTGTACTGGTTATTTTTACTCCATGGATAATTTTGTCATTTTTTTCTTACTATGCAAGGTGTTGGGAGTCATAACTGGTGAAAGGAACATTAATCGTGACACACAATGTACATTACACAACAAAGGTTGTGTTGTGCAAGGTGACATTTATGATTAATAACTGGCAAGAATAATGATCACATGGAATTGGTTAATTGTGTTCATGTATGATCATTGACTTTTTTCTTCTTTTTGCTCTACAGATTTTTGAAAGGTTGTTTTGTTGAAAGACGTGCTTTGTCTTCTTTTGGGGGGCTTTTACAATAAAATGGAAGGATGAAGGGGATTAAAGTGGTAAGTATCTTAATGGCATCTTAATGGACACAACACTAACACACACACACAATTACACACACACACCACCAGGCTGAATGTGTAAGGAATCATCTTCAGAGGATACACAGACACTTTCATGCCAGTTTTTCTGCACACGCACATACAAAATGAAAGAAAAAGACCGCATTGCAGTTTTGGCTTTGACTTTACATTGGAACTAACAACTGAGGACACTTTTTTGATAGTATGTTTACAGATGAGCTCATTTAAATTAGGGCAGATACAGCATGAAAAGAGTGTAAAATTGGAATTTAGCCAAGACAGCATAAATTCTTTTCACCTAGCCTAGATCAGTGTTTTTCAACCGGTGTGCTCTGAGAGATTGTCAGGTGTGCTGCAAGAAATTATCAAATATCTTTTTTTTTTTTTAAATAATTTTTTAAAATTTATAATTTATGACATTATTAGGGTGGCCACCTGCCCTGTATTTTGAAAGGCATTCCTCCTTGTTAACAGCACACGGACATCGAAGGAGGAAGGAGTAGGTGGAAGGTTCTCGGCAGTGCTTAAGTTGTAAATCATAAGGTGCCGGAACGCAAAGTACATGTGACAGGGATGACGAGACGGACGCAGGTCCCGGAACATTCGCAGAAAATGGTGCTGAAAACAACACGCAAATGCCCACTTGCCATGCTGTGGGACTTACAAGCTTCAATTTCAGATAATATCCATGGTATAACTGTTATGACAACAATTTACAATAGGGCTGCAGCTATCGAATATTTTAGTAATCGAGTAATCGACTGAAAATTCTATCGATTAATCGAGTAATCGGATAAAACATTTTTTTGTAGGCCAAGAGCCATTATAAAACAAGACATTTCATCTAATATTGAACCATTTTCAGTCAATCAATGTCTTTATTTTCGATGTACATTGTTGAAAACAGCCAACAATTGCATCTCAAATGTGACTTAAAGACTAATTCACTGCTTTCACTCCAAAAACTTTTAGATCTTATAAAAAATTTCTTACCTAAAAATGTCATTACGCTTGATAACACACATCACTTAAAATGCCGCCAGCGCTCCGACCATGCTGCTCGGTGTTCACTGCTGTTGAATCGGGTTGCCTTGTCTTACAAAATACGCTACTACCCTCCAGTGGCCAGTTTTATTGCTTTAAAATGGGTTTGGAGCGTTGTTCTTTGATTGTTAGATAGAGCGGAAGCTATATATGCTTCTTATTAACAAAAAAACGCAAAAGACGTATAAATACGTTTTTGGGACAGTGAAGCATTTAAAAATAGAACGTATTTATACGTTTCTGGGAGCAAATGAGTTGACTGAGACACTATTATGGTGGAAGATTTTGGTCGCAACTTGTTGGTTACTTTTTATTTTTTGACATTGACACCTTTTTAAAATGACATCTCGGTTCTTGGCAGGAGCATATCGATAACCTTTTGGGACACAAAGTATCACGATATATCACCATTTCGAAATTTTGTCACACCCCTATTGTGTACTGTGATTTTTTGATCCAGATTGGACCAAAGAACAACAGACTGAATTGTCATGTATCTTGTTCGTGTACATGGTGAAAATCAAGTTGGCTTGCCAGGCAAGGACATAACAGCCATCTCAAACAATAGGGAAAAAAACACGTCATAAAAAAAAAAATCGTCTAAAATATAGTCTATGCTCATATTGTACTTGTTATAGATGAATGGACATGCTCCTCTCCACATATTTTTCCCTAATAACTGCCATTATGCAAATGATCAGAACAGTGAGAAATAATTAACATTTTCAAAATAGTCTATGGCATAATTATAATCCTTGTATTAAATGAATAATGCCAGCGCTCTTTTTGACAATTACTCATAACAACTTCCACTGGGCATAACAGAAATAAACAAAGTGACCTCTACTTTTCATGTGTGGGAAAAAAAAAAAGCTTTCAGCTATTGCATGTTGTCACATCAATGTAATCACCCCAGGTGGGGCTTTCAGAATCAGAAATGCTGATCCATTAACTCCAGTGTTGTCAGTAACGCGCTACTGTAATCTGATTACTTTCTTTCAGTAACGAGCAATCTAACGTGTTCATTTTTCCAAGTCAGTAATCCGATTAAAGTTAGTTTCCTCAGTGCCTGTGCGTTACTATTTTGTTGTTGCCTCATACTGTATGTAGAATGAAGAATACTGTAGTCATGTACGAAGAGCATTTGAATAGAAAATACTGCTCTTGAGTTTGGGAGTGACATCACATCTCACGTTTTCTCATCGGAAAAAAAAACGGGTCACGTGTATTACCATGCTGTGTGCGTGCCGTCTGCCACGGCGGTCAACATAAAACATAGCCTACCATAGGCTACCTATCAGGATGCTAACAGTAAAGGAGCCGGAGAGATACAACAAACAGCTGCATTTGCTCAATGGAGATACAGCCATTACTTCACATATTTGTCCAGTAAAGATGACAAAAATATCTCCGTGCGTTGCAAACTCTGCGCTGGCTCAGAAAGACTGTCGACCGCTAAAAACTCGATATCCAATTCAACAAGGAAGCACTTGGAATTACAACACAACGCAAAGAAACTCGAAAACAAAGCCGATGGGTAACGAGACAGCCAGCACTTGTACAGTTGGTAACCAGCCTTTATAATATGTGTAATTATGTACATTTTATAGTTAGTGCTTGTAATCATAGGCTGAGTTTTACATTTGTGGGACTGGGGGAAAAGCATGTTGAAGACTCCGAAACAAATGTCAAAAGTTTGGGCACACTTCATCATTTTTGCATTTTATATATTTTCAATACTATTGTAAATTCTCACTGAAGACATCAAAACTATGAACGAACATGTGGAATGGCAAAAAAAGTGAAAAAACTGAAAAAAGGTTTTGTATTCTACATTCTTCAAAGTATCCACCTTTGAGGTGTCTCCAAACTTTTGGCCAATACTGTATATATATATATACACATCTTGACACTGTTCGAGTTCAATCAACTGTTCAAGTTGTTGTTGGTAGCGTTTGAAAGCTTAGGTTTAAAGGAATTCTAAATATCCATCTTGCCTCCTCTGGTGTAGTTTTGGCTAAGCAAAGCAAACGATAGTCTCCAAGGTGCTAGTCACATGATCTGTTCGAAAAATGATTTTGACCCATTATGAAAACTTTACGTTGTAGAATTTTGTTCATTTCATTAATTTTTGCTTTTCTTTTATTGCTTTACAACTTTTATGGACACGATTTTAACGGCTAGGTCTTTATTTCAAAGGGGAAGTTCAAATTTTTTTACATTCGGCTTAATCTTGGAGTTAGCGGGGGTTTAATTAGTCGTTGGAGTTGATTTAAACAAATTTCGTGCAGTTTGTCAGTTATTTGTTAGTATTAGGGCTCCGTAATGGCTAAGCTAGGATGAGTAAATGGTGGTTGAAAGCAACTCCATCGACTAAATAAACCCACGCTAACTCAAAGATTAAGCCTTATGTGAAAAACTCAATTACACACAAGGACATTTTTCTGTTATTTTTATGTTGAGGCAGCAAAAGGAGAAAAATTGGTGAAAAGTAACTGATAAGTTACTTTTAAAGTAATTTAGTTACTTTCATAATAAAGTAATCAGTAATGTAACTAGATTCCTTTTTTGAGGAGTAATCAGTAATCAGTAATTAAATTACTTTTTTAAGTAATCCATGACAACACTGATTAACTCATACACATCATTCCGATTAGCTGGATTTTATTTTATTTTTTTTCTGTTCAGCCAATCAGATTACAGATTCACCACTTTTGACCTTCACATAACCTTAAAGTGACATCCCTATGGAATATTGCAACGTGGAATTTTCTAACTGGTGAGGAAAACTGTCAAAGATTAGGGAAGAAAACAACAGTTTTCACCTCCAATTGTTGTGCTGCCACTTTTAAATTTTATTAAAAACAAACGATGTTTTAAGTTTCACAATGAACATTTGACTGTTTTAGAGATTTCCTATGTGAAATTGACTGAATTTAGGTTTACAATAAATAATTGACTTTTTAAATTATGCACAATGTCGTGGCATATTCTGGGATATTCTATGTTTTATGATGCTTTGAATCCGAGGTTAGAATTCTTTCCTGCATCATATCCTGTACACAATTTCCTGAAGGGAATGACAAGTTAGATCCAGTTGTGGGAATGTGATATGAACATGTTTGACATACTGTACATCCATAACATTGTACAATATGGTGTGTTTTGACAGCTCTAGAATGATGATGTAAACAGTGGTGATATTGAGAAGATGTCCACATCGTATATGCAATGAGCAGAAAGCACTGAGGCGGGAAACATGATTGGTCGGGCTGGATGAAAAGTGAGAGGAATGTTATAGAATCTTGGTAAATAATGTGTAAATATGCAGTATTGTGCATGTTTGGTTTATACCAGCAACAAGAAAAAATTACTCCTGTGAAAAAAACAATACTTATTTTTAGGGCTGTCAAATTTATCACATTAACGGGCGATAATAAATTCTTTTAAATTAATCACGTTAAAATATTTAACGCATTTAACGAATGCGCGGAACGACTTAGTCATGCATTGCCGCAAACAGACTACAATGGCGCCGTTTTATGTATATTGAGAGCTAGGAGACAGAGACAAGCGAGTGGAGTGGACACAGGCATTCACTGGGGCCGCGCTATTCATTGGCATAAACTTTGGCAACTCTTCCACAACCATTATAATTATTGTGGCGAGCGACGTGGGGAACAATGACAGGCGATGATCTTTTTCTTAACACCCTGTATTGAACACAATGCAGAGAAGATATACCATTTGCAGACACCACTTAGAGTCATGGTTGCCCAACTTCCCATCATGCATTTGGGCAGAACAGTTAAGTCGCTACAGTATCATTTACTGAAAGCACAACAAAAATAATATTCCAATCTCTCAAAAAAAAAAAAAAAGAAAAAAGAAAAGCGCTCAATGCAAAGGAGAACTGGCATTCCCAAACAAAATAGCTATAGAGAGATAAAAGGCAGCGTAAAATGAGTAGAGTGAATTTTAGCAGCCTTTGGAGCCTTTTTTTAATTGGCTAAAGCCTTACAATCCTTCTCCCTACGATTAGAAATATCATGGGAGGCAATGAGGGGAAGCAAGGTAGCAATTGATCTTTTTCTTAACACCTTTCGTTATTTCCCAACGCAGAGAAGATATATATATAGCACTACGCACAGTCATGGTTCCACTTCCAGTCATGTATTTGGGCATGGCTACAGTATCATTTACTGAAAACTCAACAAATACACAAGATGGCAATATTTAGTCACAATATACAAAGTCAGAAGTCTTTCTATCCGTGGATCCCTCTCACAGAAGGAATGTTAATAATGTAAATGCCATCTTGAGGATTTATTTTCATAATAAACAAATACAGTACTTATGTACTGTTTGTTGAATGTATATATTCGTCCGAGTTTTATTCATTTTTTTCTTAATGCATTGCCAAAATGTATATGATCGGGAAAAATTACCGGGAATGATTGGAATTGAATCGGGAGCAAAAAAAAAAAAAAAAACAATCGGATTGGGAAATATCGGGATCGGCAGATACTCAAACTAAAACGATCGGGATCGGATCAGGAGCAAAAAAACATGATCGGAACAACCCTAGTAATTTACTTTTTGATTTAAAATTTTTACAAAACGAAAACATACAGAGGAGTTTTAATATAAAATTACTATAACTTGTACTCACATTTATCTTTTAAGAATTACAAGTCTTTCTATCCGTGGATCCCTTTCACAGAAAGAATGTTAATAATGTTAATGTCATCGTGTGGATTTATTGTTATAATAAACAAATACAGTACTTATGTACAGTATGTTGAATATACAGTACAGTGCCTTGCAAAAGTATTCGGCCCCCTTGAACCTGGCAACCTTTCGCCACATTTCAGGCTTCAAACATAAAGATATAAAATTTTAATTTTTTGTCAAGAATTAACAACAAGTGGGACACAATCGTGAAGTGGAACAACATTTATTGGATAATTTAAACTTTTTTAACAAATAAAAAACTGAAAAGTGGGGCGTGCAATATTATTCGGCCCCCTTGCGTTAATACTTTGTAGCGCCACCTTTTGCTCCAATTACAGCTGTAAGTCGCTTGGGGTATGTTTCTATCAGTTTTGCACATCGAGAGACTGACATTCTTGCCCATTCTTCCTTGCAAAACAGCTCGAGCTCAGTGAGGTTGGATGGAGAGTGTTTGTGAACAGCAGTCTTCAGCTCTTTCCACAGATTCTCGATTGGATTCAGGTTTGGATATTGACTTGGCCATTCTAACACCAGGATTCGTTTATTTTTTAACCATTCCATTGAAGATTTGGCTTTATGTTTTGGATCATTGTCCTGTTGGAAGATAAATCTCCGTCCCAGTCTCAGGTCTTGTGCAGATACCAACAGGTTTTCTTCCAGAATGTTCCTGTATTTGGCTGCATCCATCTTCCCGTCAATTTTAACCATCTTCCCTGTCCCTGCTGAAGAAAAGCAGGCCCAAACCATGATGCTGCCACCACCATGTTTGACAGTGGGGATGGTGTGTTCAGGGTGATGAGCTGTGTTGCTTTTACGCCAAACATATCGTTTTGCATTGTGGCCAAAAAGTTCAATTTTGGTTTCATCTGACCAGAGCACCTTCTTCCACATGTTTGGTGTGTCTCCCAGGTGGCTTGTGGCTAACTTTAAACGGACATTTTATGGATATCTTTGAGAAATGGCTTTCTTCTTGCCACTCTTCCAAAAAGGCCAGATTTGTGCAGTGTACGACTGATTGTTGTCCTATGGACAGACTCTCCCACCTCATCTGTAGATCTCTGCAGTTCATCCAGAGTGATCATGGGCCTCTTGGCTGCATCTCTGATCAGTTTTCTCCTTGTCTGAGAAGAAAGTTTGGAAGGACGGCCGGGTCTTGGTAGATTTGCAGTGGTCTGATGCTCCTTCCATTTCAATATGATGGCTTGCACAGTGCTCCTTGAGATGTTTAAAGCTTGGGAAATCTTTTTGTATCCAAATCCGGCTTTAAACTTCTCCACAACAGTATCTCGGACCTGCCTGGTGTGTTCCTTGGTTTTCATAATGCTCTCTGCACTTTAAACAGAACCCTGAGACTATCACAGAGCAGGTGCATTTATACGGAGACTTGATTACACACAAGTGGATTCTATTTATCATCATCGGTCATTTAGGACAACATTGGATCATTAAGAGATCCTCACTGAACTTCTGGAGTGAGTTTGCTGCACTGAAAGTAAAGGGGCCGAATAATATTGCACGCCCCACTTTTCAGTTTTTTATTTGTTAAAAAAGTTTAAATTATCCAATAAATGTTGTTCCACTTCACGATTGTGTCCCACTAGTTGTTGATTCTTGACAAAAAAATTAAATTTCATATCTTTATGTTTGAAGCCTGAAATGTGGCGAAAGGTTGCAAAATTCAAGGGGGCCGAATACTTTTGCAAGGCACTGTATATATCCGTCTTGTCTTATTTTTGCATTTCACCAATAATTTACAGCAAAATATGACATATTTTAGAGATGGTTTGAATTGTGATTAATTACGATTAATTACTTTTTAAGCTGTGATTAACTCGATTAAAAATTTTAATCGTTTGACAGCCCTACTTATTTTAAAACTAAACTTAGTAATTCCAAATCATGTACCGTGTCCAATAAAATTACCATTTATAGGTTTCTCGACAATACTGCAAAGATAATGTACATTTTATACGCTAGTGTCGCAAAAACCACAGTTGATGTATTTGTTACATCCTGCCTCGACTATTGTTATGCGATGCATTCTGGTATTCCCATGTCTATGAAACTGGCAGTCATGTCAGACATCCTTCCTGACATAAACCTCACACTTGCCTTGTTTTGGCTTAGAACAGGCAGGAACAGGGAACAGGGTCACTGAGTGTGAATTGAACCTGTCTGCACAAAAGCCAGCAGCAGCATACTAAACCAGTAGTCTACGAGCCCATAGAGGTATTAAAAAAGATTATTTTTGTAAATTCGACTGCAGCTGTCGTATTGGCTCTTGTCTTTTTATCGTCTTAGCAGTCACAAAATTTGAAGTGAAGGCTCATTAAGTCCACCCGTGTGCCACCCAAATGTAAACAAGCGTCGCATAAGTGGGGAGGCTTTGGCTTGTGTCCATGCTCGAAGTTGTTTTGATCATTGCCTCTCTGCTGCATGCCAAGTGCAAGCACCATAAACGCAACAAAAACACAATTACTGACAAAGAAAAAAAAATCATATTTTGTCTAAGCATTTTGTCGTAAAACAAGATAGCAGCAATCAAAAATGTACAGTTAAGAAATCATCTTGAGATAAACACTTACTGAGCAGTCCATATTTCAGAGTACATACTGCAAGCGAACACCTTAATTAACCAAAACAGCAGCACGATAGTGAAAGAAAATAAACCCTCAAATAGACACCAATACTAAAATAAGGAGCGGAAATATTTGCACCCCTTGTGATGTTTCAAGTTCACCCACTTAGAAAACAGTTTGTGGTCTAAAATTTCAATCATAGATGCATTTCCACTCATAGAGACATAATATAAAAAATCCAGGTATCATATTGTATGAGTTTTAAAAAATAATTATTTGTAATTTACTGGGGTTCATAAGTATTTGTACCCCCTGATAATCAGCAATAATTATGACACTCAAAGAGTTGTCAGTCTACCTTATAAAAAAAGTCCACCTTTAACTAATGAGTAACCACCCAGCCACCACCCTTGGTGGCTTGGTGAGAATAAATCAACTGTTGCAGTAACTGTTACAAACTGGAAAAGGATAAACATGACTGATACTCTACCTTGGACTGGGGCTCCATGTAAAATCTCACCTCGTGGGGCATCACTCATGATGAGAAAAGTGAGGGATCGGTCTAAAACTAGATGGCACGAGCTGGTCAATGACCTGAAGAAAGCTGGATACACAGTTTCAAAGGCTATTGTCAGTAGGACACTACGGTGCAATGGTTTCAAATCAAGCATTGCTCAGAAGGTTCCCCTGTTGAAGCCAGTACATGTTAAGGCCTGTCTGAAGTTTGCCAAGGACCATCTGAATGATGCAGAAGGGTCATGGGAGAAAGTCATGTAGTCAGATGAGACCAAAATATAACTTTTTGGTGCCAACTGTATGCGTCGTGTGGAGGAAAAAAAAGAATTATTAGTACAATCCCAAGAACACCATCCCCACTGTGAAGTATGGGGGTGTAAACCTCATACTTTGGAGCTGCTTTTTGGCAAAAGGGACAGGACGACTGTACTGTATAAAGCCAAGGATGAATAGTGAAATGTATCACCACATTTTGAGGCACAACCGCCTTCCCTCAGTCAGACTTGAAGATGAGTCGTGGCTGGATCTTCCCACATGAAAATGGTCCAAAGCACACAGCCAAGCTGACCAAGGAGCGGCCGCGTAAAAAGCATATCAAGGTTCTGGAGTGGCCTAGCCAGTCTCCAGACCTCAATCCAAGAGAAAATCTTTGGATGAAGCTGAAACTTCGTGTTTCTGAAAAACAGCCCAGAAAACTGACAGAGCTAGAGAAGATTTGTGAGGAGGAATGGGCCATAATCCCTGTTTCTATATGTGAAAACCTGATGAAAAACTACAGAAAGCGTCAGAGCTCTGCAATTGCAAACAAAGGCTGCTGTACTAAATATTAAGGGTGTAACTGTACATGTATTTGTATTGAACCGTTTCGGTACGTGGTGCTCGGTTCGGAATGGACGCGTACCGAACAAGTTTCTGACGTAATGTAACCCTTACTTTTTGAGGCTGTGAGTCGATTGGGTAATAGTTTCTTTGTGTAGATATTTACTCCGTCTTCTCTACTATAATGAGGACCAACACGGTACCATGGTTTAACCCAGAAACGTCAATGGCGCGACAACGTGGCCGCCGCGAGAACGCAGTGACATGCGGGCGTTAATGTCAGTCAGCCAATGCACACCAGTCGCAGTGCAGCCGCGTGTTAGACGGGTTCCTGAAGCGGCTCAACACGACGCACGCGAAAAGAACGGCAGAGTTTATTATTTGACGCGAGACGCGACCCTCATGCATCAGTACTACTACCGGTAGTTAGGATCTGGTGACCGGAAGTCACTCGTGTAAAAATACGGTGGATCCAGTCGATTTTCAAATTAATTTGCAATCGTAACCCATTTTTTGAGTCCATCAGATCTCTTGAGTGGTAGATCGGGGCACAGTTGACTTGTCTTTGTTGATTTACTGCTGTCTTCTCTGCTATAATAATAACCAACACGGCCCCGTGTTCAATACAAAACCCTCCTACCACAACAAAACAAGTAGGAACTAATATTCACATAGGAACTACAGTTATACAACATAAAATATACAATATACATAAATGAATACTACATCAAATTTGTAAAATATAAACAGATGACAAAAATAAATAATAGCCCATTTAAATAAAATAAATTGAAATGAGCTAAAACACCTGTAATTAAATAATAAGAATAATACACAGATCCTGCTCACACAATAAAATGTATTAATTTCTGTGTGCCGCTTTAACTTGAGAAAATTCACCAATAAAGCTTTTGAAAACCGTTCATAATAATAAAAAAAAAAGATTCATTGAGGCATTTCATTTGTAAAATATATGTTAAAATCTTTGTCAAAAGAAAGCTGACCGATACGCGGGGTCTGAAAGGCAAATTGTTGTTGGATTATCTTTAAATACTCGCTACTTTTTGAGCAGAATTCTGGCTTTGTATAGGCTAATGTTCCTAATGTTGAAAGCACAAAGGTGTTTAATAAACAACTAGCACATTTCTATTTTGCATGTTGTTTTCTTACTGTACCGAAAATGAACAGAACCATGACCTCAAAACCGAGGTACGTACCGAACCGAGATTTTTGTGTACCGTTACACCACTAATAAATATTAGCACTGGTTTTCTCAGGGGTACAAATACTTGAACTCCAGCAAATTACAAATAAATGATTGAGAAATCATACAATGTGAATTTTCAGATTTTCTTTTAGATTATGTCTCTATAAATGGAAATGCATCTATGATTCAAATTTCAGACTTCTACCTATTTTCTAAGTGGGTGAAATCACAAGGGATGCAAATACTTCTGCTTCTCACTGTATGAGTAGAATTACTGTTTCTCATTTTAGAGATGCCATTAAAGATTAGCTGCTGAGCATATTGGTATCATGATGCTGACCAAAACAACAACATAGAAGCAGATAAATATCCTTAGGCTGGTGCATACCTCGTCGGTGTTGTAGATAATCTGCAGGCCGGAGCAGATCATCTCCACCAGGTACAGCAGGAACAGTGAGACGGCATCGATCTGTGGCAACCACACAAGCACAACCAATTAACGTTTCTGTTCATTTTGGTGACGATCATGAACAGGAGGACTCCTAAAAGCTCCTTTGTCCTTCTCGTGTTAACATCGTTGACAAGTGTCTTTATTGAACTGACCTGCAGGTGGTGGTATTCATCATAGGTGTGGATCTCATCACCAGTGTCCACATTGAACATGGAGTGCAGACATTTGGAGGGGCTGGGGTCCTGCTTAAACTGCTCAACCTACACGCACAAAATTAATCTCTGTGTCAACGAAGCTATTGGAAAACAGGAAAGCAGAATATTCAAAATGTAAGATCTTGTGGAAACAGATCTCTTAACTCATTCATTCCCAGCCATTTTCACCGGTGCAACCTCCTTCGCTCCCGGTCGTTTTACTGGATTTTGACTGATTTTGCAAGGCCCACAGAAAATTCTGTTCTATTGCTATATAAACATGGAACCCACCAAAAGAAAGATTAGACTCTTTTCTTTCAGCAGGAAAAAAAAGTTCATATCTTTTTCCATTCTTTAGAAATCAGCATTAGAAAATAGCTTAGTTTGAGCAATTTTCCGATTTCTGATGAAAAAACAGAGAAATTGAGCTTTTTGTGAAAATATACATTTCAAACATAATTTTCACTTTAACACAGCTATTTTTTGCTTTAGTTACATCCCAAACATCTGAATGTTTTCCCTTTTACAAAATAACATAAACAACAGGAAAAATTGAGCTTTTGATAGCAAAGTAACAATTTATTTGCACATAAGTAACTGAGAGAAGACGGTGTTGTGGGGTAAACTTTTCCCTCACTGCCGCCTGTCTCAAAAAGATGGATTTTTTTTTTTTGTCTTTCTTTTGTGGTGACCACTGCCTCGTGGCAGAGTTCGCCTGGGGAACTTGTGTTCCTGTGGGGGAACTGGTTTGGCCCTACGTGTTTCCGTGCGGGACATTGGAGGGTGCGGGGGACGCGAGCGGCCGAGCACGGCGGCGTGGGCTTTGCTCGGCGAGCAGCACGGACTCAAAGGCATCGTCCACTGCACTGGTGGTCCCGGTCGTTCTGCCCGGTCGTCCAGCGCCTGGTATCCCGGGCGTCCTCCCGGTTGTTTTGCTCGGTCGTCCGCCACCTGGCATCCTGGACGTCCATTCGGTCGTCTTCCGCCGGCGCCCCGGCCGTTCGTTTTGTTGAATCGGGTTGCGGGTCTTACCAAATGCGCTACTGCCCCCCAGTGGCCAGTTTTATTGCTTTAAAATGGATTTTCAGCTTTGTGCTTTGGAGCTAAGTTGAATCAGAACCCAGAGATGTCTCTTGTGAAAAAAACGTAAAAGACGTATAAATACATCTTTGGGACACTGAAACAATTAAAAATAGAACATATTTATAGGTTTTTGGGAGCAAATGAGTTCATGAAAAGTGTCAAAGGGATCTTGGTCTCAAAAGGATCTCCATGTAGAAAGCATCTCAGAGTGAAAAGGATCAAAAGTAGGTTAGAAAGAGATCTGTTAGTGTGAAACAGATCTTTCAATGAAAAGAATTTTACATGTGATGGTGATGTCTTTGCAGGGATGACTTCATGTAAAGGGTCTCCATTTTTAAAAGATTTCTATGTGTCCGAGATATCTTTGTGCAAGGGGTCACTATGTGAAAGGGATCTTAATGTAAAAGGGATGTTCACGAGAAAGAAATTTCTGTGTGAACGGAACGTCTTGGTAAAAAGAATCGATGTGTCAAAGGGTTCGTTGAGTAAAAGGCATCTTACAAATGATGCTATTCCAGGTGGAGCTACTGTGTGAGGTCTATGTTTTCGGTGCAAATCTGTGTGTGCGTGTGCGTTGGTACGAGAGCATGTGTGTTTGGTGGCGACACGAAATCACAGCTGGGCCGCCAGCCGTTCCCTCTGTCACACAGAGTTATAAATAATTGGGCCTTTGTCCCACTTTTACCTCGTTTGTTTCCCCTCTTGCTGGCTCGCTCCATCATCAGAGCAGCCACTTTTTCATCCTCCATCTTTTTCTTTCTGTAACTGCCACAATCTTTCCACCTTCTTCACTAACTCTCACTGATATTCAACTTGTCAGCCCCACTTTTAACTTCAAATTCAGTGCGAAAATGTTTCGGAGTAATTACAGAATGGTTTTTACCTTTACTAATGAAGAGTCTCTTAATTTTTTGTTGGATGTTTGTGTGTGTGTATTTTTAATGTTATTGCATTACCATTTATTTCCTTATAAATGAAATAAGTCAATGTATATTTTATTCGCATTTTTATTATTTGGCAACCTGGCAGGTTTTCTCCAGTGCAGATAAGGGAAAACTCCTGAAAGTGGGAAGAGAACTAAAAACAGTAAACAGGCCTATGATGTTATTTTTTATATTGGTAAAGCCAAAAGAAATTTTTAAAAATGCTTACTGCAGGGGTCATATTCATATAAAAGGAGCCCAACCTTACACACAAGCTCATCAGAGCTGAATGACCTTCTATTTCAAACATACATTATGATCTTGTTTTGACTGTGCATGTGGTCGTTTACATTTAAGAAAGGCTCTAAATCTAGTTAACATAAACCGTACTTAGGTTTAATCAAATTAGGCATAATTAAGCACAACCTTACACACAACCTCATCAAATCTGAATGACCTTCCATTTCAACCATGTATTGTGATCTTGATTTGAGTGTGCATGTGGTCATTTACATTTAAGAACGGCTCTAAATGTAGTAATCATAAACCATGGTCAGGTTTAATTTAATTAAGAATAATTACCTTGATTTTCAGACAATAGACCCCACTCACCAACGTCACACAATGACGTGTCGCTGTATCCAGCCGCCATATTGTCAATCATTGTTTATCCGTATTCTCAATGGTTTCAATTTGTCGTGCAATTTATAGTGCAATTCATGGAAGCCCCGGTGCTTTTGGACGCTGTAAACTCATTGGATGCGTTGCATAAAAGGCGTTATGTGGAGAAGCTTCAGTCTATCCATTCGCCAAATCCATATTTGATGCCTAAATCGATATTTTTCGACCCGCTGTCTTCGCCGTCTCTGCCTGACATCTGCTACCCTGATATCTACAACTCTTGTCCACAGAAACTCAGCCTATTCTCACGAAACTTTGAAAAACTTTAAGAGCAGCACTCTAAGCAACATTACCCCGTGTGACCCTTCCAATTTTCTAAAATGGCGACAATCACTAAAAAAAAAAGTTGACTGCGATGGCCGACGCTTCAAGGATAGGTGGATATTGGACTATTTCTTCAATAAAATAAGCAACAACTGTGTCTGCCTCATTTGCAAAGAGACAGTCGCTGTTTTCAAAGAGTTCTATGTGACGCGATATTACCAAACAAGACACGCTGACATGTACGACAACATTACAGGGAAGATACGCTGCGAGAAAATAAAGCAGATTGAAGCTAGTTTAATTTCACAGCAGCAGTATTTCGCAAGAGCCCGAGTGTCGAAAGAGAACGCCACAAAGGCGAGATTGTTGAAATTATGAATTAAAAAAAATAATAATAATAAAGCAAATGTGACACAAAGAAGGGCTTGCTAAAATTTGTTTACATATATTGTTCTACGTAAATCAGCCAAGGTAGCCCCCCCACATTTTTACAACACCAAATCTGGCCCCCTTTGAAAAAAGTTTGGACACCCCTGTTTAACTGATGATCCGTAGATGAGGCCAGCTTCTTTGACTTGTTACCAGCTAAATATTATTCAAAAAATAATGATGGTGGAAGAAATAAGCATCTTGAATTTGAAACTGTATTTGTCGGCGATTAGCCTTGCAATGATCTTAATTGTGGTTGTCAGCCACAAACCCTCTAAATATACATTAAATGCATCTTACCAGATATAAAATGACTACTACATAATCTGTGGTGATCGTTTGGTGCCTAGTTTTCTCGTCGAATTGCAGCAGTCCATCTCACTCTCCTCTCCGGGTCTCTCGGAATACGGTAGAACTTCAAGTCTCTCCGTCTATCTTCTCTGTTACTGCAACCAACCGCCACACACACCTTCACCATTTTGATTATTAATGTTAACGAGCAGAAAAACACGCCATAATAGGAGGAATTTACGTAGCGGTAATGCGTAAACACGACGAGCAGATGGACAATATGGCACGGAGGCGTGGTTGTGACGTCATGTGAGTGGGGTCTATAAGGCGCACCTGACTATCGACGCTACTCACATGACGTCACAACCACGCCTCCGCGCCATATTGTCTGTCTACTCGTCGTGTTGATGCATTACCGCTACGTAAATTCCTCCTATTATGGCGTGTTTTTCTGCTCGTTAACATTAATAATCAAAATGGTGAAGGCGTGTGTGGCGGTTGGTTGCAATAACAGAGAAGATAGACGGACAGACTTGAAGTTTTACCGTATTCCGAGAGACCCGGAGAGGAGAGCGAGATGGACTGCTGCAATTCGACAAGAAAACTGGGCTCCAAACGATTACCACGGATGATGTAGTAGTCATTTTATATCTGGTAAGATGCATTTAATATATATTTAGAGGGTTTTGGGCTGACAACCACAATTAAGATCATTGCGAGGCTAATCGCCGACAACATACAGTTTCAAATTCAAGATGCTTATTTCTTCCACCATCATTACATTTTGAATAATATTTAGCTGGTACCAAGTGGAAGAAGCTGGCCTCGTCTACGGATCATCAGTTAAACAGGTGTGTCCAAACCTTTTGCAAAGGGGGCCAGATTTGGTGTGGTAAAAATGTGGGGGGCTACCTTAGCTGATTTACATAGAACAATATATTTAAACAAATTTTAGCAAGCCCTTCTGTGTGTCACGTTTGCTTTATTATTTTTTTAAATTCATAATTTCAACAATCTCGTCTTTGTGGCGTTCTCTTTCGACACTCGGGCTCTTGCGAAATACTGCTGCTGTGAAATTAAACTAGCTTCAAGTTGCTATAATTTCTCGCTGCGTATCTTCCCTGTAATGTTGTCGTACATGTCAGCGTGTCTTGTTTGGTAATATTGCGTCACATCAAACTCTTTGAAAACAGCGACTGTCTCTTTGCAAATGAGGCAGACACAATTGTTGCGTGTTTTATTGAAGAAATAGTCCAATATCCACCTATCCTTGAAGCGTCGGCCATCGCATTCAACTTTTTTTTTTTTTATTGATTGTCACCATTTTAGAAGATTGGAAGTAAAGGGTCACACGGGGTAATGTTGCTTGGAGTGCTGCTCTTAAAGTTTTTCAAACTTTCGTGAGAACAGGCTGATTTTGTGTGGACAAGATAGTTGTAGATATCAGGGTAGCAGATGTCAGGCAGAGACGGCGAAGACAGCGGGTCGAAAAATATCGATTTAGGCATCAAATATGGATCTGGCGAATGGATAGACCGAAGCTTTTCCTTATAACGGCTTTTATGCAACGCATCCAATGAGTTTACAGCGCCTGAAAGCACCGGGGCTTCCATGAATTGCTCTATAAACTGAACGACTAATTGAAACCATTGAGAATAGGGCTAAACAGAGACGGACAATATGGCGGCCGGATACAGCGACACGTCATTCTGTGACGTTGGTGAGTAGGGTCTATAAGCCTCCACCCACCAAATTTGACACGAAAAAGGTATTTGTTCATAGATAGTCGCACCGGACTATAAACAACTGCTGTCCTCACTGTATCATGGGATATTTACACCAAAAGATAATAACAAGTCACACTTTATTTGACAGTGGCGTCATAAGACTGTCATAAGACATAAGTCATTATTTTGACACAACACTGTCATGAGCGTCAATGAATGCTTATGACAGATTTCATTTAGTTTCATCCAGCAAATTATCTCACTTTTGAATGGATTTAAAAGATCCGAGCTGGACATAAATGGAGTTAGTGACCAAATTTGCCGGATGACACTTAATGACATCTGTCATACGTATTCAAAAATACCCATGACATTGTCCTGTCATAATTATGACTTATTATGTCTTATGATAGTCTTATGACGCTACTGTCAAAAAAGTGCTACCTATTAACCCAAATAAATCAACAAATAAGCCGTACTGGACTATAAGCCGCAAGATTCAAAATGAGGGGAAAAAGTAGCGGCTTATAGTCCCACAATTACAGTAGTCAACAACAAAATTGTGGTTAGAATAAATGCTGAGAGGCCACAAAATCTAGGAAACAACTCGCCATAGTGGCTGGTGAGCAAAAAAATACATTTCAAGCCTTGATTATAGTCCAATGATAATGTCAGTAATTACGAATACTACTAACCTTATGAGCTTGCCTCATGTAGCAGTAGAGAATTCCTCTCATGCACTTGATGGCTGAGTGTTCCAGTTCATGAGTGCGTCCCATGTCATCATCAATGCGCCTGTAGCCCCCCAAAAAAACCAATGAATTTTCCCAGTTCAGGATTTTCAATGGGGGAAATATAACAGACATTATTTCAATAGGGTATCGCATGAATGCTATTTTTAGACCGTGACGTCACCATTGTATACCGGAAGTGGGTTAACATAGAGGAGCCCTCGCATCCAACCCATTTTAGTACTGCTTGTTTTCTGTCGGTAATCTTTCAAAAAAGAACATGCCGAGTAAACACTGCTGCTATGGAACTTGTAGACACAACTCGAAATATTACAATATATGAAGGATGTTTTCTACATACGTTTCCCAGGCCAAAAAAGGGGAAAAAAGTGAACAACACCAGCAAGGTGAAGCCATTCACCTTCATATGCAGTAAACATTTTGTTGGGGGCAATGGTCCAACAGAAGACGAAGAGGTAAGCCATTTTGGTATTTTTCTTATTTTTAACGTGGCGTTTTGCCATGCTGCTTCAGTCTGACAATGAATGACCTTAAAAAAAAATCAAAATGGTGTCTGACTGCCACTGTTGTTACCTTTTCTGTTGTAAAAAAAACAACTTTAGTAAGGGGAAAGTGTAAATAAATTATAGAATTAAGATTTGTTATCAATGAAAAAATTAAAAGTGTTCATTGGCTGTCACTGAGTAGCATTTGTGATCGCTACACAAAAATAGCAATGCAAATTACCCCCAAGAATGGTCAGAGACGTAAGACAACCAGAGGATATAATATATAGTAAAGGCAGGGCATATGGTGGTAAAGGATAGATTGTTGAAACAGGAAAATGTCATTGTCAGTGGCGTAAGGGAGTGCACACAAGAAAAAGATGTGGATAAAAAACCTGCCTCTGGATCAGGTCGGCTCTTTTTCCCAATCTTTTTCAGCCTTCGACACTCAAGCAATCTCTTTGAACATTCGTATGTAAATTTGGCACAGAATTGGTTGGTTTAGCTCAGTAAACATCACATTTGTACACACTTTACTCGGGCTGTCAAACCATTAAAATTTTTAATCGAGTTAATCACAGCTTAAAAAATAATTAATCGTAATTAATCGCAATTCAAACCATCCATCACTAAAATATGTCATAATTTTCTGTAAATTATTGTTGGAATGGAAAGATAATACCGATATATACATTCAACATACTGTACATAAGTACTGTATTTGTTTATTATAACAATAAATCCACATGATGGCATTAATGTTATTAACATTCTTTCTGTTAAAGGGATCCACGGATAGAAAGACTTAAAAGTTCTTAAAAGATAAATGTGAGCACAAGTTATAGTAATTTTATATTAAAACCCCTCTGTATGTTTTCGCTTTAATAACATTTGTAAAATTTTCAATCAAAAAATAAACTAATAGCTCGCCATTGTTGACGTCGCCAAGCCTGACGTCACATGGCTTCCCTGCAGTTTTTCCACTTTGTCTTTAACGTAAGGTAGTGATTGAAATAAACCACAAAGTGTCAAGGGCTAGTTTTAAATTAATTAGAGATCTAGCCAAGTTTTCCTAGTTCGTTTGCCCCTCGACTGACGCCATAGTTTCCGGGTTTTTTGTACGTTACATTCATTTGAGTGTTGACTTCACAACATATAAGACCTCTGATAGTTTGTATATTGTGACTAAATATTGCCATCTGGTGTATTTGTCAAGCTAAACGAAATGTTTGAATAGACATAGGAATATTATTTTTGTTGTGCTTTCAGTAAATGATACTGTAGCGACTTACCTGTTCCGCCCAAATGTATGATGGGAAGTTGGGCAACCATGACTGTCAGTGGTGGCTGCAAATGTTATATATGTTCTGCGTTGTGTTCATTTAAGCGTGTTAAGAAAAATGATTATCACCTGTCACATCGCTTGCAACAATACATATGATTGATGTGAGAGAGTGGCCAAAGCTTATGCCAATATATGGCGCGGCCCCAATGAATGTCTGTGTCCACTCGCTTTTCTCTGCCTTTTACCTCTCAATGTACAAAAAAACGCGCCATTGTAGCAATGCATGAGTGGGTCATTCCACACATGCATTAAATGCATTAAATATTTTAACGTGATTGATTTAAAAAAAAAATAATTACTGCCCGTTAACGCGATAAATTTGACAGCCCTACTATTTGCATGCATTTAGCTTTAGGGACAAACGAGAGCTTGACCCGCCTAGCAACAATTGCTAACGTCATGAACATTACTGACCAAAAGTGACGTGTTTTGTGCGGTATGCCATTGCACATGTGTACCTAATATTGTGGCCAGTGAGTATACTCCCACTGGCATCTCATTAATCAGATATCTGCTATATTATTGTATTATAGCAATATTACTGTTGACATTTTAGTGGTTTAAATGACAATAAATTGTGGCACACTGTATGTCCATTATAAATAATGCAATTGAACTAAGTGAATGCAATCAAGTGATTGTCTGACACACACGCACACATAAGCATCTGCTTGAAGACGTAACGACACTCTGTGAGGCCGTCAGATGAGAATCATCTTAATTAAATCCCAGTGACAGTTCTAATAGAAGGCGGCCGTGACTGATGGCAGCGATCCGCCGCCGGTCACATTGCAGCGGAGCACTCTATTTTTAACGTTCCTCTCCTTCCTTCCATTTCCCTTCATATTTTTCTTTTCCCTTTCTTCATCACGTCATCACTCTTGTATTGCCCTGGTGGCCTTTAGTTTGCTTTTGTCCTCATCAGTCCCAACTAAAATAACCACAGAGAATTGCAGGCACTGAGGGTGTGAACGCTAGGTGATGTTACACGGTGCAAAAAAAAAAAAACATATATAAAACAACACAAAAGCAAACAAGTATGTGTGGCAGGGCTAGGTGATAAAGCCTTACAAATTTACTCTTCTTTCAAAAATCTGCTTTCGACTTTAAATGATTTTTCAAAGTGACATAACAGTTGGCACTTAGACAAAACTGTTCACAGTTACATTGGACAAAACATTAGGTCATGCTGCTAACAGTGTTGTCACAGTAATCTGATTAGTCTCTCTCAGTAACGAGTAATCTTACGCTTTTACTTTTCCAAACCAATAATCTGATTAAAGTTAGTTTCCTTCGTGTCTGTGCGTTACTATTTTGTTGTTGCCTCATAATGTATGTAAAATGATGAATATTGTAGTCATGTAGGATGCTACAAAGGTACCTGCTACGTTTGTTTCTATGGTAACCGCTCAAAGTTACTTCCTGTTTTGGCTTCGAGTCACACGCGCTGTGAGTGTTTTGGGACTGAGAAAGTCATGTGCCAGGCTGCCAGCGCGGGTGCACATTCTAGCCGAGTGCAGCCAGCTTTTGAGATGTGCGAGAGAATGTTGATCTGAGCACGTCCGTGAAAAACGTGAGTATTTTTCCTTCATTCTGGATGGTTCTAGCGATAGGTTGGACCCCCTACATGCGCAACCGTTTCGTAGCTTTGCCGTTGAAACGGTGGGTAGTCATCCCTCCGAGTTGGCAAGCATTGTTTACATCATATTCGCGTTGCACATTTATGCCGTGAGGTGACATGTTCGTTTAGCATCTTTGGGACGTGTTGTAAATCCAACTGAGTGTAAAGTGCTTAGTTGCCGCCATGTTTTGTGGCCAAATTGACCGCGTGTGTGTGCGGCGTACTTCTGGATTGTGCGCGCGCATCCGCACCTGCCCCCACCTTTGTGTTAATTGAATCACTGTGCAATTCATTTGTGTGTTGCTGATTATTGTGCAGGCAATTTGCATTGTTTTACATTGGCACTGATATGGTGTTAACCCTAACCCTATCCCGAAATACAGAATTTTTGACTTAATCTTAATCTTTGATTTAGGCTTAATCTTCGAGTTGGCGGGGTTTAATTAGTCGGTGGAGTTAATTTCAACAAATTCCATGCACTTTGTCAGTTATTTGTTAGTTTCGGGGCTACGGCGCTAGAGTGAGTCAATGGTAGTTGAAATCAACTCCACCGACTAATTAATTCTTAAAGTTTATGCCTTATGTGAAAATTTCTGATCTTCCACTTTAAATTCAATCATCCGAAAGTTACCGAGCCCCTAACATGACATGGAAGAAGAAAAGAAAATACAGAGAGGAGAACAAAAAAAAAAAGCTGACATAAAAAAAAAAAAAAAGTGCCCGAAAAGAACACGGAAGATTTTTTTGTCGAAGCAAAAAAATAAAATAAAAATAAAAATAAAGAAAAAATGCCGCAGAAAAAAATGACAAGGAAGTAGAAAAAAAAGTTAATGTATGAGTAAAAAAAAAGAAAAAAAAATTACATCTAAGCAAAACAAACAAAAAAAAATTCATCTTCGAGTTGGCGGGGTTTAATTAGTCGGTGGAGTTAATTTCAACAAATTCCATGCACTTTGTCAGTTATTTGTTAGTTTCAGGGCTCCAGAGTGGCTAAGCTAGTTTAAGCCTTATGTGAAAAGTTCTGATCTTCTCCTTGAAATTCAATCATCAGAAAGTTATGGAGCCCCTAAGATGACATGGATGGTAAATCGACAGTACTTATATAGCGCATTTATCTGCATGGTTACCACGCCCAAAGCGTTTTATATTATCACACCTGTTACCTGTTCACGCACGTTCACACACCGATGGGGTGCCTCCAATGGGGCTGGCCCCATTGGAGGCAAATCAGGGTTCAGTGCCTTGCCCAAGGGCACTTCGACAGTGGGCAGTCGTAGCCGGGAATCGAACCGCTGACCCCACGGCCGCCCATGGAAGAAGAAGAAGAAAAGAAAAAACAGAGAGGGAACTAAAAAAAAAGTTGACGTTTAAAAAAAAATAATAAATAAATAAATAAAAAAGTGCCCAAAAGGGACACGGAGGATTTTTTTTTGTCGAAGCAAAAAAAAAAAAAAAAAAAAAATGCCACAGAGAAAAAAAATACGACGGAGGATTAGGGCCAAATCAAGGAGAGAGAAAAAAAAAAAGAAAAGGACGACGAGATTAAAACCGTACTGGTACTACAAGACTAAACTCATTACATAGCGTAACCGCTACGCACATTACGTACATGTACCGTAGCTGAGCGCTACGACGAAGCATCAATATAAAGCAATCTATTGATTATAATTTTATGTAGATGATCCAAAAGATAACGTGTTTCTTTATTTATGAAGCAAATTATAAAATATAGGCTCAGGAAAAGCACAATATCACCCGAATACGCTATGACGTCACTTACGGCGTACGTAACGTTATATTGACTTGGAACAACAGCGTGCATCTCGAGAGCGGTGGTGATTCGGTACTTCTGGATTGTTTCAAAAAGACGTTTTGGTGCATTGGCATCAAATTACAATCAATATAAAGAGTCATACACGTCGTGGCTCCCAGCCAAGGTAGGGTAACTTGTTATTTTAAGTACTTGATATAATATCCGTCGTAATCACACACAAAGCTTTCACTTCATTAAGTTTTCACCGTCAATTGCAGCCAATGAGAAAATACTGTGATAGGGCCAAATGTACGTTTTATTTATATTAAAAGGTAATACTCAAACGTACGTTTTGCTCGATGTATTTATATCAAAAGTAATAATTTATGTATCGTGAATCTTCACAATTCTTCTACATGGTGTGTCTGTATATCCATTTTTCAGTTCTTCCCGAGCGCTTACATGTTTTGCATCTTCTCATTTTTGTCTTCCGAGTTCCCGATTTTCTTGTTTATTCAATTCCACCTATCCAAGATGGCAAAGAACTTGTTGGAAATTGTGACTTTCCTGAGACGTCGGGGTGTATCAGAGGAAACAATCAATTGAATTGAACAGCAAAAGGTATTTCTTACTTTTTTTTACCTTTTCATCAGTCAGTTCATGTCATTTGTAAATAACAATGCTTCAATATGCATTTGTTTCGACTATTTCTCCGTCTCTTGTTACTTTTCTCATCCGCCTCTCCTCCTATGCACTTTCCTTTTACCATCCCCATCTTCTCACCTGCTTCTCTACTTCACTTCTCACACAGTATCTCACAAAAGTGAGTGCACCCCTCGCATTTCTGCAGTATTTAATTGTCCTTTCACGGGACAACACTGAAGATATGGCTTTTTCAAAAGGTGAAAACGAGTCGGTGTACATCTAATAATACAGTGTAAATGTATTCTCTCAAAATACAGCCATTAATGTTTAAACCACTGGCAACAAAAGTGAGTACACTCAAGTGAAAAATCCCCCAAATCAGTACGCCTTTTTCCCTCCCCAGCGTAACGTGAATCATTAGTGTTATGTGATCTTAGGTGAAAATACTGTAGGGAGCAAGAGTGTTAAATGTGGTATTACTGCTCCTCTCTCGTTCAACATTAATGGCTGTATTCAGAGACAGATCTGCAGTTTCGTGGGATACTGTACCTTCTCTTTTCCTACAAATCTCCTCCTCCTTTCTCCTCATTACCCCCTGAGCATTATAGTTAACTAGGAGTGATGTATACTAGGGCTGAACGATATTGGAAAAAACTGACATTCCGACTCTATAGGGGTTTACGATGTATGTTGTGATATTGAAACGAAAAGAATTTTCACCAAAGAACTTGCATAGCTCTATTTGGGAAGACTTTGGTTGACTCACCATGACAACACTGTATTCATATAATACCGTTAAATCCAGGCTAAGGTGGTTCATCTGTGAATGATGAAGATTGCTGCAAATAAAAGGAATCCAGGAGGACATGTCTTTGCACTATTGCTGCTTTTATGATGCAGAACAAAAATATACATGTCCAAAAAAATAATAATAATGAAATAAAACAATCACACGTCCTGCGATGGGACAATTGCGCTTGCGCACATTGCAATGGCGATGTTCAAACGATATATTGTGCAGGCCTAACGTATAGCCATTTTAACTAAAATTGAGAAATGAAAATCGGGAAATTTGGAACGTTCTGGATATCAGCGGACTTAATAGTGTTATGAAATGGAGTTCTGGATGAAAGTTACGTTGTCCTTTTTTTCTTTGTTATGATGATGTGTCTGTCTTATTTTCAGATTGACAGCGAGGTCATCCTACTGATGGAAGATGCTCAACTGGCGAATTATCTCCCATCATATGGAGACAGGATTGCTCTCTTTAACTTTTGCAATCACCAACCACAGTCATCAAAGCGAAAGCAGGGACTATTTGAAAAGCTAAGTGAGAAGCTCAAACTTAGAAAGGAAAACCATACAGAGAGAGTGAGGAAGCAATCACCTCCAATAAAACAAAAAGACCTAAACCAAAAACAAGAAAGCTTAAAATAGGGTGGATTCACACTGAAGGCCAACTGACCTAACAAATCAGAGCAAAACAAGGCGGAGGGACAAGAAAGATCTCAATTCGAAGTGAAGAAGGTTATAGTGAGATACTAAAACAAGGAAAAGTCACTTTTCTTTCGATACTTTTCTAGTCGATATTTTGACGACGAATGTTGCTGATTCCATTCAGTTTTAAATACTCAAACTGTTCTTTTTAAAATCACTCCATGAAGGGAATACTGTATTCACATAAAGATAATCAGAAACACAATTGTTCAATACCAACGTTTACAGTTTTACTACGTTAAATGTACAGTAGTCTGCTACTGCACCATATTTACATAGATGAGTTTTACTGTTACACGTACAGTATATATCACATTACGATGTTGTGTACGATGTTACAGTTAACCTTTAAAGAAGACCAGTATTACAATGCTACATGTAAACAGTATATGTAACTGTTACAAATCATTCTTATTATTTACAATGTACCATTATTTACAATGTTATATGTGTATATATATACAGTGGGGAGAACAAGTATTTGATACACTGACAATGGGAAAACCCATTGGCAGTGTATCAAATACTTGTTCTCCCCACTGTATGTAACAGTGGCTTGGTAATGTAACTGTTTAACAGGTAATTATGCTATTTACAGATAATGTGAATCATTGCTTTAAATTTCACTGCTGCTTTCTTGGGGACCTTGGCTGAGTGAACATTTCAAAGGGTCGCTCGCATTTGTTTGTTTTTTTCCACAAGTTCCATTTACTTTATATGTTCAATAAAAGGTTGTGAATACGTCTACATTTTACTGTGGAACATCCATAAAGCATAGAGGAATGCCATTTCCAATATTTCCACACTTTATATATGTTCGACTATTTCATTCCTTAGTCGTGAATAGAGTTCTACTGCAGCATATGCATCTGATGGAGCATTCCAGCCATTTTCCTCCATAAGGAGAGTGCAAAGCTCAAAAACCGTCTCATCGCAGGGATATGGCCCTTTCGGAGTGCAATCCTCCTTGCAAACAGGTATTTCCTCTGCAAGGACAGGCTACAGTTTGTCGTCTGCTGCATACAGCCGTGCCATGCTGAACATGAGGATGGGCCGTCCTCCAGGCGTCCCATGGGCAGATCTTGGTCGTATTTGGTGTGTGTTCCATGTCCTTACCACTTCATCCAATTCATCCTGCATGACAATTAATATACAATTGATAATCAATCAACAGAACCACTATAAATGTCTAAAAGGATAGTGGTTTTTTAGCTGTAGTTGTGAAAAAGTAGCCTTACGTCACATTTCGTTTTGGCAGATGTTTCAAAGTATTTTTACAAATGATATTGGATTATTTCCATCAATTCGCCTGCTATATATCTCTGTGTATGTTTATTATTCCTCCTCTTTATGTCTCACTCTCTGTCTGTCCCAATCTTTGTTGATATTACAGTACATGGGCAATAACTTCCTTTGTTTATTGAAATAGAATAGATTACAACTATAAGCATGAACTATTCCTTTTTAGCCTCTGTGATGGAGGTGCAAAATGTCATTTCTCGTAGTGGAAGTAACAGTATGACTTTTATTCTCGAAGTAACAGTATGACTTTTATTCTCGAAGTAACAGTGTGACTTTTAATCTCATAGTAACAATTGGAGTTCTATTCTCGTACTAATAGGGTGACATTTTTCTCGTACTGTTACTTCAAGAATAAAAGTCGTATTATTTCGTTGGGCTAATGCTACTTACAGGGAGCTACGACAAAGTGTTGATAGCCTGTAAATAATGATGTAGATGAGCCAAAATATGAAGGATTTCCTTTTCCTTATTTGTAGATCCGATTCAAAAACACAAGACGCTTTCAATACAAAACAGTGTAAAAGCGACGTAAGGTAAGTAGCATTAGGACAACGAAATAATATGACTTTTATTCTTGAAGTAACAGTACGAGAAAAATGTCACCCTATTAGTACGAGAATAGAACTCCGATTGTTACTATGAGATTAAAAGTCACACTGTTACTTCGAGAATAAAAGTCATACTGTTACTTCGAGAATAAAAGTCATACTGTTACTTCCACTACGAGAAATGACATGTTGCACCTCCATCACAGAGGTTAAAAAGGAATAGTTCATGTTTATAGTTGTAATCTATTCTATTTCAATCAACAAAGGAAGTTATTGCCCATGTACTGTAATAATATCAACAAAGATTGGGACAGACAGAGAGTGAGACATAAAGAGGAGGAATAATAAACATACACAGAGATATATAGCAGGCGAATTGATGGGAATAATCCAATATCATTTATAAAAATACTTTGAAACATCTGCCAAAACGAAATGTGACGTAAGGCTACTTTTTCACAACTACAGTTAAAAAAGTTTACAGTGGTTCTATTGATTGGTTATCAATTATTTATTAATTGTCATGCAGGATGAATAGGATGAAGTGGTAAGGAGCTGGAACACACACCAAATACGACCAAGATCTGCCCATGGGACGCCTGGAGGACGGCCCATCCTCATGTTGAGCATGGCATGGCTGTATGCAGCAGACGACAAACTGCAGCCTGTCCATGCTAAGGAAATAGCTGTTTGCAAGGAGTATTGCACCCCGAAAGGGCCATATCCCTGCGATGAGACGGTTTTTGAGCTTTGCAGTCTCCTTATGGAGGAAAATGGCTGGAATGCTCCTTCAGATGCATATGCTGCAGTAGAACTCTATTCACGATTAAGGAAAGAAATAGTCAAACATACATAAAGTGTGGAAATATTGCAAATGCCATTCCTCTATGCTTTATGGATGTACCACAGTAAAATGTAGATGTATTTACAACCTTTTTTTGAACAAATAAAGTAAATAGAACTTGTGGAAAAAAACAAACAAATGCGAGCGACCCTTTGAAATGTTCACTCAGCCAAGGTCCCCAAGAAAGAAGCAGTGAAATTTTAAGCAATGATTCACATTATCTGTAAATAGCATAATTAACTGTTAAACAGTTACATTACCAAGCCAATGTTACATAAATATACATATAACATGGTATATAATGGTAAATTGTAAATAATAAGAATGATTTGTAACACAGTTACATAGACTGTTTACATGTAGCATTGTAATACTGGTCTTCTTTAAAGGTTAACTGTAACATCGTACACAACATCGTAATGTGATATATACTGTACGTGTAACAGTAAAACTCATCTCTGTAAATATGGTGCAGTAGCAGACTACTGTACATTTAACGTAGTAAAACTGTAAACGTTGGTATTGAACAATTGTGTTTCTGATTATCTTTATGTGAATACAGTATTCCCTTCATGGAGTGATTTTAAAAAGAACAGTTTGAGTATTTAAAACTGAATGGAATCAGACAGCAACATTTGTCGTCAAAATATCGACTAGAAAAGTATCGAAAGAAAAGTGACTTTTCCTTGTTTTAGTATCTCACTATAACCTTCTTCACTTCGAATTGAGATCTTTCTTGTCCCTCCGCCTTGTTTTGCTCTGATTTGTTTGGTCAGTTGGCCTTCAGTGTGAATCCACCCTATTTCAAGCTTTCTTGTTTTTGGTTTAGGTCTTTTTGTTTTATTGGAAGTGGTTGCTTCCTCACTCTCTGTATGGTTTTCCTTTCTAAGTTTGAGCTTCTCACTTAGCTTTTCAAACAGTCCCTGCTTTCGCTTTGATGACTGTGGTTGGTGATTGCAAAAGTTAAAGAGAGCAATCCTGTCTCCATATGATGGGAGATAATTCGCCAGTTGAGCATCTTCCATCAGTAGGATGACCTCGCTGTCAATCTGAAAATAAGACAGACACATCATCATAATAAAGAAAAAAAGGACAATGTAACTTTCATCCAGAACTCTATTTCATAACACTATTAAGTCCACTGATTTCCAGAACGTTCCAAATTTCCCGATTTTCATTTCTCAATTTTAGTTAAAATGGCTATACATTAGGCCTGCACAATATATAGTTTGAACATCGCCATTGCAATGTGCGCAAGCACAATTGTCCCATCGCAGGACGTGTGATTGTTTTATTTCATTATTAGTGTTTTTTTGGACATGTATATTTTTGTTTTGCATCATAAAAGCAGGAATAGTGCAGAGACATGTCCTCCTGGATTCCTTTTATTTGCAGCAATCTTCATCATTCACAGATGAACCACCTTAGCCTGGATTTAATGGTATCATATGAATACAGTGCTGTCATGGTGAGTCAACCAAAGTCTTCCCAAATAGAGCTATGCAAGTTCTTTGGTGAAAATTCTTTTCGTTTCAATATCACAACATACATCGTAAACCCCTATAGAGTCGAAATGTCAGTTTTTTTCCAATATCGTTCAGCCCTAGTATACATCACTCCTAGGTAACTATAATGCTCAGGGGGTAATGAGGAGAAATGAGGAGGAGATTTGTAGGAAAAGAGAAGGTACAGTATCCCACGAAACTGCAGATCTGTCTCTGAATACAGCCATTAATGTTGAACGAGAGAGGAGCAGTAATACCACATTTAACACTCTTGCTCCCTACAGTATTTTCACCTAAGATCACATAACACTAACACTCTTGCTCCCTACAGTATTTTCACCTAAGATCACATAACACTAATGATTCACGTTACGCTGGGGAGGGAAAAAGGCGTACTGATTTGGGGGATTTTTCACTTGAGTGTACTCACTTTTGTTGCCAGTGGTTTAAACATTAATGGCTGTATTTTGAGAGAATACATTTACACTGTATTATTAGATGTACACCGACTCGTTTTCACCTTTTGAAAAAGCCATATCTTCAGTGTTGTCCCATGAAAGGACAATTAAATACTGCAGAAATGCGAGGGGTGCACTCACTTTTGTGAGATACTGTGTGAGAAGTGAAGTAGAGAAGCAGGTGAGAAGATGGGGATGGTAAAAGGAAAGTGCATAGGAGGAGAGGCGGATGAGAAAAGTAACAAGAGACGGAGAAATAGTCGAAACAAATGCATATTGAAGCATTGTTATTTACAAATGACATGAACTGACTGATGAAAAGGTAAAAAAAAGTAAGAAATACCTTTTGCTGTTCAATTCAATTGATTGTTTCCTCTGATACACCCCGACGTCTCAGGAAAGTCACAATTTCCAACAAGTTATTTGCCATCTTGGATCGGTGGATTTGAATAAACAAGAAAATCGGGAACTCGGAAGACAAAAATGAGAAAATGCAAAACATGTAAGCGCTCGGGAAGAACTATGAAAAATGGATATACAGACACACCATGTAGAAGAATTGTGAAGATTCACGATACATAAATTATTACTTTTAATATAAATACATCGAGCAAAACGTACGTTTGACTATTACCTTTTAATATAAATAAAACGTACATTTGGCCCTATCACAGTATTTTCTCATTGGCTGCAATTGACGGTGAAAACTTAATGAAGTGAAAGATTTGTGCGTGATTACGACGGATATTACGTCAAGTACTTAAAATAACAAGTTACCCTACCTTGGCTGGGAGCCACGACGTGTATGACTCTTTATGTTGATTGTAATTTGATGCCAATGCACCAAAACGTCTTTTTGAAACAGAATCCAGAAGTACAGAATCACCACCGCTCTCGAGATGCACGTTGTTGTTCCAATTCAATATTACGTTACGTACGCTGTAAGTGACGTCATAGCGTATTGGGGTGATATTGTGCTTTTCCTGAGCCTATATTTTATAATTTGCTTCATAAATAAACACATTATTTTTTGGCTCATCTACATAAAATTATAATCAATAGATTGCTTTATATTGATGCTTCGTCGTAGCGCTCAGCTACGGTACATGTACGTAATGTGCGTAGCGGTTACGCTATGTAATGAGTTTAGTCTTGTAGTACCAGTACGGTTTTAATCTCGTCGTCCTTTTTCTTTTTTTTTTCTCTCTCCTTGATTTGGCCCTAATCCTCCGTCGTATATTTTTGCTTTGATTTAGAATTTTTTTTTTTTTTTTTTTTTTACTTCCGTGCTTTTTTCCTGCTTTGGCAGAAAAAAATCTTCCATGTCCCTTAAGGGGCACTTTTTTTTTTTTTTTTTAACGTCAACTGTTTTTTTTTTTTTCCCTCTCTGTTTTTTTTTCTTCTTCCATGTCACTTTAGGGGCTCCGTAGAAAGTCAATTACAGTGGGGAGAACAAGTATTTGATACATTGCCAATGGGAATGTGATTACATTTTTCTGTTGTCATTCTTATGTTGAGGCAGCAGAGGGAGAAAAATTGGTAAAAAGTAAGTGATAAATTAACTTTTAAAGTAACTTAGTTACATTGATATTAAAGTAATCAGTAACTAGATTACTTTTTTGAGGCATAATCATGAATTAGTGATTCAATTACTTTTTCAAGTAATCCGTGACAACACTGACAACTACACCCTGAAATGTTCATCTATTGGTGTACAGTGATACTGACCGGTAAGCTAAGGCCAAGGCCCATGCTCCCGCAGCACAGTAGAGGGAGTCCCGCACCTTGGCCTCTTTACAGGTGGAGCAAGTCTTGATTGGGAACAGGCCAGTGGTGGGACTCTGGTAGTTGAGGATGGTGATTTTGACTAAAAAAAAAAGACAGAAAACACTAAGTCACTCATCTGTAGAATAAAAATGTATGAAGGGGAGGGGAGCAAATTCAATTAAGGCCTGCTTTCAACCTGAACAACTTGTTGGAAGCGAACGTAAATGTTAGTTCCATATTCCCCTGAAATGTGTCTGCATAAATTTAATGGTGAAATATGACAGATTAAACAGAAGAGGGCTTCCGAGCCAAAAATAGTTTCCCCAAAAATATGCAGAAATACCACATGCCCACATATCAAGCTTCTGACACAGTCATTAATATACTTTACACACACATTGCAGTGAACAGAGGTAAAAAATGTATTTTGGGAGCTCACATCATTTTTCATCAGTATATTAGGCTTCACAAACGGCAGGCAACATCCATTCACTGGTCGTTTGTTCCAGTCAGAAATTGTAAAGGATTTAGAGCATCTGAAGTACTTGACAGCTCAACATATCGTCTCACAAAAAGTATAAAAGGCATTTAAAATCCACCCACTGCACATGTTTTAACTGATGGGGATACATATGCATATCCATCATCGGAACTGTTTATAGAGAGCAGGATTCAAGGGAGCATGGGAGTAAAGATCTAAACTGCAGGTGGAAAAGAACTCCACTGTAATTCACACAAAAGTTGCGCTCAAATTAGTCTACCATAAATAGTTACACAGATAAAATAACACGACTGTAAGTGTGCCAAAAGTTGTAAGAACATAAGCAGTCAAGCAACTATAAATGGACAAAATCAGTAACTAAAGCCTAATAATCCACAATCCCTCGCATTATTCAACGCAATTTTCATGGAAATTTCCTCAACTTCAAAGCACTCTTTTTACCCGGTCTCACTTGTCGGGTTTGTTTGGTTCCCCGCATCTTCCTCATCTCCCGTGCAGAGGAGTAGTGCGTCCAAAGCCCTCAAATGGCTGATTTAGTGCGACATTATCTTGATGGATGCCATATTACCCCTCCCCCAAATCCTTTTAATTTGCATTTGGAGGAAGTTTTCCGAACAAACTACTTCTCCCCCCACCAACGCTGCCCATTTACGTCTCATGGTGACTTTGCTGGTACGTGCATCTCAGTTTATACTAGAACACATCAAGATGACATTATCGCTGTTTTGTACTCAGGGGACACACTGAGCTGGACTCAAATTTCACTTTAACGGGGACATATTATGCGGAAAAACTTTTATGTGTTTGTACACAAATAACAAAGGTACCTGGAATGACCACTCACCCATCAGGTAAGAAATTAATATACTGTAATGGTTAGCGATCTGCCTTTCTGAAAATGGGTGCTTAGTAGAGCTGGGAATCTTTGGGCACCTAACGATTTGATTACGATTACGATTCAGAGGCTCCGATTCGATTATAAAACGATTATTGATGCACCCCACTCCTTTTTTTTTTTTATATATATTTTTTTTTAATTTTGTTTGTATATTAGTTCCAAAATTGTTCAAAAATCCTCTCAGGCTAAACCAAACTACTATTTCAGTATCAAGTTAACATATAGCAGTAAACAAATATACAAAAATAACAGTAAATAAAAAACTCCAGTCCCCATTCTATATCAGCAGCTTTAAACTACTTTCAATTAATTTAATGTTGTGAATCAACCGTTAAAGTTGTTAAAATTGCTCCTGTTATTCCATAATTTCTCTTTTGTCTACTTTCAACATGTGAAAGTTTTAAAACTATTTTAAAGATAGATTCAAGTCAATATTTTACCGATTTAGGAGTATTTTAGATAAAAAGTTAATTAGGTTCGCTTGGAAGGTTCGCAACAGCAGCCTTGTAGGGAAGTGTACTGCTTTAAGATGGCGGCCGTTACTAACGCCCGCATCTAGTTTTTTGTAGATGTGCTGGCAACGATACCGAAGCTATAAAGCATCTAGTCCTATATAAATGATATCTACCGTAACATAATGTGGCTTGTAGCAGCTTTTCGGCAGCAGTCAGGTAAGTTGTTGTTGTTTTTTTTTTTATCTCGTGGCATGAGTTGAGCTTTGGCGTTACCCGAGGGGCCGGGTAATGAGAAGCATGATGTTTAGCTACTCTCGCTCCGTCCCTAATTGCGTACCGAAGACCTCGCGGCACGCTGAGTGTGTACTTCTGCTTTACTTGGCATATTTCAATAATCGGAATTTGGATGTTTGTGAATCGTTCTCGAATCTTCCACGGCCGAATCGCGAATAATCTAAGAATCGGAAATTTTGCACACCTCTAAGTGCTTAGTCAACAATAATCGATGCAGCGATGCATCCCGATGCGGGGCATGGACGAGTCGATTCGATGCGGGCAACAAGCCGAATCGATTCAGCGCATTTTAAAATATATAAGTACGTTCAAAAATCTTCCCTGCGCAATTCCAGTGATGCAACGGATTTGGTTTCCCCATTTGTATTATTATTCTCATGTTTCATTTTTTACACACTGCATAACTCTGGTCAAGTTTCCCACCAACCGCGTAGAAGCCAAAATGTCTCCAGACGTCTGCTTTCAATGTCTTAGGTGCATCAATAATCTTTCTCACTCCCTCTTTCTCCACTTCAGCCATTGTTATGTTATGTCCTACCTCTTAGAGGTCAGATCTTGTGCCCGAACCCGAACGGGTCGGGCCCAAAATGTTAAGCATTCACGTTCGGGTCGGGCCGCCGCGCCGGACTAATAAATCATTTTTTTTTAAATGGGATAGAACCGAGAGCAGGCTCTCTGTATTGTGCATTTGCTTGTGCATGCACATGAACGCAGTGGCGCCGCCCGCTTTTTCTTCTCCTCCGCTGTGGCGCTTGCAATTCGTTACGAAAGATACTTTTATTTATGCACACAAAGGCAACACAAATGTGATCCTTTTCAATCTTCTCCTCTGTGTGTCTGCAAAATCGCATGTTTATTTTTTTCATATTAAACTTCCCCAGCGTTATTTCGTTGTGTAAATGCTTTTATAATGATCATGAAAATATGTAGACTATTTAAACATTAAGAAAACTTGTGTTTTTTTCTGCCAACTGAGAATTCGTTATGAAAGACACTTTTATTTATGCACACAAAGGCAACACAAATGTGATCCTTTTGAATCTTCTCCTCTGTGATTCTGCAAAATCGCATGTTTTTTTTTTTTTATATTAAACTTTCCCAGCGTTATTTCGTTGTGTAAATGCTTTTATAATGATCATAAAAATATGTAGACTATTTAAACATTAAAAAAACTTGCATTTTTTCTGCCAACTCGAAGAAATGAAAATAAATTGCTGCTGCTGCGTTTTTTTTTTCGCGTCACTCCAAGCCGGGTCGGGCTTCAATACCAGCGGGCCGTGTCGGGCTGATTTTTTTAGGCCCGATCTAACCTCTACTATCTCTCTGCTCTCTCAATTGCAAAAAACTGATATTTCCTCATGTTGAAACAGATTGTTATGGCTGCTAAAATGCTGATGCACTTCATTTTAATTCATTATTTTTTTATTGTTATGTGGTAGTTACTGATTGAATTTCTAAGTTGATTGCACATACATAGTGGGCTAGGCCTACATTTTACTTTTGTTCTACATTGCAATTTAGTTGATGTTTTGTTTGCAACTGAACTGATCCCTGGATATTGCGATAAAGATGTTGCGGCACTACAATATTTTCTTTGTCATTTTCTTTAATATTTACTTGAATATTTTTATTGATGGGTCGTTGTGACTAAAATACAGTGACTGTTAGTACTGATTTTGCACAGGAGTTCAGATGTTGCACTGTGTGAAAGGTTGCTACTGTGTGTAAAAAAAAAAAAGGGAAAGCCCTGGTCTCATTCAAAGCAACAATTAAATGCTGTGATGTTTTTTTTTTTTTTTTTTTTTTAAATATATACATCTGAAAGTATTTTCATTTGACTTCAACCAGGAAAGACACAAGAGCCAATAAAAAGTTGTTTAATGTCTGACCGCTTGTGTTGCCTCATGATTCACGAAAAATATGCTTTGCTTTAGAATTTTAATGCATCCCAGGCTTTAAGGCATCGCGATGCATTGCCGAATCGAACCGAATCGAATCGTGACCCTCTGAATCGAATCGAATCGAATTGTGGCCCTCCGAATCGTAATGGAATCGAATCGTGAGGGCAGTGCCGATGCACACCTTGAGTGCTTAGTGCAAGGAGGGCTCTATGAATGTGCTGATTACTGTAATCAATGTAATCGAATGATTTTTGTAAATTTTAATGGGCCTTCTGTACTTCTAATGATGTATTTTGCTCCAGTTTTCATAAGCAAACTGCACCATTGGTCTCAGGTTTGAAGGGTGTTCACTCGAGGCAACACGTTCCAGCTCATGTTTCATGTTTAATAGGATTTAGATCAGGGGTCATAGAAGGCTGCTTCAGAATAGAACAGTGTTTTGCTCTTAGCTGTGACTGAGTCCAAACTTTCTGACGTTAGGTGGCACAATTTTCTCTGGAATACCTTCAGATATGATTGCGCCCTTAGATATTGAAGACATCCTGTGTCAAATGCAGAAAAGCAGGCCTAGAACATAACAGAGCCCTCTCTAGTTTTCAAAGTCAGGACCTTGTACATTTATTTCTGTGACCATTGTGGTTTTAACATAGGGGTACCAACCAGGGCCAGAGTGGGACTCATTTTTAGCCCTGGAGTATCATGCAACAGACTGGCCTACTTTATATCCTGACCTATTCTATTGAAATAATGTAAATATAATCATGCTGTCAAATGATTTAAAAATTTTGATCCTGATGAATCGCAAGCTGTCCATAGTTAACTTGTTATAAATGGCTTCTTTTTTTAAATGGAAAAATAATTACATATGGCGGAAAACACAGACAAGACTGAAAAAGCAGTTTCTGCTTTTTCACTCCTCTTTAAAAAAAAAAAAACTGCTGTATTTTAGGCCAAAACAACTGTTGTGTTTGATAGAATAATATGTCTATATTCTGCCATAGAAGATTCATGGCACATAAAGGCCGCAAACTATTTTTAATTTGTCCGTTTAACCCTTGAAACCCCCTTTTACAGACGTCGCGCAACCACTTTTGTTTCAACCCAGCCATAAACGAAGGTAATTAATTATGTTTAATCGCGTCATTTTCAAAGTATCGGAATCGGCAAAAAAATATCGGCCATGCCTTTTTTTAATATATATATATATATTTTAATTAAATCGTTTTCTAATTGTATTTAACGTTACAAACATTATATGTTACACTCATCCAGAGTCTTTAGTTGAGGCTTAAGGTAGAGTTATCAAATTTATCCTGATAACGGCGGGAATTAATTTTTAAAACAAATGTATCACGTTAAAATACGCATTGTCGCGCTCAATCTGTAATGGCGCCGTTTTACCTATATAGAGAGATAAAAGGCAGCGTAAAATGAGTAGAGTGAATTTTGGCAGCCTTTGGAGCCTTATTTTAATTGGCTAAAGCCTTACATTCCCTCTCCCTACGATTAAAAATTTCATGGGAAGCAATGCGGGGAAGCAAGGTAGCATTTGATCTTTTTCTACACACCTTATGTTATTTCCCAACACAGAGAAGATATATCAATTGGTAGCACTACACACAATCATGGTTCCACTTCCCATCATTCATTTGGGCATGGCTACAGTATCATTTACTGAAAGCTCAACAAATACACTAGATGGCAATATTTAGTCACAATATACAAAGTCACAAGTCTTTCTATCCGTGGATCCCTCTCACAGAATGACTGTTAATAATGTAAATGCCACCTTGAGGATTTATTGTCATAATAAACAAATACAGTACTTATGTACTGTATGTTGAATGTATATATTCGTCCGAGTTTTATTCATTTTTTTCTTAATGCATTGCCAAAATGCATATGATCGGGAAAAATTATCGGGAATGATTGGAATTGAATCGAGAGCAAAAAAAAAAAAAAAAGCAAGCGGATCGGGAAATATCGGGATCGGCAGATATTCAAACTAAAACGATCGGGATCGGATCGGGAGCAAAAAAACATGATCGGAACAACCCTAATATTTTTAATAATTTAATAATGTAATTTTTAGCTTGGAATCATTCATTGATGTCTAATATTTCTTTAAAAAAAAAAAAAAAAAAAAAAAAAACATAAAAAAAAATTATTCACTCGCATATTTTAAACTTTCAAACAAATTACGTCAGAATGAAAAAAAATGGTGTCCGTAAAAAAGTCACGGATATCTACCTCATAACTATCACTTGTATTTTTTTTTTTGTTTGTTTCGGTCACATTTTTTCCGATATGTTAGATGAAAAATAATCGACCCAAACAAAGAAAAATGGGGAAAAAAACGTTTAAAAGGGTAAATATATGAAAAAGAAAATCTCGACCACTCCTTGATGTCTGCGATTTCTGCATCGTGACCCTCGTTATATTACCATGTTTCACCCATAAAATCCCCCCCAAATCCAGCTGTGGCCATTCACAGCTGTGTTTTGACACTCAGTGATACTTGCTACATGGAGTTTTGGATCGAAACAAGGTACGTACACGATAACATCTCGATAAAGTCGTGGCGCCTGTAATTCTGCTCTCACGTGCTCTCACCTCCAGCCAGAAAATCGAGATTTTAAGTTTTCCAATGTAGACATGTGCCGGTATGAGATTTTGACGGTACGATAACCGTGAGCAAAAATACCGCGGTTTCACGGTATTGCAATTATAGCTCCAAAATTTTGAGATGTATGGGTTTAAAAAAAAAAAAAAAAAACTTTTTTCCATTCAACAGGTTTTTTTTCCAGAACATATTTGCAAATTGGAACATGAATATAATGTGAAAATAAATAAATTAACACAAAATAACAAATATATGAAATCAAAATAAATAGAACCTAGACTATACCCACAGCCACAGCTCAGGTTACTCATTATTAGAGCAAGAACAAAATAATTGCTATAAAAAAGTAAAAACACTTCTAAATAAAATTAAAAATATATACTGTATGACTTTTTTTGAGGGGGAGAAGCTGAAGTTTCGCCATTTTCAGCCACTGTGTCAACTCTCTTCTACATGATGTCATGCCTTTGTGTTAAAAAGAACAAAGAATTCATAAGTTAATACGTTAGTTAAAAATGTATAAGTTAGTTTTATAAGTTAGTTAAAATGTAAATATTGTTGAGGAAAGGTTTCATCTAAAACAAAAAGTGAGGAGTGAGACCTCCTTTCGCAATTAGCGATCTATGCCGCAATCCTTTTTTTTTTCTCCCCCCCTTCATTCAAGCTTGTTTCTTACTCAGCGGCAGTAACACATAAAACCTTGACGAAGCTGCTCTCCCAGCTTAGCCGAGGCTAACATTTGTCTTTGTAAGTTTAGTTAGTTTGTATATTGAATTTGAAAGGAAAATGTGTGTTTTGTTTTTGGCGACCTTTTTCATGGTGCTACAGCTATCCTGTTGAACCTACTCACATGTGGAAAAATACAATTGTACAACATTTTAAATGTATTCATTTGTATATTTCACCGCGATTTGAGAGCTCAATAAATTGAAGAAAAGTACGCCTTGTGTTTGGAGGGTTTGTTTTTGGGTTTGCTGGCTGTTTAGCAGAATAGCGTCACTGACACTCACGGCAACAAACGGGAAGGGTGAGCGCTGCCGCACCAAGCCACTTCGGCTGCATTTGGGCACTTGAAAAATAGCGAAAACCTTACTAAGGTATGACGGAAAATTTTAGTGGTTTTGAAACCGCGACGTTTTCACACCACGGTAAACCGTGAAACCGGTAACCGGCACATGTCTATTCCAAAGATGTATCACACGTGCATACCGGACAATTTTGAAAGTTAGCTAATTTGGGTTGTCTCAGAGCGGAACTTCAACTCACCTGAGTTTTTTCCGCCTTATGATAAGATTTAAAAGTCATGCGTGAGCAACGCAGTTTATCAACTTGCCTCAGTTACATCGGCGGTGACAGAAGGAATGGGACAAAATTTCTGTGTATGTGAACTTCTGGTTTCAACAAATTTAATGTTGACGGATAAAACTAATGTCATGGACTTCTTTTTCCCTCCTGGGGAAGTGGGGAGCTGCAGAGAGTTTTACAACACCATCATTATAGTGGATGTACACATGACGAGTCAATCATAGTGGAGGCATTGTGGACAGTTTTGCAGGCAGGCAGGCATCAAAGACAGACACACACACAGACAAAAGGAGAGAATATAACGTGTTTGATTTGTCATTGTTTTCCCGTCTCACCAGCCGGCACTGTGAGCAAGAGCAGGTAGCATTTATTGGCAGAAGGGTCTGGTTGACGGCGATAACAGTGCTGGCTTTGTTCCCGTCGCTGGAATTGAACAGGCACTTCCTATAACCGCCACCCGACACAACAATTAAATAAGACTGATGCCGAGAATTATTTCCAAGCGTAGAATCACCTGTTGGACGCTAAGCTACGGTAATTAACTCCCGTTGTTTCACCAGCAGTTATCAGGCAAAAAAGCCGAGAGCACAAAAAATCCAAATGAAATCCATTATTTCTTACTTCCAAATGGTCCAAAATTAAGTTTCTCTTTTCGTGCATTTACTTTCGATTCCTACAGCAGCCCATCGAGGCAGGACAACAAGTTTGACCGGATTGCATCATGACAATTTATTAAGCCTATAGCGACAAATCTAATCTAGTAGCCACCCTCAAATTCATTGCTTGCATTCTCTCAGCCACATAAAACTAATTATGTGTTTCATCATGGAACATCAGGACAGGAAAAAGTACTTTGGTTGGAAAACTGCCTTAAATTGATGCCATTTGTGCTTGTGTAGCACACAGAAATGCACTTACCTGCACCCCACTCCCCCTCTCGCACATATACACACCTTCTAACAATAAAATAAGTGTCAGATGGAATCATAAACACAATAGTCCAGCTGCACTTTATGGGACTATTGTGTTCTTTGTGAAGCGCTCACTTGGCTATCGTTGTACACTACTTACATGTCATCGCTTCACATGCTGATAACAGATAAGTGTACTTACCAGCATTGTAGTAGCGGTCCAGCTTCTCCCACAGGGGCTCATCCTCGCGGTGAAGGATGGACAGCTTGAGGGGCTCATAGATGGATCCTGGGTGATGACAATAGAGTTAATTTTCCCTTTGTGAAAGACCAAAAGATAATGGTCGACCTTGTTTAAAATGAAGAATACACTTTCCCCTTAGGAATTATGTTGGAAGTTGAATGCTTGCACTTACAGTGTGTCACAAAAGTGAGTACACCCCTCGCATTTCTGCGGATATTTAAGTATATCTTTTCATGGGACAACATTGACAGAATGACACTTTGACAAGTAGTCTGTGTGCAGCTTATATAATAATTTATTTTCCCCTAAAAAAAATGCCATTAATATCTAAACCCCTGGAAACAAAAGTGAGTCCACCTCTTAGAAACTACGTACACCCTTAAATGTCTAAATTGAGTACTGCTTGTCATTTTCCCTCCAAAATGTCATGTGACTCGTTACAGGAGTACTGTCAGTATTGCTGCAGAAATTGAAGAGGTTGGGGGTCAGCCTGTTAGTGCTTAGACCAGACATGTCCAAAGTCCGGCCCGGGGGCCAAATGCAGCCCTTGGTCAAATTTCATCCGGCCCCCAGCCTCTGTCATAAAATCAATAACGTCTGGCCCACATATAGACTTAATAAATTGGTCAGCAGTACTGCTACCAGCATATAAAGTAGCTTACACACTAAATGCTGCTCCTCATTTACCCACTAAAAGGCAGCAGCACTCTAAGCAACATTACCCTGTGTGACTCTTTACTCCCAATTTTCTAAAATGGCAACAATCAACAACAAAAAAAGTTGACTCCGACGGCCGAAGCTTCAAGGATAGGTGGAAATTGGACTATGAATTCACTAAAATACGCAGTCACTGTTTTTAAAGAGTTCAATTTCAGGCGATATTACCAAACAAGACACACTGACATGTACGACGAGATTACAGCGAAGATATACGTAGCGAGAAATTGAAGCAACTTAGCTAGTTTAATTTTAAAGCAGCAGTATTCACAAAAGCCTGAGAGTCGAAGGAGAACGCCACAAAGGCTAGTTGCGAGTTTGTTGAAATTATTAATTTAAAAAAATAATAAAGCAAATGTGCCACAAGAAATGGCTTGCCAAAATTTGCTTAAATATATTGTTCTTCGTAAAGAATGTCAGCCAAGGTCGGCCCCTCACATTTTTACCACACCAAATCTGGCCCCCTTTGCAAAAAGTTTGGTCACCCCTGGCTTAGACCATACGCTGTACTTTACATCAAATTAGTGTGCATGGCTGTCACCCCAGGAGGAAGCCTCTTCTGAAGACGGTACACAATGAAGCCCGCAAACATTTTGCGAAGACATGTCAACAAAGCACATGGAATACTGGAACCATGTCCTATGGTCTGATGAGACGGGCTGGCTTTCTTGTGTACCGAGGCTTTCTCCTTGGGTGACAACCATGCACACCAATTTGATGTAGAGTACGGCATATGGTCTGAGCACTAACAGGCTGACCCCCCACCTCTTCAATCTCTGCAGCAATGCTGACAGCACTCCTGTAATGAGTCACATGACATTTTGGAGGGAAAATGGCAAGCACTACTCAATTTGGACATTTAGGGATATGCATTTTTTCACAGGGGTGTACTCACTTTTGTTGCCAGGGGTTTGGATATTAATGGTTATATTTTGAGTTATTTTGAGGGGAAAATAAATTAATATATAAGCTGCACACAGACTACTTTTCTTTATGTCAAAGTTTCATTTTGTCAGTGTTGTCCCATGAAAAGGTATACTTAAATATCTGCAGAAATGCGAGGGGTGTACTCACTTTTGTGATATACTGTAGCTCCTGGGATCAATGTTTCACACGAGCGAACGACCCAATGCCCCCTCCACCAATTCTATACACATTACACAATACTGAAAACTGTTAAACAAAACTTATTCAAAAGTCAAGTGTTTAGAATTGTTGACAAAATTTGTTCAAAGAGCAACAATGAATTTAATATGCGATAGTTTACATTTTTTGATTTTCTCATGTTCAATATGAACAATGTTTGAGCTGTCATAACACTTTGCTTTGTTCTTTTTCCCCAAACACACAACAGAGACACAGCAATTTTTTTTGTCAGTCAATGAATTAAGAATTGGTGATCGCTGTTGTCAATCGTACATTTGTGTGACAAAATACAGGTAGTCCCAAGGTGTATACATGTGCCGAATACTGGTTTCAGGGTATAGACCCTACCCACCGACGTCACAAAACCACGTGCTCGCTGTATGGTTCCGCCCACTTGTCCGTCATTTTGTCTCTGTATTAGCATTGGTTTCAATTGATCGAGGAATTTAAAATGCATTTCACGGAAGACCCGGTGCTTTCTGATGCCGTAAACTCACTGGCGTTATGTGGAAAAGCTTCGTTCTATACAGTCGCCAGATCCATATTTGATGCCCAAATCGATGTTTTTCGACCCACTGTCTTCGCCCTGTCTGCCTGACATCTGCTACGCTGATATTTACAATTATCTTGTCCACACAAAATCAGCCTATTCTCACGAAAATTTGAAAAACTTCAAGAGCTTGGAGGCTTATAAATACTTCGTTGCTGGTTGGGTGAAACAGGTCCTCGTCCACGAAAATTCGGCAGGAATCTATCTTGTGCTTGGAAAGGTGAGTTACGAAATGTTCAATTCAAAATCTTTTGTTATTGCTAACATCCACTGTCAAGTCAAATGTATTTCATGTCGTTTGTCAATGGAGTTAAGGCTTTTAATGTTTATATGGTTTAGCGATAGCACTCTCACTACGTACATACGTGTATGTTGTCGGCGATTAGCCTAGCAATGATCTTAATTGTGGTTATTTGTCAGCCCAAAACCCTCTAAGTATATCTTAAATGCATCTTACCGGATATAAAATGACTACTACATAGTCTGTGGTGATTTTTTGGTGCCCAGTTTTCACGTCGAATTGCAGCCGTCCATTTCGCTCTCCTCTTTGGATCCCTCGGAATAGGGTTAAACTTCAAGTCTCTCCTTCCATCTTCTCTGTTAGTGCAACCAACAGCCACACACGCCTTCACCATTTTGATTATTAATGTTAAGGAGCAGAAAAACACGCCGTAAATAGGAGGAATGTACGTAGCCGTAACAGGTTAACACTATGTTTTGACGGACAATTGGGCGGTACCATTCAGGAGAGCGGAGTTGTGACGTCACGTGGGTAGGGTCTATACCGTGGTAGCTATTTTTTACGTCCCCAAAATGCATGGAGAAATCCTTCACTTGCAGCTGCATGGCTCAACCCCCACCCACCACTTGTTGCTCGGTGTCATTGAGTCTGCTGTGCTACACGATGGCTGAAGGAGGTGAAACTCCTGAACTTTTTCCCCCATCAAAGAAAATGAGATCACTGGTTTGGGAACACTTCGGCTACAGAAAAGTTACCGCCGGCCGCGGGTTGGAGGAGGAGGGCCAACCGACATGTAAAACATGTTCGCAGAGGGTGGCTGCCGAGGAGGCAATACCTCCAATATGATTTCGCACACGGGAAGTTGTGAGTCGGTGGGGAGAATACTTCGAAGACCTCCTCAATTCCACCGACACGCCTTCCTTTGAGGGAGCAGAGTCTGGGGACTCCGAGGTGGGCTCTCCGATCTCTGGGGTTGAAGTCACTGAGGTGGTTGGAAAGCTCCTCGGTGGCAAGGCCCTGGGGGTTGATGAGATCTGCCCGGAGTTCCTGAAGGCTCTGGATGTTGTAGGGTTGTTGTGGCTGACACGCCTCTACAACATTGCGTGGAAATCGGGTCAGTGCCTCTGGATTGGAAGACGGGATGGTGATCCCCCTATTTAAGAAGGGGGACCGCAGGGTGGTTCCAATTATAGAGGGATCATACTCCTCAGCCTCCCCAGTAAAGTCTATTCAGGGGTACTGGAGAGGAGGGTCCGTTGGGAAGTCGAATCTCGAATTCAGGAGGAGCAGTGTGGTTTTCGTCCCGGCCGCGGAACAGTGGACCAGCTCTACACCCTCGGCAGGCTCCTCGAGGGTGCATAGGAGTTCGCCCATTTAACCAGTCTACATGTGTTTTGTGGATCTGGGGAGGGCGTTCGACCGTGTGCCTCGGGGAGTCCTGTGAGGGGTGCTCCGGGAGTACGGGGTACCGAGCCCCTTGGTAAAGGATGTTCAGTCCCTGTACGACCGGTGTCAGAGTTTGGTCCGCATTGCCAGCAGTAAGTCGAATTCGTTCCCAGTGAGGGTTGGACTCCGCCAAGGCTGCCCTTTGTCAACGATTCTGTTCATAATTTTTATGCACATAATTTCTCGGCGCAGCTGAAGCGTTGAGGGATTCCGGTTTGGTGACGTCAGCATTGCATCTCTGCTTTTTGCAGATGATGTGGTGCTGTTGGCTTCATCAGGTCATGACCTCCAACTCTCACTGGAGCGGTTCGCAGCTGAGTGTTAAGCGGTTAGAATGAAGATCAGCATCTCCAAATCCGAGACCATGGTCCTCAGTCGGAAAAGGGTGAAGTGCCCTCTCCGGGTCGGGGATGAGATCCTGCCCCATGTGGAGGAGTTCAAGTACCTCGGGGCCTTGCTCACAAGTGAGGGTAGGAGGGAGCGGGAGATCGACAGGCGGATCGGTGCAGCGAATCTGCACCAGTCCATAGTAGTGAAGAAGGAGCTGAGCCGAAAGGCAAAACCCTCGATTTACCAGTCGATCTACATTCCTCCTCTCACCTATGGACACGAGGGGTATAGGTCATGACCGAAAGAACAAGATCCCGGATACAAGCGGCCGAAATGAGTTTTCTCCGTAGGGTGTCCGGGCTCTCCCTTAGAGATGGGGTGAGAAGCTCGGTCATCCAGGAGGGACTCACCATCGAGCCGCTACTCCTCTGCATGGAGAGGAGCCAGCTGAGGTGGCTCGGGCATCTGGTTAGGATGCCTCCTGGACGCCTCCCTGAAGAGGTATTCCGGGCATGTCCCACCGGCGGGAGGCCTCGGGGACGACCCAGGACATGCTGGAGAAACTATGTCTCTCGGCTGGCCTGGGAGCGCCTTGGGATCCTGCCGGAGGAGCTAATTGAAGTGGCTGGGGAGAGGGAAGTCTGGTCTTCCCTGCTAAAACTGCTGCCCCCGCGACCCGACCTCCGAGCAAGCGGAAGATAATGGTATTGTATGGTATGATTTCACATTTAGACAAAATTAAAGGTTAGTAAACACTGTCATGAACGTTTCCTACCAGCTACGAGTGTTAACTCCAGTGTGTTTAGTATGTTGAGCGGTGGTAAAACGTGGTGTTTTTTTCTCTCTGGCAACTGTTTGTATTGAGAAAGAGAGTGTGTGTATAACGTCAACATGACATGTGTCATACAAAGGTGCTTCTTATGGAAAATACTGTCATTCAATTATTTTTGTTCTGATCGTAATAATGTTGAGCTGTAGCAGTGGGTTTAGGCTCACCTAAAGTACTGCATTTATTTTATTTCGAATATTTAGTTATATATATTTTTTATTTTAAATTCACATTATACTTATGTTCCAATTTGCTAATTTGAAAAATATAAATCCAGTTTAATGGAAAAAGTTTTTTTATTTTTTAAACCCAGATAGCTCAACGTAACACATTCTAGAGCGATAATTGCAATACCGTGATACCGGGATATTTTGTCTTAAGGTTATCATACCATAAGAATATCATACGGGCACTCCCACCCGGGTTACAACAGACCCGATTTACGTGATTTCGACTTAACGATGCCTGCGTCACATTGTTTTTTTTTTTTTTTTTTTTTTCTTTTCTTTTTTTAATGTTGACTTTTGTTTTGTGATACATGCTTTTATTTTGGCGCAGGAAGCATACAACAAGAAGCGAGCGCATGTACCGATGTGCCCGCCCCACACACGCACACACAGAGCAGCCGAGTGACAGAGGTGACAGCCTGTGCGCACATTAGTTGCTTGTTAAGCATCCAGAGGTGACGGCTGTATATAACCCCTTTTGTACTGTTTATTGTGCATTTCAATTGTGGTCAAATACTTTGGGGTGTGTTTACATAATTGTTTTTGATGATTTGCGAACGCTAACTGATACATGATAATCGTTTGTTATTGATGTACCAGCCGCTACTTGTAACCGCACATTTGAATAGCTGTTATTGAAGATGAGACTGATTTAATTTTCATTTTATTTTAGATTTCTTTCTGCAAGTGTTGATGTCATGAGCAGTTAAATAAAGTCAGCAAACCATACAGATGTCTGACATTGTCATTTTGGAGCTTAGCTCACTGTCTAGCTAGGACTTAGCTCCAACGTCTTGGCGACGACAGTACAGTGACGAATAATACATGTTTTTGGATAGTTTTTTTTTCTTTTTCTTTTTAATTTACAAGATGTTTTGAGGTATTTAAAGGGTTAATTCCGACTTAGACGGAAATCCGGGTTACATCGGCAGTGCAGGAATGGAACTCGTTCATAAACCAGGGACTACCTGTATTACTTTTGAACTTGCCAACATACTTAATAAAGAAGTTATAATGGCTCAGACAGTGCCGGTAAGTGTTTTTTATTTATTTTTATTTATTTATTTATTTCCACGATTATAGGCAAATTAATTTTTTTCTGTCTTCGGCAGTACATTAATGTCTTCTTTCTTCTTCTATTTTTTTTTTTTTTTTTTAATCATAACTTCCATTTCCCACCAAAGGAACAAGTAAGGTAAGACATAGTACTGTATGTGACCCAAGAGCAGCAGAAGAATTTGAGGGAATCCCCTCAAGTATCTGACTTTTTTCCCTCAACTTCAGACTCGTTTCACTCTCCCAGTGATTTGCATTTTAATAGACCTGACCTTGGGTCAACACCACAAGGTAGAGGATATTTCACATTCTCACTGAAATTTGCATAATTTCCATCATATTAAAAGTTTCAGTGGATGGGGACAAAGGGGAGAGATAAAGCTCTTTTGAAGGATGTAGATGTGAATTCCAACATTGAAATTTCACTTTCTAACATGGAATCAATCACATGTACCTGCTCTCATATATGCCCGTGACTAAGTCTATTACATTCTAATGCATTTTAAGGGCATTTCAGACTTCATATTACAGTTTCTAAATTAAGCAGTATTTTATTTAGTTTAAATGCAATTAATGTCATGTACATATCTTTGATCTAGCTGCATTTTTGTTATAGTGCTTTTGAGTTACTGTCTCGCTAAACAAAAATAGTGCAGCCTCTGTTATGTTTCGCTATTATATGCAACACTTCATATTGTTAACCGTCACAATTTAGATAATTATTGTATTATCGGGTTGCTGATAATATCAGCCGATAAAAGCATTTTAAAATGCTATTGGATCATTTCCACATCGCTTTTGGGCCAATATGCATGTTGCCTTCAAAGTGCATGTAGAAGCCATCTGCCTTCTGCTTTTGTACAAGGGCTGGTCACGGCTTAGCACAGCAATTATGCTTATTGACCATTAGATGTCTCCAAACTAAGATGCTTGGGGTACCTTATGTGAGCATTATCATTATTAAAACATCCAGTGGGGCATCACAATACAATTAACAATAATATGTAAAGTCCACGTCCGCATATACGGGTATCAGTTTGATATCAGTATCGGATTTTTGGACTTGGACAATATCAGAAAATTCGTTAAAAAGTAATTATCAGGCAAATCTAATCACAACCGTTCACATTGGCTGTTAGTGACAACGATTATTGTCCAATCTATTTAAACTGGGAGATGGCAATAGACATCCAATTGAACTCGATGGTTTGGAAATCTGTCAGTGGCAGTCAATTAGTTAAATATCAATCAATCAATCAATCAATCACTCAATCAATCAAGCAATCAAACAATCAGATAGGATTTAATTGTGGAAAGTCTCAAATAAATTACGATATACGGTAAGCAATTTTCACAAACCAGTAAACTCGAGAAAGTTCACTTTCAGAGAAATTTTGGCTAATATTCAAGGCATTGTTGCATAATAGTCTCCTTGAGTAGTGGGGAAAAAAGGGGGGAAAACTGGATTTTTACACTTCAAGCTTCACATTCAGAAGTGGAATGTTCCCCAACTCTTTGACAGTGTGGCATATTAACTGTTCATCATTTTAATTGTGCCATTTCTTCCCTGAAACATTTTATTTTATGAATTCCTCCAAAACCGGTGCTACTTACCAAGCCTTTGGACTTTCTGATGACGCCCCTTTATCGCAGTCATTTTCAAAAGTTGAAATTAAGGCCAAACTTCTCTCTCTTTCTCAGTTAAATCACAAATCTACAGCAGGAGGCAGTTAGTAGCACACATTAGAATTTGGACACATGCATGATTTAATACTGAATTTCGTGATTGTCATGTTATCATACAATAAGCATGCAAGAAATCATTACAATGGAGAAAAATACATTAGCACATTGAGATTTTTAGAATAAGTAGAGTGATCAGTAGTTGCTTCATTGCAAAGGTTTACAATATAACAGCTCTGCAATATAGTCCCTGACAAAAATCTAGTCGCTTATCCATTTCGTAGAAACAATTGCTAATAACCTGACTTTTAATTATTCAATTGGTTTCAGAAATGGCTCCTATGAAACCTAAGACCCTCCCAAATGATGTTGAATGTACAAAAATATTAATATTTGTTTCACTGAAAAAATATTTATCATTTAATGAAGACATAACGGTCAAATTTTGGCAAGATAAAGGTTTTGTCGCCTACTGAAAGTAGTGTGAAAATTGAACAAAATGTACTTCAAATACAAAAAAAATATGTTACATAACATATGTGATTTAAGTAGTGGTGTTGTGAGTTTCAAATTTAATATTTTGTATGACTTCCATCAGCTTGAAGAACTGCATCCATGCGGTTCGGCAAGGATTCATACAATTTATTGATGAAGTCATCAGGAACATCAAAGAAAGCAGTCTTGCATGCCTCCCAGAGTTCATCAACATTCTTGGGTTTCGTCTTCCATGCTTCCTCTTTCATCCTACCCCAGACATGTTCAATGATGTTCATGTCTGGTGACTGAGCTGGCCAGTCCTGGAGGATCTTGATCTTTTTCCACTGCAGCAGAGCTCCACAAGACCTGGTCACCTGAAGTGCCTGTGTTAACCAGAACAGTCTGTCAAATTCTGTCTAGAAATGGCCTCCATGGTCGAATCAGTGCCCAGAAACCAGCATTAAACAAAAGACAATTAAAAAGCCGTGTGGCATGTGCCAAGGCCCACAGACTGTCAAAAGGATGGACGCTGGAAACGTGGCAAAAGGTGGATTTTTCAGATGAATCTTCCATTGAATGACACCACAGTCGCCACAAATACTGCAGGAGAACTACTGTAGCCCGCATGGATCTGAGATTCACTTAGAAAGCAGTGAAGTTTGGTGGTGGCAAAATCATGGTCTGGGGTTACATTCAGTATGGGGTGATCTGCAGGGTGGAAGGCAACATAAATAGTCTGAAATATCAACAAATAGTAGCTGCCTCTTACATTCCTAACCATAAAAAGGGACAAATTCTGCAGCTCCATCGAATACTTCAATCTCTACCTCAAAGTTCCTCAAGGCAAAGAAGATCAAGATCCTCCAGGACTGGCCAGCCCAGTCAACAGACATGAACATCATTGAGCAGGTCTGGGGTAGGATGAAAGAGGAAGCATGGAAGACGAAACCCAAGAATGTTGATGAACTCTGGGAGGCATGCAAGGCTGCTTTCTTTGATGTTCCTGATGACTTCATCAATAAATTGTATGAATCCTTGTTGAACCGCATGGGTGCAGTCCTTCACGCCCATGGAAGTCATACAAAATATTAAATTTGGATCTCACAGCACCACTACTTAATTTGTTTATGTTATGTAACCTTTTTTTATTTGAAGTACATTTTTGTTCTATTTTCACACTACTTTCTGTAGGCGACAAAACTTATGTCTTGCCAAAATTTGACCTTTATGTCTTCATTACATGATAAATCTTTTTTCTGTGAAACCAATACATTTTTGAACACTCAACATCATTTGGGAGGGTCTTAGCTTTCATAGGAGCCATTTCTGAAACCAATTGAATAATTAAAAGTCAGGTTATTAGTTATTGTTTCTACAAAATGGATAAGCGACAAGACTTTTCAGGGACTGGATATCATCACAATTGGGCTCATTTCAGCTAATTACAAATTGTAATGATTACGGAATGTAAATTTGCTTCTTGCAGAACTGTTAGATTGTATTGATTTTCCTTTCATATTCTGCTAACCCCATTTCCAGCATGGCAGATGGAATATTAGAACATTGAGGACACATGAGGGAAAAAAAATAATAATGTGGGATTTCATTGAGGAAGTATTAATGCATTTGTCTAATAAAAGTACAACAACAAAAAAAGTGGTCTGCCAAGTACTTCATCTGATAAGAGCTTTATTGCAAAATCTTCCGGTTTCCCAAGATGCACCAACATGCAAGGCTTCATTCCCCTTACCATATCGCAGTTTTACTTGTATGTGTTAAAAGTTGTTTGTTTAATGTAAAAGTTAATAAAACAACAGATGTTTATTGACATTTGAAAAAATATTTTCCTTTTAAACATTTTGTAAAGTTTTGAATGTCCTTAGTATTCAGTCAACTCCAATTCTGGCCCTAAATTATTTATACTATATTTGTAAATTAATGTTAAAGCTAGAAAACATAGGTCATTGCTCCTTTAGTCGTTGTTAAATCTGATAAGTATAGTATAGCAAAAAGGAGGGATAGTGTGCTCTTATTAGTTTGTCTGATTGTTTATTTTTGGTTTATTTTGTTCTTTTGCAAAAAACGCCCTATTCAAGAAGATGCATAATATGTACCAAAGACATATCTGAAATCGGGCCCATTGAGCTTTCGCACAAGGGAGAGGGTCTCAAAATAGCACCCCTTCCAAAACACTGCACATTAAAACCTCTGACCTTTCACGCTTGGACCTGTCACCTTATCAACTGTAAATCAAACCACCCCTCGTTTAAAACGTGTAACTGGCACACAGGCGAGAGAGCAGAAATTGTTAATACGTGAACGAAGGTGCAAAAAGGGTAAATCTGACCTGATCGTTTCGATCGGGCTTTAAATTCCAGCAGTTTCCAACCGACATCAGCCAAGCTCGCCATGGCTGCAAGACCATTCACTTCATGTGTGTAGAATAAGCGTCTGGGGTGAACTTTCAAAATAAATTACAGTGACTCTTTTTCTGTGTATAAACTGAGTTTAGGCTTAAATATTAGCTTTTAATACAACATTTTATTTTGAATAAAGCTATAGATCTCAGAATCCTTGTGATTCTCTCTCATATGGATTTGCGATTAACCCTATTAAAAAGTATTTTGACATGAAAAGCACTGCTTCCGGTTACGTCGATACTGCTGTCAAACGTCAAACCATTTGATTACGACACTGACGGAAATGCGAAAGTTATATTACTACCCTCTTTTACCTAAATTGGGTAATGTAATGCACATTTACGTGATCTTAAATAAAAATTTAAATACAAAAAAATCATAAATTGTATATTTTTATGATTTGATGTCCATTTCGCTGTGAAAACCCCGCTATTTTCTGCTACCGTAAAATCCCATGCCGAACGGCGATTTGTGTTGTTGTCATACGAGAAGCAGCTACCAGCGAGATGTCCCCGTCAAGATGGAATATTATGCTGTTTTTCTTCCAAGTTTTTGCCAGGTACCGGACGCTTGCCCTCCAGGATGTCACGGCTGTCTTGTTCGGGTCCGAAAACAGCGGCACAGTGGCAGCATTCGGCGACTTTAACGCCGACAAGCAGACAGACATCTTCATCATTAGGGACCGTATGTCACTAGCTTTCATCATAACATAAGCTATTGCAATTTTATATGGAATGATTTTGCATATTCACCCACTTATTCATTAATATGACTACATTTCATTTTAGAGTCCGAGCTGGTAGTCTTCTTGGCTGACTCCAAACCACCTTACTTCAAACCCAAGGTGCACATCTCAAAAGGAATATTGCCCAGGTAATTGTTTTCATTGAGTTGTAGGTTAATCAGTGACGTATGGATTATTTCACTTTACATGATGTAGCCAGGGAAGATCCCATTTGTATTTTATTGAACCCTTTTAAATCACAGCAAGTTTAAGTCACTTTCATTAGCAATTATTTCGGGTTTGTTCATAGGCAGAGTTTGACTTTTGGGGCTGGGGGGGCACAACATGTTGATGACCGTAAACGCAGTGTCAGCAATAAAATTAACTTACTAGAATATTTATAATAATAAGTTGAAAATGAGCATTTTTTTTTTTTTGTTTGTTTCCCATCATTCTTGAGGGGAATTTTAAATCAGGCTGCTGGCAGGACAGCTATACTTTTCACCAAGATCATCATGCATTGAATATGGTCCACCCGCCGGTGTTGAGCCAATGTAGTTACCTCAGTCAAAAATTGTATCCCCGGGCTAGAGCTGTATAGAGGCAGATTTGTGTCTCCATCATTCGATCAAAAAAAAAAAAAAAAGTTGCTCCAATCAAAATATATATATTCAATTTAAAAAAGAATTCACTTCATTTAAAAAAATGTGTTTGAATGTAAAATTAAATTTGAAATTCAAAAAAATGCATTTGAAAGCTATTTTTATTTGAATTTTTATTGAAGAAACTTTTTTAATTGAAGTAATGTTGTTTTGTTTGGCTAAGACTTTTGTGTATTTATTATTAAATCAAAAAATAGGTTGCTTCTCACAGAAGAAAATATTTTCAAAAGAGAAATCACTTCAATTAAAAAAAAGAAAAAATTCAATCATAGAAAAAAAGTTTTTGAATGCGAAAAAAATATTCGAGACTCAAAAATTTGCATTTGAACACTTAATTTTTCATTAAAAAAAGTTTTCTTTGTTTTAGCAATCCTTTTTGTGTTTGGGCCATATTATGGGTAGGACATTTGTGTCTAAATCATTCAATCCCCCAAAAAGTTGCTTCAATCATAAAAAAATATTTTCAATCAAAGAAAATAATCATTAGAAAAATAATATTGCCCTCACCTTTTTTTTTTTTTTTTTTTTTAAAATAATATGCAAAGCAAATGACCGTCTAAGGTGCTCGTCACATGATCTGCTCGAAAAATAATTTTGAACCATTATAAAAATATATTTTTTTTGTTCATTTCATTCATTTTTTTTGTTTTTCTTGCTTTACAACTATCTATCTATCTATCTATCTATCTATCTATCTATCTATCTATCTATCTATCTATCTATCTATCTATCTATCTATCTATCTATCTATCTATCTATCTATCTATCTATCTATCTATCTATCTATCTATCTATCTATCTATCTATCTATCTATCTATCTTTATACAGTGCCTTGCAAAAGTATTCGGCCCCCTTGAATCTTGCAACCTTTCGCCACATTTCAGGCTTCAAACATAAAGATATGAAATTTAATTTTTTTGTCAAGAATCAACAACAAGTGGGACACAATCGTGAAGTGGAACAACATTTATTGGATGATTTAAACTTTTTTTAACAAATAAAAAACTGAAAAGTGGGGCGTGCAATATTATTCGGCCCCTTTACTTTCAGTGCAGCAAACTCACTCCAGAAGTTCAGTGAGGATCTCTGAATGATCCAATGTTGTCCTAAATGACCGATGATGATAAATAGAATCCACCTGTGTGTAATCAAGTCTCCGTATAAATGCACCTGCTCTGTGATAGTCTCAGGGTTCTGTTTAAAGTGCAGAGAGCATTATGAAAACCAAGGAACACACCAGGCAGGTCCGAGATACTGTTGTGGAGAAGTTTAAAGGCGGATTTGGATACAAAAAGATTTCCCAAGCTTTAAACATCTCAAGGAGCACTGTGCAAGCCATCATATTGAAATGGAAGGAGCATCAGACCACTGCAAATCTACCAAGACCCGGCCGTCCTTCCAAACTTTCTTCTCAAACAAGGAGAAAACTGATCAGAGATGCAGCCAAGAGGCCCATGATCACTCTGGATGAACTGCAGAGATCTACAGCTGAGGTGGGAGAGTCTGTCCATAGGACAACAATCAGTCGTACACTGCACAAATCTGGCCTTTATGGAAGAGTGGCAAGAAGAAAGCCATTTCTCAAAGATATCCATAAAAAGTCTGGTTTAAAGTTTGCCACAAGCCACCTGGGAGACACACCAAACATGTGGAAGAAGGTGCTCTGGTCAGATGAAACCAAAATTGAACTTTTTGGCCACAATGCAAAACGATATGTTTGGCGTAAAAGCAACACAGCTCATCACCCTGAACACACCATCCCCACTGTCAAACATGGTGGTGGCAGCATCATGGTTTGGGCCTGCTTTTCCTCAGCAGGGACAGGGAAGATGGTTAAACTTGACTGGAAGATGGATGCAGCCAAATACAGGAACATTCTGGAAGAAAACCTGTTGGTATCTGCACAAGACCTGAGACTGGGACGGAGATTTATCTTCCAACAGGACAATGATCCAAAACATAAAGCCAAATCTACAATGGAATGGTTAAAAAATAAACGTATCCAGGTGTTAGAATGGCCAAGTCAAAGTCCAGACCTGAATCCAATCGAGAATCTGTGGAAAGAGCTGAAGACTGCTGTTCACAAACACTCTCCATCCAACCTCACTGAGCTCGAGCTGTTTTACAAGGAAGAATGGGCAAGAATGTCAGTCTCTCGATGTGCAAAACTGATAGAAACATACCCCAAGCGACTTGCAGCTGTAATTGGAGCAAAAGGTGGCGCTACAAAGTATTAACGCAAGGGGGCCGAATAATATTGCACGCCCCACTTTTCAGTTTTTTATTTGTTAAAAAAGTTTAAATTATCCAATAAATGTTGTTCCACTTCACGATTGTGTCCCACTTGTTGTTGATTCTTGACAAAAAAATAAAATTTTATATCTTTATGTTTGAAGCCTGAAATGTGGCGAAAGGTTGCAAGGTTCAAGGGAGCCGAATACTTTTGCAAGGTACTGTATATATAAAGTCAATTTCATGCAATGACACTTTTCGGCCACCAGGTGGGCCTGCCCCCCCCTTAAACTCTGCATATAGGTTTGATGTCTCCAAACTATGATGTTTATGAACTTTATCAATTCATTTATGTCCTCAAGCCATTTGTTTTGTTTATAGTTTCCACCAAATGGCAGCCACTTGACATTAGTGGTGTGACAAAATCTTGAAAAGGTGATAAAGTTTATAGTGATGGCATGTGCCGGTATGAGATTCTGACGGTATGATAACCTTAAGCAAAAATATCCCGGAGTCACGGTATCACGGTATTGCAATTAAAGCTCTAAAATGTGTTACTATGAGATATCTTTAAAAAAAAAACAAAAAAAAAAACAATAAATAACTGAAATATTCTAATTACAACGAAAATAAATGCAGTCCTAAACCCACAGCTAAGCCTGTCGCATATGCAATAATTCTATTTACCGCACGGTAAATAAAAAAGAAGGCGGTAATTTTCCCGCTGCAATTTATCACCTCGCATGCATGTGCATGTGCGCGCGCCTGCGGCAGATGTGTGGCAGACGTGCTGTTAAAAGTTCGGCTTCGTTGTTATAAACTACACAATATGCTGCGACGAGGACTCACTGTTTTATTGACTTCTGGGCACCGATATGTTGGTTTTATACATTTGAGTTTGAGTGAACATCATTCACTGGAGAGAGGCGGGGCCGAGTGCACTGTTGGCACACAGAAATGAGCGAGCAGAGTGAGGAAGACGGTTCAAAGCCAAATAACCACAGCCACGGTGTGGTAATATTTTGATTTGAAACCAAATGAAAATGGCGAGGCAACCAAAAAGGATGAAACAGTTTGCAAAATGTGTTTGGAGGTTGTTTCAACAAAGAGGACCAACAGAACAAATCTACATGCTCATTTGACAACACTATCACCCTCTTTAGTTTTCACTGCTTATTAAGAAAACTGCATCGCAACAAGCAGAGCCTTCCTCGTCACGTCAATCGGCAATTACAGAGGTGTTCGCTTGACCCGAGAAATACAAACGAGCGTAGTCTGCTACATTGCTGAAGAAATGAATGTTTCACCTCTGTTTAATGTTGTTTGATCCTTATGGAAGTCAAATTTTTGTTACTGCCACTTAATTACTCTATTTTTCTTTGTTGTTTAAGTGCAATTGCTTGTGTTACTACAACTTTATACCTCTGTGCCTAAATGCTCAAGTTATTCAGTGCAATTGTATTTTTTCTTCAAATAGGCGTTTTATTCTTTGTTTATGTGTGGTATTATTATTGTTGTCTTTTACTTGAAAGAGGCATATTCTATTGTTTATAGTTGGGATTTATTCAAGTATTTTTGAATTTAAGAGTAAACATTTATTGCGTTTAAAAAGGTGTACTTGATTTAATAATATATACAGTATTCTCACTGTGTTATTGTAAATTGGTTAAAAAAAAATAGGGGGGGGGCGCAACAATAATGTATATCGCAATAATTTATGACAGTGTTTTTCAACCTTTTTTGATTCACGGGACGTTTTTACATTGGAAAAACTCTCGCGGCAAACCACAAACCAAAAATGTTCCAAAATATTTTCTGTATAGTATATTTAATTATAAAATTATTTCTCAGGGTGCATAGTTACTCAGTGTGAAAATTGAGCCTGTTTATATGAATACAAAGCCGATATCCTTATTCTTCAACAGCTCTCAGTCTTTCTCTGTTTTATTTATTTATTTATTAAAAAAAAAAAAAATTTATAGCAGTTAGGCTATAAAAGCTCAGAATTATCAGACAGGGGGACTTGAGCAATGTCGTTAACCGCATCAGGGCCGAGCATCTCGCAGACAATGGCTTTGCTGGCAGGTAGTATTAATGTCTCTTTCACAGTGTGGGACTTTTTGGATTGAGCAACGAGGCTTTGAGGGCTTTCTCATTTACCTTTGTAGTTTTTCTCAAAAAAGTTCCCTGTTTCTCTGTGTTTTCACAAAGGGGAACAAAATAGTCCATCGACTTGTTTTGAAGTGACGGTTGATTCGTTTGAAGATGACACCATGGCGCTGTTGGATCACTGATCGTGTCGCGTTCAAGAACTGCTTGGGTTTCTAGCCATTAGCCACCCTGCACCTCAACAATGTGTTGGAATAAAACACGGAGAGGATTGGCGGTCGTCACATATGGATAAAATAGGAAGGACACTGTCCAGTATATCGACACATGACGTGTCTAACCAAATGATGTGCAGTAGACTTGCTGGGGTCCACATTGTCGCGGACAGCAAGTTCGCTGATGGCTAGAAATCCGAGCAGTTCTTGAACGCGACACGAACAATACCTCGCTTATCTGAACACGACCGAGAACTTTCTACCTACTCCTTCCTTCCTTCCTACTGCAACTCCGCCCCACAACTTAAAAAAAATATATATGTATAAATGCGACATTGGATAATTTCTCGCGGCACACCTGACAATCTCTCACGGCACACTACACCGGTTGAAAAACACTGATTTATGAGATACTGTAATTTATCGCCCACTAAAATTTGTTATCGCCACAGGCCTACCCACAGCCACAGCTCAACATGATTACCATCAGAACAAAAATAATTGAATTATTTTCCATAAAAGCACGTGTGTATGACGTGTATCATGTTTACATTATGCACACACGCTCTTTCTCAACACAGACAGCTGCCAGAGAGAAAGGAATCACGTTTTACCACAGCTAGACACACTAAAGACCCTGGAGTTAACGCTCGTAGCTGGTGGGAAATGTTCGTGACAGTGTTTGCTAACCTTTATTTTTTTTATAAAAGCGAAATCATATTAGAGGTATTGTCTCCTCGGCAGCCACCCTCCGCAAACATGTTTTACATGTTGGTTGTCCCTCCTCTAAGCACGGCTGTCTGTAACTTTTTTTTGTAGCCAAAGTATTCCCATCCCAGCCATTTTGTTTTCTTCGATGGGGGAAAAACTTCAGGAGTTTCACCTCCAGCCACCATGTTGCACAGCTGATTCACTGATACTGAGGAACAACCGGTGGGGGAGGGTTAAACCTTATAAATGCAAGCGAAGGATTTCTCCATGCATTTTTGGGATTTAAATAATAGCTGATATTTTAGGGACGGTATGACGGAAAATGTTTGCGGTTTTGAAACCTTGACGTTTTCATACCACGGTATAGCTTGAAACCGGTAATCGGCACATGCCTAATCGTGATACTTTGCATCACAAAAGGTTATCGATACCCTCTTGCCAAAAATTGAGATATTATTTAAATAAAAACAAATAAATAAATAAATAAATAAAGGAACCAACAAGTTGCTACCAAAATTTTCCACCCTAATAATTCCTCAATTAACTCTATAGTTGTCATTGACGGCGCTTGACGGCCAATCAGTTAGGACTAGGAATGGCGAATGAACGTTCATTCGAAACCAGAGCATTCTCAATCACTCCAATTTTTGGGGCATTTGCAGGTCACCTTTCTGTTAATTTCAGGGCATTTACATGTTACTCCCTGTTGAGTTTGACTCACTGCCTATTCATTCCCGAGTCGGTTACTGTTCTGTAACCCAAAATCAACAGGAAGTGACCCATAAAATGCCTCAAAAGCAACAGGAAGTGACTGAAAATCAACAGGTAATGAACCTGAAATGGCCCAAAATTACCTTGTTGCCTGGCATTGACTGCCACTGAGGGCCATAGAAGTGGGAAGGGCTCATATGAAGAGGAAGGGTTCATTCGCTGCCCCCCTCGCAGTTCAAATGGATTGGACGTCTCCTAGCGATAAACTCACAGCAGAATTATTAAGATAGCTTGTTTTTCGTGTTATTAGTTGTTTCGTAGAATATCTTAGAATGATTTCCTTACCGATTTATTGATAACTGTTGTATTGCCATATCGTGAGATCATCGTTTTCGGGAGCTTTGTATTGCAAATCGTATAGCATGGTGAGGTACCAAAAGGCCCCGACCCCTACTTTGCACATTGTTACATTAATGTGTTTTTCTACAGTGAAGCCATCCTCACCAGCGTGGTGCCGGGCGACTATGATGGAGATTCCCAAATGGACGTTCTACTCACAGCTCAGATTAATCCAATGGCTTCGTCTGTCTTCATCTTTTGGGGGGACAACAATACGTTGGGTGTGTATGGGATTAAGTCTTGGGCCAAAGAGGTCATTGAATTCTGGTGGAGATCAAGATAAATGGTTTTTTACCTCTCTGCAGATATGACTGGTTGGCTCAAACTGAACAGGACCTTCAGGGATCAACCTCTAGTCATGGAGTAAATTTCTACTTACAATATTCCCACCATACTCGCACACATGATGTTTTTAATACCGACAAATTTATCTTTTCTTATAGCTTCAATGGTGACATGATTCCAGATATATTTGGAGTCACGGACCAATCGACCACTGAATTTTGCTCTCTCACTGAAAGGTAATCTATGTTTACGTCTGTGTAATAGAATATTCTAATAAATATTATAATTTTTATTGAAATATATGTATATATATTTTATCAATCAAATATCTTTTTAGTAACATTTTCAACAGGAGTTTAATTTAGAAGTTCCCATTTTCATTGTGAATCATCAAAAATCCTGGTCAAACAATGCTCCACCACTTAATTTGCCCCAAAAATATTTAACAACTGAAAATGTCTTTATGCCTGCAACCGATTGTAGAACAATTTATGTAATGCGAGAATAATTTGCAATGAGGACCTCATTTTAGTATTTGTACTTTTTTTAGCAACTTTGTTGAAGGTGTAAGTTTACCTTCCTTAATGAGCATATCAAGGATTTGCCATGAAAAAAAGCTTTTGCATTCCAGGAAATGTTTGTGTCTTTCCAAATTTTTAAGTTTTTCTTTCCAATTTTTTTAGGGATCCTGTGTGTCAGAGTGCTCTAAGTTCACCCATCAACATGCGTATACCTCATGCAAATGCCTTTATCGACCTCAACAAGGATTTAACCGCCGGTAAGTTTCAGACTTTTATGAGATAAGACAAGGTGGCAGTGATTGATTAGCAAGCTGTTTAAATCCATATTCCACTGGGATCACAACAGTAACATCAGTGCTTGTGTATTTTGGTATTCACCGGCCGGATTACTGCTTAATCCATGGGCTGTCACAATTACCTACAGTGGGGAGAACAAGTATTTGATACACTACCAATGGGTTTTCCCATTGGCAGTGTATCAAATACTTGTTCTCTCCACTGTATTAATGTTGTCGGTGTACCAAACAGTCAAGCTTCTTGTCCCCGTCCAATATGTCCCATGCTGGAAATACATCTACCCCTCACGTACATACTTTGCTGCACTGTTGAACTCATAATCTTTTGTTCATTTCATAGACAGTAATTCCAAGATGGTAGAAAAATAATCTGCGTAGGCAGAACAATAAACACCAAGAAAACAAACTGGGGAAAACATTAATTTTGTTGCATATCACTGCATGTAAATAGGATCCGACAAGCTCTGACTCACAGCAATCATACTACCAGAACCATGACTCAGCATATCGACTCCTCCGTTCGGAGAGAAAAGAAAAACAATAGCCTCAGGATAATTTTATTGTGCAGTCTCATTCGACTATGTGCTTATTTAGATGATTATGTCCGGTCAAAATGTTCTACATGCGTTAAAATAAGTAGAGTACAGTGGTACCTTTACTTACTTACTTACTTACTTACTTACTTACTCTCTGCCTACAGAATTTTCAGGTTAAGACACGCCTCAATGGGAAAATATTGCCACTTGTTACGAAAGAAGTTTCAGGATACGAAAGGCAAAAATCGAGTATGGCTGGCACTCGCTGTTCCCAGAGTTGCTGGGAAGCTGCTCTGCTATTGGCTATTGTCGAGCTTTCCTGGCATTCAGTTGGCTAAGCGGAACCTCTACTGCATGTCTATGTGTGTATCCTAGCGTCCTCTTCATTCGCCGCACATGTTCCGACAGCTTACATGAGAGTATTAACTTTTATTCTTTACTCTATCCTTGTTTTTTTACATTGAGCACAACTCTGATTTTATGTTTATTGTGCAATAATCTAATTGTAACATGTAGCTGTTAGATGTTTTGATGCATTGTTATGCAAAATAAAAGATTTGTCTGAATTTTGGGAGGCTTGGAACGGCTTAGGGCATTTACATGGAAAATTCGTCTTTATTTACAGAGTTTTCAAGTTACAAAACTACTTCCAGAACCAATTAATTTCGTTAGTAGAGGTACAACGGTAAATAAAATGGTTGTGCTTATTTCACCGATTTACTACAAAAATCTTAGCAGAGTTTTATCGCAAAATTATAATATGACTTTAATACCCAAAGGTTATCTATATGCTCCTGCCAATAATCTATTTCTCGTTTTAAAATGGTGTCACTGAGAAAAAAACAAAAATCCGCATTCGCAGCCAGTCTTTCCTATTATCGGGGCATTTACAGGTCACTTTCGGATCATTTTTTTAGGGCATTTTCAGGTCACTTTCTGTTCATTTTAGGGGCTTTACAGGTCACTTCCTTTTGAGTTTGAGTCACTGCCTATTCATTTAGGGAGATTTCCGGGTTACTTCCTGTTTTGTAACCAGTGCTTAATTTGTAAATCATAAGGTGCCGGAACACAAAGTACATATGAGAGCGCAGGGATGACGAGACGGGCACAGGTCCTGGAACATACACAGAAAAAAGTGATGAAAACAACACTCAAATGCCCACTTGCCATGCTGTGGGACTTACAAGCCTCAATTTCAGATAATATCCATGGTGTAAATCAGGGGTGACCAACCCTGGTCCTCGAGAGCCGCAATCCAGCTTGTTCTCCATGTCTCCCTCCATTAACACACCTGAATCAAATGATCAGCTCATCAACAAGCTCTGCAGTTGCCTGATAACAATCCTGATAATTTGATTCAAGTGTGTTGGAGGAGGGAGACATGGAAAACAAACTGAATTGCAGCTCTCGAGGACCAGGGTTGACCACCCCTGGTGTAAAGGTTATGAGAACAATTCACAATTATTTAGGCTATACTCTGCACAGAACGGGCAAATTGCCCACATAACCACAGGTGGGACTTACAGTACACAGTTAGCAATTAATTTCACAACAGGTCTGACTTTTAAAACATTAAAAAAAAAAAAAAATCAGAGCTTACAATAAATACCACCCCCCCACCCCGTCTTCTCTGGCTCAGGTTGTATGCCATAAGCCTGTTGCTCCAGCTGTTGGCGGTCCACCTGGCTGACTGCTGGCCCTATAGCCTCCACGCCGGGTGGCGCTGAACCTGACCAACTGCTGCCATGGTAGCAGCCTCCTGCCCCGGCTTGGCTGGCTGTCAGTGAACCTGGCTAGCTGCTGCGGTGCTAGCCCCCTGCTGCACCTGGTGTTCCGCCCGTTAGCATGATCGCTGCAGCTGCCCTCATTGTCGGTTGTTGCTTTTCTGACTCGTTTTGAACCATCTTCCTTCTTTTTGAAAAAAGACAGGTAATGCAACTGTCTTTTTGGCATGTTGAAATACCGTTTGATCCTGGCTGCTTGCTCCCCAGATGACACAAATTTCCTGTTTTTTTTTTTTTTTCTTATGTCAAGGGTGTGATTTGTTGGTGTATCAACAAATCTCCGACTCTTTCAGATGACATTAAATGTTTATAAACAACATTGTTACGGGCATCCCCAAGGGGCCGCTGTCCCGTTTCAGTGTGACCGGCATTGCCAATTTGACATAGAAGAAGAAGTGGGCGAGCGTAAGGGGGAGAGAGAGGGAGCAAAAAGGACAGTTGCGCGGGAGCACGGTATTGACTGGCTGACTGTCCCTCGCTGGTTTTTGTTTAGTTAATAAAAGTCTCCATGCAACAGTCATCCGAGGCGTCTCTGTGTCTTTATACACTACACCACCTCCCCGGAGAAAGAACATCATGTAGGAGCGACGAGGAACGAGCAACGGAAGTCTCCAGTCCACATATTATGATTATTTTCTGTACACGAGAGGTGCCGGATCTGTCCAAATAAGTCCCTGAACACTGGGAAGCCAAAATCAAGAAGTGCCGGATCTTGTTCCGGCAGAATCCGGCACAAATTAACCCCTGTCTGTAACCCAAAATCAACAGGAAGTGACACACAAATGCCCCCAAATCAGCAGGAAGTGAATGAAAATCAACAGCAAATGACCTGAAATGTCCCAAAATTAAACTCATTGGTTGCCATTGACCGCCATAGACCACCAATCCATTTGTGTTGGGAGGGATAGCAGCCTCTCAGTTCAAATGAATGGCGTAGCGCAAGCAACACGTCACTTCCGCTCATTAATATTCATGACATTAGCTACTGTTGCTAAGTAGGGACAAGTCACCGTTTGTCCCTAATAGGAAATGAATGGAAATCGTGTACGAAGGAGATGTTTACAGAGCTAAACCTACCAATTCTCTCCGAAAATGATTGCCAGTGAATTTGGCACCAGGCACAAGATGTGGAAGAACATAAAAACATAAAACATAAAAATGTCATCCATCAGCTGATAAAGATGCGTCACACCAACATCAGTGACCCTCTGACGAAGGCGGAAGTGCCCGCCGAAACATGTCAGGTAAATAAAACTACCTATTATTGCCTGGGATAAAAGAAAGGGTTTGACGAATAAAAATGTTCAGTTAAAGAGATGGCTTGAGTGTCGAAGGCTGAAAAAGACGAAAAAAACGAGCCGACCTAAGCATAGCTTTAGCTTTTTTATCGACGTGACTGACAATGACATTCTCCTGTTTCAACAAGCTATCCTTTACAATCAGCCCTGTCTTTCTTATATAGCCTCTGGTTGTCCTACGTCTCTTACCGTTCTTGGGGGTAATTTAGTTAGCTTTGTGTGGCGATCGCAAATGCTACTCAGTGACAGCCAACGAACACTTTTAATTTTTTCATTGATGACACATCTTAATTCTATAATTTATTTACACTTCCCCCTTATTAAAGTTGTTTTTTATATATACATATACATATATATATATATATATATACACATGTATATATGAAAAACAACTTTAATAATATAATATACATATATATATATATACACATGTATATATGAAAAACAACTTTAATAATATATATATGTATATATGTGTGTATATATATATATATATGTATATATGTGTGTATATATGTGTATATGTGTATATATGTGTATATATGTGTATATATATATATATATGTATATATGTGTATATATGTGTATATATATGTATATATATATCACAGAAACGGTAACAGTGGTAGTCAGATACCATTGTAATTAATTCTTTTCAGGTCATTCATTGTCAGTCAGAAGCAGTACAGCACAACGTTACGCTAAAAGAATAAGTTAAAATTATAAAAATGGCTTACCTCTTTGTCCTCTGAAAGACCATGCCAACCCAACATAATGTTTACTGCATATGAAATGTGAATGGATTTACCGAGCTGGTGTTAAAGTCCGCGCAAGTTGAGTCGGTCTTCACATTTTTTCCTCTCGAGTTTTTGGTTTTCGGAAACGTATGAAGAAAACACCCTTCGTGTGTCGTAATGTCTAGAGTCGTTTCTACAAGTTCCAAAAAAGCAATGCGTGATCGGCATGTTCGTTTTTGAAAGGTTACCGGCGAAAACTAGCACAAATTACGTTGAGTCTATGCGGGGCGGGTCTATAATGTCCCACTTCGGCTTTACTTCCGCTTTACGATGCAATGTCACGGTCTAAAAATAGTAGAGCTGAAACAAGTACTCGAGCAACTCGAGTAACTCGAGTTTAAAAACTGATCCGAGTAATTTTATTCACCTCGAGTAATCGTTTATTTTGACAGCTCTAAGCATCACGTTTTGCTCGGACTACTTTTAATGCGGGACAACGCGCTGTCACGTGCGGAGAGGAAGAAGGAAAAAAAAAAACTTACTGCAGCCGACAGCCGCCACAAACGACGCCGACGTTGCTAAATACTAGCCCGCATGATGCTACGTTGGTACAGGTAGCGTCTGATAAGTCTATAGAGATCACATGTATGTTGAACTAGATGCGAAATGATAGACTCGGGCAGCGTTAGTAAACAGCCGCCATCTTAAAGCAGTAGAGCGCTAAGCGCTAATAAAGAGCCCTAAGCGCTAGTAAATAAGATTAACGTTACTGTTGCTACTACCTCACGTAACGTTAGCCCTGCGGAGGGCTAGGTTTCAATTAATTATGACCACTGTCGATGCGTGGCTAACGTGTCTTACATACAGGCTTTAACATAACATAGCATTGTGGAGTGATGAGGGTGTAAAATAAAAACTTAATCATGCTAACTATCAATTTTAGCTCAGTAGTCATTGCTGGATAAAACACCAAGTAGCACTGGTCCCTAATGTGCTCCAATACAGCCTGTATCATACATTTATTTTGAACACTGCAAAAACTCAAAATCCTATCAGGACTTACAGTTTAGACTAACTTAAAACCTAACTAGAACTTAAAAATGGCTTGACACAAAGAGAAATTCAATTGAAACACGTGGGAAAAAATCCTAACTTTTAAATGATGTGTGTGTTAGGGCCTCCGTCCCTCCTTCCTGAGCCCTGCCTCAGGTGAGGGGAGTTGGGCTGATTACAGGTCAGACGGGTGGAGCGACCACAGCTGAGAGCGGTTAACATCAGCCAGCTTTAAAAGCCCAGCAGACGCACCACCACGTCGCCCGATCAACTCGTCTGGTTCCACCGACCTGTTCTCTGCGCGCCCCTTGTCGGATTCCACGCCTGCCTCCTTCCGAGCTCCCTCGCCTTCACGCCGGCTCAGCCACCCCGAACAGAGCAAGCTACAACAACACTTTTTCCTTGGTGTCGCTAATAAACCATTGCTCATCACAAGTCCTGTTTGTCTGCATTGGGATCCCTTCCTGCTCACGCACATCCTAACAGTTTGATCGGGCCAAAACATGGATCCCGCAGACAACCTCGCCCGCTTGCCTACGTCACTCCTCGATCATCACCAGGCCATAGAAGTGCTCTTCCATAAGGTAACTGACGTCTCCCAGACAATCCAGGCCATCCAGGCACGGCTCACATCGCTTTCTCACTCGCATACGGCCCCGTTACCCCCCGGCCACCCCGCTGCCGTTTCGAGCCTCGCGCCCACTGCTAACCCGGCGTCATCGGCTTCGGGCCGAGAGCCCCACGTTCCCGCACCGGCTCCGTATGGTGGCGACCTCGGAGCATGCCGGACATTTCTAGTGCAGTGTAGCCTGGTATTCGAACAACAGCCATCCACTTACCGGAATGACAGAGCGAGGATAGCATATTTGATTAGCTGTCTTCGCGGCACCGCATTGGAGTGGGCTTCTTCAGTGTGGCAGCAAGATTCCCCCTTGTGCTATTCGTACGCCAGGTTCACCGAAGAAATGAAGAAGATCTTCGATCACCCCGTTCGGGGAAAGGAAGCCGCTAAACGGCTCATGTCAGTGCGCCAGGGAGCCCGCAGCGTTGCAGAATTCGCCATAGAATTCCGAACACTGGCGACGGAGAGCCGATTTAACGACGAGGCGCTACAGGAAGTATTCACCCGTGCGCTAAACGAATCCCTCAAGGATGAACTGGCCACAAGGGAAGCTTCTTCGCTGGATCACGTGATCGCCCTTTCGATCCAGCTGGACAATCGGCTGCGGGAACGAAGGAGACAGCGCCGAGAGCAGCAGGCCGCTCCACCCGCCCGTGTCTCTCTCCCCCGGCCGCTTCCGCCTCCCTTCCCGGCACCAAGCGCTGCGTGTGTGCCCACGGGCGCGCCCCCTGTCGACGACCCGGAGCCCATGCAACTGGGTCGGGCACGATTAACGCCAGGAGAACGGGAGCGAAGATTCAGAAGCAAATTGTGCATTTACTGCGGGACAGGGGGACATTTCCTTTGTGACTGCCCCGTACGCCCGGGAAGTTCTGGCTCGCCAGTAAAAGAGGGACTGCTTGTGAGCCATATGAGCAACATCCCCTCTTGCCGCCTCCAACTCCCAGTTACCCTCTCCAGGAAGGGCCAGTCGCGCGCCGTCACTGCTTTGGTGGACTGTGGCTCTGATGAAAATTTCATTGACCGAGAACTGGCTAATCAGTTGGGGCTCGCCATGCATGTTCTCTCGACACCTATGCAGACCACGGCGTTGGACGGCCAAATCTTGTTCCGGGTGACCCATCAGACCGAAGCCCTTGACATCCTCGTATCAGGTAATCATAGAGAGGTGAGCCCCTTCCTCGTTTTCAGGAGCCCTCGCTCCCCCCTTGTCCTTGGGCTGCCTTGGTTGAAGAAACATAATCCCACCATTGACTGGTCCCACCCCAAGATAACCGCCTGGAGCTCATATTGCCATGCACACTGTCTTCAGTCTTCATTGATGCCGTCCTGCCCTGTCCCAGAAGCGGAGCCACCCGACCTCTCCAAGGTCCCGGAGTGCTATCGTGATCTTGGGCAAGTGTTCAGTAAGGAACGCGCGGCTTCGCTCCCTCCACATCGCCCGTATGACTGTGCTATCGACCTCCTACCAGGAGCAGCCCTCCCCAGGGGGCGCCTGTTTTCCATCTCTCAACCTGAGAGGGAGGCGATGGAACAGTATGTTAGAGAATCCTTGGCAACGGGCATTATACGGCCGTCCTCTTCCCCGGTGGGCGCGGGGTTCTTCTTCGTGCCGAAAAAAGATGGCGGCTTACGCCCGTGCATTGATTATCGATCCCTGAATGATATCACCGTAAAGAACAAGTATCCGCTCCCGCTCCTCGAGTCTGCATTCACCCCCATCCAGGATGCCACCATTTTCTCCAAACTTGATCTCCGCAACGCCTACCATCTCGTCCGTATCCGTGAGGGAGATGAGTGGAAGACTGCATTCAACACGCCCCTGGGTCACTATGAGTACCTCGTTATGCCATTCGGTCTCACAAACGCCCCTGCCGTCTTCCAAAACCTCGTTAACGATGTCCTCGGGAACCTGATCAACCGGTTCGTAGTGGTCTACCTTGACGACATCCTGGTCTACTCCCGCACCCTCGCCGAACACAAGGAACATGTCCGCCAAGTGCTCCAGCGGTTACTGGAGAACAAGCTCTTTGTGAAGGCAGAAAAATGCGAGTTCCACGTCCCCGAGACTACCTTTCTTGGCTACATCATCGGCAAAGGCCACTTACGAATGGACCCAGCTAAGCTCTCAGCGGTCCTGGATTGGCCTCTTCCCACAGACCGAAAACAGCTCCAGCGCTTCTTGGGCTTTGCGAATTACTACCGCCGGTTCATCCGCAACTACAGTCGGATTGCTGCTCCTCTCACGGCCCTCACCTCCACAGCCACGCCCTTTCGCTGGTCTGATGCTGCCAGCGTAGCCTTCCGCGACCTCAAGGCCCGTTTCACCACTGCTCCTGTGTTACTCAATCCCGACCCGGCACGTCAATTCATTGTTGAAGTCGACGCCTCCGAGGTTGGGGTGGGTGCTGTGTTGTCCCAACGCGGGGCCGACGACAAAGTGCACCCCTGCGCCTATTTTTCCCGCAGGTTGTCCCCAGCCGAACGTAACTACAGCATCGGTGATAGAGAGCTCCTCGCTGTGAAGCTGGCCCTGGAGGAGTGGCGCCACCACCTGGAGGGAGCATCCGTACCATTCCTTGTGCTCACCGATCACAAAAACCTTGAATACCTCAAGTCCGCCAAACGTCTCAATCCACGTCAAGCACGGTGGGCCATGTACTTTTGCCGGTTCAATTTTAATCTGTCCTACATTCCAGGCTCCAAGAATGCAAAACCAGACGCCCTGTCCCGGCAGTTCCAGAAAAGCCAGTCCCAGGAGGAACCCTCGACCATCCTCCCGCCAACCTGCTTCCTTGCCGCCATGGAGTGGGAGATTGAGGGGAAGGTGAAAGAGTCACTCAAGGACCACCCCGACCCTCGTGTGGGGCCACAACCAACCCTCTTTGTTCCTCCAGACCTTCGAGCCCAGGTACTGGAGTGGGCCCATTCTTCTCGTTTGTTTTGCCACCCCGGCATTAGGAGGACGTTGGCGGTGCTGAGACAGCGTTTTTGGTGGCCGACCCTTGTGACGGACACCCGCTCATTCGTCCTTGCATGCACTGTCTGCGCACGCAGCAAGACGACCACCAGGCCCAGTGCTGGACTACTACACCCACTACCAATTCCGAGCAGACCATGGTCACATATCGCCCTGGACTTCGTCACCGGTCTCCCGCCGTCTAAAGGCAACACAGCAATCCTCACGATAGTTGATAGGTTTTCCAAGGCAGCCCACTTCGTTCCTCTCCGTAAGCTTCCCACCGCCTCGGAGACAGCTGATCTGCTCACACAGCACGTTTTCCGCCTGCATGGTATCCCAGCAGATATCGTCTCAGACCGGGGGCCACAATTCACCTCTCAGGTGTGGAAGGCTTTCTGCACAACCTTGGGCATCTCGGTGAGTCTCTCCTCCGGCTATCATCCGCAGACAAACGGGCAATGCGAGCGTACTAACCAACAGATGGAAGCCGCCCTTCGATGCACCACGCAGGCCCATCCTGCCTCCTGGAGCGACTATCTAATGTGGATTGAATACGCTCACAACTCCCTCCCCAACGCCTCTTCCGGTATGTCCCCGTTCCTATGCTCCCTTGGTTACCAGCCGCCGTTATTCCCCTCGCAGGAACAGGACATCGCTGTCCCCTCGGTCCAGGCCCATGTCAACCGGTGCTCTCGGGTCTGGAACCAGGCTCGCACGGCACTCCAACGGGCCTCGCAATCATCGTCTGCCCAGTCCAACCGTCGTCGCACGCCGGCGCCTGTTTACGCTGTGGGCCAGAAGGTTTGGCTGTCGTCCAGGTTTCTGCCGGTGAAGAACGGTTCAGCTAAACTTACCCCCCGGTTTGTGGGCCCTTACGAGGTCATCAAGGTGGTCAACCCCGTGGCCGTCCGTCTCAGGCTTCCTCAGCATTTCCGTGTCCATCCCACGTTCCATGTCTCCCAGGTCAAACCGGTTTCCTCGTGTCCCTTGTCCCCCCCTGTTCCGCCCCCTCCTCCACCTCTGTCTGTCGATGGAGGCCCTGCGTACAGGGTGCGTCGCCTGTTGGACGTCCGACGCCGAGGCAGGGGGCTTCAGTACCTTGTGGACTGGGAGGGCTATGGTCCCGAGGAGCGCTCCTGGGTTCCGTCCCGGTGGGTGCTGTCTCAGGCTCTCATCCGGGATTTCCACCGCGCCCATCCCGATGCTCTCCGTCGGACGCCAGGTGGCGCCCGTGGGAGGGGGGGTCCTGTTAGGGCCTCCGTCCCTCCTTCCTGAGCCCTGCCTCAGGTGAGGGGAGTTGGGCTGATTACAGGTCAGACGGGTGGAGCGACCACAGCTGAGAGCGGTTAACATCAGCCAGCTTTAAAAGCCCAGCAGACGCACCACCACGTCGCCCGATCAACTCGTCTGGTTCCACCGACCTGTTCTCTGCGCGCCCCTTGTCGGATTCCACGCCTGCCTCCTTCCGAGCTCCCTCGCCTTCACGCCGGCTCAGCCACCCCGAACAGAGCAAGCTACAACAACACTTTTTCCTTGGTGTCGCTAATAAACCATTGCTCATCACAAGTCCTGTTTGTCTGCATTGGGATCCCTTCCTGCTCACGCACATCCTAACAGTGTGTTATCAAGCGTAACGGCATTTTTAGGTAAGATATATATATATATATATATATATATATATATATATATATATTTTTAATAAGATCTAAAAGTTTTTTGAGTGAAAGCAGTGAATTAGTCTTTTTTTAAAATTCTAGTTACATCTGAGATGCAATTGTTGGCTGTTTTCAACAATATACATCGAAAATAAAGACATTGATTGACTGAAAATGGTTCAAGATTAGATGAAATGTCTTGTTTTCTCATGTATATTTATAATTGCTCTTCACCTAAAAATATATTTGTTTTATCCGATTACTCGATTAATCGATAGAATTTTCAGTCAATTACTCGATTACTAAAATATTCGATAGCTGCAGCCCTAAAAAATAGCCTGCGTGCGGTACGCCATTGGATGTCTTCTAGTGATAAAAGTAATACAATTCACAGCAGAAGGATGACGATAGCTTGTTTTTCTGTTTATTAGTTGTTTTGTAGAATATCCTAGAATTATTTGCTAACCCATATATTGATAATTGTTATATTGCCATATTATGAGATAATTGCTGTCATGAGCCATGTATCGCGTATTGTATCGTGAGGTACCCAGAGGTTCACACCCCAAAGTTTAATTAAGTTAGTCTTATGTTAAAATTCAAATGTCTGTCGTGTGGTTCAATGGCTGAAAAACTTGCAAAATTTGGAGACAAAGGTGGTATTGCTTGGTGACATTCTCTATTTAAAACCAAAATGTGCATGTCTTTGTTCAGTGAATTATTAACATAAGAAAAACCTCTAAATGTAAACATTGTTTATATTATCTGTCAGCTTCGTACCAGCACTGGAGACCTCTAATTGTTTTATTTTTCCAATGACATTATACATTTAATTATATACATAACTACCATCATCATGCCACCTGAATCTGAAACACAGATTCACCACTAATCACTGCATTGTTTTTACTTGTCTTTAAATTAAATAGAATGAATAAACAATGGAACATGGCAGCAGCAACAAATATACACAAACAAAACAAAGAGCTGCGTGTACAATTTATTTTTTTCACATACTTCTATGCTGTGCGACATAATAAAACAAACTAATTAATGCAAAAACACAATCTGTACCAAAGTTCATTAAATATTAACCAGAAAGAGGCGCGGAGCCGGCCAAGAAAAAAAATACATAAATTGACTTCCATTTATCACTAAACAGATTAGAAATGAATTAAAACGTGCACAGGTTAAACTGCGACTGCCCCGAGACAAAAAAAGCGAGCGCCGCAAAAAGATACCCGCGGTGCATATGACACTGGTAAATCCTCTGTGATTACCTAAAACATGGGGATTACTTTCCAGAGTGTTTAAAAAAAAACAAAAAAAAAACACTAAGTATGACTGGCAGCTTTGCACTTAGCTGGCCGAGGAGAGCATAGCTCAAGCAAAGTGATTTCTTCATTCAGTGGTGGAGAAAATGACAAATTTAGTTATCCTTAGTAAACTAGAACTTGACATTAGTATTTGGGTCTCTTTATTGATTTCTACTGCTGTCTCTAGGGTCCAGAGCCATATACTGTATTTTTCTGACTATAAGTCACGCCTGAGTACAAGTCACACCCGCCAAAAAATGCGCAATGAAGAGGAAAAAACATATTTAAGTCTCACCGGAGTATACATTGCATTTTGGGGGGAAATTTAGTTGATAAAATCCAAAAGAATATTTTACAGCACAAACGATTGACATCATTTTCAATTAAATTTGCATCTGATGGAGTAGGGGTGGGCAACTTCACGGAGGTTCGTAGAGATGGTCACAAAGCACATGTAGCTAAATACAAAGTGTCGTCCGTTTGGGGGGGTTGGGTGTGGGGGGGTTGGTGGCGCGTACTTTCATCCTGCAGGACTATCACATGTCTGATGGGATTCACGCATCACTAGGTGCAATTAGACTCACTCAAGTAGAAAAACTCGGTGTCAGGATTAGCGATCAGACAGCATAGAATAGGATGCCAACATACTCACAAGGAATTCACACAAATACTGGGTTCTACACCTCACATGGCGGATTTGTGTACATGCCATCCCTCCTAATCACTTATCATTCTGACCCCCCCCCTTTCTTTCTCCTTGGTCATCAGGCCCTCCACATGATGTCAACCGGAAATACAACTAGCTAACGATACCACCAACATATTCATAGTTAGTGTAGGCGTTCAATGTGTTTCTTGTTGTTGTTTGGTCTTATCTTGTCTCTCTCTCCTTCTTCTGTCCCCCATAACCACTTCCTGTTCGCTGCTTTCTCCTAATAAACGAGGCACGTTGAATGATCACAATGGGACTATGTCATACTGTGATACTTTGAAATTTTATCACATTGAAACAATCGGACACTCAAATTTCCATTCTTCATGTCAGCAGCTGAACAGGACAGGTAAAAAAAAAGGCAGTTTAAAATAAAAATAGAATAGCGTACAACAGGCTGAATAGGTTTTCAGTATGCTAAAGTTACATGACGCATAAACAACAAATTGAGAGCGTGCCCGGTATGTTAACTTAGCATAACTGCTTAGTTTTCACTACTTGCAGCATGTAATATGCAAAATATGATTTTGTTTTCAGTTCCATTTTTTTAAGCCCTTCTTAGTTGTTTTTATTTGTTTTTAAAAGTTACCACCAATGTTGAAACACAGGCTTGGAGCGCCTTCTTGTGGTTTAGTGTCAAAATGCCATGTGAAATGATATTATAAGGTGTTAATAATTTCACACGTAAGTCGCACCAGAGTATAAGTCGCACCCGCAGCCAAACTTTGGAAAAGGAAAAAAAAAAAACTGTGACTTATAGTCCGAAAAATACGGTACTCTCTGCTGTCAATGGTCTCACACTGTCGTTTTGGTCGCGCAAACCCTCCCATTTAATGTGAAAACTGGACCCTATGGCTGACCTGGCAGACTTTAATCCATATTTATGAAGCGTATACGCTTTTGTATTTTTTTCCTACTTCTAAATAACAGCGACTTCGCTCAATGAATGACTGATGCGAGGCCATATTACAGTTAAGCAACAAGAGGCGAGAGATGACGAGGGACATCCTTATCGCCGCGGTAAACCCAACATAACTGTTCTGGGGAAGAAGTGTCCAGCAGGGAGCATTCATGACCTACCTGTGCAAAAGGGGGCAAAGCTTCTAATTACAATTTACGAATTCCATTTTAGGGGAAAGAAAGTAGAAAAAAAAAAAAAAGATTGTCGGCAATTCATCGCTAGGCAACAGGCACGGTGCTGCACTGTGTATCATCTAGTAACTAAAATGGAGTCTTTTGGAGGAGTTTTCTAGTGTACTCTGAGAACAATTGGAATTGATTACATGATGATTCATCTAATAACATGTTGTGTAAGTTTTGTGTGGTAACAGTTAAGGATCTACCAAAATTTAAAATTCTTCTTTGAAACTGAAAAACAGAAATAAAGGATCCTAGACCGAAAATTAAAGGTGCACAATGTAGAATTGCACTTCAATTATTTATGAAATGGCCAAAACATTTCAATTGACATTAAAGAAACATGTTTTTGGAAGTATGTCTAAAACGGTTCTCAATGGTTAAGCAGGGTTTTTCCCCATTACAAAAGATGATTTGCGCAAATCTGTTTGTTTTGCTTTCGTGTTCATCATCAGCCAATCATGAGACCAATTTACAGTCTTCGTTCGTGTTGCCGCAGCTCTGTACGCCCCGTAAACTAAGGCTGTGCCAACTTTTACAAAGAGTCTGAATTATGTCTACCACTCAAGCAAAAAAAAAAAAAAAAAAAAAAAAAACATTGTTACAAACCTCAAAGGATTCAAAACAGCAGGAGGACCAAAACAAGGATTTGCATTCAATTGGCGTGATTGAGCTACGTTATTTAGTATTAGCCATCTAATGCACCCCACGATTCGATTCGATTACTATGCAGGGTGCTAAGATTCAATTATTGAACGATGATCACGGTATTGACTATGATCACGATTATCGATGCATCATACATTAATAATTATTAAAGTAACAAACAAACAAATTTATGTCTGTTATTTATTTAAAATATCTTAATGATTCAACAGGAAGTATGAAAACATAGCCATACAACAAAAAGCTTAAGCTGCTTATTTATTTATTTATTTATTTTTTAAATACAAGAAAGTGCCAAAACATTAACCATTTTAAAGGCAGTACTTATTTCTCAACAAGCCTAAAAACACACACACACAGCTGGCTTTGAGATGCTCTTTTTCACAAGAAGGTGCAAAAACATTGGCTGTTTTACAGGCAGTACTTATTTCTCTCAACAATACAATGACATTTATACTGGTGGAATGAATTCTGGAGACAAACAAAGTGTCTTCTTTTAACCAATATAATTTGTTTTCACAGATTTCTGTACTATTTTGCATGTTTGTAGTGTTACCGCTGTACTTAATCCTGGTCTTACACGTTCTGCATCTGGGGTAAATTTTGTACATCACCAAACAATGCACAAATTGACATGGAAATACATATAAGCGAAGTCGCTAATTAGCATAGCACTCGGCGATAATTAGTCCCATCTCAAAAACAACAACAATAGAAGCTAAACAGCAGAAGAGAGTTCGTGTACTCACCTCTGATAGACGGACACGACACTTGGCAAAACACTAGGGACTTTTTCCAATTAACACGACTTGAACCTACTGCTGGACAACTGAAAGACAAGGAGCAACAAACTATCTTTCTTCCTCTCTCGCTCTAAAAAATAACTTGCGCACAGAAGAGGGCCAGGTACCTGCCTGTCTCATACAGAAATGTATTTTCGATTCTTTTGAACAGGAGTAAATCTCTCGCTCAGTAACTTCAGCTGCAGCCATCATAACGTTGTGCGTACTTTAGGGCTGCAGCTATCGAATATTTTAGTAATCGAGTAATCGACTGAAAATTCTATCGATTAATCGAGTAATCGGATAAAACAAATATATTTTTAGGTGAAGAGCAATTATAGATATACATGAGAAAACAAGACATTTTATCATTTTCAGTCAATCAATGTCTTTATTTTTGATGTGTATTGTTGAAAACAGCCAACAATTGCATCTCAGATGTAACTAGAATAAAAAAAAAGACTAATTCATTATATATATATATATATATATTATATGTATATATATATATATATATATATATATATATATATATATATATATATATATATATATATATATATATATATATATATATATATACACACACCTAAAAATGCCTTTACGCTTGATAACACACATCGCTTAAAAGTTACGATTTTTTCCCACGTTTTTCAGTTGAATTTTTATTTGTGTCAAGCCATTTTTAAGTTCTAGTAAAGTTTTAAGTTAGTCTAAACTGTAAGTCCTGATAGGATTTTGAATTTTTGCAGTGTTCAAAATAAATGTATGATACAGGCTGTATTGGAGCACATTAGGGACTAGTGCTACTTGGTGTTTTATCCAGCAATGACTACTGAGCTAAAATTGATAGTTAGCATTATTGAGTTTCTATTTGACACCCTCATCACTCCACAACGCTATGTTATGTTAAAGCCTGTATGTAAGACACGTTAGCCACGCATCGAAAGTGGTCTTAATTAATAGAAACCTAGCCCTCCGCAGGGCTAACGTTACGTGAGCTAGTAGTGACAGTAACGTTAATCTTATATATTAGCGCTTAGCGCTCTTTGTTAGCGCTTAGCGCTCTACTGCTTTAAGATGGCGGCTGTTTGCTAACGCTGCCCAGACGCGGCCTAGTCTGTCATTGTGCATCTAGTTCAACATACATGTGATCTCTATGAGACTCATCAGAGCTAACTGCAACTAACGTAGCATGTGCAGGCTAGTATTTTGCAACGTCGGAGTCGTTTGTAGCGGCTGTCTGCTGCAGTAAGTTTTTTTTTTTTTGCTTCTTCCTCTACGCACGTGACATCAGCGCGTTGTCCCGCATTAAAAGTAGTCCGAGCAAAACGTGATGCTTAGAGCTGTCAAAATAAACGAATACTCGAGGTGAATAAAATTACTCGGATCAGTTTTTAAACTCGAGTTACTCGAGTTACTCGAGTTGCTCGAGTATTCGTTTCAGCTCTAGCGTACTTTAAAGTTTTCCAGGCTGCAGACTTGTCTGAATTTCGTTCGAATTGAATCGAATCGTCACTTTTCAAATCTCGATGCATCAATAATCGATTTACTGGCACACCACTATTTAGCATGTGGATCCATTGTCCGGTGCTGTTGTTTAGCATGTGGACCCATTGATCCATCCATATACTAAATCAGTAATTGAAATTAAAGTGGATGGGGCAATTAAATTGTCTTTGTGGATGCTGTCAATGCATTACCAAACTATATATTTCTTTGCCAGTGTGCTTATTCATTAAAAAAATTAGCCCTCCCTCACTTCGGTCGTGGTGACATAAACTAACTTTAACCTCGTATCACGGCTCTTTTAATCATCATTACTAAATGTTGCCATTATTACATTAAAAACATCTTGCTTGAAAATTAAAAATAAGAGATACATTCACCAGAGGACTCGTCGCTTGGCAGTTAAAGTTCTTTTGCTGCAGGTTCTCTGATGTAAAGCAGTATTCTGGCAACCCGAAGGGGGAGGGCATTTTGTGTTAGTCAATATTTTGATCAAGTGTAGTACCATTTTTGGCCACTAATCCTACATTGTGCACATTTAAAATCGCCGTCAATGGCAGCAAATGTGTTCATTTTTTTAGGCGCCATACAATATTTGAATTGTATTTTACTGTTAGTCATGATGAGCAAAGTACCGTAGTACCTCTACATCCAAAGTTAATTCGTTCCAGGACCTTGTTTGTAAGTTGAAATGGTCATATGTTGAGCAAGATTTTCCCATAAGAATACATTAAAATTCCATTAATTTGTTCCATAGCCCGCAAACCTACACTAAATCCTTAATAATTACTGCTGGTACTATTACAAATGGCAATTACACATAGCAAAACAAATAAATTATAAATAAAAATCGGAATATTATTATTATGATAATAATTCCTGTAATAATGTAACGAATCTGGTTCTAATGTGGTGGAGGTTTTTTGCGTGCTGTACCTGAACACAGTGAGATAGAGAGTGTGGTAGATAGTTTACTTTCTCTTTTAATATTTTGTTGCTGGCGTCAACTGCGGCGGACAGTAGGCGTGTTGTGTTGCACAAGTTGATGGAATAAATGGTTAGATACCTGATGAAGCTGGCGATTACTTTGACAATGTTCCCTCAATAATGATTGTCACCTTAACTTATAAAGACTGGTGAATGGAGGTCAGAGTAGGACCTTCAACATTGTAGACATTCTACGGTTGTATTGTCGAGACAGTTCACGGATCCGCACACCATGCTCATATTTCTCTATCATTTCCATTTTCATTTCAATGGTAAGCAACACCGTTTTCATTTTTCACCACCTGCACTAACCTTGGAAGCAGTGTTTTATCCCACAAGAAAATCCGCCGTGCGTCCGTCTAATGCCACTGTCATAAATAGTCGTATTTCAAGCATGTCGTCGGATGTAGAAACAAATGGCGAGTTAAATTTTACGTCGGATGTCGAAAAGATCGCGTGTCGAAGCGATCGGATGTCGAAATACCACTGTATTTGTTTTTTCAAGAATCACTACTTTAGAGCAACAGGATGACAGTTTGTTTACTGGTAGCCTTTTCGTGCTAGGTTATTGCGGTTATTATTATTATTTTTTAATATTAGCCAACTTTATGCCTTTGAGGTGCCGCACTACATTTTGTTTTAGGGCTGCAGCTACCGAATATGTTAGTAATCGACTGAAAATTCTATCGATTAATCGAGTAATTGGATAAAACATTTTGTTTTAGGTAAAGAGCAATTATAAATATACTTGAGAAAAAAGACATTTAAAACAATATTGAACCATTTTCAGTCAATCAATGTCTTTATTTTCGATGTACATTGTTGAAAACAGCCAACAATTGCGTCTCAGATGTGACTAGAAAAAAAATCACTGCTTTCACTCAAAAAACTTCGAGATCTCATAAAAAATATTTCTTACCTAAAAATGTAATTATGGTTGATAACACACATCAACTGAAAGCTACGTGTTTTCCCCACGTGTTTCAATTGAATTTCCATCTGTGTCAAGCTATTTTAAGTTCTAGTTAAGTTTTACGTTAGTCTAAACTGTAAGTCCTGATAGGATTTTGAGTTTTTGCAGTGTATTGGAGCACAATAAGGGACCAGTGCTACTTGGTGTTTTATTCAGCAATAACTACTGAGCTAAAATTGACAGTTAGCTTTATTATGTTTTAATTTTGCTCCCTCATTACTACAGCGCTGTGTTTTTACAGATTAAATAAAGCCTGTATGTAAGACACGTTAGCCACGCATCGACAGTGGTCATAATCAGTAGAAACCTAGCCCTCTGAAGGGCTAACGTTACGTGAGCGAGTGACAGTAGCGTTATATTTATTAGTGCTGAGAAGTCTACTGCTTAAAGATGGCGGCTGTTTACTAACGCTGCCCAGACGCGGCCGAGTCTGTCATTTCGGATCTAGTCCTAAATGCATGCGATATCTATGAGACGCATCGGACACTACCTGCTACCACACTAGTATCATGCGGGCATAGTTTTCAGCAACGTCGGCGTAGTTTGTAGCGGCTGTCGGCTGCAGTAACGTGTTTTTTTTTTTTTTTTTTAATTGCTTCTTCCTCTAAGCACTTCAAGTCAGCGCGTTCTCCCGCATTAAAAGTAGTCCGGGCAAAACGTGATACTTAGAGCTGGCAAAATTAATTGATTCCTCGAGGTGAATAAAATTACTCGGATCAGTTTTTGAACTCGGAGTTACTCGAGTTGCTCGAGTATTCGTTTCAGCTCTATTTTGTTTAGTACAGTATGTATCTATTTCTGCTGTGTTCCATTACATATCTGTACGAGAAGCATTTTTTTCCAGTTATATTTTCTTCAGGAAGTTGACGTAGCATGAGTAGAAGATGTAAATTGCAGTCCTTTACAGAAGTGACGGGTACCATCACAGAAGGACGGAGCAAAAAACAGTTATATTGGCACCAATTAAATGCTTGACTCCCTGTAAAGTGAAAATAAAAATGCCTTAAGCATGTTATATACTGTAATGACAGGTTTTCTTATACAAGTGTGTCAAATTTGAATTATTAAAAAAATGCCAAGTCTATAGAATCGAATCAGTGAAATCACTTTACATGGTCTTCAAAGTTACCAGCTAAATGCTATTACAGGGTACTAATTTAACACCAGATTGGCTTCTTGGAACAAATCCATCCAAGATTATTTTATTTTGTGTCATTTGATTGGCTGGCAACCGGTGAGTGTAGGCTCATGCTCACTCCCAACCCTAATAAGGATAATTGGTATACAAAACGGGTGGATGGATTATCTTATTTATGAATTCCTCTCTAAATTAGTTGGCAAGATCACAGTGAGAGTGATTCCCAGTAATTTTATCTTTTAATGCAAAGCCAAGTGTTTATTTACGACTGTTTTAAATTGGTGTGTGCGCGCTCAGAAAATGTAATGAGTTCTTACAAATAGATGCAAATAGTGCAGCGACATTAAAACGATGTACATACTAGGCCTTTTTTTGTTGTTATTTTTATTTCCCTGTCGTTTGCACATTTGTTGTTCCTGATAATGGTTTGCGGACGTTTTCCGCCGTGAATAACACCACTCCTTTTCCCATGTCGTTTCTCTGTTTTTGCTGTGTTTTTCTTTTTAAACGAGCCATTTTGACAGATTGGGGTGCGAGTCGTGCAGTGTCAGGGAACTACATTAGTTCAGTGACAGAGCCGTGCCTGATAAAAAATTTAAAAATAAATAAATAAATTCTCCCAATGTGTAGATGGTATGTTGTGTTCCAGATGACTGCACGTAGAGGATTTTATTTAAATTAACATTCCATTTTTTGTTTTTTTCGCCATGGTTTTTGCATACGTTGTTTCTGCTGTCTGTATCCAGATCCAACTCATGCTTGTTTGTTTATTTTGTGGGCCACATGAGTACTTTAAGATTTTCCACTGATGTTGTTGGATCAGAATGAAAACAGGCACTCATTCACGAAATAATTGTCTACCCCTATTAATGTAAATACTGTACAGTACTAGTGAAAACACATTACAAGGGTCAAATCAATGACTACATTCGAGGAGCAACTTTTCAATTTGAGAAGCAATTTTATTTAACGGATCAAATTTAAATCAATGCCAGCCCATCGAAATATCTTTGCTGTTTTGATTTTAAATGTGTTTGAGGCGCAAAATGTTGAATTTGACTCACAAATCGGCTCTTTTCAAACCTTGAATTATTTATCAAAAGGTGCTGAAAAGCCAATATCTATATAAAATAATGAACCTTTTTCCCCCCTTGGGTTTTCATTGGCTACTTGTAAAACACATTGGAGCTTCAGTTGTAATTGACACAGTATAAAAGACAGTATAAAACTAATGGCATTACTGAGTGAATGCATGAAGTCAAATCTTCAACCGGTGCAGACAAATTAAGGGGTTTGGCTGTATATACTGTACAGCAGGGGTCGCGTTAACCAAATATTTTCCGTCGTTGACCAATTTTTTAAAACGGTGACGGAAAAAACTGAAGTCCATCTGTCATTTTGACAGGTTGCAATTCACACCCCAGACCACAGGGTGGCGAGTGAGCATATTAATTAGCTATTGTCTCTCTTGATGCATGACGTCGTTGGCCTTACTCTGAAAAATGTCAAGGCAACTGAGTGTCCGAAGTTTCTTCAAAAAGCCCCAAAATGACGATGGTGTTGATAAAAGAGGTGAAAAAAGAGGGACTGCACAAGCGGGCACGCAATTCAAGTCCATGCGCACCAGGAGGAAAGTGTGAGAATGCGTTCAGGCCACAACAGGTGAACTGTTAATTTCATTGTTCCATATGTAGCCTAGCTACTCGGGCCACAGTCAGCTGTTTTTGTCAGTGCGGAGAAAAGTTACATATTCATCTGCTTGATGTGTGATGGCACGGTGTGGATTCTCTGTTAAGCTTGTTCGGAAAGAACAATAATTTAAAATGAATGAAAACTAAATACAATTGAATATGTTGAAGCGGTATGCAATGTTAAGAGTCTTGTTAGCTCGAATTGCTGTGTCCAGCCGCTGTAGCTCTGCTGCTCTCTATTCAAGCCGGAACGCGCGCGGCTCTTAAGTGTCTGTCACGTGACTTTGTCGTAGCCGGTAACGCGCTCGGCCAAATGGACACACAAGTATGGAAGGTGAATTATGCCAAACAAATGGTCACCACAATGTCATTATCATCATTTTAAAAATTTAAGTGACGGGTAAAAATAGATTATGTTCGGATTTTTATGACCCTTTCAGTCAAAATGACAGACAACGAAAAAGTCTAGCGCAACCTCTGCTATACAGTATTTAAAAAAAGAGGTTGGGAACCTATGTCTCGCGAACCATATCTGGCTCTTTTGATGGGTGCATCTGGCTCTCCGCCAACCCGCAATTTTAAATGTGGAACCGGCCGACTAATTTGACATGAACGAGCTGTGATGAGCTGATGGTCCATTCACACATTTTTCTTGGACATTCAAACATTCATCGCAATTATATGCTTCAATTCTGTGCCCATTGGTGGAGCTCCCGTCGCGAATTTCACGGAGGTGGGCACGAGTACAGAGCTCGTCTTGTGCCTTAAATCTCTGCTAGGGGAACGTCAAACCACGAAAGTGAACTGCGTGGTACCTCAAGTCATAGTGGTGCGCAATCAGTTTGACTTCAATGGCTTTTTCACCTGTCAAAATTGTCGCGTTCCCTGGTTGCGGTTTTACAGTTCCAGGAAATATATGCAGTGCCACACCATGATTCTATTAGTTATTTTCCAAGTGGTGAGCGCAACGATTGTAAAACATCATGTAACGATGTCAGGCTTTCATTGTTGTTTGTTGTTGTTTTTTAAAGATTTATTTCAATCACAACTCAGTGACTGCTCGTAAAAGCCGAGCATGGCCTCACTCTCCCACATGATGCGTTCAAATGCGCTCATGAAAAAAAACAGTGATTACAAAGTCGTCTCGGACAAGCTGGCAACAGAATATGTTAAAAATCTCTATATTGACACACACACGCACACACACTCACACACTGTATGGCTCTCATGGATTTATATTTTAAAATATATTCTAGGGTTCAATCCCGGGCTTCGGCCTTCCTGTGTGGAGTTTGCATGTTCTTCCCGTGCCTGCGTGGGTTTCCTCCGGGAACTCCGGTTTCCTCCCACATCCCAAAAACATGCATGGTAGGCTGATTGAACACTCTAAATTGTCCGTAGGTATGAGTGTGTGCGTGAATGGTTGTATGTCTCCTTGTGCCCTGCGATTGGCTGGCAACCAGTTCAGTGTGTCCCCTGCCTACTGCCCGTAGTTAGCTGGGATAGGCTCCAGCACCTCCGCGACCCTCGTGAGGAAAAGCGGCATGGAAAATGAATGAATGAATGGATGAATGAATGTTGGGTTTTTTTGGCTCTCTTGGTCAACCCTTTTCACGGACAGGTGTTCTGACAAATTTTGCAACCCATCAAAAATTGCAACGATGCGGTTCTGCGCATGCGCGTAAAGTTAAACATGGCCGCAAATGCAGCGATTCCAAATTAAACACTACAAACTTTAAAGGAAGAAATATTAACTTAACGTTTGATCATGGAATGACATGTATAAAAGTTCTCCTCAGATACATCCTGCCATGTTAGCTGCACACAACAACTGCACACTGCTCTCTCACCATTAACGACTTCGCCTTGTCGTTAAGCATTAAGAAGCCCACTTCACAAAGATACGATTTTGGAAATTGTAGCTAGGTTTTCAATGGTCTCGTAGCAATGTCAGGATAAGACTTTTATCGAGAACCTCGGTAGAGTTGTTGTCTCAAATGTACGTTTAATTTCGCTGTCATTTGCGATCTCTACAAGCTGATCCTCCTGTTGCACAGACATGCTCGAATCACTCGGTTTATTCACGAACGGGTCACAAATCCACTCCTTCGCATTTCGTGGGTCTTCGAGGTTGTATGCTCATCTTCTGGCTCGTCAGGTGCCCTTTTCGCCGTAAAAAATATCTCCAGAGACGTGTGTTTTCCAGTCATCTTCGCTCGTGTGGGGGCTAATTATTTCCGGGAACAAATGTGCCGCGCCCGCGGCCTAGTAATGCGTTATTATCGAGGACAAGCGCACGTACATACGTATATTATATACACAAAACAAGATGTACTGCTAGCAGTCCAATCAGTGGATTTCTATGACAACATTCTGATCTATCCTGTAGCATTATATCTAGAGTAGACAGGGATATTGTTGTGTTAAGCAGGGGGACAGGGTTAATTCGGCCGGAATGCGGTCATTAATAAATTATTATTTCTGTGCGGCCCAGTAGCAAATGCGCCACGGACCAGTACCGGTCGGCGGCCCAACAGATGGGGACCCCTGATCTAACATATAAAAAAATGCTACCTTCACGTGAACAGACAATGTTACAGTTCATCATGTCAGGAGGAGTGGAAAGAAATTGCCAAGAACTCTCAAGTGATTTTTTTTTTCTCCCTTTCGAGCTGGATCAGACATTATTAATTGGGCGGAAATAGATGTTGTATTTCTCACATTAATAAGAACGCGACAACTGCTTTGTTGGCGGGGGTGAAATCATGAAGCAAGTGAACGCAAAGCCCTACCCTCGGTGACCCCAAACGAACTCCACTTTGTGGGCCATGGCCAAGTTTTTGAAAATCTTGTTTCACAGTCTGCTGCTTCCCTTAGTAGGAGGACAGGGCCACATATCATTGAGCCAACGCTGCGTGAGTCCATGCCTCCTGCGAAGGGCAATTTACGCGCTACTTCCAAGTTTTCAGCAAGAAAAAGTCCAAATACCAATTAAAAAGGATTTGAAACATTAAATAACTGTGAGGTGCCTGCGTAGTGTAGTGTTTTTTGTTTCCTTGATGGAACCGAAATGCCACTGGCCACTGTCTTACAATGTGCTATTGCACCTTAAGTTTCCTTGCCCTTGTTGACCGTGAAAGAGAAGTGCTCTGAAAAGAGCATAGCAATGGTTGGCAGCGATGTTACACAATAGTCTGAAAATCATGCATTAATTGAAGTGGAACAACAGTGTGATACACAAAAGCCGCTTTTGCACTGTAGGAACTATCCACAGTTCCTAGAACCTTTTGGGGGACGATGACGTCATCTTGCATGTTCACACATGTAGGACCAGGAACTCAAGTTCCAAGAACAATGGTAGTTGCTACTCTGAGGTTTCAGTGGGGCCGTAGGAACCCGATTACGTAGATGTTTGGTGATTCTCTGACATCAGCAGCAGCTACGTCCATTCCATAATCGCATTTCTCAAGGAGCCAACATTTTTGAAAAAAAAAAACTACCCTGTACTAAATATGTGTACTCTACCAGTCTCGTCGTTAGACACTAGATTTGCTCGCCAATCAGGGGTATGCCATCTTAGGCACCCCACGATTTGATTTGAGTACGATTCAGGGTGCTATGATTCGATTATTGTACGATGATCACGGTTATCATGATTATCACGATTATCACGATTATCGATGCATCGTACATTACAAATTAATAAAATAACCAAACAAATGTATATCCATTATTTATTTAAAATACCCGAATGATTCAACAAGAACAATGGAAACAAGCCCATACAACAAAAAGCTGCCCTTAAACCGCTTTATTATTATTATTATTATTTTTTTTTACAATACAATAAAATTTACACAGGTGGAATGAATTCCACATTTTCGGGAAACAAAGTGTCTTTAGAAATAAGACCTCTTTTAACCAATATACTTTGTTTTCACAGATTTCTGTACTATTTCACATGTTTGTAGTGTTACCGCTGTACTTAATCATGGTTTTACACGTTCTGCATATGTATCGTAGTAACTTTTGTACACCAACATACAACGCACAAATGGACATGGAAATACACGTTAGCGAATTCTCTAATTAGCTTAGGGCTCGGCGCTAACTAACATCTCAAAAACAACAACAATTAAAGGCTAAACAGTACAGGAGGGTTCGTGTACTTACCTGTTATAGATGCACACAGGTCTTGGGAACACACTCAGGACATTTTTAAATTGAAATGACTTGAAAATACTGCTGGACAACTGAAAGACAAGGGGCAACGAACTATCTCTCTTCCCCTCTCGCCCTAAAAAATAACAGGCGCACAAAAGCGTGACCACCGGGTCCCTGCCTGTCTCATACACAAATTCATTTTCCAGTCTTTTGAAAAGGAGTAAATCTCTCGCTCAGTAACTGGCAACATCCATCATAACGTTGTGCGTGCGTCCGTTAAAGGTGTCCGGGCGGCAGACTTGTCTTGAATTTCGTTCCGCTAGGAGCAGCTGTCATAAAGTTGTTAGGGAAAGTCATCGTTTTTGAACATTTATGAATCGTAATCAAATCGTCACATGTCGAATCATGCAATGCATCTAATGATACATTTTTTTGCACTCCCTTATCGCCAATGGAAACTATTACTATAAACTTCAAACGTGTAAGAACTGCCGCTGCGTCCTCGACGGTCTCCATCTCGTTGTTTTCCGTTCAGCTTAGGATTTGCAGTTTTGTTTTGTCAGAGGTGGGTGTGGTGAGTAGGCATGTGCCGGTTACCGGTTTCACGGTTTGTCGTGGCATGAAACCACTAAAATTTTCCGTCATACCGTAGTACAGTATTCGCTATTTTTCATGTTCCAAAAATGCAGCCAGAAGTGGCTTCGCGTGGCAGCACTCCCCCATTCCCCTGTTGGTTGATGTGTGTGTCAGTGACACTATTCTGCTAAACAGCCAGCGAACCCAAAAACAAACACTCCAAACACAATGAGTACTTTTCTTCAACTTATTGAGCTCTCAATTCGTGGTACGTGAAATATACAAAATACATTCATTTAAAACGTACAATTCTATTTTTCCACATGTGAGTAGCTTCAACAGCTTAGCACCATGAAAAAGTTCACCAAAAAGTAAACACACTTTTTCCTTTCAATTTCAATATACAAACTAACTAAAAACTTATAAAGACGAATGTTAGCCTAGGCTTAGCTGGGAAAGCAACTTCGTCAATGTTTTAAGTCTCAAAACTGCTGAGTGAGAAACAAGCTTGAACGAAGGGGGAAAAAAGTATAGCGTCAAAGATCGCTGATAGCGAAAGATGATTTGCCCTAAGCACAAATCCACATTTGCTGGACGAGGAGAGGTCTCACTCCCAATGTTTTTTTTTTTTTTTTTTTTTTTTGATGAAACCTTTCCACAACAACTTTTACATTTTAACTAACTTATACATTTTTAACTACCTTACTAACTTATAAATTCTTTATGTTCTTTTTAATACAAAATTACTTATGTAGTCCAGAGTTGACACAGTGACTAAAATTAGCGAAACTTCACTTGAGCCCCCCCCCCCCCCCTCAAAAAAAAAGTCATGGAGTATATACTGTATGTATATTTTTCATTTTATTTAGAAGTGTTTTTACTTTTTTATAGCAATTTTTTTTTTTTTTTTTGCTCTAATCTTGAGCATCTTGAGCTGTGGCTGTGGGTATAGTCTATAAGTTCTATTTATTTTAATTTAATTTAAAATATTTGTTATTTTGTGTTGATTTATTTATTTATTTTAACATTATATTCATGTTCCAATTTGCAAATATGTTCTGAAAAGAAAAATTCTGTTTAATGGAAATTTTTTATTTATTTATTATTATTTTTTTTTAACCCATACATCTCAAAATAACACATTTTGGAGCTATTATTGCAATACCGTGAAACCGTGGTATCTTTGCTCACGGTTATCATACCGTGAAAATCTCATACCGACCCATGCCTAGTGGTGAGTAAATAATGCGTCACTAGCGCAGACTACGTCACAGCAGTTCATTTCAGACGCAGTTACCATGTGTGAACATGACTGCCTGGCAAAGTATAGTTCCTCCTATGACTACTGGAGAGGCCTGTAGTTATAGGAAGTAAGTATTCAGGTTCCAGTAGTCCAAAAGTGGCTAAAGCCTTGTGTATGCTACACAAAAGCCTGAATAAGGAGCATATTGACTATAATAAAGTGTAGTTTAATAATAGAATCGCTTTTCTACATTTTCCCAGATCTCTGCACAATATGACATAAATCTCAGTGGTACTTTTGCGCATTTGTTAAAAGTTTGAGAATCACTGATTTAGGTGTGTCACGCTTTGTCTTTAATCAATCAAATTGTATTGCATGACCAGATCTAATCAACTGAAAACACTGTACACGTTGTAAATTGTGACATTAATAATTTGCTAAAACTGAAACTGCATTCCTGTGCATTGCCAACATCCAAAATGTGTCTTTCCAATACAATCCATCAAAGACAAGTTAATAAACTCAACAAACTTAGTACACTTTATGATTGTCCACTGGAAAAAAAAAAAAATGAATACGGAAAATGGTTATATGTCAGGTACTCTGCCAAACTGAACCGCACTATGTACTTATCCGTGCAGTGTGTCATGAATCTCAATCCACTACCCTCTTTGAGCCATCTATCGCAATGCCTGACTCAGACAAAGTTCCATTTTAATGGCAGAGGCTGTGACATTTCTCCCAGAATGCCAGAGGCCAACCCCCACCTAGATCTACCCTAGCGGGTAGGGGGTAGGCTTAAAGAAGAGCCAGTTGATGCAGACAGATGAGTACAGAGGACGTGACAGATAGTAGCACACAAATATACGCCAGCTCGCATGGTCTCATTACTGTCAGCCTCGCTCAGACGCACAAAGGCAACACGCCAAGGTGACATTTGTCCCCCGTAATGGAGCAATAAGATCAGTCGACAAGGGCTTTCTTGAGCTTGTCTCCATAGCAACCTCAAGGGGCTACAGTGTGTTTGTACTAGAGGGTTGAACTGACAATTTGTTGTCTCGCCTTTACCATTTCACAATGACAGCTTTAGCTTGATTAGTTGCCAATCACGTTTAAGAAATATTCTTTAAATCCACAAGTGTTGGGTCTGCACCGCCAACTAGTAGCATTGTCTCTAGCATGTAGCAATATTTTACTAATAATTAAAGTAGGGTCTGCACAGCAAACTAGCACCATTGTCGCTAGCATGTGGCAATATTTTACTAATAATTAAGATCAATAATATAGCCATGACAAAAATTAGCAAGACAGACAGTATTCTCTAGTGGATGATTAGTAAATTGTTTAATGTCAAAGTTAATGGTTATTGTTGATAAAGAAAACATCTAACTACTACTGCTTTCAACCATTAACCTTGTGCACACTAACACAGGCTACAAACTCAGGCTATGTCTACACCAGGGCGGATAATTTTTTTTGCCTTTTAATTCGGACAATATTTTATAACTGTGGGACGACGTTGCTCAGTGGTAGTGTAGTCGTTCCCCAACCCAGAGGTTGGGAGTTCGATTCCCCCCCGATGAACTCGTCTAAGTATCCTTGAGCAGAGCAAGATACTGAACCCCACGTTGCTCCTGGGACTGTGTCACCACTAGGTAGATGAGGAAACGGTGTAAAGCGCTTGAGGGCCTTAAAAGGTGGAAAGGCGCTATACAAGTGTAACACCATTTATACAAGTGTAACACCATAACTGTCCACACTACGTGTAAAGTGCGTTTATAAACACCCCGCTCCTGAACGGGACACCTGCATTTGCGCTGAAAGGAGCAGCTTCGTGTGTCAGATCATGGTCCACGCAGGTCACTCCTGAACTGGAAGCTTATCAATTTTTGGCATTGTTCGATGTCTTTTCCAGACAAATTCAAGCGGAAAAAGAGGAGCAGGAATGCTGTGTCTGTCCAATTCGCCTCCATTGTTTACAATGCCGTACTGGATGGCGCGCTCCATTACGTCACTTCCTTTGACTCCGTTTATCATTACACAAATATCCCGGTTATGTTAGGCGGTAGGTCCATAGTTTATGACATTACATGGGCCGCTACATAGTGTAATATAATCTCCCGGGAAGAGGTACATTGGTGTAGCCGACATGCTGCATAGTCTAATATATTGAACGTTTGAGGTAGGGCTGCAACTATCGAATATTTTAGTATTCGAGTATTCGACTGAATGTTATATCGGTTAATCGAGTAATCTGATAAAACATAATTTTTTTTTAGGTAAAGAGCAATTATAGATATACTAGGGCTGTCAAAATTATCACGTTAACGGGCGGTAATTAATTTTTAAAATTAATCACGTTAAAATATTTGATGCAATTAACGCACATGCCCCGCTCAAACAGATTAAAATGACAGCACAGTGACATGTCCACTTGTTACTTGTGTTTTTGGGTGTTTTGTCGCCCTCTGCTGGCGCTTGGGTGCGACTGATTTTATGGGTTTAAGCACCATGAGCGTTGTGTAATTATTGACATCAACAATGGCGAGCTACTAGTTTATTTTTGGATTGAAAATTTTACAAATGTTATTAGAAGGAAAACATTTATAGGGGTTTTAATATAAAATTTCTATAACTTGTACTAATTATCTTTTAAGAACTACAAGTCTTTCTATCCATGGATCGCTTTAACAGAATGTTAATGTTAATGCCATCTTGTTGATATATTGTTATAATAAACAAATACAGTACTTATGTACAGTATGTTGAATGTATATATCCATCTTATCTTTCCATTCCAACAATAATTTACAGAAAAATATGGCATATTTTATAGATGTTTTGAATTGCGATTAATTACGATTAATTTTTAAGCTGTGATTAACTCGATTAAAAATTTTAACCGTTTGACAGCCCTAAAATATACATGAGAAAACAAGACATTTCACCTAATATTGAATCATTTTCAGACAATCAGTGTCTTTATTTTCGATGTACATAGTTGTAAACAGCCAACAATTGCATCTCAGATGTGAGTAGGGGGGAAAAAATCACGGCTTTCACTCAAAAAAACTTCTAGATCTCATAAAAAAAATTAATAAATTCTTATTTCTTACCTAAAAATGTCATTACGGTTACACACATCACTTAAAAGTTAGGTGTTTTTCCCATGTGTTTGAATTGAATTTCCATTTGTGTCAAGATGTTTTTAAGTCCTAGATAAGTTTTAAGTTAATTTAAATTGTGAGTCCTGATACAATTTTAAGTTTTTGCAGTGGTCAAAATAAATGTATGATACTTGCTGTATTGGAGCACATTAGGCACCAGTGCTGCTTGGTGTTTTATCCAGGAATGACTACTGAGCTAAAATTAACAGTTAGCTTCATTATGTTTTTATTTTACACCCTCTTCACTCTAAAGCGCTGTGTTTTTACAGATTAAATAAAGCATGTGTGTAAGACATTAGCCACACAGCGAAAGTAGTCATACTTAATAGAAACCGAGCCCTTCGCAGGACTAACGTTACGTTAGCAAGGTACAGTAACGTTAATCTTAATTATTAGTGCTGAGAAGTCTACTGCTTTAAGATGACGGCTGTTCACTAACACCGCCGAGTCTGTAATTTCGCATCTAGTTCCATATACATGTGATATCTATGAGACGCATCAGACGCTAATTGCTACCACCGTAGCAGTATGTGGGCGTAGTTTGTAGCAACTTTAGCATAGTTTGTCATGGCTGTTGGCTGCAATCAGGTATTATTGCTTCTACTATTATTCCTCTATAGATGTGACATCAGCGCGTTGTCTCGCATTAAAAGTAGTCCGATTCCTCAAGGCGAATAAAATTAATCGGATCAATTTTTAAACTCGAGTTACTCGAGTATTCGTTTCAGCTCTAGTTTGAGGCGAACGTTGTCCGTCCTTTTCTAGACGTAGCCTCACTTTCAGGGCCTTAAACACAGTCTGATTTTATATAACTCTTTGGAGAATTCCCCCAACAAAACTGCATCTTTGTTAAGAAACATTATTGTAAAGCACTCCCTCTTGTTATACACTGTGGACAGTAGTGTTATATTTGATTGATATGAATTGATTTAATGAATCAGACTTTTTTGTTGTTGTGGGTGATATTTAAAAAATGACATCCATCCACAGCCCTTTTTTTCAGTGTATGTTTTATTCTTCAGTAGCCTTTTCATTTAACTCAGTACTTCTCAAATAGTGGGGCGCGCCCCCCTGGGGGGGGGGCGCAGAGCAATGCCAGGGGGGGTGCATGTGACCTCGGGGAACATGTTTTATGTGTTTTTTTTTTTTTTTTTTTTTTTTTTTTGCCGTACTGGAATAAAGTGTACTTGCACATCCACTCAGTAGGTGGCAGTGGCGCTCTCATTTTCAGAGTGCGCGCAGTATTTTTGAACTAAGGAAGAGCACTCAGCACACACAGACAACAGATATGAAGAGCAGTGTGCCACCGTCGTTTTCGAAAGCCATTTTCCGACCGGACTCACTCACGCAGCGACCCACTGTCTTGTCCGGTTCTCACGTCGCCGCCCGAGAAGTGCCATTTTCGGCTTGGGATCGTCACGACGACTGCCCTCACCTACGGTTCTACCTCGGCCGCCGTGAATGCGCTTTTTTCGTGCCGTTTGCCTTTTAGCTTTGACTTTTAATACAGTGGGTGATGATGAAAGACCACTGCTTACTGTGTCTAAAAATAATTATAGCAGACAGCAAGAAGCCAAATCAATCATTGTTAAGCCGCTTGATTTTTTCAGTGAAAACGTGCCGTATATTGCCAACAATCGTCCTGCTTTGTCAGTGTTATATCAGTAAGCCAGTGAGCATTGTTAGCATGCTAATTGAAAAATAACTCCACATCATTGCAAAGGAGGTAAATACTGTGAGCAGCAAAAATAAAAACTGTCCTGTCCAAGGACACTTTTTTCCCCCTTTTTATTCAGATTTGTTTTTTCGGTCAAATTTTTTGGCACATTGTCCTCATGAGTGAATGTTTCTAATCAATTTTAATATGGTATTATTTACTGATTTTATTACATTTTATTTTTCTGTATCAAATGGTCAAAAATGTACCTTGAGTGTATTTTTTAGTTTGGATGTGAATTTTTTTTTTTAATTCAGGCAAATTGATGCACATCAAGTCTTCTCTGTTCCAAACAAAACAATGTTTATAATAAAGTTATACTTTATTATAAGTTGATCTATGTTACTTTTTTTCTTTATTAGAAAAAAAGGACACAATGTTAGGCAGATGCGTATTTATAATAGTAATTTTATAGACAAATGATACTATTTACAGTGGCGGCAGAGAGTTTGGGGGGGCGCGAAACATTTACGTCTTCCTTGGGGGGGCGTGACAGAAAATAATTGAGAAGCACTGATTTAACTACAGTATTTCAATGTGATTGGATAAACAAGTTGGTGCCTGGGGCCTTTGGAAGTGAGGATGGCTGCAAGTGAGTAAGCAATGTGTTTATAGGCACATACATGGAATCTTTTCGGTGAAAAGCTAGGTTTAGTGTGTGTTTTCAAATCGTTCTGAAAAATCAGTTTTGTGACTTGAACTCTGTAGTGTGCGTAAATCCAATTTCTGACTTCCCATTCTAATATTTAGTTTTGTTGTTGGTTTACAAGACAACATGTATTTGCAGGTAATCAACAAAATCACATTTTAGCATGAACAAATATCCAAGACGGCATTACAGATCCAGAGCATATTAGCTCTCTCCTCAATCCCACCAACCCCCCACTTCCATTTTCCACTCCCTGACTCTGGACTTCAAAGCCCCTTTCTTTTCGCATAAACCTGGATGCTTACAATTGGTAATAGCTTGGAGCTGTGGTGACGAAAAGCGAGGCGACAGCACACATGTCGGTGCGTGGGGGAAACATCAGGCTCTAATGCAGCAGTCTCAGTGCCGACTGTCAGCTCCCGTCTGCACTGCCGCCTCAATTTTTTTGTGCTACTGTTGCAAAGCCTTTTTACAGGTAGTATGTAAGGCTGCCTGTGTTATCCCTCCATGTCTTCATATTGCTGTGGTTATTCACTTTTTTATGCAACACATAGACAAAGATGTCTTCAATTTAAAAAAAAAAAAAAAAAAAATCCAGCTTGCCTTTACAAGCGGGAAAGGATCCGCTGTTAATCCCAATGGCAATTAATTACACCAAAATAATTATGACTTTTTTAATGCAAACACCAACATGACTTTGAACAGAGTGGATGTAGTTTACAAAAGCACAGGCTGGTGTTCCCAATTTAAAGAAATTTACTGGCATTATTTAGTGTTTTTTGTGTTTTTCTCTCCAGACAACATGAGTAAAATAATTTTCATTTACTGGTCCTTCTCAAAAATTAGCATATTGTGATAAAGTTCATTATTTTATGTAATGTACTGATAAACATTAGACTGTTCAGGCCTTTTATTGTTTTAATATTGGTGATTTTGGCAAAAAAAAGTCAAGAAAAAAAAATCCCTATCTAAAAAAATTAGCATATTTCATCCAACTAATACAAAAAAGTGTTTTTTAATACTTCAATTAATTATATCAGCTATGCACTAGGTGTGCACGATATCCATTTTTTGAAACGATCGATAACTTCCTGCTCCTCAAGGCTGATACCGATACAATAACCGATAATATATAGAGAATTTTAAATCTATATTCACCTGAGTTTTTGAACAACTGTAGGTCAAAAATACTAGTGGTGGATTCAGCCGTTGACGTAATCAGAGTTTTCATGATGACATGAACATTATTATAATGAACAAAACAAAGACAAGAAAAGTTTTGACTTCAAATAAAGTGCCCATATTTATTTTTTCAAATAAATATAATTTCAGTCAATCACAATCAATCAGTCATTGACGATATGTTCCCCTGAAAAATGAGCACTGAACTTATACATAAACCCAATAGGTATTGTGCTTTGTCAGGGGATAAAACATTTGGTGCAACATGAGAGGATTTTTGCCGTCTTGGGCCATGAAACAACTTTCTTAACCTGGTAATTATAGGACAGCAAGCCTATCAATAACCAAAAGGCCTCTCAAGAACTTGTAAACATAACACTGTAAAATGCAAACATTTGCTAATTGCCGTAGTAAGGTTTATCACTTAGTGATGGAAAAATACTCTAGAACTGGAAGTGAAAAACAGGAGTGGAAACAAACGCACACATCCAAATCCACCGACACCCTGCCAAAAATGTATTATCAGGCCGATAAATAATGTTATCGGATTTATTGGGATGACATCATAATTCCTATTATCGGACCGGTAATTATCGGACTGATAATTATTGTGCACCTTTACTATGCACTCAATACTTGGTCGGGAATCCTTTTCCAGAAATGACTGCTTCAATGCGGCATGGCATGGAGGCAATCAGCCTGTGGCACTTATGATGTGTTATGGAGACCCAGGATGCTTCGATAGCGGCCTTAAGCTCATCCACAGATTTGGGTCTGGTTTCTCTCAACTTCCTCTTTACAATATCCCACAGATTCTCTATGAATTGAGCACAGTAATGCCATGGTCAGTAAACAATTTACCAGTGGTTTTGGAACTGTGAGCAGGTGCCGGGTCGTGCTGAAAAATGAAATCTTCATCTCCATAAAGCTTTTCAGCAGATGGAAGCATGAAGTACTCCAAAAGCTCCTGCTAGCTAGCTGCATTGACCCTGCCCTTGATAAAACACCAAGCAGCTGACATGGCACCCCATACCATCACTGACTGTGGGTACTTGACCCTGGACTTCAGGCATGTTGGCATTTCCTTCTCCCCAGTCTTCCTCCAAACTCTGGCACCTTGATTTCCGAATGACATGCAAAATTTGAAAAAAGTACTTTGGACTAGAGCAGGGCGGTAAACCGAAAATTTACCGTCACCGAAATTCTTAACGATGACCGACGTAATTTTGACCATGTCGGTAAATTCGGTAAATTAATAAAACAAGAAAATATAGTCTTTTCATCCCGCTTTGATTCTGTGTTGTTCGTCTATGTTCATTCCCCTTTAAGAAAGCAGTGAATGTGCTTACGTAGGGAGTCACGTGATCATCAGGATGCCAATCAAACAAAAGCCCGGTAAGCTAACGCTAGCAGCTAACGCTACAAGCAAAACGTGATGGAGTGTGGCTTAAGGGAGGTTCACCAAACTTTCAACCGACATTTAGTAGACTCTTGGTGGCATCCAGACGGGCTTTCACCCGCTGTCCTCCTTTGTTCTCACGATTTCCGGAGATGGTGCTTTCAGTGCTTTCTACTGGTAGCCAGGCTAACGCTAGCTAGCGGCTAACGCTACAAATGAACGTTATGGAGTCGGATAGCGGCTCTAACTTGTCGAAACGGCTGAACTTAATGAGTGGATTGGGCACGGACTGCATCTAGCAATTACTATGTGGCGTTATTTTGTACCTGTCTGTGTGTGATTCCTCTGATAGCTTTTGTGATGGTAAAGCATTCAGCATAAAGTACAATCCAACGGCAAAACTTATAATGACCGAGAAATGGCCCCAGCTATTTTTATTGTGCGTGCATTTATTAAAAAATGCACTGGGGGGAAAAAAACCCTTAAACCATAAAGTAAACACTTGTATTTAATAATTATGTCACAGCAGCCATTAACAATAAGTTGTCTTTTTGAAGTGTACTGTTCAAGCTGCAAGTCATTTGTGTTACAATTACATGTTTAGACAGGCATATTGATTTTGACAATGTACATTGTTCAAGTCATACACGCTGTTATAAATGTTCATACTTGAATTCTTATTGCTTACAATACATTTTTATAAACTTAATGTTTAGACTGCATGTACAATTGTTAAATACAGTATATCAAATTGAATGCTGGTAAATAAATCAACAAGAAATAGTTAATCTGTATTTCATGCATTGATTCAGATTTTCAAATTATATAACAGTCCGCTTGGGCGAATTTATCGTCATTTATCGTTATCGAGATAAATCTGCTCAATTTATCGTGATACATGTTTAAGGCCATATCGCCCAGCCCTACTTTGGACCACTAAGCAACAGTCCAGTGCTACTTCTCTGTAGCCCAGGTCAGGCGCTTCTGCCGGTGTTTCAGGTTCAAAAGTGGCTTGACCTGGGGAATGCGGCACCTGTAGCCCATTTCCAGCACACGCCTGTTCACGGTGGCGCTGGATGTTTCTACTCCAGACTCAGTCCATTGTTTCTGCAGTTCCCCCAAGGTCTGGAATCGGCCCTTCTCCACAATCTTTCTCAGGGTGTGGTCACCTCTTCTGGTTGTGCAGCGTTTCCTGCCACACTTTTTTCTTCCCACAGACTTCTCACTGAGTGGCCTTGATACAGCACTCTGGGAACAGCGTATTCGCTCAGAAATTTCTTTCTGTGTCTTAGCCTTTTGCTTGAGGGTGTCAATGATGGCTTTCTGGACAGCAGTCAGGTCGGCAGTCTTGCCCATGATTGCGGTTTTGAGTGATGAAACAGGCTGGGAGTCTTTAAAAGCCTCAGAAATCTTTTGCAGGCGTTTTGATTTAATCCTTTGATTCAGATGATTAGGTTAGTAGCTTATTTAGAGTACCTTTTCATGATATGCTAATTTTTTGAGATAGGGATTTTTGGTTTTTCTTGACTTTTTTGCCAAAATCATCAATATTAAAACAATAAAAGGCTTGAACTACTTCAGTTGTGTGTAATGAATCTAAAGTATTATGAAAGTCCAATGTTTATCAGTACATTACAGAAAATAATGAACTTTATCACAATATGCTAATTATTTTAGAAGGACCAGTACTATTTCCTCAAGATGTGATGTACCTACATATTGGAAGACGTGCAACCAAAGTATGTGTTTCCTAGCTGCCAATATTTTTGTTTAAGTACTGGAAACTGGTAGCGGGAACTGGGATATACAGTATTCCTACAAGTCCACCATGTAAAGCGGCATGGATTAGTGGTAGAGTAGTCGTCTCCCAACTCAAAGATTGTGGATTTGAGTAGAGCTGTCCCGACTAGTCGACATAGTCGACGTCATCGATGACGTCGACCATGTCGACGTCATCGATGACGTAAATCCGTCGACGAGCACAACATCCCGTCGACGGTTAATGAAGGGTTAAAAAAATATATGCGTGGAAAGTTAGAATGTCGGATGCTCTGTTTGCAAGCGGGGAAAACGCCACAAAGCCAAAAAAAGCGCACCAGAGTGTCCAAAACATTGACTTATTTCAAAGAAACAAAGGAGAGTACACTCTTCTGTCCTGTCTCTTCAGTGCCAAGTTTGGCTGCACGTCGGCCGTGAATAAACACCTTAAGCGCCATCACGCAGTTTGTAATTTTTTTTTCCATGTTTTGTCCACCAGAGGGTGCAGTCGCCTTACTAAATACTAATGTTTCATTGACAATGGGCCTATAAGTGCTATTAGTATTGTCCTCAATGCTAATTGAAAGGTTTATTTCATGTTATGGTTTATTTTATGGTATAGAAAATTATATAAGGTTAAAAGGTCATAAATATATACAGTATATACAGTGATTGCACTCAAGGGAGAGATTGTCAATGATAAGGTAATAAGGTAAAGGCAATTCATATAGGCAATTCATTGATATATAAATAAGGTTTAAAAGGAAAAAGGTGAAAAGTTTCTGTTAATTTCTAATTGTGTTGCTTTATTTGTGTGCACCGTAGCTCTTACAGTGTGTTTACATCAAGGATGGAATAAAAGTTGTAAACCATCAGTTTAAGAGACCATCTTTTCAATCGGGATGCTACACTAGTTAATTCTATCAGCATTTGAACTCATTGTTTATTTGTGATTTATTATTGTTATTTACGTGTTTATTTGTACTTTAATAAATTATTTGAGTGTTCCAATATGTTTTTTGTGAATTGATAAGCGTCAACAAAAATTTCATTGCTAAATTAGTTTTTTTTTTAAATTATCATTAGATTAGTCGACTAATCGTAAAAATAGTCGGCTGACTAATCGGGAGAAAATTAGTCATTTGGGACAGCCCTAGATTTGAGCCCCTGCCCTGGTGACCATGTATCTTTGAGCAAGATACTGAATCCCACATTGCTCCTGATGCTGCATCATTATTAATTAGGTGAATGAGGAGACATTGTCAAAGCGCCCCGAGTGCCTTAAAGATGGATAAGCGCTATATAAATGAATGCCCTTTTACCATGTAGAGACATTGCTTCCTCAGCAAGATGTCAAATTCATGCCGTAAATCTTTATCAGGCCAACTGCATCGCGGTTGGTCATTCAATGACGCATAAAGAACTGCATTTACTGACTTCAGACATTTGCTTTAAAAGGCTGTAGCATTTTTAATTTGAATGAATAATCCAAGACTTAATCCCATTGCCAACAAGAAGCCAATAAAGTTCCAGAATAGGACTTCAAGTAAACTTTTGAAGTTGGCTCAACTGTCGCCCAATTAGGATATATTGTCTCAGTGACTGTCCAAACTATCACATGAGAACCAAGCTGAGTTTCACTCATGAATCTATGCTGAACCCGAACCGAAATCCCTCCAATTCCTTAAGAGCTCGGCAGTACTTGTGATAAGCTGCTAATTGGAAGCTTTGAAAGCACAAGCTTGGCAGAATAAAGTGACTGTGTACGGGGGTGTGTGTGGGGATATGTGTGTGTGTGAGTGTGTGAGAGAGAGGGTAACGGCCTAGTGGTGTGAAAAGAATAATTATCCACATTTCTCCACGTTGTGTGTCTCTTACCTCCCACTCTGTTGTGCCTTTCTCGCCTTTTTGTTTGCGTCATTAGTGCTGTGTACTGCAAATATGTTGTGCATATTGGTGATATTAATGCATGGATTCTCTAGATGTACACCAAGAGCTACGGCATGTAAATAAAATGCTTTCCGGTATCTTGTCTCATATCTTTGAGTTGCAAACCTTGCATGTTGCTCTTGTCGTCTTGCAGATTCCATCAAAAAGATAAATATTGTGCCCTAACGCAATCTTCTTTAGAAATGCCTCTGGAAGGCAATGGAGTGGCTTCAGCTTTCGTCTCATACAAATACAAGCAACATGAAAAATAAGTTTTATTTCAGAAACAAATGGCACACTGTAATAAAAATCCAGATGTTCAAATGTAAACAATAGAGCCGTGAACAAATCATTTGCTACTCTAATTGCCATTCGAGTAGGCGTGGGAAAAACTAATGAACAAATCCAAAAGGAATATTGTCCGTATGCAGGGGAACAAATTGCCTCTTTAGATTATCTACTGTGTGGGTTGTGATCGACCGAACATGATGTATACGTCTGAATCCATCATAGCAACAAATGAAGGGAGTTTGTCAACTATGGAGAGCGACGGTTTCCACAGTGATCTTAGTTTATTGTATGAGCTGTCCAGAATGACATCGCTATCAGCCAAATTTGGATGAATCTAGCTTAAGCCACAATAAATCGAGGGACCCTGATTCAAGTAACTCTGTTTCAGAGCACACATATCCACTCACGTTCCCATCAGACGTTGCCCTATCTGTTAAGAAGAAGGCTAAATAGCAAACCTGGTCTTTATCCCCCTCAGTGTGCCTGAGCAAAATGGAATACAGAGATATAATGTTGCTTGCTCGAGTCAAACAGTCAGCAGAGGCCCCTTAAATTGCTTCCAATCCCCTTAACAAATCTGATGGAGAGGCTATGAATAACTTGCAGTGCTCATCTGCCATGATTCCCTGTCTCTCCTCTGCTCCCCGAGAAGTCAAAACCTCTATCAACATGAATTAGCTGAGTATGTGCCACCTTTTCAGCTTTTGTGTCATATTCGGTAGATGCTGGCTTTCAGAGTGTTTTTTTTTTTTTTTTAATACTCAAGATAAACTGCAGCCTGCTATTACAGATGCAAAATAGAGGGTAATTTTGACGAAGTGATTTTTCTGAAGGTAATGTTCTCTATACTTTCGTGGCAAGTTGAGTAGTGATTGTCTGGTATAGACTTTAGCCTTAGAGCGAGGCTGTCTGGGAGAATCAATGTGTGGCATCAATGTCTCTTTTCCTGTGTTTTCTGCTGCAGTACATCAGATTTTTGTTTGTTTGATTTTTGTTTTGAAATGTGCTGCACTCTTACAACTTTTGTTTAGGTATTTTAATTAGGGCTGTCAACATTTTTATTTAATTAATTAATCATAATTAGTCGCAAGTCAATCTTAGGGGTGTAACGGTACACAAAAATCTCGGTTTGGTACGTACCTCGGTTTTGAGGTCACGGTTCGGTTCATTTTCGGTACAGTAAGAAAACAAAATGCAAAATATAAATGTGCTAGTTGTTTATTACACACTTTTGTGCTTTCAACAATAGGAACATTAGCCTATACAAAGCTAGAATTCTGCTCAAAAAGTAGCGGGTATTTAAAGATAATCCAACAACAATTTGCCTTTCAGACCCCGCGTATTGGTCAGCTTTCTTTCTGAAAGAAATAGGAAAAAAGAAGTCCTGTGCTAAAGAGAAAAGCAATCCCAATGACAAAGATTTTAACATGTATTTTACAAATAAAATGCCTTAATTAAACTTTTTTTTTCATATGAACGGTTTTCAAAAGCTTTGTTGGTGGATTTTCTCAAGTTAAAGCGCCACACAGAAATTAATAAATTTAATTGTGTAAGCAGGATGTGTGTATTATTATTATTACGGTATTTAATTACAGGTCTTTTAGCTCATTTCAATTTATTTTATTTAAATGGGCTATTATTTATTTTATTATGTGTATATATTTTACAATTGTATATTTTATGTTGTATAACTTTAGTTCCTATGTGAATATTAGTTCCTACTTGTTTTGTTTTGGTAGGAGGGTTTTGTATTGAACACGGGGCCATGTTGGTTATTATTATAGCAGAGAAGACAGCAGTAAATCAACAAAGTCAAGTCAACTGTGCCCCGATCTACCACTCAAGAGATCTGATGGACTGAAAAAGTAGGTTACAATTGCATATTAGTTTGAAAATCGACCGTATCCACTGTATTTTTACACGAGTGACTTCCAGCCCAATCCTAGCTACCAGTAGTAGTATTGACGCAGGAGGGCCACGCCTCGCGTCAAATAATAAACTCTGCCGTTCTTTTCGCGTGCGTCGCGTTGAGCCGCTTCTGGGACGTGTCTAACACGTGGCCGCACTGCGACTGGTGTGCATTGGCTGATTGATTCTAACGCCCTCGTTTCACTGTGTTCTTACGGTGGCCACATTGTCGCGCCGTTGACGTTTCTGGGTTATACTGTCCTACCCTGTTGGTCATCATTATAGTAGAGAAGATGGAGTAAATATACACAAAGAAACTTTAAACCGATCGACTCACAGCCTCGAAAAGTAAGGGTTATATTTCATCAGAAACTTGTTCGGTACGCGTCCATTCCGAACCGAGCACCACGTACCGAAACGGTTCACTACTATTACATGTACCGTTACACCCTTACAAACCATCTATAAAATATGCCATATTTTTCTGTAAATTTTTGTTGGAATGGAAAGATAAGACACAAGAAGGATATATACATTCAACATACTGTACATAAGTACTGTATTTGTTTATTATAACAATAAATCAGCAAGATGGCATTAACATTAACATTTTGTTAAAGAGATCCATGGATAGAAAGACTTGTAGTTCTTAAAAGATAATTAGTACAAGTTATAGAAATTTTATATTAAAACCCCTCTTAATGTTTTCCTTTTAATAACATTTGTAAAATTTTCAATCAAAAAATAACTAGTATCTCGCCATTGTTGATGTCAATAATTACACAATGCTCATTGTGCTGAAACCCATAAAATCAGTCGCACCCAAGCGCCAGCAGAAGGCGACAAAACACAAAAAAACACATGTAACAAGTAGACATGACACTGCTGTCATTTTATTCTGAGCAGGGCAAGTGCGTTAATTGGGTCAAATATTTTAACGTGATTAATTTTAAAAAATGAATTACCGCCCGTTTACACGATAATTTTGACAGCCCTAATTTTAAGGTTTTGAAGGAATACCACTGGTTGATTACATATGTGTTGATATATCACGTATATGAATACTGTTTGCTGTTTTTGGTGATCTGTTCATTTCATTTGCCACATACCAGAAGGAAGGATGAAATGCAGTGAGTGTTTTGAGTTCCGTGTGTAGTCAAGACATTGGAATGGAATGAGGAGCAGAAGTGTTTGCACTCTTTGTTATTTTGCAAGTTCGCCCACTTAGAAAATAGGTAGAGGTCTGACATTTCAATTGTAGATGCATGTCCTTTCATAGAGACATAATCTAAAACAAATAGTGAAATAACATTGAATGATTTTTTAAATAATTTATTTGTTGTAATTTACTGGGGTGCATCGGTATTTGTACCTCTGAGAGTCAGCAATAATTATGACATTCAGAGTTTTCAGTCTACCTTAAAAGGTCCACCTTTACCAACAACAGCCCACCACCTGTTTGAGCTCATTATTGTCACCCGTGCACCCCACGGTCAGTCATAATCCAACTGCTACCATGGGCACGTAAAATAGCTGTCCAAAGACACCAGAGACAGAATTGTCGACCTTTACAAGGCTGGACAGGGTTAGGGGGCAGTTGCCAAGCAGCTTGGTGAGTTAAGATCCACCTTTGGAGCATTTATTTGAAAATGGAGGAAGCTAACCATGAATGTCAATCTCTCTCAGACTGGGGCTCCATGCAAGATCTACCTCATAGTCTCAATGATCCAAAGATTGGTGAGGAATCAGCCAAGAACTACACAGGAGAAGATGGTCAATGACCTGACCAGGTTACTTTTGGTAATACACAAAGACGTCATGTTTTAAAATCATGCATGGAATGGAAGGTTCCCCTGCTTAAACCAGCACATGTCCAGGACTGTTTTAAGTTTGCCATTGACCATTTGAATGATCCAGAGGATTTATGGGAGACAGTCATGTGTTCATATGAGATCAAAATTGAACTTTTTGGTCTTAATTCCACTCATAGTGTTTGGAGGGAAAACAATGATGAGTACCATCCCAAGAACACCTTCCCTACTGTGAAGCATTGGGATGGTAGCATGATGCTTTGGGGGTGTTTTCCTGCTTATGGGACTAGACGACTTCACCGTATTCAGGGAAAGGATGACCAGGGCCATGTATTGTGAGACTTTTGGGAATAACCTCCTTCCCTCAATTAGAGCATTGAAAATGGATCGTGATTGGGTCTTCCAACATGACAATGGCCCGAAGCAGACAGCCAGAATAACCAATGACTGGCTTTGTAAAAATCATATCAAGGCCAAGCATATCAAGGTTCTTGAGTGGCCAAGCCAGTCTCCAGGCCTTAATCCAATAGAAATCTTTGGATGGAGCTGAAACCTGGTGTTTTTCAACGACAGTCCCGAAACCTGACAGATCTAGAGAAGATTTGTGTGGAGAAATAGGCCAAAATCCCTGTTTCCATATGTGAAAACCTGGTGAAGAACTATAGAAAGTGTATGACCACTGTAATTGCATCTATGATTGAAATTTCAGACCTCTACCTATTTTCTAAGTGGGTAAACTTGCAAAATCACAAGGGGTGAAAATTCTTCTGCTCCTCGCTGTATCACATATTAATAAATAAGAAAACACTCAACACTTAAATTGTATTTAACACTTTTTTGTTATGCATGGGTTTAGCATAATACTGCAGATAAGATTTTAAGATATTTTAATCATGAAATTTTATTGGGATAAAAATAGCCACATCTATTCTGCAGAGATACTCTTGACAGATCACAAACGTTACAGACAGAACAACGGCAACTGTTCATTAATTTGGGCAACGTAGCCGTGTGGCGCAGAGGCGGGCATGTGTAGTTTGTTTGTTCATGCACTCGCTTGTGTAGGCGGGACAGTTTATCCTTTCAAGTTTCATGAGACAAAAGACATGCATCGGAGAGCTGAAATAATTAAGCAATTGTAGATTGTCTCTTTTTGTAATTAAGATATTTTCCATGCTTTGTTGTGACTTGTAATGCACGGCTGTATTTTTTAAAGGTGAACGTCCTTGTTGCATTGACTATTTCTTCCTGTGTGATTCCTTTTGTGCATCCTTTGGCTCCAGCCTTCGTGCCGAGCGTACCTTTAATTACCCTGCGACACGACATAACACTTAGCACTCAGAATCCCTGCCGTTACACAAGTGCCGCCCGCCCACCCACACAAACACATTTTTAAACTCTGTTATATATGCTACTTTCCCTGAGTGTTTGAGACAGCTTCACTCACTCACTCACTCACTCGCTGGGGTCGCTAATGCTCATGCTAAGATCAACTGCAGCATCCAATTTTTGTCTGTGGTTCACTTGTCAACTCAAAATTGATATGACATGGAGTGTGTAACAGCATGCCAGTGTAAGCTCAAGATTGTAAAAGACACTGCAAGAATGGGTTGTGTATTTCTTCTAAGTGGTTTTCAAGGCCATCTGAACCAAACACAACTGGAGAATACAATCAAATAAGGCTAGGATCATCCAATCAAATCAAGGTACCTTGATTTAGGGTTGGATGTGCTTATAATGAAATGCACGAGTCTAAAATACGTACGCTACAAACCACTTTTTATTAGGTCATTTATTTGGTTTGGTCTTAAGGTCACAGTTCAGTTTAGGTGAAAAGAAAAAAGCAAAACAAAGTGTATGCTTTTCTCAAGGGTTGTTCCGATCATGTTTTTTTGCTCCCGATCGTTTTAGTTTGAGTATCTGCCGATCCCGATATTTCCCGATCCGATTGCTTTTTTTATTGCTCCCGATTCAATTCCAATCATTCCCGATAATTTTTCCCGATCATATACATTTTGGCAATGCATACTGTATTTGTTTATTATGACAATAAATCCTCAAGGTGGCATTTACATTATTAACATTCTTTCTGTGAGAGGGATCCACGGATAGAAAGACTTGTAATTCTTAAAGGATAAATGTGACTTTGTATATTGTGACTAAATATTGCCATTAGTGTATTTGTTGAGCTTTCAGTAAATGATACTGTAGCCATTTAACTGTTCTGCCCAAATGCATGATGGGAAGTGTAACCATTACTGTGCGTAGTGGCACCAATTGATATATCTTCTCTGCGTTGGGAAATAACATAGGGTGTTAAAAAAAAAAGATCAACTACTACCTTTCTTCCCCACATTGATGTCCATGATAATTCTAATTGTTGAGAGAGGGATTGTAAGGTTTTAGCCAATTAAAATAAGGCTCCAACGACTGTCAAAATTCACTCTACTCATTTTACGCTGCCTTTTAGCTCTATATATAGGGAAAACGGCGCCATTATATATTGAACACGACAATGCGTGAGTAGGTCGTGCAGCGCATGCGTTAATTGCGTTAAATATTATAACGTGATTAATTTTTTAAAAATTAATTATCGCCGTTAACGCGATAAATTTGATAGCCCTACTTTAAGCCAAAACTAAAGACTCTGAATGAGTGTAAGACATTTTGTCTGTAACATTAAATACAATTAGAAAACGATTTAATTAAAATATATATATATATATATATTATATACATATATATATGTTAAAAAAAAAGGCATGTCCGATATTTTTTTGCCGATTCCGATACTTTGAAAATGAAGTGATTGGACATCTTTACTTTTCTCTAAATACATTTCATGAAAATTGAGTTTTCCTAGGATTTATTTTAAACTACTAAGCAATAAAATACTCAATAAATGGAAAATTGTCAGATAATAGATACAATAAAATGTAGAAATGAATGCTTTTTGAATTTTTTAGGAAACTGCCGTGTCCATAATTTTTTATTTAGTCAGGAAGGGAACAATGAATACAGCCTGGTGCAACGTAACACTTTATAAAGTATAAATTATTATGCTATAAAAACAGTAATAATGCAGTTTGTTATTACTTTGGCTCCATTTAAGTAGCCTAGGGAAGATTGATTAGGTGCTGCTGGATATTGTTTTCACATTGTACTATTTTTCCCCCTCTGCCCTACTGATATTATACTATGATGCCATTCCAAACGATTTAACAAGTTTGGCATACCGCCAAAAGAATATCTCTAACCTGATGTCGTCCAGCCAGAGACTGTGCTGCACTTTTTTACTGGAGGAGACAGGGGAAAAGAAAAAGCATTGCTTCCTTGCAAAAAGTAAATGTAATTAAAATATTAGTAATTTTTGTGTCCATAATAGTGGTGTATTAATGGGTAAACCTTCTAAAATAGGCGACTGTCTAGATTTTAGGAGAAGTCATCAATTACTACGTTCCTATCGCAGTCGATTGTTGTTTTCACAGAATAATCCTTTAGTAGCACCTGTACCGGAATTTAATTGACTTCAGCACAAAAGTCGCACAAGTCATGCATCCAGAGTCAGTCTAAATACCAGGTCTCTAAGGGAACAGGCCATTTCTGTTACGTAAGTGTTTTACTTTTGGTAAACGTTTTATCTATGCTTCTGTTGATTAAGGTTAACACAAATGAGTCCCGGGGTAGCAGTAAACATCAGTAGTTAACTTAAAGAAACTGCCTTAAAAATGAGCGATTGTGGCAGCAGATGGTTTTATATGACTTGCTCATAGCTCTTGATAAGGCTGGTTTAGGATGTAAGTAAAGCGACGAGCTTTTTGGAATAGCCTATTTCTTGAGTTACTCAAATGGAATGAAGCTCCCCATCTTTTACAAAATCAAATATCTGAATGGCTGTCAAAAGATAATTTATATTCAAAATAAAACAGGAGTTTGCTTTTCTGGGAACATCTAAAACCAAATCATCAAAGTGATATTACTGGATTTTTTCGAAAAATTCCGAAAAATAAACCCAAAACATCAGTCTACCATAAGTGGACGACTACTGAACCGATACTACCAAGGCAAATTAGGTCTGTGTTGTGTTCATTTAGTCGCCAAAAGAAGACCGTAAATCTAACATACAAAGGATTGCAGTCAGTGGTTATCCTGTTGAGTTGGATTCAGTGAACCGATGCAACCGAATTATCTGTTGGAGATGTTTTTGTTGAGTTTGCTGGCTCTAATCAGTGAGCTGATGTGACTACATAATCTGAGTGCACAATTCAGTATGATAAGTAAGATATTTTTGAGAGTTCTTAAAAACCGTTTAACTGTCCATTATTTGGAAAAATTTGACTACGTTTGTACCAAATATACTCTGGTACTAGGGCTGCGCAATGTGGCCTTATGTACTTATCACTTAACGAAACAATTTGAAAATCTGAATCAATGCATGAAATACAAATTAGCCATTTCTAGATGATTTATTTACCAGCTTTCAATTTAACATATGTAACAATTGTACATGCAGTATAAAAATTAAGTACATAAAAAAACTCTTGTAAACAACAAGCATTCAAGTATGCACATTTATAACAGCTTGTATGACTTCAACAATCAACAACGTTAAAATATCAATATGGCCACTGTGCAAAAATGTCATTGTAACACAAATGACTTAAAGCAAGAGGAGCTTGAACAGTACACTTCAAACAGAGAACCGAGTATCACACAACACTTTTGTTCATGGCTGCTGTAAAATGATTACTCAACACAAGTGTTTACTTTCAGGTTTTTTTTTTTTTTCCAAAGCATTTTCTGAAGTACGTGCACGCACACATGCACCCCCCCCACCCTCCCCCGCACGCACATTAAGCTATACTGATCCAACTCTGTCTTATGCCTATGAAACATGAGCAGTAATGACACAGAATAAAGCAAGCACATATAGAAAAATAGCTGTGGCCATTTAACGGTCATAGTACCGACTGCACCGTTGGATTATCCTTTATGCTGAATGCTGTACTATCATAACGTCTATCAGAGAAAACGCACACACCCACGCAGATACAAAATAACACGGCATACTGATTGCTAGATGCAGTCCTTGGAAAATCCATTCATAAACTTCAACCGCTTTGACAAGGTTAGAGCCACTGTCACAGGTGGTGATAGCGACTTCATCCTTCTCAAAATTTTCCAGACATCCTAAGTCGAGTTCTTTCTTGGCATCAACACGACATTATGAGCGTCGCCTAATGCTATACTCGAAATGCCTGTGGCCTGGCTACCAGTAGCCGTTTCACTATTATCCGACTTCATCACGTTCACTTGTAGTGTTTGACGCTAGCGTTAGCATACCGGACTTCTGTTTGTTTGAGTTCCTGATAGCCATGTGAAATTACACCTAAACACATGGTTGTTTTCTTAAAGGCGAATGAGCACAGCCAAACAACACGTAGTCAAAGGGAGCTGAAAAAACTTTATTTTTTGTTAAATTAAAAAAACAAATTTACCTACGCGGTCAAAGTTGTGTCGGTCATCGTGAACCATCTCGGTAACGATACATTTTCGGTAAACCTATCTGGTACGGCTATTTGCAGTGCAGCTCAGATAACAGATACTTAAAGTGCTTCCAAGTGCTAAATCCTTATTCTAGTAAAATGAAAGGACAGTAAAGCCTGAGTTATGCTCCTGCCTTGCGGTGACGGCAAAGTGACTGCGGCGTCAATGAGCATTCGATAGTTCTGCGGTGAGGGAACACATTGCTCTGTAATTAACCGCCAAGCCACCAGAGGGTTGTGGCATTGCGTTTGTACGGTTTTGGGGCATGCTTGTTGACTTCGTGTAGTAACGGAGAAAAAATAAACAATGGAATATGGAACGCTTGAATGTGGATCTTCAGCTCTTCAGCATTGAATAAATGTTGATCATACAAATGTTGAGGAGCAGGCAACACAGAAGACGGTTTCAAGATGGTCTGTCGGACTTTTGCTGCTGCTCTGAGACTTCTAGCCTCGGGTGGAAACCAGCAAGCTGTGGCGGCTAGCTTCAAACTGGCGTCGAGCACTGCGTCTAGCGTTTTGTCCGAGGTCTGCAAAGCCCTCCAGCCCGATTTGTTTGCCGTATCCTACAACCAACCAGTGGGAAGCCATAGCAGATTTCTTGCGGCTATGGAATTTCCCAAACTGCGTTGGAAGCCTTGATGTTAACGTTATCATAAAAGCACCAAGGCACTCTCAATCAGTGATGATGTATTTGAGTGTGAACTGTCTGTTGTTGAAAATTAAACATCAAAACGACTCTTTTGACACCCAACCTGTGCTTTATTTTTCATATATTTGAAGTGTGACACGTAAATAAGCCACAGGCTCACAGCAAATATTTGTACACAATTAAGGATGAAGTGCACCAACCAAGAATATGACATAAAGTGATAAAAAGCTGTCAGATTTGGCCGACTTGGTCACCTCTTTGTGTGGCATTCGATTCCAAACACACACATACTGGTCTCGGTGATTCTTCCATTTTGTTATTCAATCGCTGGCTGACCTCCAGTCCCGTATTTTCAGCAATCTTCTCCTACGAATTGCTTGCCATATGGCAATCTTCATAATGTCTTGACGTTGTGGAAATTGTCGTACTTGCTCTTCGTTGATACTCTTGTTGGTTTGGTCCACTTTTGCGTGTTACAAAATCATGTTTGACAATGGCGGTGGTTTCGCGCTGAATCGGAAACAACAATCTCAACGGACCAATCACAGTCCATTTCCAAAACGTCACACGCGTTGACGCGACGAAAATTGAGAAGGAGCAAGAAAGGCTACAGCGGAGGGTCATAAATCCGGTCTTCCTTGACGGCGCAGGTCGATGCGGAAGCAAAACTCAGCCTTACACAAATGTTCATCAAGCCAAATTTTTAACAAATATTTTTTTTCTAGTTGAGTTCACTTCGGGGTTTGTGTGAACAGTGTAGCAAGAAGTAAAACTAGGTGAAATATCTTTTCTTTTCAAGTGAGAAATGGCTGCTCTGCAAATCATGTTGCAAAGTGAAAGCAGAGAGTAGTGAGGTTTCACAAGGAAAAGTGTGGACTGAAAAGAAGTTGAACTACCGCAAGCGTCTCATTCAGCAGAAAAGCATTTTAATGCTGTGGCAATGGCACGAAGACTCAAAATGGGAATAGGAATTGGTATATTATTGCAGGAGAGCACAAAAGATTGAGAGAGGAGTAACGAGCTGTCACGCAATAAGAAACCTGACCGCGAGCAAGTTTAAGATTTCATTCAAACGCTCCCCCAACTATCAAAAATGAATGCGTCAGTGCCGTCGTTTCATCCAAGTATAGCAGAAAGCTTGCAATGCAAAAAAAATGTGCTTGAGAATTTGTGAAGTCAATCAATGAGATTATATGGAACGAAAAGATGTGCAGTGTTAAAAATGCAAACTGGCATATACTAGTATTTATAGTACATGAGACAACAAATATCAGTGCACAAAATTTCAGGCCTATATGTTACATACAATTGACAACAGCGAGGCTGAAGCCTGCAAAAGTGTCGACATGATTGACAAGAAGTCGTGGAGTGGAGGCGAGAGTTTTTCAGAGATAAAACTTGGCGAGATGATGCCCCGCAGGGAGAATGTGGAGTGTTTACCAAATGATCAGCTCTCTCCACCGAAGCTAATCAGCCAATCACGGCTGGATCCTGCCTAAAAGGCCTGATTGGCTGATTAAGGCAAAACTCATCAACACGACCCCCTGCGCGTCAATGACTTGCTTCCTTGAATCTTTAAGTTTTTTTCCCCTCCCCCAGCCTGTCAGGATGCCATCCTTTGTACTCACTTAAAATTGAGATCCCTCTTTCTCCCTCAACCTGTCTGGATGTCATACTTTGTGCTCACTTAAAATTGCAATTCCTCTCAAATACTGCCTGTGTTTTGTTTTGTTTTTTGTTTTTTTTCACTTCGTTGGTCGTTGTTTTTATGAATTGCTGGTGTGATGATCTAATTTTCTTCATGGATTAACAAAGCTATTCATCTGCAAAAAATACTTACACGTGAATCATTTTAATCATTATGAACTTTAGATCAAAAAGTGCTACATAATTTTTTTTAAATCATCAGATTTTTTCTTTTAGTTTGAATCTGTGTGATTGAACCGTACTTTACCAACTTAAATTTGCATCTATTGAATGAATGAAGGAATCGGCAACGGGGTTCTCCAACTTACTATTGATTGTAGGTAGGCCTAGAAGATTTTTGTTGCTAATATAACACAACTGAATCACGGATGTTCAGATGATTGCAATTTTTATTTATCATTGTTAGCTGAGATTAGGCCTGTCGCGATAACAAATTTTAGTGTGCGTTAATGTATCTCATAAATTATTGCGATATGCGATGTTATTGTGCCCCCCCAATTTATTTATTTTTTTAAACGAATTTACAATAACACAGTGAGAATACAGTATATATTAGTCGATCGAGTACGCAATAAATATTTACTCTTAAATTCAAAAATACTTTTTAAGAAATCACAACTAAAAACAATAGACCATGCCTCTTAAGTAAAAGACAACAATATTAATACCGCACAGAAACACAGAATAAATAAAATGTATTTTTCACGAAAAAAAGATAAAATTGCACTTAATAACTTAAGCATTTAGGCAAATGAAAACTTTTCCCCTCATAGCTTCTGCTATGGTGTTCCATAGGGATGCAGCGATACAGTTAAGTCACAGTTCGGTACGATTTTCAATACGGGGGACACAATTTTTTATCCGATTGAATACATTTAATGCTCTGGGGGAAAAAAAAACAAAAAAACAATTGTATATTTTTTTCTAACGAGCAAAAATTAAATTTGCCATTATAAAAACATGCATTTTAGTGCATAATATTTATGTTCTTACTTCTTACTGATCTGAAGAAATTTTGTATAAAAGTGCTGAGAACAATCTTTACTGTTTGTAAAGTGAGGCAGGGCACACTGTTGATTGCTACAGCTCTCTTAGCAGCCAGGTTTACTACATGAGCAAGACATCCTATTTGTGGTCCGAATCCATCTGTGTCACGTACTGAATTAATAATATTTGTAGCATTGTCTATAGTCACTGGTATGGATTGATTTGGCCTTCTTAACTTCCATTCAGTCATTGTGGTTTATAATTCATCGTTGTTGTATATGGACTACATGTCCCATAATCACTCTGGGCTCACGTAGCCAATGGCACGGGACATAGCACATCTAGTTTGCTATTTCATGATATCTAGTGTGTGCGCACATAAAAAAGTTGAAAACGCCATAGTCGCGTTTGCTCATTACTACACAACACCAGCATATGACAATCGACTTTCATAAACAGGACGAGTTTGAAGCATAGCGCTAGTAATTTGCCACTCAATGTTCATCATGTCAGCTGTCCGTTGTCAAAGCAAGGTTGTTCGTAGCAGCCAAGTCGGTAACAATGTTTTGGCTGACTTCGTTGTAAATATCCGGTGTTGTACCGAAAAATAGCTGCCCCGCGTGAAAGGCCACCCCTGACGGGAGCGCCCACAGTCAACAACACCGGCACGCCGGAGATGGTCCACAGTCAATCCGGAGCACTGACGCGGCCGGTATACAATGAACAAAAGGATATAATGGAAACGATTGGCTCCGGCGCCATTTTTTGATGGGACCTGGAACGAAGATGCATTTTGCGTAGTTGGTAACAAGGAATCCGAAGTTTTAACAGCACGTCTGCCGCACGCGCGCACACATGTGCACGCAAGGCGATAAATCGCAGCAGAAAAATTACCGCCTTCATTTTTATTTATCATGCGATAAATGGAATTATTGTATATTGCGACAGGCTTAGCTGAGATGCATTACTTCAATGACCAACATGGCATGTTACAAAGACAAAGAAATGCTGTTTTACAAATGCACCATTGGGCTTCCCAACTTAGTTGACATCTATAACTGGCGACAACTCAGCTTTTATTTTTCAAAAAGTAACAAAATAATTGTTTTCCTGCGGACTCTGCACCGGTCCGGACTGGTGCAGAAGTAGCTGAGCCGAAAGACGAAGCTCTCGATTTACCAGTCGATCCTTCACTCACCTATGGTCATGAGCTGTAGGTCTTGACTCGGGCTGCAAAAGACAACATGTATCAAATACTTGTTCTCCACACTGTACGTAGTTCCTATGGAGTGTACTCATTTTTTTTGCCTGGGGTTTAGATATTAATGGCTATATTTTGAGGTATTTTGAGGGGAAAATAAATGAACTCTATTACAGTGCCTTGCAAAAGTATTCGGCCCCCTTGAATCTTGCAACCTTTCGCCACATTTCAGGCTTCAAACATAAAGATATGAAATTTAATTTTTTTGTCAAGAATCAACAACAAGTGGGACACAATCGTGAAGTGGAACAACATTTATTGGATAATTTAAACTATTTTAACAAATAAAAAACTGAAAAGTGGGGCGTGCAATATTATTCGGCCCCTTTACTTTCAGTGCAGCAAACTCACTCCAGAAGTTCAGTGAGGATCTCTGAATGATCCAATGTTGTCCTAAATGACCGATGATGATAAATAGAATCCACCTGTGTGTAATCAAGTCTCCGTATAAATGCACCTGCTCTGTGATACTCTCAGGGTTCTGTTTAAAGTGCAGAGATCATTATGAAAACCAAGGAACACACCAGGCAGGTCCGAGATACTGTTGTGGAGAAGTTTAAAGCCGGGTTTGGATACAAAAAGATTTCCCAAGCTTTAAACATCTCAAGGAGCACTGTGCAAGCCATCATATTGAAATGGAAGGAGCATCAGACCACTGCAAATCTACCAAGACCCGGCCGTCCTTCCAAACTTTCTTCTCAAACAAGGAGAAAACTGACCAGAGATGCAGCCAAGAGGCCCATGATCACTCTGAACTGCAGAGATCTACAGCTGAGGTGGGAGAGTCTGTCCATAGGACAACAATCAGTCGTACACTGCAGAAATCTGACCTTTATGGAAGAGTGGCAAGAAGAAAGCCATTTCTCAAAGATATCCATAAAAAAGTTTCGTTTAAAGTTTGCCACAAGCCACCTGGGAGACACACCAAACGTGGAAGAAGGTGCTCTGGTCAGATGAAACCAAAATTGAACTTTTTGGCCACAATGCAAAACGATATGTTTGGCGTAAAAGCAACACAGCTCATCACCCTGAACACACCATCCCCACTGTCAAACATGGTGGTGGCAGCATCATGGTTTGGGCCTGCTTTTCTTCAGCAGGGACAGGGAAGATGGTTAAAATTGACGGGAAGATGGATGCAGCCAAAGACAAGAACATTCTGGAAGAAAACCTGTTGGTATCTGCACAAGACCTGAGACTGGGACGGAGATTTATCTTCCAACAGGACAATGATCCAAAACATAAAGCCAAATCTACAATGGAATGGTTCAAAAATAAACGTATCCAGGTGTTAGAATGGCCAAGTCAAAGTCCAGACCTGAATCCAATCGAGAATCTGTGGAAAGAGCTAAAGACTGCTGTTCACAAACACTCTACATCCAACCTCACTGAGCTCGAGCTGTTTTGCAAGGAAGAATGGGCAAGAATGTCAGTCTCTCGATGTGCAAAACTGATAGAAACATACCCCAAGCGACTTGCAGCTGTAATTGGAGCAAAAGGTGGCGCTACAAAGTATTAACGCAAGGGGGCCGAATAATATTGCACGCCCCACTTTTCAGTTTTTTATTTGTTAAAAAAGTTTAAATTATCCAATAAATTTTGTTCCACTTCACGATTGTGTCCCACTTGTTGTTGATTCTTGACAAAAAATTAAAATTTTATATCTTTATGTTTGAAGCCTGAAATGTGGCGAAAGGTTGCAAGGTTCAAGGGGGCCGAATACTTTTGCAAGGCACTGTACTGTATATAAGCTGCACACAGACTATTCATTGTGTCAAAGTGTCATTTTGTCAGTGTTGTTCCATGAAAAGATATATTTAAATATCTGCAGAAATGCCATGGAGTGTACTCACTTTTGTGATACACTGTAGCTGTGCTGGACCAGGATATACTGTCGGACCCGTGGGTTGATTCCCACCACTTCCTGATTCCCCTTCCACGCCTTCAGCAGATGCATTTACCTCCCAAGATGCTCAGTTCCCAGCAATATTGTGGATGTTCATAAAGTTCTGCTATAATTGTTCCCCACTCAGTGCAATTATGATCGTACACTGTATCCACAGCTGCCGTATCAAACACATTATGTAAACAATTGACATACATTTTCTTAAATGGTGTGGCCAAACAAGACGTGTATTTAAAAAGCATGCAGTCAAAGAAATTATATCCAAACCAGGTGAATTTGTGCAGATGTTCCAGATCAAAACCTCTTTGCTCTTTGTTTTTGAAGCGATTGGTAAAAAAGTTGAAGTACATATGCCGTACTTATTTTAATGTTAATGCTTTGTAACGAAAAAACAGTTTCATAAAAAGGTGAACAAAGACAATCCATTGCACAGTGTTAGTGGTTTTAGACGTATTTCCTGTCCGTCAATTTTTATATGTAAGCTGAAACCTGACCAATGTGAATTTGTTCCATCATTATGGCTTTATTTATTATAATTTGCCCGACTTAACCGGTTACCTTTCCCCCTTTCAGATTTGTTCCTGACAACTGAAGGACCGAAGTTTGAGACGTGGATCAGCAAGGTACTTTTCTTGAGATAAAAAATCAAGCCCTCAAAAACACTAAGATTATTTCAATCTTAGTGTTTTTGAGGGCTTGATTTTCAACTTTATTTCAAAGTTTATTTGGCTTATTTTACACAAAATATGGTAGTACTATAGTGGATTTTTTAAGATTGGGGTTTGAACTAGAGATTTACCAGTTATTGGTGCCAATATTTGAAAATTTGACATATATCGATATCTGGCTTTTTTTTTTAAAGCCGGCCGGCCGATATGAAAAAATCTATTTAAACCAAGGTTATATATTTGTCATTTCTATTATTAGTTTTTCCATTAGTCTAGACCTGTTTTTATCTTCGTGGTTATATATTTTCTGTGGAAATTTTTCAGAGAGCTATTTATTTAACCTTTAATTCAACTTTATAAGAGATATGTCTGAGTCTGGGAAGTTATTTTCCATTTGTGTGATTCAATAAACATGCTTAAGGCTTTTCATTGAAGTTCAGTGTTTGCATTAGTCAATATTTTCCCGCCAATTTTTAAGCTTTTACTGCAAATAAATATCGTCTCCAAAAATCGGTTATCAGACCCTCTAACTACTAAGAATCAGTGTTGTTAATCTTACTTTAAAAAAGTAATTAGTTAGTTACAAATTACTTGTCCCAGAAAGTGATTTAGTTAGCAACTCAGTTACTTCAATGTAAGAGTAATTTGTTACTTGCTATTAGTTTTCATGTTCTACATGTTATGACATGATCCATCATCCATTTTATAACATCTTTTACATCAAATATGCTTATATTAACTGATTGAATTGAACTGGCTTTTTCATTCCTAAAAAAAACATAGGTCACCTATTTTACGTTTTTTAACATTTCACCTATATAAGAGCGTAATGGTATACAAACGTTTTCAAATGCTGTGAGAAAAAAGTTTTTTTTTTCCTGTTGTACTGAACCCACACCAAACCGTGACACCCGTACTGAGGTACGTACTGAACCATGACTTGTGTATACTGTCACAACCCTAATACAGATTCATATAGTTTTCAATATGCAGGTGAGGCTCTGAATCTCTTCCCTCTTCTATCTTTCATACCTGCCAAGTTGTATGGTTTCGGCATAATTTGTACAAGTGAGCACTGATTTTCAAATGTTTACGCCGTACGTTCAAAATCTGTGCATTATTTTTTTTTTGTTTGTTTTCTCCGTCACCATCATTTTGTCACAGTTTCGGCAACGAGACAATGTGCGTTACGATACGTTACTATGTTGATTGAATGATGCGAGAAAAGTCAGACACGGAGAGAGAAAAGTGTTGTGACGCTGGAGCAAACGCGATGCTAGGCTAAGTGGCTCCAATATTTCCTGACTGTAGCCAACAGGCTACAATCTACGCCTAGATATCAAACACTTATAGAACTACATGTGAAATTACAGACGGCGGCGTTAATAAACAGCCACCATTTTGAAGCAGTAGACTTCTCAGAAAGGCTCTGTTGTAGTGAACTTTCCTTGCGAACTTAAGTAACTTTTGATCTAAAATACTCTTAAATCGGCAAAATCTTGACTTGAATCTATCTTTAAATGATGAAACATTTTTAACATGTGGAAAGTAGACGGAAGGGAACTAATGCAAAAACGGTAGCAATTTTAACAACTTTAACAGTTGATTCACAACATTAAACGATTTCCAAACATAGCAAAGGTTACTTTTTTTTTTTTTTTTTTTTTTAATGAAAAAAACAAAAAAAACATGAAAGGTAACACCTGTTACTTTGCCAAGTAACTACCGCATTTTTCGGTCTATAAGTCGCAGTTTTTTTCATAGTTTGGCTGGGGGTGCGACTTATGTGTGAAATTATTAACACATTTTTATATCATTTCACATGTTATTTTGGTGTTTTGGAGTGACACTGATGGTTTGGTACACTTTTTAGCATGTTCTTTATGCTATAGTTATCGGAATAACTCCTAATAGCTATGTTGCGTTAACATACTGGCCACGTTCGCATTTTGTTGTCATGTAACATTATCATACCGTACACTTATCTTGTTCTATATTGTGCTTTTATTTTAAATTGCCTTTCAAGATAAAAATATGTTCTATGTGCTGGATTTTATCAAGTAAATTTCCCCCAAAAATGCGACTTATACTCCGGTGTGATTTATGTTTTTTTTTCCCTCTTCATTGGGCATTTTATGTCTGGCACGACTTATACTGAGATGTGACTTACGGTCTAAAAAATACGGTAATTACTCTTACCTTCAGGTAACTGAGTTACAAACTCAATTACTTTTTGAAAGACGAATTTGTAACTAATTAGTTACTTTTTAAAGTAAGATTAACAACACTGGTCTTAAAGATGAAGTCTGCAGAATGAAAAGTGACGAAAGCGGAGATTTTATTCTGCCAATTTGTTGCCGAACACAATTTGCCCGCAACTATTGCTGATCATCTCTCAGAATTAGCAAAAGAAATGACTCAAAGATTGCATCGGTAAGTTAATTTTATCAATTGAGCTTTTTAATTTTTAATTGGACACACTAACAAACTGCCTTCAAGTCAAACTGAACTGCGAGCTGAAGTGCCATGAAGTGCAGCCATCAAAACATGATAGAAATTGCCAAAAGTGCTACATACAATTATAACAAAAGTCACGGTTAAATTTAAGTAATCATGATGTAGCTGAAGATATTCATTGTTCTTTGATTGCACCAGGTTATATGTTACAATATTACCAGTAAATTCATATTATTTTAAAAACTGAGTTTTATTTTTGTTTCATATTGCACACTATATAGTACGTTGTAAGATTAGTCACCTATTTGTAAGGGCATACGTCCAAATTTGTAAGATTGCCAACGGCCTCGGGTTGACAGGTATGATCTTTTCTTTAGTTGTTTTGATTTAAAAAAAATAAATAAATAAAAAAAAAAAAACACTAGGTTTATGTCTACTTCATTCAAGAAAAGTTTAGGGCAAGTGACTATTTTTGGTAATACAAAACAAAAACATTATTATTATATTGTCGCATCTACAAGGACAACACCCACTTGGTGATTATAATGCATACTGAACAGGAAAACAGTCCATTATTTTCAATTAACCTGAACACCACGAACTGTATGTATAAAAAGTTGCCCGAGAGTTTAAGATGACGCTCGCCACGCTAAATGTTAATGCTAGCAAAAACGCTACTGCTATGCTAACGCTCCGAGCCACATAGCATCACGTTTGCAACGTTGTCACAACCCCCTTCCCTCCTCCCGCTACTCGCTCCGTGTCTATCAGACATCTCTCGTCATTCTACCAAATTGTAGTAACACAGACCTTCACATCCTCGGTAACGGTAATGACGTTGCAAAGATGGGAAAAGTAATTTGTCAGATTACTAACTCATGACAAAAATAATGCCGTTATACTCTTACGCCGTTATTAACAACACTGCTAATAATCGGTATCGGTTCTAAAAAACCCTATGTTGGTCGATCTCGGGTTTGAACCTCTTCTCTGGTTTTCTTTTTTTGAGTTCTACTTTTCTACTGTATTTGCTTTTGTTTTTTCCAGGTACTCTGGTCTCCTACCATGTTTCATAAGCATCCACATTAGGTTCATCATGTGTTAAAATATATTTGTTTTTTAGTCACTCAATTTTAACAACAGCTAAAATCTCATACAAAGTCAGTTTTCTTCAAGTGGTCTTATCAGAATAGTTTGAAGTAAAAATTTAAATTTTCTTTAGCAAGTCATACCTGTTTGATATCAAATGATGTACAACTTGCTATTGTATTATAACTCTCCCGCCCTCTTTTATACTCAGTAAATTAAAACAGCAATTTACAGCTTATCTTTGCTAGTGCACCGTCCATCAATTTTCTGTGGCAAATGCTGCTTTTCCTCATTAATTCCAAAACTATTTAATACTGTTTCAAACTCATTTTTCAATATTACCTATAAAATTCACTGACTTCCATGTGATTTCATAAAAATAGAAAAATACAGCAAAGGAATTAGGGCTGCAGCTAACGATTAATCGTATAAATGTCACATTTTTCAATTACCTTCGCAACTTGAAGTTGTTTTAGGCATGTTGTAAGTAACAATGAAGACAAAATGGATGACTGAACTTGAAAATATTTTTAATTACTGCTTCCTGACTTAACTGTAGTCTACAACTGTACTGTTTGAAGTACTTAAAACTTGTTAAAGTTTTTAATAAAGGTTCGGAGTATAAATCAAAAAAAGAATTTCTCAGGACACAAGTCAGACAAAAGTCCTGTTCATTCAAATTAAATAAAAAAGTCCTTCTGTTTGACTTTTTTTTTTTTTATTATTGTAGGGAAAGCACTAATATTATTCAATTCAATAAACTTTATCTATCCCTTGGTAGTTGGTCATAAATACAGTCCAAATCCAATTTCAAAGCACACTCTCTTGAATGACAATTTACAGTCTGAATTGGGAGTTGTGTTGAAAGGAGACTCTAAGCTTTTATATGAATGGGTTTATGTGTGTGGTGTCTTAATAAAAAGAAATGAGACAACTTTACTATCTAACAGTAACTCCAGTGCTCATATACTTCTCCAAAACAATACAAACGGACACTTAAGACACTGATTAGCATAATCGCTAACTATCTTAGCGCTCCATGCTAAGTTGTAATGTCTCATCAACAAAGAATACAATTGGCTGCCTTTACTCACCTCTGATGGAGGCACACTGGATCTAACAACACAAAAGTCAATCTAACTCTCGGACCGTCGAAATATTATTGATTCAGCAAACCAACCTGACTGTAGCAGTGACCTCTCTCTCTCTCTTGCTCTAACCACCGGCGCGCGCGCAACCTCACATTAGCCACAAACAAGGACCCAAACGGGACTGCTCATAGCTGCCGGCAACAATTGATTATCAAATTCGTCTGCAACTAATTTATTACAGTGTTCCTTCGCTACTTCACGCCCTCAGTGCATCGCAGATTTTTTTTCAACTTAAAAAAAAAAAAAAAAAAAAAAAAAAAAACACAGATAAGCTGTCCAGAGCTGATCACGCAGTGTCGCTCCCTCCCTCCCCCTGCTCTTTGTTCGTCAGGCAGGCAGTGCACGTGCACTTGAGTTGTTTATCAAAGTTAACGATGATTGACAGATGAATTTGTTTGATCTTGCCTGAGTATTGAACGTCTGAAACGGCGCATGCGTCAATTATTAATTTGTTAAACAGTTGCTGTGGCAACTCATTGTAAGTGAGCAGCTCCGAGCGGATTTCAGTAGACTCACTCAGTGAATGATTTAATAAAGCCGAACATTTTTCTACTCCTACTTTATTCCCTTTTAAAAATAATTTGGTGGGTTAACATGTAACATGTTTAAAACCTGTCATAATTATTTTATTTGAAGTGCTTAAAAACATGTATTAAATATATATGGCGGAAAACCCTCAGGTGACTTGAAGTTCCGCTCTTGAGACCCCCAATTTAGCCAACTTTCAAAATTGTCCGATATGCATGCGTGATACATCATTGGAAAGCTTAAAATCTCAATTTTCTGGGGGAAGAAAATTTTTGAACGGGAGGGCATTTAAAAAAAAAAAAAATGTTTATTAAACAGCAAAACCATGTCTGGAGGTGAGAGCACGCGAGAGCAGAATTACAGATGCCATGACTTTAACGAGATATGATCGCGTACTTACCTTGTTTTGATCCAAAAATTCCATGTTGCATGTATCACTGAGTGTTAAGACACATGTTTGAATGGATTTTATGGATGAAACATGGTAATATAACAAGGGTCGCGATGCAGAAATTGCAGACATCAAGGAGTGGTTGAGATTTTCTTTTTTATTTATTTACCCTTTTAAATGTTTTTTTTTAATTTTCATTTTTTCTTTGTTTGGATCGATTATACATCATCTAACATATAGGAGAAAATGCGACAGTAACAAAAAAAATACAATTAAGCAATAGTTATGAGGTAGAGATCTGTGACTTTTTTACAGACGCCATATGTGAGTGAATAATTTTTTAAAGTCTTTTTTTTTTTTTTTTTTAAACGAAATATTAGGCATCACTTAATGATTCTAAGCTAAAAACGACAGACGTTTTGAATAATAAATATAATTAATTACCTTCGTTTTATGGTTGGCTTGAAACAAAAGCTGTTGCGCGACGTCTGTAAACAGGAGTTTTCAGGGTAAAACGGACAAAATAAAAATATTTCGGGGGCTTCATGTGCCATGAATCTGCTATGGCAGCATATAGACATATTGTTCTATCGAACACAACAGTTGTTTTGGCTTATAATACAGCAGTTTCTTTTAAAGAGGAGTGCAAGAGCAGAAACTGCTTTTTCAGTCTTGTCTGTTTTCCGCCATATATTTATTTTTTTTAAATTATACTTTGGGGAAAAAGTGAAAAAAACATCTCATATTTTTGTCTCTTTTCAATGCTAAATCTTTGGGGGGAGGTGAAAAAACATATCTTTGTCTCTTATCAATGCTAAAGCTGAATAATACATTGAACACACACACACAAAGAAGTTTTTTTTTTTTTTTGAGGGGGGGTGCGCTACTTCGCGGTTTTTCACTTATGGCGGTGGGTTCTGGTCCCCATTAACCGTGAAAAACGAAGGATCACTGTAATCGATTTTAATCAATTAGTTGTTGCAGCTTTCAAAGGAATGCAAAAACACTGCCACGGATGCTGCCAATTCACAAACCCATAAAAAGCATTACTATATTTTGACTGAAATTGTTGATTTATTCGCATAAGTAGATGCTCTTATTTTTCAAATAGATGAGCCAAAAGTGGGTGTACCCCATTTAAATTAATGTATTCACAGAAGGAAGGAAGGCAGTAAGGATCATATAGGAAGGAGGAATAAAAAACAAGCTTAAAACAATCCTACTTAAAAGTTACATGATTAAATTGTGTTTGGTTGATGTAATTTTAATAAATGTGTAAATCCATTGAAATGAAAACAGCTTAGCTTGGCACTTACTGCTGAACAGCTAGCCGTTAGCAACAGTTCTGGCAAAGGTGGCATTAATTCACATACTGCATGTGCAAAGTTTGTCTAACTATTCACTTCCAAGATGGATTTTATGATTTTGTTGAGTAAGGAATTTTAGGACATTAAGGAAAGGTCTCAAAATTACATTGATAGGCACATATACAAAAATCCCCCAGTTTTTGCAGGACATAGGAACAACGCCCTACCCCCCTTGTAAAACAATTAATATACCAAAAACCATGATTCCACAAGCAGCTATATAAAACTCGTCTTACAATATTACACTTGAATATAGTTTAAAGAATGTATCTTTCGGTGAGTCGAGATTTATCACTTTTTCACAGTGTATAGTGAAACAAATACAGTGAGGAGCAGAAGTATTTGCACCCCCTGTGATTTTTGCAACTTTACCCACTTAGAAAATAGGTAGCGGTCTGAAATTTCAATCATAGATGCATTTCCACTTATAGAGACGTAATCTTAAGAAAAAATCCAGAACTCACATTGCATGATTTTTAAAATAATTTATTTGTAATTTAGTGGGATTTATAAGTATTTGTACCCCTGAGAATCTGCAATAATTATGACACTCAAATAGTTGTCAGTCTACCTTTAGAAAAGTCCCCCTTTACCCAATGAGTAACAACCCACCCATCCCCCTTTACCCCATGAGTAACCAACCACCACCTGTTTTAGCTCATAATTGTCACATGTGCACCCCACAGTCAGTCATAATCCAACTGCTACCATGGGCAAGACCAGAGAGCTTTCGGAAGACACCAGAGGAAAAAAATGTTGAGCTCCACAAAGCTGGAAAAGGTTATTGGGCAATCCGAAAACAGCTTGTTGAGAATAAAGCAACATTTGCAGCAATTGTTAGAAAATGGAAAAGGCTAAACACGACTGATAATATACCTCGGACTGGGGCTCCATGTAAAATCCCTCCTAGTGGGGCATCACTCATGATAGAAGCGTGAAGGCTCAGCCTAGAACTACATGGCAGGAGCTGGTCAATGACCTGATGAGAGCTGAAAGCACAGTTTCAAAGGCTAGTGTCAGTAGAAAACTACAGTGCAATGGTTTAAAATCATGCATTCCTCAGAAGCCAGCTGTTGAAGCCAGTACATGTGAAGGTCTGAATTTTGCCAGGGACCATCTGAATGATGAGGACGGGTCATGGGAGAAAGTCATGTGGTCAGATGAACTAAAGTAGAACTTCTTGGTGCAAACTTTACTCGATGTGTGTGGAGTAAAAAAGAAGGATGAGTACAATCCCAAGAACACCATCCCCACTGTGAAGTATAGGAGTGGAAACCTCATGGTTTGGGGCTGCTTTCTGCAAAGGGACTGGACGACTGTACTGTATAAAAAAGGATGAATGGTGAAATCAGATTTTGAGCCACAACCTGCTTCCCTCAGTCAGAGACTTGAAGATAAGTCCTGACTGGATCATCCAACATGACAATGATCTGAAGCACACAGCCAAGCTGACCAAGGAGGGGCTGCGTAAAAAAAACATATCAAGGTTCTGGAGTGGCCTAGCCAGTCTCCAGACCTCAATCCAATAGAAAATCTTTGGATGGAGCTGAAACTTCGTGTTTCTCAACGAAAGCCCTGTAACCCGACAGATTTAGAGAAGATTTGTGTGGAGGAATGGGCCAAAATCCCTGTTTCCGTATGTGAACACCTGGTGAAGAACTACAGTAAGCGTCTGACCTCTGTAATTGCAAGCAAAGGCTTCTGCACTAATCATTACAAATAAAATGATTTAAAAAATCATACAATGTGAGTTCTGGATGTTTTTTTTTTTTGTTTGTTTGTTTTTTGTTTTTTGATCATGTCTCCATAAGTGGAAATGCATCTATGGTTGAAATTTCAGACTCACAAGTAGCGCAAATCCTTCTGCTCCTCACTGTATATGGTAAAAAGGACCATAAATGTTTTTCAGCAAATGGTTTGAGTTACGTTTCACTACCTGTAGCTTGTGTTCTTAGCGGGAGGAGGCATTTATTTTTTTTTTGCAAACACATGAACAGAAGGACCTGACATTTATTTATAGCTGTTTTGCAGTAAACACGAGTGCATTTAGCAGTGCCCAGTATTCTTGAAACACAAACAACATTGCTCTGTTGTTGTCACAAACCGCCCACCCACAACCTAAAGGTGTTAACCCACCGATCAGAGACAATGATGAGTCATGAAGCACCCACACCTCTGTTCATTTGTGATCTGTAAAGCTTCAGTGGGCTGCGGAATTGTCGGTTGCTGCTGCAGGACTAGTTAATATTCCATCGGTGCAGAGCTAGGGGAGACTGTGTGGCTGTGTTTTTTATGTGTATGCATGTGTGAGTGTGTTGCGGATGGGGCCCTGCTTGAAATTCAGCAGGTTGAGGCACAAGGCGAACAGCAGTGTATCTTATCGCAGAAAGAGGGAATGGAAGGAGGCCCGGCAAAAAGAAACAGGGCGGGGGTTGGCAGTGAAATAGTAGCCAGACAGGGATAAAAAAAGAAGAGAAAATAAAGAGTGTTTATAATTTTCAAGCATCTGAATACCTCCCGTCTTTTACGGTCACCGAGGCTGTTTTCCCATTTAAGACATCGAAGGTGTCTTTCCTGTTGGAAAGTTTGTCCCACAGTAAAAGGAGAGAAAAAAATAATCTGTGCAAATAGCACTCTGGTTCGTTTGCACATTTTTATTCAAAATCAGCATAACCACTCCTGGAATGTGCCTTTCACATTATAAGTAGTACTGATATTTGAATGGATTTCGGCGGCTACTTTGAGATCTACTGTATACAACAGTTCTCAAAGGATTGAAGCTCACGGACCCCTCATTGCCTATTGCCCAAGGACTATATTTCTGTCAGCAATTAAACGTACTTATCGTGTATCATTGAAGGCTAGAGGAATTAAAACAAAATTGCGTTTTATTGAGAGAAATGAGTCAAAGTAGAGTGCGCTATTTTTACACATTGATGTTATTTTATATTTTTTGAATACTTTTGAATGATTAAGTGGCATTTTTTCTGCATAGAAAGGAGTTGTTCAAGGTTGTGTGGATAGTGCTATGTTGTGTTTCACTTTTTTGATGTACAAAAAGTGGCACAAGTTCATTACTAAAATGAAAATGGGATTGTATAACATACAGTATTTTGGCTCTAATGTTTTCATAACTTAAACACTCATTCTCTTTACTGTTTTTTTTTTTTTTTTTTTTTTAATAATTGTTATTTGTTTGCTGCACTTCTGTAAAGTCCACTGGTTTGCTGCTAGCCCTGGACGCTTTTCAACTTCTTTTACCTGCTCCGGGGCAGCGCAATTTAGTTATAAACTCATATATAAGTACCACCATATTCAATATACCCCCTACTTTCCTACATCCAGACCTGTCGGTGTTTCTTGACATTATCTAAAAGAAGTGAGGTGCTGAGTAGGACAAGGCAGAGGTTAACAAACTCTAGTGAGGAAAGGTGTTTATTAAAGGTCAAGTCCACGGCAGCTACTATATTGTGGGAGTACTTCACTTGCTGTATGGCAAAGCTGCACATTTGTTGAGGCACTTTCAGTGCACAAAAAGATTGAGCAGTGCAGACTACATAGTGACTTTCCCTACTGAGCAGCTCTCAATGGCTGATATCGTTTTTACTAAAAGTCTATGGATCATCACTTGCAATGTTTGTTCGTGGTGTTGTAAGCTTTGACACTTTGCAAAGGACATGTGCGCAGGATGATACAATTTTCTATTGTATGTGTTTGTATTAGTGCTTTCAAATTTATGGCGTTAACGGGCGGTAATTAATTTTTTTAATTAATCGCGTTAAAATATTTGACGCAATTAATGCATGCACGGAATGTTCCGTTCACGTGTTGCCTCAAACAGTTTACAATGACGCCGTTTTAGCACACTGACAGCGAAATGGCAAGAAATGGGAGTGGATACAGGCGTTCATTGGACCGCACCTTTTATTGGCGTAAGCTTTGGCAACTCTTTCACAACAAATATAAGTATTGTGGCGAACGATGTGGGGAAGAATAACAGGAGACGATCTTTTTCTTAACATGCTTAATTGAACACAACGCTGATCATACTGTATACTATTTGCAGCCACCACTGACAGTCATGGCTGCCAAACTTCCCATTATGCATTTGGGCGGAACAGTTAAGTCGCTACAGTATAATTTAGTGAAAGCACAACAAAAATTATATACCTATCTCTCACAGGAGACAATGTTTTTCTTAACACGCTTAATTTAACACAACACAGAACATACTGTATACCAGGGTTCACTAAATCCGGACCTCGGTGCCACTTTTCCTGTTGTGTTTTACATGTCTCCATGTCTCCCTCCTCCAACACACCTGAATCAAAATAATCAGGATCATTATCAGGCTTCTGGCGAGGTTGCTGATGACATAATCATTTGATTCAGGTGTGTTAGGGGAGAGAGACGTGGAAAACACAACAGGAAAAGTGGCACCGAGACCCGGATTTAGTGAACCCTGCTGTATACCATATGCAGCCACCACTGACAGTCATGGTTGCCCAATGTCTCATCATGCATTTGGGTGGAACATTTAAGTTGCTACAGTATCATTTAGTGGAAAGCACGACAAAAATAATATTGCTATCTCTCAAAAAAATAATGTTCACAAAAAGAAAAGCGCTCAATGCAAAGAGAACTGGCATTTCCGATCAAAATAGCTATGCAAAATACACATAAAAGTTACTCAGACTTTGCCTTGGTTAGATCTCTAATTAATTTAAAACTCGCCATTGACACATTGTTGTGTATTTCAATCACTACCTTACATAGTTAAAGACACTGTGGAAGAACGGCAGGGAGCCCATGTGACGTCCCGCTTGGCGACGTCAACAATGGCGAGCTATTAGTTGTTTTTTTTGTTTTTTTTTTTGATTGAAAATTTTACAAATTTTATTAAAACGGAAACATTAAGAGGGGTTTTAATATAAAATTACTATAACTTGTACTCAAATTTATCTTTTAAGAACTACAAGTCTTTCTATCCGTGGATCCCTTTAACCAAAAGAATGTTAATAATGTTAACGCCATCTTGTGGATTTATTGTTATGATAAACAAATACAGTACTTAGGTGCTGTATGTTGAGTGTTTATGTCCGACTTGTGTCTTATCTTTCCATTCCAACAATAATTTACAGAAAAATATGGCATATTTTAGAGATGGTTTGAATTGTGATTAATTACGATTAATTCATTTTTAAGCTGTGATTAACTCGATTAAAAATTTTAATCGTTTGACAGCCCCAGTTTGTATTTATGGAATTAAGAATAATATGAATAGAAAGGGGACTAATAAGAAGTGTTATCCTTTCATCTTTGCACATCAAATCCATTGACACACACACGCACAGTTTTAATATTGACACTTTGCAATCAGTAGCCTGCTCCAATCAATCACACTTGCTAGGATCTCATCTTCAATCAGTTAACACCCTTGTTATGTGTGTGTGGTACTGCGCCTGGGAGTGTTTGTGTGTATGCATGCGTGTGTGCGTACGTACGTGTTTATTTCTGTACCTTTGTTATTTTTTACACATTTGACTCTTTAGAATACTTACAAATTAAAATGTGTGGACGTGAAAGTAAATGGACTGTAATATTATGAAGAATACAATACTCGCATGTAAAGTACAACTCTAAATATCCACATTGCAAACAGTTATTAAGACAAACATGCACACTTTGCTGTTATAGTCGTATCTCACAGAGAATTGTGAAAATGTTAAATTTGTAACACTGCACTAGACATTGAGATTATATTTTCAGTGTAATTATATATATACTTTTTATGTGACCGCCCAATTTGTGATGTTTTAAATTGTGCATTACACTTAAGATATTACAGTCATAGTAGCTTAAGTCACTGTATATTTTACTTTTAAACAGTCCCTTTAGTCAATTGTAAGAAACATGCATTTGAAAGACGAGTTGCGTTAGTGGGTTGCGCCCATGAAAAATTTACTAAATTGATTTTTTGCCATTGTCAAACTGCTTAATTTGCTGTAGCCATTGACTCTTGTTTTTATTTTCTGGTGCCGCTAACGTGAGAGTTGTCCCTCCTACAATGGTCAGTTGGTGCAGGATTTAAGAATCTGAATGCCAAATTTGACTGATATGGATTGGGCCCATTTGAAAGAGAAAAAACCTCAAGCTAGTTAGTGTTTGGCAAAACCAAGTTGCTGCATTGTTTGTATTAAGACACAGTATCTTTCTCCAAACATAGACTTTAAATCAAAGAAAAAAAATCAGTTATCTCTATCATGTGTTGTCAGGGTGGAAACTTCAGCCGGGAAACCGTTTTACCTGAAGCCCCACCCCACTCCAACGTCGGGCAGTCGTCTTTTGCTGATTTTGGTGAGTACAACAGACATGTAAAACCCTGAGAATTCAGATCATTATTATTATTATTATTATTGCTCTTAGTGATTTAAAATGGCAGTTAAATGATGAGTTTTTAATGTGTTTCAGTTATTTTCCTAAATTGACAGTGATGATTGCAGGCTCAAGATAAAAGCTTTGTCACATAGTAATTTGAATCCCTAAAAAATGAACAGGGACGGATATTTGTGAGCCACTTAATTTGCCATATTCCAGTCTTTAACTCAAACTATAACAATTTGCTTGACCTTAACACGATCTAATGACTCTAAGGCCCAGCTAAGCTAACAAGGTTTCCTGTGTGCTCTGTGTGGCAAGGATTAAATGATGCGTCTTGCTTTAAATCAGTAGTTCTCAAGGGGGCCGCAGAGCGATGCTGGGGGTGGCGCATGTGACCTTGGAGAACAAACTTTTTTGTCGTACTAGAATAAAGTGTAATTGCACATCCACTCAGTGGGTGGCAGTGCCGCTCTCATTTTCAGCGTGTGTGCAGTACTTTTGAACCAAACAAGAGCACACAGCAAAGAACACTGGCGATATAAAAAGCTAAGACAAGGAAATATGACGAAGCGTATGTAGCATTTAGCTTTTGGCTTTGTCTTTTAGTACAGTGGGAGACGAGGAAAGACCAGTCCGTCTACTGTGTCTAAAAATGTTCGCAGCGGACAGCAGGAATTATTTTTTTCAGCGAGTGCCCAATATTACCAGCAATCCTCCCGCTCTCTCAGTGTTACATCAGTAAACCAGCGAGTACGGTCAGCAACATATAAGGTGGAATACCAAGTTGCTCAGTGCAAAATAACCCCACACCATTGCAAAGGAGCTGATACTGCCTGCAGCAAAAATAAAAACTGCCCACTGCCATGTCGTTTTTGTTCTATTAATTTTTGTTTTTTCGGTCTAATTTTTTGACATATTGTGTTCATGCTTGATTTTGCTAATCAATTTGCTTTTTTTACTATTTATTGATTTTATTAAACGGTCAAAAAATGTATCGAGTGTTTTTTTACAGAATGATGTGGGGTTTTTTTTTACACTTCATTGTAAGTTGATCTATATTACTTTTCTCTTTAATATTAAAAATAACACATTGTTATGCAAAGTTGTACTTATAATAATAAGAATTTTATATACAAATGATACTACAGTATATTTACAGTGGTGGCAGAGAGTTGGGGGGGCGCGGAACATTTATGTCTTCGGGGGGGCGTAACAGAAAATAATTGAGAAGCACTGCTTTAAATGATAGTACAGTCATTTCTAAATGTTCATGGGTGTTAGTGGCAGACCCTTATTGCAATTAGAAAATGTGAATGAATGACACGCCTCCTAAAAATGCAGGAAGTTTTTATTTACATACACAAGCAGGTGTGAAAAATGGTTGGTGAATGTTGTCATAAATGTGTCTGCACTTCATCCTACATCACCACTTCATACTGAAAAAACTCAAGGTTGCAGGGACCTAAGTGAGGATTTGATTCCTGAAATTAAGCTCTGTGGTCAACATTTTCATCTGTGAACTCTTTTCTTCCAACTTTGTATTGTTTCCTTTAATTAAACATTGAATTTACAACTTTCTGCAGGCAGGGCATACAAGGTAAGGTAGGGAGAACCACCTCATCCATGGCCACTATCAATTCCAGGGCCTACCAAGGAATATTTCCTCTTTCTACTTTTCATCTTACTTGACACAAACCGCTGCACCTCAATGCACAAAGCTGTCAAACTACAGAAACTTGCAGAACACACCACATCATATCCAACTCATCAGCAACAGTGATGAGATGCATATCGACAGGAAGAGTCGCATCTGGTGTCCTGACGCAGCAAGCTGAACATGCTGAAAACTGGAGGGATGTTTTTGACTTCAGGAAACACTCTTCGTCCAAGCTGATGCTCCTCACACATTCTAACTTCACTGTATCACCTATTGAAACTGTCAACTGTCTTGCGAGTTACTCTTTGGAAGCCCCACGTCAACTTTGTCCTCAAAAGGCCATGCATATAATTTATTATCTGCGGCTGCTGAGGAAGCTCTGTCTTAGAGCAGTTAAAGGCAGTTCTCCCCAACGGTGTTTGAAATAGTCTGTTATTATCCACCACAGTCCTTTTTACTGTGGCGAAGAAGGACAAAATCTGCAACAGACAGCTTAAACTGCTGAGAGGATCATTGATGTCCCCTGACCATTTGAGGTCTTGCAAGCTTTAAGAACTAAGATGAGTGAAAGGAATGTACTCTTGGACTTACCCCCATGGACAACATCTATTCCAGCTCCTTCCTTCTGGTAGATACTATCAAACAATGCACACTAAAACCATCCGATATTCTAGTAGCTTCTTCAAATGGTGGTAAAGCACTACTTATTCTGACAGCACATCCTTGACACCAAGACACCACAAAATAGCACCAAACTGCTATAGAAATTGAGAGATAACCTGTTTTGCAGGAACTCTACTACTCATTAATATAATTATCCTTGGTCTCGATCGTTGGACTTATTAAGCGTAGCTCATTTATGCGGCTTTATGTGGGAGGCCAATTGAAATTATCATGTCTAATTCATTCATTTACTCCTTAACTCATTCACTCCCAGCCATTTTCACCGGAGCAACCCCCTTCGCCCCCGTCCGTTTTACTGGATTTTGACTGATTTTGCAAGGCCCACAGAAAATTCTGTTCTATTGCTATGTAAACATAGAACCCACTAAAAGAAAGATTAGACTCTCTTCTTTCAGCAGGAAAAAAAAGGTTGTTCATATCTAAGGGTGTAACGGTACATGTATTTGTATTGAACCGTTTCGGTACGTGGTGCTCGGTTCAGAACAGAGGCGTACCGAACGAGTTTGTGACGTAATGTAACCCTTACTTTTCGAGGCTGTGAGTCGATCGGGTTACAGTTTCTTTGTGTAGATTATATTTACTCCGTCTTCTCTACTATAATGAGGACCAACATGGTAGGACAGTAAACCCTGAAACGTCAACTGCGCGACAACGTGGCCGACGCGAGAACGCAGTGAAACGCGGGTGTTAAAGTCAATCAGCCAATGCACACCAGTCGCAGTGCGGCCACGTGTTAGACACGTCCCAGAAGCGGCTGAACACGTTGCACGCAAAAAGAACGGCAATTTATTATTTGACGCGAGACGCGACCCTCCTGCTTCAATACTACTACCGGTAGCTAGGATCGGGCAGACCGGAAGTCACTCGTGTAAAAATACGGTGGATCCGGTCGATTTTCAAACTAATATGCAATCGTAACCCACTTTTTGAGTCCATCCGATCTCTTCAGTGGTAGATCGGGGCACAGTTGACTTGTCTTTGTTGATTTACTGCTGTCTTCTCTGCTATAATAATAACCAACATGGCCCTGTGTTCAATACAAAACCCTCCTACCACAACAAAACAAGTAGGAACTAATATTCCCATAGGAACTAAAGTTACACAACATAAAATATACAATATAAATGAATACTACATCACATTTGTAAAATATAAACACATAATAAAATAAATAATAGCCCATTTAAATAAAATAAATTGAAATGAGCTAAAACGCCTGTAATTAAATAATAAGAATAATACTCTGATCCTGCTTACACAATGAAGTTTATTAATTTCTGTGTGGCGCTTTAACTTGAGAAAATCTACCAATAAAGGTTTTGAAAACCGTTCATAAGAAAAAAAAAATGATTCATTGAGGCATTTCATTTTCTAAAATACATGTTAAAATCTTTGTCATTGGGATTGCTTTTCTCTTTAGCACAGGACTTCTTTTTTATTTCTTTCAGAAAGAATGCTGACCAATATGTGGGGTCTGAAAGGCAAATTGTTGGATTATCTTTAAATACCCGCTACTTTTTGAGCAGAATTCTAGCTTTGTATAGGCTAATGTTCCTATTGTTGAAAGGAGTGTAACTAGCACATTTATATTTTGCATAGTGTTTTCTTACTGTACCGAAAATGAACCGAACCGTGACCTCAAAACCGAGGCACGTACCGAACTGAGATTTTTGTGTACCGTTACACCCCTATTCATATATTTTTCCATTCTTTAGAAATCAGCTGTAGGAAATAGCTTAGTGTGAGCAATTTTCCAATTTCTGATGAAAAAACTGAGAAATTGCCAATGCTTGGCATCCCGGACGTCCTCCCAATTGTTCTGCTCGGTCATCCGCCGCCTGGCGTCCTGGACGTCCCCCTAGTCGTCGCGCTTTGTCGTTCATTGCCTGGCGTCCCAGACGTCCTCCCTGTCGTCCTGCTCGGATTTCCCACACCTGCCGTCCTGGACGTCCTCCTGATCGTCTGTTCGGTCGTCTTCCACCGGCGCCCCGGCCATGCGGCCCGACCGTTCGTTCCGTTAAATCGGGTTGCGCCTGCCGTCCTTTGTGGGTGGATTCTGGGTGGGACCTGTGTGGTGACCGCTGCCTCATGGGAGAGTTCACCTAAGGAGCTTGTGTGGGGCATGTTGTGTTCCTAGGGGGAACTGGTTTGGCCGTGCGCGTTTCCGGCTGGGTCGTTCTCCACATTTTTCTCACGCTTCTTGCTTTTTCCGACTTCCGTTTCCTGACGTATGACTTCTTACCAAATGCGCTACTGCCCTCCAGTGGCCAGTTAAAGGAGTTCACAAACAGTTGTCAGAAAACAACGACATCCCCTGTTCTAATTCCCCTATTGTGAAACTATCTGGACCACAAAAGGGGGCTCTCCTCTTAGATTATGATGAGGTTACAAAGGAGGCTGTGTGGGGAAGATGTATTACACATATCCGTGCTATACAGTGTAAGTTAAAAAAACATTAAGAGTTGGTCGAAATAGATCAAACGCCGCAGGGTGATTCTTGAGGCAACAGCCCGTTCGTCTTTCTTAAGGACTTGGCCCGGTCAGTCGATCAAGGACAATCTGCAGCAACTGAAAATGGTTGAAATAAAAACCTGAAAAGTACATCTTGTGCAGGACCGGATTAAACACCACCGGGTCCTAGTTGGTGTGCGAGAGGCAGGCTTAGTCCCTTAAGCCTCCTCTGCATCTGAAGCAGGCTCATCCCTAAACGTTCTCTTGCCGTCACCATGGCCAGACAGGACTAATCTACACAACACAATTTTACCACACGCGCACACACACACACGTACGCAAAGCCCCCCACTCACACACAAACTGTTGTGAACGTCTTTAAACAATCTTGGCTGGTGCGAGTCATTGTTCGTCTCTGCTTTACATTTTATTCACCACAAATCTCCACCGGCTCACTTTAATCTCTGTGCAGCTGCAAAAAAAGGCCCAAGGGGTTTTCTTGACTGGTTTAACATCAGGCAGTCTCTCTGGTGCTTTACCTTTAAGAAACGTCCAGGTGGTATGCAACGAGGAATTCGGAATAACTAGTATGGACACACTTAAACTGAAATCCTTTCAAATATATACATCTACAGTGGACCAAATAAGTATTTAGTCAACCACTAATTGTGCAAGTTCTCCCACTTGAAAATATTACAGAGGCCTGAAATTAAACCTCAACCATGAGAGACAGAATGTGGTAAAAAAAAAAAAAAAAAACAGAAAATCACCTTGTTTGATTTTTAAAGAATTTATTTGCAAATCATGTTGGAAAATAAGTTTTTGGTCAATACCAAAAGTTCATCTCAGTACTTTGTAATGTACCCTTTGTTGGCTATAACGAAGGCCAAAGGTTTTCTGTAACTCTTCACAAGCTTTTCACACACTGTTGCTTTCATTTTGGCCCATTCCTCCATGCAGATCTCCTCTAGAGCAGTGATGTTTTGGGGCTGTCATTAGGCAACACGGACTTTCAACTCCCTCCACAGGTTTTTCTATGGGGTTGAGATCTGGAGACTGGTTAGGCCACTCCAGGACCTTGAAATGCTTTTTACGAAGCCACTCCTTTGTTGCCCTGGCTGTGTGTTTGGGATCATTGTCATGCTGAAAGACCCAGCTACGTCTCATCTTCAATGCCCTTGCTGATGTAAGGAGATTTTCACTCAAAATCTCTCGATACATGGCCCCATTCATTCTTTCCTTTACACTGATCAGTCGTCCTGGTCCCTTTGCAGAAAAACAGCCCCAAAGCATGATGTTTTCACCCCCATGCTTCACAGTGGGTATGGTGTTGTTCGGATGCAATTCAGTATTCTTTCTCCTCCAAACACGAGAACCTGTGTTTCCACCAAAAAGTTCTATTTGGTTTCATCTAACCATAACACATTCTCCCAGTCCTCTTCTGGATCATCCGAATGCTCTCTACGAACCGCAGACGGGCCTGGACATGTACTGGCTTCAGCAGGGGGACACGTCTGGCAGTGCAGGATTTGAGTCCCTGGCGGCGCATAGTGTTACTGATGGTAGCCTTTGTTACTGTGGTCCCATCTCACTTTAGCTCATTCACTAGGTCACCCCGTTTGGTTCTGGGATTTTTGCTCATCGTTCTTGTTATCATTTTGACGCCACCGGGTGAGATCTTGCATGGAGCCCCAGATCAAGGGAGATTATCAGTGGTTTTGTATGTCTTCCATTTTCTAATAATTGCTTCCACAGTTGATTTCTTTACACCAAGTGTTTACCTATTTGCAGATTCAGTCTTCCCAGCCTGGCGCAGGTCTACAATTTTGTCTCTGGTGTCCTTCGACAGCTCTTTGGTCTTGGCCATAGTGGAGTTTGGAGTGTGACTGACTGTGGTTGTGTACAGGTGTTTTTTATACCAATAACGAGTTAAAACAGGTGCCATTAATACAGGTAACGAGTGGAGCCTCGTTAGACCTCGTTAGAAGAAGTTGGACCACTTTGACAGCCAGAAATGTTGATTGTTTGTAGGTGACTAAATACATATTTTCCACTCTAATTTGGAAATCTCTAAAAATCAAACAATGTGATTTTCTGTTTTTTTCCCACATTCTGTCTCTCATGGTTGAGGTTTAACCATATTGACAATTACAGGCCTCTCTAATCTTTTCACGTCGGAGAACTTGCACAATTGGTGGTTGACTAAATACTTATTTGCCCCGCTGTATATTTGCCTGCAAATTACTTTACTGAGATTTAACTAGTGTATGCACTGTTTCACATTGGTGTTGCATTTTTCTTTAAAAACTTAAACAGTTACAGTTTAAACGAAAACATAGGTTTTGAATCTCATGCACTAGCCATGACACATGGGATCAGTTCCAGACCCATTTTGTTATCCTGTATATGCTAGTCTTTGTTTAAATTATTCAGAACTTTAATGTCGGCTATCATGGCTATGCAGATCACACATCTTAAATCTAGCAGTGTCCTCAAATGACTGAGTTCCATAACATCTGAGCCGCGTTTTAGCACATTTTTTTCCTTCATTTATTTCATCGCGCGCACAGAAAATAAATCTTGTAATTCGCATTATCTGTTAATGTCATTGCAGCTCAGGGTTTCCTTCAAAAATTTATGGGACAAAATTCAGCATCTTAAAATGGCAATAATGTATGAACCAAAAGGGTTGTAACCTATACGCCACAGGGTATGTGTGTGTGTGGCTCGTGTGTGTGTGTGTGTGCATTTGCTTAATTTATAATCCCCCCATTTGTGCCAAACCAAAGATTGCGTCAAAAAAAACCTTTTGCCCTCTGTAATCAAATACCATCTTTTCTCACTATCCTACGGTTCTGGAAGTGCCACTTAAGCGCTTAGTTAGCAGAAGATGGAGGCCTGCACAGGTCACGCTTCTTCTCATCTGACAAATTTGGTGACGAGAGAGAGCGCTGCCTCCCTGGATGAAACGTGCTGTTATCTTTCATTCTGCTTGACCTGGCTACGCCTCAACCCAGATCTGTTATTCTCCTCAATGCCTCCTCTCTTCTCACCAGATATGGATCTCACTGGTCAGGAGAATGACTCACTTTCTTTCCTAGAAAATTGGAGTGAATCTAGTGATAGTATGTGTAGAAGCACTGCAGCAACCATTGTCAACCACACGTGGATGAAAGCACTGTTTTGTGCCACAAATTCCTAATTGACGAGCAAGGAAGAAAACAGACTCATCTGCCTTGCGGTTGAGGTAATTGCATTTTTCAAAGTGACAGTGGCCCTGCTACATAATTCATCAATAGGTGACATGCCGGTCCCAGTGCTGGGTTTGCTCACTGGCCCCGATGGAGTTAAGGGAGCAGGAAGGAGGTAGTCGCTTAATGAGACAGTTAGCTGGGAGGCCTGGCAGATTCAGAGGATGCAGCCAGAAAGGTGGTGGGTGGAAATGAGCAGTTGGTTAATGAGACATGAAGTTAGAGAACCAGGTATGAAGAAGGCGTTTTCGGGGCAATGCGGGCAGTATTGAAGGTGTTTTATTCCTATTCAGATGGGCAGACTGGAGAATGGAAGTGCGGGCATTGCTTGGAGAAGTTAAGTAGGAAGTAGGTATGTGCCGGTATGATAACCTTAAGCCAAAATATCACGGTATTGCAATTACAGCTCTAAAATGTGTTACTTTGAGATATCTGGGTACAAAAAAAACAAACTTTTTTTCCATTGAACAGGATTTTTATTTTTTCAAAACATATTAGCACATTTTGAAAACAAAATTCTCATTAGAATTAAAATAAATGCAGTCCTTTAGGTGAGCCTAAACCCACAGCCGCAGCTCAACATTATTACCATCAGAAAAAAAATGATTGCATTATTTTCCATAAAAAGCACGTGTGTATGACTCGTACCATGTTTACATTATACACACACTCTCTTTCTCAACACAGACAGTTGCCAGAGAGAAAAACAAAAAGTTTCACCACCGCTAGACACACTAAACACACAGGAGTTAACTCTCGTTGCTGGTTGGGAAACTTTCATGACAGTGTTTACTAACCTTAATTTTTGTATAAATGCGAAATCATAATGGAGTGTTCTCCTGGCTGTTGAGTTATGTGAGTTTTGAAGCATTCTGAGGGGGTCAAAGTAGGGCTCAAAGCTTTGGCCGGACAAAGAATGACTGCTAGGGGGCGCTACATAGTGTATTTGGAATTTGTCTTTACACGGTATCAAAGATTGCACCTGTCTTGAACTGCCTGCCGATTTTGGTGCATTTTGAAGCATTCTAAGGGGGTCAAATTGAGCTCAAAGAGGCTGTGGAACAAAGAATATAATAATAATAATAATAAAACCAAGAAACCACAATAGGTTATTTAAAAAAACATTGTCACCCGCATGTCCATACTGTTCAGTTATGGATGTGTTCTAAGTCAAATAAAATCGAATCAAGTTTTATTTGTTTAGACCAGTGCTTCTCAATTATTTTCTGTTATGCGCCCCACCTCCCCCACCCCACAGGAAGACGTAAACGTTCCGCGCCCCCCAACTCTCTGCCGCCACTGTAAATATATTGTAGTATCATTTTTATATAAAATTCTTATTATTATAAGTAATCCTCTCCATAACTGTTCTTTTCAATATTAAAGAAAAAAAGTCACATAGATCAACTTACAAAAGTGTAAAAAAATAAACAAAGAAAAAACTGACACACATCCATACTGTAAAAATGCACTCAGGATACATTTTTTGACCATTTGATACTGAAAAATAAAATTTAATAAAATCAATAAATAATAATAAATTCAAATTGATTAGCAACATTAACTCACGAGGACAATATGCCAAACAATTTGGCTGAAAAAACAAAAACAAAACAAAACAAAAATCTAACATAAACGACAATGTCATTGGACAGGGGGACAGTTTTTATTTTTGCTGCAGGCAGTATCAGCTCCTTTCTTATGGTGTGGGGTTATTTTGCACTGAGCTATTTGGTATGCCACATTATATGATAGTTACAGTGCTCGATGGTTTAGTGATGTAACACTGACAAAGCGGGAGGATTGTAGGCAATATTCGGCACGTTTTGGCTGAAAAAAATATTTCCTACTGTCTGCTGCAGACATTTTTAAACAAAGTAAACAGTCTGGCCTTTCCTCGTCTCCCACTTTACTAAAAGTCAAAGCCAAAAGCCAAATGCTACATACTCTTCTTCATATTTCCTTGTCTTAGCTTTTCATATCTCCAGTGCTCTTTGCTGTGTGCTCTTGTTTGGTTCAAAAATATTGCGCACACGCTGAAAATGAGAGCGGCACTGCCAACCACTGAGTGGATGTGCAATTACACTTTATTGTAGTAGAGTAAAAAAGTATGTTCCTCAAGATCACGTGCGCCACCCCCAGCATCGCTCTGCGCCCCCCTGGGGGGGCCCGCCCCACTATTTGAGAAGTACTGGTTTAGACCAAATCACAACAACAGTTATCTCAAGGAGAAAACAAAAGATGTTTTAAGGTGCAGTAGCCTTATGCTGGATTTTGACCTACTTGAGCATTGTAGTTTGTTTGTTTGTTTTTTTGCCCCCCCCCCCCCCCCCCCCAACCCCCCAGGTAAGACCCACCCACACCTGGCATCCTGGTAACACCACTGAGTTATTGCCTCCTCGGCATCCACCCTCCGCAAACATGTCTTACACGTCGGTTGGCCCTCCTCCGCTTAGCCGCCGCCGTCTGTAACTTTTCTGTAGCTGAAGTATTCCCATGCCAGCGATTTTGTTTTCTTCGATGGGGGAAAAAGTTCATACGTTTCACCTCCTCCAGCCACCGTGTAGCACAGCTGACTCACTGACACTAAGCAACAACCGGTCGGGGAGGGTTGAGCCTTACAGGTGCAAGTGAGGGATATCTCCATGCATTTGGAACATAAAAAAATAGTTCATACCTTCGGGACGGTATGACGGAAATTTTTTCCGGTTTGAGGTTTTCATACCTTGAAATCGGTAATCGGCACATGTCTAGAAGGAAGTAAGGAATGGTGAAGTTACTAGAAGGGGCTAGCAGTGAAACCGCAATTTTCAGTTGAGGGCAGAAGTAACAGAGTCTATGTGAGGACTGTGCAGGATATCCAAAGAGGAGGAAACAGGCTGCAGTGTGACCTCAGACTACCAGAGGCATAGGGAGTTTTCATACAGCGAGAAAAAAAAGTGTTTTGATCTGATGTGATATTCAGACTATGTGTGCGTTTGTCTGAATGCTTGCATATGTGCAGGTAAGTTGGTGCGTGAACAGGGCGGCCTAGATTCCTCTCCTACCCTCCTCACCCATTTTTTATGCTGCCATTACATGCAACCTCTCCACCTCTTTCTCTCTGTCGGCCATATATCCTCACCCCCCTTAAAACACCTATTTGCCCTCGTTTTCTTTCTCTAGTCACACATTCGTCAATTTATAGGTACACAATGGCACATGTTGATGTGGCAAAGTTTTTTTACGCTTCTTTCCAAAATCCTTCCAAATTTGTCACATGGTAAGGGCATGTCCTGTGCACAGCCATCCTCAAATCACCACATAGATGTTTGAAAAGGTTCAGATCTGAATGCTGTCTGGGCCATGACGAAAACGTTTTTTTGTTTTTGTTTTTTTTTTCGTTTGCTAAAGCCATTATTGAGTTGTTTTTGATTAGGCCCTTGGGTCATTGTCACACTGAAAGAAACTTTCACCCTTTCGTCTTGATAGCGGAATAATTGACTATTTCAAATTCTGCATTATTCCCTCCATCTCAACTAATGGTAATGCTCTGCCTAAATAAAAACCGCCAAAATACTCCAAATACACAAATGTAAACCAACTTAAAAGCTTGTTATAAATGATGTTGATTGCTTAACCATGTAAGTTCAGGCGCAACTACTTTGATCATCAATACATGCTTGTACCCCCTCTCGTTTGCCGGAACATGGATCCATACCTGCTGCTCCCTTCCCATCTGCTGCCTATCGCCTCGTCAGATAAATAGTGATCGGGAGGAAGAGGCAGGCGGTGAACAAAGAGTGGCAAAGATGGATGGAGACGCGCACTGGAGGAGGCGCCTCAACGGGAGGGAGGCGGGAAGGAGTGAAAGTGACAGAGAGGAAAGAAGAAGGGGCATAGCAGGAATGAAAAAGAGACTGACTGATAAAAGATAGATGAAAGAAGGTATTCATGGAGGAGAGGGCAGGTGGGACTGCATTAGTGTGTGGATGTGTGTGGTAGACCGTAAACACTGGAGGCAGGATGGCTAGTGTCAATCTCTGAAGGGCTAAATTTTCTCTCATTGTTTAACTTTGTGCCCCTTCCCTAACAGTGTGTCAGCCCCTATCTACCTCCATATATCCATCCATCTGCCATGCAACAGTTTTGGGTTCCATATGGCCAATTTCCATGATTAACATCCAAAGAATTAATAGACCCCCACCACACCAAACCTCCTGAAAGAACCCTGTGCAAACACAATGGACTTGCTTGGCAGTTTTCACTCTCATTTCTTTGCTTCAGCGTTCAGGATTTGCATTTTTGTCCTCCTATAAGCAGAATATAATGTGGAGATAAGTCGATGAGATTGTTTGTAGATGCCTTAGTACACTCTTTGTCATTTTACTTCTTGTTGTTTTACAGATAACTTTCTTTGTGATTTTTGTAGATGGCGATGGATACCAAGACCACCTCCTGCCCCTGTGCTTGGATGAAGCCTGCCAACGCAGCGCCATTTATCTGGCCAAGTCGGGCTCTCAAGAGGTACACGCACACATAAATGCACACAAACTAAAGTGACTTAACTGTGATTCAGATATCACTGTATTGTATATTTGCACTTTTTTTTTAGTTCAGCATGTAAAAAAAAAACGCTTAGAAATGCCATAGTTAAAGGGATCCACGGATAGAAAGACTTGTAGTTCTTAAACGATAAATGTACTTATTAGTTAAAATAATTTGATATTGTAACCCCTCTTGATGTTTTCGTTTTTATACAATTTGTAAAACTAGTTTAACTAGTAGGTCGCCATTGTTTTTCATGTCGCAGGGCGGTGACTTCACATTGTTACACTGCCCGGCTTCCAGAATATGGCTCTAGCGCAGTACTTCTCAAATAGCGGGGCACAGAGCGATCCCGGGGGTGGCGCATGTGACCTTGTGGAACATACTTTTTTGACATACTAGAATAAAGTGCACATCCACTCAGTGGGTGGCAGTGACGCGCTCATTTTCAGAGTGAGCGCAGTATTTTTTTAAACTAACCAGCACACCGCAAAAAAGATATGAAGAGCAGTGCGCCGTTTTCGGGCCGGGCTCACGCAGCAACCCACTGTCTTTGTTTCTCACGTATCCGCCCGTGAAGTACCATTTTCGGCTTGGGAGCATCACGATGACCACCCTCACCTCGGGTTTTCCTCTGCGGCCAAGAATGCGCCGTTTTCAAGCCATTTGGCTTTGACTTTTAATGCTGTGGGAGACGAGGAAAGACCACTTCGTTTATTGTGTCTAAAATTGTTTGTAGCGGACAGCGGGAAGTCAAATCGATTAGAAGTCGCTTAACCCTCATGCGGAATTTACATATTTTGTAATGTTTTTGATGCTTTCTTCTTTTACATCAAAGAGTAAGCATAGAAAGAAAAACACTAGGGATCTGAAATTTCCCCCGGATTGCTAAAAAAGGCAGACGTTCAAAATGAAACAGTGCCGTCATTTCTGAACTGTTGCATTAAAGTGCTTGTGACACGAAAAAGCATGTTTATTTCATAATACACGCGGTATTTTATGCTCCTGAATGATATGGACCGCTTGGATGTGTGTGGAAGCGATCGCTATATTTATTTAGTTTTTTGAATCCCGCGCCAGGAAAATGAGTGACTTCCGGCTTCGGTCTCGCATTGAGGAGGAGGGCGCTGTGACGTGTACGGTAGAAGATGTCCTCTTCACGCTACAGTGTACTGTTGTGTATGAGGACGAAGGATTCAGCTGATTTTGCGGATTAATACTTTTATTTTTTGCATCACGCCAGCCAAACGGCTGCAGAAAAATCATTCTGTATGCGGGAGAGGCGTATGCGCCTTTTTGGAGTTTCAAAAGGTTCCCATTCACCGTGGATATTTACTGTGGGACCATTGGACTTACAAGGAAGTGAGTAAACATCTTGTTTTGTATTATGTCAAATACGAATACAGTGATTACAAAGTAAACACTATAAAATTCCTTTAAATAAAGTTAGCTACACAACAATTCCAGCCACCCTCCTCCAGGGAACGAACTGTAAATTGCTCTCCGCCGGGCGGTTTGCCGATCCGCAAAGAAACTCGACAACCGGGTCGTCATGTCAAATAATCCAGGCTAGTTATGTGTGATTTTCCACTTCGAAGACTTTGAAACATCCCTCGGTTCGGGTTAGCATGTCGGCTAGCTGTCACTCCTTCTGGTCTGTTTACATTCTCTGAAGCCGGGGAAGGGAAATGACATATGTCCGATTTAGGTGTCATAAAATATCGTTCGGCAGGTGTGACAGTAAAGGTAAAGTCGACTGTTTTGACCATTATGGAGTAATTTTGCCATGTCGTCTTGAATAAATGGATTTTTATTATTTTATATTCCATTTAGCACAAGTTATTTGTCATGACCATGCCATTTATTTAGCAATTGGGGAAAGTACTTGGGTAAAAAGAATATCCTGTAAAAATATTGAAGTAAAGAGACAGAAACAATGACATTTTGCCGCTCTCTTCGTCGCGTTTTCCTCATTGTGAATAGTTCCCCCTCGACGGGCTGACTGGTCCTTCTCAAACCATTTATATAGCTATTGGGGAAAATACTTGTATAAAAAGAATATCCTGTAAAAATATTGGGAGTAGAGAGACTGAAACAATGACATTTTGCAGCTCTCTTCGTCTCGTTTTCCTCGTTCTGAACAATTCCCCCTCAATGGGCTGAATAGTAAAACCGATGAGCCTAGTCTACCGCTGACGTCATCCACCTGTTGGGGACGCTAAAGCCCTATAATTGTAGGCGTGGCTAACCGGCAGATTAAAAGACTAATTTCTCGTCATCTGTGCTTTGCTAAATTGTTGTATATGGTCGAATCGTCTCAAAATATGATTCTAATTCACATAATAATGCCATTTAAGACTTTTTTTCTGGTGTCGTATGCTCTTTAAGTGGCTAGAGAAATTGAGTACGTATGAGTTCAAATTACATAATATGTAACCATTGACTACCATTATAATTCATAATTTTTGATTTATTGTAAACCTGATGTAATTCATTGCAATTTTCGTGGTTTTTGCATGAATCTATTCAAAGACGGTCAAATAATGTGCGTGTCGTGCTTTGAGCGTGTTTGGACCACTAAACCAACAGGTGGCGCCATAGACCAATTAGTCATTTTCCTTGCAATCCAACGCAAACATTGGTGCTCTTCTTTCTCTCCGCGACTGCTTGCTGCAGTACTGCTTGGTCACACATGACCATGAATGGTCGTGCATGCTCGTGCATGCTCGCGCACGCTCGTGCACGCTCGTACGTGCACGTGCACGCTCCTGCACGCGCGCTACTTGCAGGAAGATTGAATTGCATAAGTATATTGACGGAAGTTTAGTGTCATTTGAAATCGTGGGGTTGTGTGAGTGTGTGCACACTCAAGTTGCAAGTTTTGTTTGAAATCCTGCAATTTCATTGGTCGAAACACCAGTCCCCGTTTCTAACATCAAAGGTGAACACGTAGGAAAGGCAGAGATCAAAGCCCAAAAAATTGACGGGAAAAAAGTACTTCCTTGAATCTCAAATGTTATTGGTCCAGCGTTCGAATTTTGTTTTAAACTTATTGGCTCGTGAACTTTTCAGTCAAGTATATAAAAGAGTCGACCGTGGGAACATTGTCCCAACTGACTCAGGCAGGATGGAGCGAAGATTCACAGCGGAGAAAGCGATGAACAGAATTTATGTCAAGAGAACAACTATCAAACTATAACAAATAATAACTAACTACTGCAACTACTAACTTTCAACGAACAAAAACAACAATAATTACAACTACTAACTTTTTTTTTTTTTTTTTTAAACAGTTCCAACATAGTCTCTTTGTATGCTTGTTGCATATAGCAACCCCACATGGGTTAAAACCCCATCACGTCATCGGGAAAAAACGAATCAAAAGCAGTGATGGGGCTGCTGCAAGCATTATTCATAACATCCTTCCTTCGAAGACGATGGTTGTGATGTTTTTGTATGATGTACTGCAAAAATGCCTCAAGGTGTCGCTATGTACCTTGTTATGAATAATATTTGCAGCAGCCCCATTGATTGACTGCCTTTGATTTGTTTTTTCCCGATGACGTGATGAACGTCATGGGGCAGAGGGGGGTTAATAAATAAATAAAAACTACATATGTATGGATAGCTGAGACGCTAATGAACATTTTGAGTTGTTGAAAGAAAAAAGATATTCAAAAATGACTTATTTATCACACCTCAAAGTAGCCTTACATATTATGTAAAATAACGCGAGAGGGGCGTTTTTAGTAAAAACTGTCATTGTCCCAAAAAAATTGTCATGCATAGAAAATATTGTTGTTATAACTTATTGCCTCATTCAAAGTTCTAATTATGTCAAATGAAGTATTATTTATATTATTTTATATACATATATACAGCACAGTTTTCTCCATAGTCCTTCTATGGGCTTGTGTTGTCCTAAGTGGGTGGGTGGATAAATAAATAAATAAAAACTACATATGTATGGATAGCTCAGACCCCAACGAACATTTTGAGTTGCTGAAAGAAAAAAAATGTTCAAAAATGACTTAGTTATCACACCTCAAAGTAGCCTTACATATTATGTAAAATAACACGAGAGGGGCGTTTTCAGTAAAACTGCCATTGTCAAAAAAATTCTCATGCATAGACAATTTTGTTGTTATAACTTCTTGCCTAATTCAAAGCTCTAATTATGTCAAATGAAGTATTATGATTATTATTTTTGTATATATATATATATATATATATATATATATATATATATATATATATATATATATATATATATATATATATATATATATATATATATATATATACAGCACAGTTAGTTTTCTCCATAGTCCTTCTATGGGCTTGTGTTGTCCTAAGTGGGGGGGGGGGGGGGGGGGGGGTAAATAAATAAATATAAACTACATATGTATGGATAGCTCAGACCCCAATGAACATTTTGAGTTGTTGAAAGAAAAAAAATATTAAAAAATGACTACGTTATCACACCTCAAAGTAGCCTTACATATTATGTAAAAAACAAAAACATCGTACGAGGGTTAAAAAACATTAGACCCCAATCTAATTGATAAGCCGCTTGATTGTTTTTCAGGGAAAACGTGCTGAATAGTGGCAACAATCGTCCTGCTTTATCAGTGTTACATCAGTGAAACTGCGTGCACTGTTTAGCATGCATACTGCCTGCAGCAAAAATGAAAACTGTCCCTCTTTGTTCTAATCCTTTTTTTTTCACTCAAGTTGTTTGGCATATTGTCCCCATGAGTTGCTGTTGCTTATCAATGTCAATTTATTATCATTATTATTAAATTTTGTTTTTCAGTATCAAATGGTTAAAAAAAAAAAAAAAGTACCTTAAGTGTATTTTTATAGTTTGGATGTGACTAAATAGAATTAAAATAGTCTTTTAGGTGAGCCTAAACCCACAGCCACAGCTCAACATTATTACCATCAGAACAAAAATAATTGAATCATTTTCCATAGAAAGCACGTGTATATGACTCGTACCATGTTTACATTATACACACAGTCTCTTTCTCAACACAGAATGTTGCCAGAGAGAAAAAAAAAATAGTTTTACCACCGCTAGACACACTAAACACACAGGAGTTAACTCGTCGCTGGTGGGAAAAGTTCATGACAGTGTTTACTAACCTTAAATTTTGTATAAATGCGAAATCATAATGGAGTGTTCACCTGGCTGTTGAGTTTGGTGAGTTTTGAAGCATTCTGAGGGGCTCAAAGCTTCGGCCGGACAAAGAATGACTGCTAGGGGGCGCTACATAGTGCATGTGTATGTGTATGTATGTTTATGACATTTTTTACTAACCTTTAATTCTGTATAAATGCGAAATCATTTTGGAGTTATTGCATCCTCGGCAGCTATCCTCCGCAATCATGTTAAAACACGTCGGTTGGCCCTCTTCCTCTTAGCCGCGGTCGTCTGGAACTTTTCTGTAGCCGAAGTCTTCCCATGCCAGTGATTTTGCTTTCTTCGATGGTGTTTTTTGGTTTTTTTTTTTTCAGGCAGATTGATGCGCTTTTGTTACAAAAAATGTTACTATGTTACTTTTTTTTTAATAGAAAAAAGGGCAGAGGTGTACATATAATTTTATAGAAAATACTATGATGATACTATTGATGAGACTAATGATGCTATTTACAGTGGCCGCAGAGAGTTGGGGGGGCGCGAAACAATTATGTCTTCCTGGGGGGTGGGCGTAACAGTAAATAATTCAGAAGCACTGCTCTAGCGACATAAACATGTCATCTGTTCAACCCTTTTAATTGGAACCCGAGAGGAACATTAATGAACATGACAGCACTGTCGATATTTCAAAAAACGAGCAGCAAAAGCAAAATTGAAGAGGAAGGACGGGATGACACAAGAGGAGAGTAGGGGAAAATACCGTAATTTCCCGAATATAACGCGCACTTTTTTTCCCCAACATCAACTTGTAAACTCATGGTGCGCATTATAAACGGGTACATGGATGGAGACAGAAATATATATGTATTACATATATATATAAACCGATTTTTTTTCATTGACACGGCCACATTGTGTTGAAGAAACTAATGCGGCGACCCGTTGCCGACCATTACGGTACGTGACGTCACCATTTTGTTTCGGTAATACTTCACACTAATCGGCCGAATGATTTCGTGTGTGTTAAATTCTGCTTTTTTCACTCTTCATAAAGCACAGAATTTAGTTTCTTGAACTCATTTGAGTCGACGTTTATTGCAGCTCCACAATTCGAAGCATAACAAATGTAAGGACACACACTTCCTGTGTCCGTCAACTATATCGGTCCCTCGGGAAACTCAAACCCAAATAACAATAGTTCAGTAGTTTTACCGTATCAATCCATGGAAGAAACATTTATTCATCATGAGGAAACGAGCAAGTTATACAGCAGCCTTTAAAAGAAAAGTCACATCCGTTTTGTTTTCTCCTAGATTCTGGTAAGTTGGAGAAGTTGTCAAATCATATTATTACCGTAAATATTGTCAGTTTACGGTAATGTTTTGAACTACCAATGTGCTATGCTTGTGCTGTGTTTCACCAGTCAGTAAAATGACATCTCTGTATCTGTACACGAGCTCTGTTTTCTTGTATTGTTCTATTTATTGGTGCTAAAATTAGGGTGCGCGTTATAAACGGGTACAATAATTTTCCCCAAATTTTACAAGTAAATTTGGGGTGCGCATTATACACGGGTGCGCCTTATATTCGGGAAATTACGGTAAGTGTTCTGCCAAAATGTGCTGCACCGGCGAAAGAGGCAAATTTGACACCCAAAGTACTTCTGTGCACTTTCAGCTTGTTTTGTTTATATGCATACAGACAGAACATATTAAAGATTCTTTGAGAAATACTTAAACGTAATATTATCAAATAAGGGTGGTTTAAATATGCTACTTGACTAATGTTGTCAACAAATCAACAATCTGCTTTATAGCTACCACACGAAAACAGTGCTTAAAAGTATGATATAGAAACACATGCAAGAAGTATTTTGAGGCAATGAAAAGGTAATAAAAGACAATAAAAACACAAATCAGTAGTACGAGTACTCACTACTTTTACCGATGAAAACATGTGTTGGACGTCTCGCCGCGTCGAAGGAACGTTATTAACCTGGTAGTATTCGTCGAGTGACAGCGACAATCTATGTCATCACCCCGAGCGTCCATAAAACATGGTGCCATCCGTTGGTCAAAACAGGTACTAAATATTATAGATTTTTAAATCAATGGCAGTATTTTATGTGTTTCTAATAACATTTTTTAGTAAAAGAGAACAATTGTGGCTCATTAGAGCACACAAGTCTTTAAATCCGAGGTTCCCTTTAGGTTGCAAATGCAAGTTCAAATTTTTAAAAGATGCATTGCAATAACAAAATTAGCACAACAGTATGGGATTTGGAGAAACTAAGAAACCACTGAGGCCTTCACAGAGCTGTTGCATTTATAATGAGAGAAAATACGTCCAACCTATTTGGACTGAGACGAGTGGCAGCAGTCATTCGCTGTCATTTATTAATGATCTCTCAGCTTGAGTTCTTGCTCTTGTCATGTCTTACATCTTTTAATTTCTTTTTTTGTTTTTGTGTTTTTTATGTTCATTCAATTTTTTTGTAATTTGTTAAGGCAATGTCTTTTATTTTATTTTGTCTTATATTGCAATTCTATTTATGGACAGCAGTTGGCTGCAACTTCAGTGTCTTGTAGAGTGATGCGCAAGTAACAATGGGTTGATTTGCTCGAAAGCAGTTGGTATGTTTTCTTTCTAGAAAACTGCAACAATTTTCCACAAGCAGCCCAACAGTAAATATTTGTTAGCAATAAATTGTCAAATCAATGAAAGATCAAATAATTACGATAAAATGTTCAGTAAAATGGAAAATGCATTTTGAATGACAATTAAAAGAAATGTATTTACTTTTAACTCCCTGTCATTGACAGAGATAGACATCAAATCAATTTTAACTGAGACGGCTGGCATTGAATGAGCATATTCCAGTGCCATTGATGGCGATAGGCATGCCATATATTCTTGCACCATCAATGGCAGCCAATGTTAATTTATGAAGTGAAATGGAAGCTCGTGTTACAGTAGGAAGGTTGTTGTTGTGTTTCCTAATGCTGGTGCAGGATAATTATTGGTCCTATAATTATCGGTCCGATAATAGGAATTATGACGTCATCCCAATAAATCCAATACCATTATTAATAGGACCGATAATATGTACTGTGCTGGCTTTACAGTTTACACACTAGTATGGTAAATCAGTTGACCATTTGCGGGGCATTGCTCTCACCTGCTGGTCAGAATACTTCGCTGCATCTATTTTTTGTTACAGTTTGGTTCAACTTACAAGCTCATTCACTTACACGTTGCGGTGTCTAGCGGTAGCATTGACAATCGTGAATGCTTTCTGTTACGTTTCCATCTCAGAAATATACTGTATGTCTGTAAGTATTTTATGTTTACTATAACATATAGATGTGCAACTAGACATGTGCCGGTTACCGGTTTCACGGTTTACCGTGGTGTGAAAACGTCGCGGTTTCAAAACCAATAAAATTTTCCGTCAGACCGTAGTACGGTATTCGCCATTTTTCATGTGTCAAAAATGCAGCCAGAAGTGGCGTGGCGCGGCAGCGCTCACCCCCTCCCGTTTGTTGCTGTGTGTGATAGTGACTATCGGCTAAACAGCCAGCGAACCCTAAACAAATAATCCAGACTTAAGGCGTTCTTTTCTTCAATTTATTGAGCTCTCAAATCGTTGTAAGTGGAATATACAAAATGAATACATTTAAAACGTTGTACAATTGTAATTTCCATGTGTGAGTAGCTAAACAGATTAGCACTATGAAAAGGTTCGCCAAAAACAAAACACATATTTTCCTTTGAAATTTGATATACAAACTAACTAAAAGCTTATAAAAGACAAATGTTAGCCTAGGCTTAGCTGGGAGAGCAACTTCGTCGAGTGTTACAGCCGCAGAGTGAGAAAACAAGCTTGATTCACTTGAATGAAGGGAAAAAAAGGCATAGCATCAAAGATCGTTAATTGAGGAAAGATGATCTTGCCCTAAGCACAAATCCACGTTCGCTGGATCAAGGAGAGGTCTCACTCCCAATTTTTATTTTTTTTAGGGGAAACCTTTCCACAACAATATTTACATTTTAACTAACTTATACATTTTTAACTAACTTATTAACTTTTGAAATCTTTGTTCTTTCTAACACAAAGGCATGACATCATGTAGACTAGAGTTGACACAGTGGTTAAAAATGGCGAAACTTCACTTGAGCTTTTCAATCCTCAAAAAAAAAAATTATGCAGTATAAATTTTTAAAAATTTTATTCAGAAGAGTTTTTACTTTTTTTATAGAAATTATTTTGTACTTGCTCTAAAGTTGAGCAACTTGAGCTGTGGCTGTGGGTATAGTCTACGTTATATTTTAATTTTATTTAAAATATTTGTTTTTTTTATTGATAATTTATGTATTTTAACAATACATTCATATTCCAATTTGCAACTATTTTCTGAAAAAACAAATCCTGTTCAATGGAAAAAAGTTATTCTTTTTTAACCCATACTTCTCAAAATAACACATTTTGGAGCTACAATTGCAATACCGTGATACCGTGAAACCGCGGTAGTTTTTGCTCACGGTTATCGTACCGTCAAAATCTCATACCGGCACATGCCTATGCGCAACATATGTTTACTTCTGTGGTGAAGGGTCATATGTACAGAACTTCATAAGTTGTTGTGTTATAGACGCCAGCCAATGCTTTAGTAGCTCAAGCTAGTGCGCTATGCTATGCTATACATATAATAGTTGTGTATATAAGTGTATTGTGCAGTTTGTTGTATATTGAGTATTGAATATGTGTATTTTTCTGTTGTACTTTCACAATATTAAGACTAGTGTCTTCCCATAAAAGCAAGAAAAGACCAAGCCTTGTGGTTTAAGGAAGTGCATTCATTTTTAGCTGGCTGTTGGGCAGTGCAGAAGTGAAACACACTGTTTTGTTAATGTCATTATGAAAAATCTGGTGAGATCAAAGGCAAATCTATGTTGAATCCACCACTATTTTTTTTTTTTTTTAATTAAACCTCCAGGCAGAGGTTGCGCTAGACTTTTTCGTTGTCTGTCATTTTGACTGACAGTGTCATAAAAATCCGGTCATAATCTATTTTTACCCGTCACTTACATTTTTAAAATGATAATAATGACATATTCAATAGTATTTAGTTTTCATTCATTTTTAATTAATATTCTGTCCGAACAAGCTTAACAAGAGGCAAACAGACAGCGGAGTGCACCAATCAGAGACGGGCAGACGTGCCGTTAGCAAAGCGACGAGGGCAGGACGTGGGACTTGCGCGCAGAAGTAAACATACAAGGAGAGCGGAGTTTATTGAACATGGCTAGCGCGAGACAGACTGTTGTCAATGACTCGTGTCGATGTGTTTTAGCTCATTTAAAACTGAATTTACCGCGGATTGGAACATATTCTCGGCTCTCCCGTTCGCCATCCGTGTTCTTGTAGAGACGACTTTCGGTGCGCAAGAGTGACGTTGCTCGTGAAGAACACGTCACGCAAATAAAAAATCTGATTTGTCGATTTATTTTGTACCTACTCGAGAGGCCGTTAATGGGCTGGATCCCAGACTTTTCTCTCAGTGTTTGGAAAATACAGGGGGAACAGTCTGGCCGTGCCAGGCAAACACATTTTTCCGAGTAAGGCCAACGACGTCATGCATCAAGAGAGACAATAGCTAATTAATATGCTCACTCGCCACTCTGTGGTCTGGGGTGTGAATTGCAACCTGTCAAAACGACAGATGGACTTCAATTTTTTCCGTCACCGTTTTAAAAAAACGGTCAACGACGGAAAATATTGGTTAACGCGACCTCTCCTCCAGGTGTTCAAAAACTCATGTTATACATTTTAAAAATTATGTATTATCGGTTATCGATATCACTATCAACTTTGAGGAGCAGGAAGTTATCGATATCAGTATCTGTTTCAAAAAATGGATATCGTGCACCCCTATTTCCTAAGTTTTAGCATTGTGTAAATTTGACAAAGTACTATTGTGGCCAATGTAGAAACAGCTGATTTTTAAAGCATCTCTGGTTTCTCTGTCAAAATGTCAGCCAATCAGTTAATCAGAAAAGTAAAAATAAAAGTATGTTATAACTACCAATCCAACACGTTCAGCATAAGCTTTTTTAAACTTTCATTCATTTATCTTCTGTACCGCTTATCCTCACGAGGTTCACAGGGGTTCTGGAGCCAATCCCAGCAAACAACGGGCAGTAGGCAGGGTATACACCCTGAAGTGGTTGCCAGCCAGTTGAAGCTTTTTCTAACAAAAATTTACAATTACTTCACTGCAAGGAAACTTTGCTTTCCCTGGATAACTTCCTGAGATTGCAGATTGCTTATGTAAGAAAGCAATTTACAGCAGACATGGGTGTCATTTGTCACAAAAAATAAGCGTTGTTGGAAATTCAGACAATGACAAATGGTAAAACTCTTTTTGGGGGAAGCAGGGACTTTTTAATCTCGACTTTCCCTCCACGAAAAAAAAAAAAAGACTAAAATGAAAAACAACCCCGGTGAGCACTTTGATAGTGTTACTCTGCTTACTTAAAAACAGCAGAATGAGGCTGATCATGTTTGGGAATCATGACTGTCATCTCAGCAAGAGGAAACATTGCATTCTGGCTCCTGTGCTGCTTCCCTTTGTGTGTGCATTCACACTTTGGCCCACCATAACTCATATTGTTTTTGAATTTTTTATGACTTTCTCCGCACTGAACCAGCAGATCCTAACCACACTACAAAAACCAAAATCAACCCAAGAAAAATGATCGAGAATCAAGCACATTATAAACTGTGGCTTTGTCTGCCTCGATATTTTTCTGTTTACGCAAAAGAGCATTTCACTTCCTTCACACATTTAGTTCCCTTATAAAATATGTTCTAGCAGAGGAGATTGCTTTAAGACTGCAACGGAAGCTTAGCAAAAAAAAAAAAAAGTAATCAGTTAGAGGTGCACGATAATTATCGGCTAATAGGAATTATGATGTCATCCCAATAAATCCGATTGCATTATATATTATCCGGCCTATTAATAATATTGTTGGCATGGTGTCGGATTGGGATGTGTGCCTGTGTTTTCAACACCTGTTTTGCCAGTATGCAGAGTTTTGTTACTGTTCTAGAGGCCGTATTTTTCCTTCACTGAGTAAAAACCTTAAATGGCAATTATCAATTGTTTGCATTTTACAGTGTGTACAAGTTCTCGAGAGGCCTTTGGGTCATTGATAGGTTTGCTATTCTATAATTGCCAGGTTAAGAAAGTTGTTTCATGGACCAAGACGACAAAAGTCTCCTCTCCTGTTGCACCAAATGTTTTATCTGCTGACAAAGCACAATACCTGTTGGGTTTATGTTTGCTTTAGATCAGTGCTCATTGTTCAGGGGAACACATCGTCAATGATATTGACTGATTGATTGTGATTGACTTATTATATTTATTTGAAGAAATTAATTTGGGCACTTTATTTGAAATCAAATTTGTTTTTGTCTTTGTTTTGTTCATTATAATAATGTTCCTGTTATTATGAAAATTTTGGTTCGGTCAAAGGCAAATCTATGCTGAATCAACCACTAGTATTTTTGACCTACAGGTGTTCACAAATGCAAGGTGAATATACATTGAAAAATTATATATAATTGGTTATCGTATCGGTATCGGCCTTGAGGAGCAGGAAGTTATTGGTATCGGTTTCAAAAAATGGGTATCGTGCCCCCCCTAGATCAAATGTACACTGTGGTGTGTACATACAGTACATGTCATTGAGTATGTATTACAATGCTCTCAACTTTTGTTCAGAATCAGCTTCTTATTGTTGGTTACGATGGGGCTTGCTTTTTATTCATTTGCTTCACAGTGCTTTAAACTGTGGACGCTGAGCGTTTACATAGTTGAGAATGCATTGTTCCACTGCAGCAAAACGAGAAGAGTCATTAAAAAATTAAATGATAAATGCTGGGCCTGCCCGCCCATCGGACACTCAGCGTCTCTGCGGGGTTTATGGGCAGTGGTCGGGGCTCGGCTGGCTAATTTTCATTCCATTGTTTTGAGTTGAACCGGAGACTTTCGTAATCATCCTAACGACACTTTCCTTGTTAAAAACGACTGACAAAAAAATCAAGCTTCCATTTCTGGTGTTTTTTTTCTTTTGAAGCTGCTTGTGTTTGGAGACTGGCGTCTGTCACTCTAGTTTCTGTACCTTTAGAGCAGCAGGTGCCTCTGAGCCCCTCCACCACCACAAAGCACTCAAAGGCGGACACACTTTCAGCTTCCCCTCCTTGGAAGACCGTAGGGATGTTTTGTTGCATCTGGCACAGTGTGTCATTCATCCGCAAAGGGTACGATGAAATCTTAAGACTATCAAGGCATTTTAGAAAGAATCGTGCTGCTCAATGTCAGGAAGTTTTCTCACATTCACAGGTCATGAGTCTTCTAACAGGAAAATAAGCTATAACACTGCTAAAGAGACCCAAGAATAGCTAAGAGTAAAACATTGGACCATTTTGATGTGGCCTTCAATGATTTCTGATATAAAGCTGATTGAAAATCTATTGAAGGAGTTGAAACATGCCGTCTTGTGTGCCCTCTTCAAACCTAAGAAAAAACAAACATTTTTTTCTCATGAACATTGGGCCAAAAGAATTGCTGAGAGGTTGTTTTGGTAAGCACTGTGGGTTATACATTCATCTGGTGAGGGTGCCAACTCGAGCTGCAGCTATCAGTTATTTTAGTAATCAATTTATCTATCAACTAGTTAGTTCAAATTATCGAGTAATCGGATTAAGAACATTTAATGTGTTGCAGATTAAATTTTTGGAGATGTAAAACAAAGGCTTGCTAAGATTGCACTTTCTAAAGAATATAAATTATGAACACAAAATAATATTCCTGAGTGTTTCTTCAAACTATGCAGAATTTCCCTTTCATTTTAAAATAAGTTAAAATACCTGAACTTAACCTTAAAATGTATTTTTAAAAAATAGGATCTAAGTACAACAAAACAACAATTGGCTAACTTGCATAGCAAACTACTGCTAGCTTAAATGCTATAAAATGCTTTTTTTTTTTGGTCAATGCTCTTAACAAATCATTCAAATACATATTCCCACAAAATACAGCTAAATATACCGATAAACAAAATTCCGAATGCATAAAAAACATTTTTGCTCAAACAAAAACATAACTTTTCTTGGTCTTAACAGGGAGCAGCTGGATTCAGCCATGTTACATGAGCTAAGCCATATTCACTGTTGCCACGAAAGGGCCGTGTATCCACCCAAATCAATAAAACTAAATGCACACACTTTCAAAACAAACCATTACAACACCATTCTAATTAAACAAGTCTTCAAAGCAGCAAAATTTGATTAGAAGCTTTTTCTAATCGAATTACTTGAGTTAATCGTTGCAGCACTAGTGCCACCACTTTTTGATTAAGTGTGTCTGAAAGGATATAAATTGTATCAGATTTTTTACAGACCTGTCAACCTTGAGACATTGTGTTTTCCGATTTCCTTTTGGATTATTTTTACACACAAAAAAAAAATTGAGAAAATTTAAGATGTCTGATTGTACCATTGCTTCGGAAGGGTTTGGAAAGCACTGTTGCGTACGCATTGTAAGCAGACGCGCACACGTGCACGCATGCACCACCACCCACATAAGGTCTTTTCATTTTACATCCTACCAGTTGGCAGGACTCCTAGCTCCCTTTCACTCCATCCTCTACCACCGGAGAACCAGCTTCCACTCACTTATTCCCCCCCTCTTTCACATCCAAAATAGAAATGTTATCGGCTTATCCGCCATGTCCGCCCACACACACAAATACACATAGACGTGCACAGTTGAGCATTCCCTGTAGACAAATATTTCTCTCGCCTTTCTCGTATCACATTTCCCTGTCAGCAAGAACAAACAATTGGAGAGAATGAAGTAGTGAAGGACACGGATAGCATGAAACAAAGGGATGGTTAGAGGAAGATGAAGAGGAGGAGGTGATATCATTGCGGATAGATGAAGAATGCATAATTATGCAGTTTCATGATTGAAATGTTCAAAGGCTGGGATGACGCTTCCTCAGACGAAAATGTCAAATCGATCCCTTTTCATGTGAAAAACGCGAAAAGACTATAAAATGCACGCCCATCCTTGAAAAAACTATAAATACTATCATCCAACATATATTTTTAACAATTTTTGGCTTTTAATTGCAAACCCTTAAAACTGGGATTTAACCCTTTAACACCGCGTCGGTGGCAACAAAATTACGCATATCATCTTTGAAGCCTTGTCACGCTGTAATTACGTTACCCACGTGCCGCTGGTTGGTATCATTTGAAAGTGCGGAAGTTGAGGTCCATACCCGTTTTTACTTGAAGTCAGTCGACCGAGTAAAATGGGAGATAATATCATTTGAGTTTTATAGTTTTATTACCCTCATAAATAAGCATTAAAACGCTGCATGGACCATGTGTTAATGTCTATATTTCCATCATTTCTTATCCTTTTTTCAAAACCGAAAGCACCACGAAAGACGAAATATCCCAAAAGCCATTGTGAGGTCGAACGACAGCCGGTTGGATTGAGCGAGTGACTGAAATGTGCGAAATGAATCGAAAACTAAGTTTAGCGCAAGCTAATGCATTATTTCATCAACTCGTGGAAGAGGTTGGACCAGATTTGTCGTTGTTTTCTTCGGATGAGTCGGCGAGTTGGGAAGAGTGACGGGCTGACCCGGCAAACAACGGAAGAGTGGGCTGTGTGACGTAGCTTCGTGTCCTGCCCAAAGGGAAACAAGTGACATGGCTGAAAAAATTAAACTGAACTAGTTTATTGTCAACATTTTTGAAAATACTTTTTTCAATGTTATATTTGATTTTTTTTTCTCACTATCAATCTTTTCAATTTGTATATACAGACGTGTGTGTTCGAGAAGCTTGATTGCATGTATATACTTTTGATAAGATGATGAGTGCAATAGCTAACCTCACAGAGATATTCTCCAAACCTTTTTTGTGTTGGATGATATGTATGGGGGAAAACACTCAGGTGACTTGAAGTTCCGCTCTGAGACCCCCAATTTGGCCAAATTTCAAAATTGTCTTATATGCACATGTGATACATCATTGGAAAGCTTAAAAACTCAAAAAAAATTTTAACAGGAGGGCATTTAAAAAACAAAAACATTTTTTTAACAGCAAAACCCTTACTGGAGGTGAGAGCAGGCGAGAGCATAATTAAAGACGCCATGATTTTAACAAGATATTATCGCGTATACTTACCTCTTTTTGATCCAAAAACTCCATGTAGCATGTATCACCGAGTGTCAAGACACAGCTGTGAATGGCCACAGCTGGATTTGGGGGGGATTTTATGGGTGAAACATGGTAATATAGCAAGGGTCGCAATGCAGAAATCGCAGACATCAAGGAATAATCGAGATTTTCACTTTCATATATTTACCCTTTCAACATTTTTTTTTTCAATTTTTCTTTGTTTGGATCGATATATCATTTAAAATATTGGGGGAAATGTGACAGTAATGAAAAAATACAATTAAGCTATATTTATGAGGTAGATATCCATGACTTTTTTACAGACACCAATTTTTTCATTGTGACGTAATTTGTTTAAAAGTTTAAAATATGCGAGTGAATAATTTTTTTTAAAGTCGTTTTTTTTTTTTTTTTTTTTTTTTTTTTTAAACTATATATTTGACATCTATCAATGATTCTAACCCAAAAAATGACAGACATTTTGAATAATAAATACGATTACTTACCTTCTTTTTATGGCTAGGTTGAAACAAAAAAGGGTTGCGCGACGTCTGTAAACAGGGTTTTCCAGGGTAATACGGACAAATTAAAAATAGTTTGGGGGCTTATTGCGCCATGAATCTCCTATGGCAGCATATAGACATATTGTTCTATCAAACACGACAGTTGTTTTGGCTCAAAATACAGCAGTTTATTTTAAAGAGTGGTGCAAGTGCAGAAACTGCTTTTTCAGCCTGGTCTGTGTTTTCTGCCCTATGTATTTAAATATTTTTTCCCCACTTTTTTTACACTGTTGGTCTAGTGTGTATAACCTGTTTTGACCATTGTATGTGTAAAGGCCAGAAACGCCTATGACCATACCTGGTGTTTGTGTTGAATTGTCAAACATAAAACTATTAAGTCTTATTTTTTTCTGTTGAATTTGTATCCTAACAAGTTGAATAAATATGATCAAGCTTCAAAACGGTTGGTCGAGCATGTTTGGTTGTCAATGGGACATCAATATTACAATTTTTGACAAAAGATTTTGAGATATTTAAGATATTGTTTTGTCGTTTTGGGTCCAAAATGTTGATTATAATTGGTCAGTGAAGAAAACAACAGTTTGGACCTGAAGGTTATGGTGTCCTGGAAAAAAAGCGACCCAACCTGGTCATTGTCAACATTTTTTTCTTTGAAATATAAAGGCAACATCGAAGGCATGGAAATTTGGCCAAAATAGGTTGGGTGTTAAAGTGTTAAACCCTACTTTGAAACAATAACCCTAGTTTGAATCCCTAAATACTAAACCTAAACCAGGTTTTAAACCCCACTTTGAAACCCTAACCCTGGTTTAAAACCCTAATTACAAACTAAACAGGGTTGTAAACCATACTTTAAACTCTAAACCTATTTTGAAACCCTAATCCTAGTTTGAAATATCCATTTGAAACACCAACACTCGTTTAAAACACAAATTACAAATCCCAAATGTATTAACGTTTGATTAATTTAGCGTGTTTATTATTTTATCTGTCTTGAGTTTGAAAATTCACTCTTTGTAGTTTTTCAAGGTACCTGGTGCCAAGGGCGATACACGTCAATGTGTTTTTGTTCGCTTCTCTTGATGCAGCTATTGACCATTCAACTAGTCAAACTTTGGCCTTCCAGATTGCCTGTGTTCACACATTTGATATTGTGTGTGAATGCCAGGGCACCTCAATAAATGAACGATCAAACTTTCATATTAAATGATATTTATGAGCAAAGTAAAGAAGGCAATTACAAAAAGGCTCCTTTTAACACACATTTGGAAAAAAAATCCCATTTTGAAGCCTGAAAACATTTAAAAACAATGTCTTGTAAACAGCCTCTGTCAGGAGGGATGAAGAGGAAATAGGACAGGAGAGCAAACTGAAGGCACATTAAGTGGCTCCATGTGGCTGTGTGGGGAGAGGGGTTGAGTTATTTCTGTTGCCTTATTACCACTTGAAGATGAACATGTCATTGGAGAGCAGTGGGAGGAAGATGAGAGCATGGATGAGGGCTGAATTAAAAAAAACGTGATGAGATGCCCTCGAGCTGGCAAGGAGGTCCCGCTGAGTCCACACCAGCTCGGATTGTATTTACATGCATGCCGGATTCTTGCTCAGCCCCAAAACAGCAATGGGCCTCCCACCCCCCCAAGTGTCTTTACTATCCTGGAGACCTTAAATTCACCTCCTTTACCCATTTCTGCCCTTCTTCTGACATAACCCAACACGGTCTTAACAATCCAACTGTGGACAGTGGACTTAAAATCATGAAAGACGTTTCTTTACTTGGATGAGAAATTACATTGGAATAGAATTAAGAAATATTTCTGGCAATATTATCTACTTACCGTATTTTTCGGACCATACAGTGTATCACAAAAGTGAGTACACCCCTCGCATTTCTGCAGATATTTAAGTATATCTTTTCATGGGACAACACTGACAAAATGACACTTTGACACAATGAAAAGTAGTCTGTGTGCAGCTTATATAATAGTCAATGTATTTTCCCCTCAAAATAACGCCATTAATATCTAAACCCTGGCAACAAAAGTGAGTGCACCCCTTAAGAACTACGTACATCCCTAAATGTCCAAATTGAGTACTGCTGGTCATTTTCCCTCCACTAGTCTTTCTCAAAATATTAGCATATTGTGATAAAGTTCATTATTTTCTGTAATGTACTGATAAACATTACACTTTCATAAATTTTAGATTCATTACACACAACTGAAGTAATTCAAGCCTTTTATTGTTTTAATATTCATGATTTTGGCAAAAAAGTCAAGAAAAAACAAAAATCCCTATTTCAAAAAATTAGCATATCATTAAAAGGGACTCTAAAGAATCTACTAACCTAATCATCTGAATCAAGGAATTAACTCAAAACCCCTGCAAAAGATTCCTGAGGCTTTTAAAAACTCCCAGCCTGGTTCATTACTCAAAACCGCAATCATGGGCAAGACTGCCGACATGACTGCTGTCCAGAAGGCCATCATTGACACCTTCAAGCAAGAAGCTAAGAAACAAAAAAAAACATTTCTAAGCATTAATAGGCTGTTCCCAGAGTGCTGTATCAAGACACCTCCGTGGGAAGTCTGTGGGAAGGAAAAAGTGGCAGGAAACGCTGCACAAGCAGAAGAGGGGACCACACCCTGTGAATGATTGTGGAGAAGGGCCGATTCCAGACCTTGGGGGACCCGCAGAAACAGTGGAATGAGTCTGGAGTAGAAACATCCAGAGCCACCGTGCACAGGCGTGTGCTGGAAATGACAGAAGCGCCTGATCTGGGCTACAGAGAAGCAGTACTGGACTGTTGCTCAGTGGTCCAAAGTACTTTTTTTAGATGAAAGCAAATTTTGCATGTCATTCGGAAATCAAGGTCCCATAGTTTGGAGGAAGACTAGGGACAAGGAAATGCCAAAATGCCTGGAGTCCAGTGTCAAGTACCCACGGTCAGTGATGGTCTGGGGTGCCATGTCAGCTGCTGGTGTTGGTCTACTGTGTTTTATCAAGGGCAGGGTCAATGCAGCTAGCTATCAGGAGATTTTGGAGCACTTCATGCTTCCATCTGCTGAAAAGCTTTATAGAGATGAAGTTTTCATTTTTCAGCGCGACCTGGCACCTGCTCACAGTGCCAAAACCACTGGTAAATGGTTTACTGACCATGGCATTACTGTGCTCAATTGGCCTACCACCCCCTGACGTGAACCCAATTGAGAATCTGTGGGATATTGTGAAGTGGAAGTTGAGAGACACCAGACCCAATACTGTGGATGAGCTTAAGGCCGCTATCGAAGCATCCTGGGCCTCCATAACACATCAGCAGTGCCACAGGCTGATTGCCTCCATGCCACGCCGCATTGAAGCAGTCATTTCTGCATCCCCGACCAAGTATTGAGTGCAGAGCTGATATAATTAAATGAAGGTTGACTTTTTTTGTCTTAAAAAACACTTTTTTTTAATGGGTCGGATGAAATATGCCAATTTTTTGAGATAGGGATTTTTAGTTTTTCTTGACTTTTTTGCCAAAATCGTCAATATTAAAACAATAAAAGGCTTGAACTACTTCAGTTTTATGTAATCAATCTAAAATATATGAAAGTCTAATATTAGTACATGACAGAAAATAATGAACGTTATCACAATATGCTAATTTTTTGAGAAGGACGAGTATATGCTGCTACAAAAGAACAATTTTAAATGGATGGGCATCCACTATTTGCTACGACAAGAGAACGCAATGCTACCATTGATTAGCCGTTTTCAACTGGCACTCGTTTTGTCTGACTTTGTTGCCCCAGTATGCTACAAACAAAGCTGTTATATAAGGACTAGCACTAGCGGTTAACCGTTTTTAAGAGGATTTTAAGAGGATTTTATCCACTTTAAGTTTAAAAGGCAAGGTAAAGTGGATAATATATCTTTACAAATGGAGTGACCTGGGGGGGGGGGGGTGATGGCTCCTTTGCTGGGCTGCGGCAGGAGGGATTGGCTGCGCTTGACCCCCGGCCGCCAATCCCCCCCACCCAGGCTGGCTGGGTGGGGGCCGTGGCCCTGGGTTGGCGCCCGCGTGGCGTCTCCGCTCGTCTGCGTGGCTGCGCGCGCCTTTTGGGGCTCGCATGCGGCTGGATGTGATAGGGCGCGCTCGGGTGGGGGGTCCCGGTGCCGGGATTGGTGATCGGGCGGTGTAGGGTTGGTTGCCAACAGGCTAACACTAACAAGGGATTCACACGATTACTGGGTTCTAGTTCACAGAGCTGATTTGTGTACACTCTACCCCTTTCAATCATTTAGCTTATAGACTCCCCCACTCCCGTTCCTCTCTTTCCCTGGTCAACAACAGGCCCCCCACATGGTGTCAACCAGAAATACATCTAGCTGACGATAGCGCCAACATATTAGTAATTGGTCTAGATGTTCAATGTATTTCTTGTTGTAGTTTGTGTTTTTCTTTCTTCTCTTGTGTTTCTTTTCTTCTGTTCCCCCATAACCCCTTCCTGTTCGCTGCTTTGTCATAATAAACGAGGTATGTTGAATGATCACAATGGGAGTATGTCAGACTCTCATTGTGAAACATTAAAGCTGTTCAGACTATCCGGGCACTTAGACTTCCATTTTCCGTGTTAAACAGCTGAACAGGACAGGTTTAAAAAAGGAAAAAGAAAAAAAAGTTGGCATTTTAAGCCTTCAGACAACACGAGTTGGTGATGTTGATGCGTCTTTACCTGGTCAATAAATATATTTTTAATCCATCAAATATTTCTGTGTTACATCTATGTGAATATCTAATCTTAAGATATGGACACTTGCGTCTTATAGTCAAGTACGGCATATATGTGGATTTATTTCTAAAACTGTGAAATTTGGGCAGTGCACCTTGTTATCAGGTGTGCTTTATAGTTCAGAAATTATGGTACATTCCCCCAAACGCTTCAGACATTCAGAAGCTTCTCAAAAACAAGCAAAGCATTTCTAAAATGAATAGTAAATACCATGAATTTGCTTAAGTTGCTTTGTCTTTTTTTCAGTGTCACTGTTCTGGGTCAACGTTGCCAGCATAGATTGAGAAACTGAAACAATGCGCGTTAGTATCATAAACGGTACAGCGCTTGCATGATAGGGAATCGAAGACTATGGAATAGGTCAGGGAATTTGACACTTGACACTCGCTTCCTTCTCCACGTATCGAATAATTTGATTACAAAAAGCCATGTCTCTTTGCAAAAGGCAAGGCAAGGCAAGGAAATTTTATTTATATAGCACAATTCAACACAAGGCAATTCAAAGTGCTTTACATCACATGAAGATCATAAAAATCACATTTAAATCAACACAACGTAGAAACGAAGACAAAAGATCGCATTTAATCACAGAATAAAAATAAATAAATAAAATAAAAATAAAACAAAAACTACTACTACTAATAATAATTGAAATCAGCAATGGAGATAAAAACAAGAGGAATAGAAAGCAGGTAGATTGAAATATATAGACAGTTATAGATATGCAGTGCTAAACAAAAGCGTTTTTAGCCCTGATTTAAAAGAGCTAACAGTTTGAGCATACTTCAGACGTTCGGGTAACTTGTTCCAGAGGTGAGGAGCATAATAACTAAATGCTGCCTCACCCTGCTTGGTTCTTGTTCTTGGAACATGCAGAAGACCGGTTCCAGACGACCTTAGGGGTCTAGATGTCTCATAGGACTCTAACAAGTCAAGCATGTATTTTGGTCCAAGGCCATTAAGTGTTTTGTAGACGAGCAGTAGTATTTTATAGTCTATCCTTTGACTTACTGGAAGCCAGTGTAGCGATTTCAAAACTGGTGTAATGTGGTCCAGCTTCCTTGTATTTGTGAGGACTCTGGCTGCAGCATTCTGTACCAGCTGCAACTTCCTGACTGATTTTTTATAAAGACCTGTAAATATACCGTTGCAATAGTCCAATCTGCTGAAAATGAATGCATGCATAAGTTTTTCCATGTCTTGTTGAGTCAGAAGCCCCTTAATTCTGGTTATATTTTTTAGGTGGTAATAAGCGGATTTAATGACGGACTTTAAATGGTTATCAAATTTTAGGTCTGAGTCAATAATTACGCCAAGGTTTCTGACTTGAATTGTAGCTGTAAGTGACATTGTGCTAAGTTGGCTGCTTATCTTTGACCTTTCCTTTTTTGGCCCAAAAATGATCACCTCTGTCTTCTGCACATTTAACTGGAGAAAATTCTGGCACATCCATTCATTGATTTGATGAATGCATTTGCTCAGGGTGACTAAGGGACTATAATCATGTGGGGACACAGAAATGTACAGTTGTGTGTCATCTGCATAGGCGTGATAGGAGATGTCATACTGTTTCATTATCTGAGCTAACGGAAGCATATAGATGTTAAATAAGAGTGGTCCAAGAATTGACCCTTGAGGGACTCCACACGTGAATTTGGTTCGTTCTGACTGATGGTTTCCGATTGACACAAAGAAATCCCTATCATGTACATAGGATGTGAACCACTGAAGAATAGTGTCAGTAAGCCCTACCCACTGTTCCAATCTGCTGAGTAGTATGTTGTGATCAACCGTGTCAAATGCGGCGCTGAGATCCAATAGTAGCAGAACAGATGATTTGCCTGCATCGGTATTCCGACGAATATCATTTAGGACTTTGATAAGCACAGTCTCGGTGCTGTGTTGTGGTCGAAATCCAGACTGAAATGAGTTAAAAAGATTGTTTTGCATCATATAATTCTGGATCTGTTCGAACACAACCCTTTCGATAATTTTCCCCAGGAATGTCAGATTTGATATTGGCCTGTAATTACTAATGGTTGAGGCATCCAGATTAGGTTTTTTTAGGAGAGGTTTTATTACTGCAGTTTTTAAAGTCTGAGGAAACTCTCCTGTTTGGAGAGAAGTATTTATAATCTGAAGTATGTCTGGGGCTATGCAATGAAAAACAGTTTTGAAAAAGTTTGAAGAAAGGATGTCAAGGCAGCATGTTGTGGGCTTTAATTTCGACACAATTTCTGTTAAAGTGGCATAGTCCAAGAGGCTAAACTGTCCAAGATTGACGTGGGGGACATTTTGGGAGGCATTTAGTGTAACATTTGTTAATCTGGAGTTGCACACAGTCTGTCTAATCTTTAGTACTTTGTGTGTAAAGAATGCTGCGAAATTATTACAGGACACCTCAGATGCCAATTCCTGAGGTATTGATGCTTGTGGGTTTGTCAGTTTGTCAACAACAGAAAATAGTGTGCGGGTATTGTTAGTGTTTCTCCGAATGATCTCTGAAAAATATGACTGTCTAGCATTTTTCAGTTCCTGGTTGTATTTGCGAAGACTGTCTTTGTAGATATCATAAAAAACTAGGAGTTTGTTTTTTCGCCATCTGCGTTCTGCTCGTCTACAAACTTGCTTTTGTTTTATAGCTAGTATGGCATTTCTCCAGGGTGACCTCTTCTTTCTTGACAAAGATTTTGTCTTAATCGGGGCAATAGTGTCAATTACAGTCATCACACTGGAACTGAAACTATTTACAAGTTCTTCCACTGGAGCTATTGTAGGGGTTAATGGTGAGGCATAGGCCTGTGTGAATAACGCACAAGTGTTATCACTTATGTAACGCTTCCTAATCACCTCTGTTTCCCTTTTCAGAGGATGGACAGGGGTGGTCATTTTAAACATAATGCAGTAGTGATCAGACAGAGCAACATCATTCACTGTGACCTCAGAGATGTTAAGACCTTTGGATATTATTAAATCCAGTATGTGCCCTCTGTTATGTGTTGGAACTGTGACATGCTGAGATAAACCAAATGTATCCAAAATATTTAAAAGCTCTATAGCACATCCTTCTTCAGGATTATCAACATGAATGTTAAAGTGCTTGTGACACGAAAAAGCATGTTTATTTCATAATACACGCGATATTTTATGCTCCTGAATGATATGGACCGCTTGGATGTGTGTGGAAGCGATCGCTATATTTATTTAGTTTTTTGAATCCCGCGCCAGGAAAATGAGTGACTTCCGGCTTCGGTCTCGCATTGAGGAGGAGGGCGCTGTGACGTGTACGGTAGAAGACGTCCTCTTCACGCTACAGTGTACTGTTGTGTATGAGGACGAAGGGTTCATCTGATTTTGCGGATTAATACTTTTATTTTTTGCATCACGCCAGCCAAACGGCTGCAGGAAAATCATTCTGTATGCGGGAGAGGCGTATGCGCCTTTTTGGAGTTTCAAAAGGTTCCCATTCACCGTGGATATTTACTGTGGGACCATTGGACTTACAAGGAAGTGAGTAAACATCTTGTTTTGTATTATGTCAAATACGAATACAGTGATTACAAAGTAAACACTATAAAATTCCTTTAAATAAAGGACTACTTACGTTTGATCATTGATAGGCATGTAAAAAGCTATCCTCACGCTCATTAGCAGTTAGCTGTTAGCACGTTAGCTACACAACAATTCCAGCCACCCTCCTCCAGGGAACGAACTGTAAATTGCTCTCCGCCGGGCGGTTTGCCGATCCGCAAAGAAACTCGACAACCGGGTCGTCATGTCAAATAATCCAGGCTAGTTATGTGTGATTTTCCACTTCGAAGACTTTGAAATAGAGCTGAAACGAATACTCGAGCAACTCGAGTAACTCGAGTTTAAAAAGTGATCCGAGTAATTTTATTCACCTCGAGTAATCGTTTATTTTGACAGCTCTAAGCATCACGTTTTGCTAGGACTACTTTTAATGCGGGACAACGCGCTGTCACGTGCGGAGAGGAAGAAGGGGAAAAAAAAAAAACTTACCGCAGCCGACAGCCGCCACAAACGACGCCGACGTTGCTAAATACTAGCCCGCACAATGCTACATTGGTAACAGATAGCATCTGGTGAGTCTCATAGAGATCACATGTATGTTGAACTAGATGCACAGTGAAAGACTAGGCCGCGTCTGGGCAGCGTTGGCAAACAGCCGCCATCTTAAAGCAGTAGAGCGCTAAGCGCTAATAAAGAGCGTTAAGCGCTAATATATAAGATTAACGTTACTGTCACTACTAGCTCACCTTACGTTAGCATTGCGGAGGGCTAGGTTTCAATTAATTAAGACCGCTTTCGATGCGTGGCTAACGTGTCTTTCATACAGGCTTTACACAACATAGCGTTGTGGAGTGATGAGGGTGTCAAATAAAAACTCAATAATGCTAACTATCAATTTTAGCTCAGTAGTCATTGCTGGATAAAACACCAAGTAGCACTAGTCCCTAATGTGCTCCAATACAGCCTGTATCATACATTTATTTTGAACAGTGCAAAAACTCAAAATCCTATCAGGACTTACAGTTTAGACTAACTTAAAACTTAACTAGAACTTAAAAATGTCTTGACACAAATAGATATTTAATTGAAAAACGTGGGAAAAAATCCTAACTTTTAAGTGATGTGTGTTATCAAGCGTAAAGGCATTTTTAGGTGTGTTTATATATATATATTATATAATATATATATACTTTTAAAAAATAAGATTAAAGGTTTTTTGAGTGAAAGCAGTGAATTAGTCATTTTTTAAAATTCTAGTTACATCTGAGATACAATTGTTGGCTGTTTTTAACAATATACATCAAAAATAAAGACATTGATTGACTGAAAATGATAAAATGTCTTGTTTTCTCATGTATATTTATAATTGCTCTTCACCTAAAAATATATTTGTTTTATCCGATTACTCGATTAATCGATAGAATTTTCAGTCGATTACTCGATTACTAAAATATTCGATAGCTGCAGCCCTACTTTGAAACATCCCTCGGTTCGGGTTAGCATGTCGGCTAGCTGTCACTCCTTCTGGTCTGTTTACATTCTCCGAAGCCGGGGAAGGGAAATGACATATGTCCGATTTAGGTGTCATAAAATATCGTTCGGCAGGTGTGACAGTAAAGGTAAAGTCGACTGTTTTGACCATTATGGAGTAATTTTGCCATGTCGTCTTGAATAAATGGATTTTTATTATTTTATATTCCATTTAGCACAAGTTATTTGTCATGACCATGCCATTTATTTAGCAATTGGGGAAAGTACTTGGGTAAAAAGAATATCCTGTAAAAATATTGAAGTAAAGAGACAGAAACAATGACATTTTGCCGCTCTCTTCGTCGCGTTTTCCTCATTGTGAATAGTTCCCCTCGACGGGCTGACTGGTCCTTCTCAAGCCATTTATATAGCTATTGGGGAAAAAAACTTGGATAAAAAGAATATCCTGTAAAAATATTGAAGTAAAGAGACAGAAACAATGACATTTTGCCGCTCTCTTCGTCGCGTTTTCCTCATTGTGAATAGTTCCCCCTCGACGGGCTGACTGGTCCTTCTCAAGCCATTTATATAGCTATTGGGGAAAATACTTGGATAAAAAGAATATCCTGTAAAAATATTGGGAGTAGAGAGACTGAAACAATGACATTTTGCAGCTCTCTTCGTCTCGTTTTCCTCGTTCTGAACAATTCCGCCTCAATGGGCTGAATAGTAAAACCGATGAGCCTAGTCTACCGCTGACGTCATCCACCTGTTGGGGACGCTAAAGCCCTATAATTGTAGGCGTGGCTAACCGGCAGATTAAAAGACTAATTTCTCGTCATCTGCGCTTTGCAAAATTGTTGTATATAGTCGAATCGTCTCAAAATATGATTCTAATTCACATAATAATGCCATTTAAGACTTTTTTTCTGGTGTCGTATGCTCTTTAAAGTCACCCACTAGAACAACACAATCAAAGTCCATGCAGACAGAAGACAGCATTTTGGTAAACTCATCAAAAAACATTGTGTTATACTTTGGTGGTCTGTAAAGTGTTACCAAGGCAGCTCTGCAAGGGCTTTTTAGCTGAATGACAATATATTCAAAGGAATCAAACTGACCACATGAAATATTTGTGCATTGGAAGCTGTCCCTGATCAGACTGGCAACCCCACCTCCTTTCTTATGGGTTCTTGGCGCACTAAAGAAATTGAAGTTTGTGGGGGTTGCCTCAATCAGAACTGTCGAGCTCTTATCTTTATCTAACAAAGTCTCTGTTAGGAACATCATGTCAAGGTTATGTTTGCTGATAAAATCATTAATTAAGAAAGATTTGCCAGCTAAAGATCTTATATTTAGCAGAGCCAATTGGAGATGCCAGACTGGATTCACTGGTGAGTTTTGGGAATGACATACTATGCTTAACAGGTTGGCAGAGTTGATTGAACGTTTTTTATTTCTCACCAATCTAGCCCTTTTTGTGTTGTTTATCACCACTGGGATTGTTGAGCATACAGACTGTACTCCATAGGGCCCCGGCTTTTGCTGGGACAGAACAGTCTTTGTAATGTTGTCCCAGCCTGGACCCGGTGCATATCATATTGGTGTCGCAAACATGGCTTCCTCCATTGAAGGATAATACCGTGTAGTTCCAGAGTTGTAGTGCTTTGGCTTTGCCCCGAGAGAATTCCAGGGGAGGCTGGTTAGTTTGTTGCCATCTTCCCCTGGCACCTGTCAGGTGTGACAGGTACAGGGTGGAAGCGAAGACATGAACTTGAGGAGATCAAGAGACTGGTTAACCTTGCTATTTAGATCCATGGAGTCCAGACCAGGTTGACTCATTATTCCATCCAAACTAAGTCGTCGGCGGGGTGGCTTCCGGGACTGTGGAGATTTAGGCCTTGATGAGGCCTTAGCCTGACTGAGTCGGCGGAGTGGTGGCGTCTTGGAGTATGAGGATTTGGTGCTGGATGGGGCCTTATCCTGGAGTCGGCGGCATAGTGGCGTCTTGGAGTGTGAGGATTTGGGGCTGGATGGGGCCTTATCCTGGAGTCGGCGGCGTGTTGGCGTCTTGGAGTGTGAGGATTTGGGGCTGGATGGGGCTTTAGCTTGGAGTCGGCGGCGTGTTGGCGTCTTGGAGTGTGAGGATTTGAGGCTGGATGGGGCCTCGTCAGCAGAGGAAAGCACTCGCAGTCATGGCAGTTTCCCATTTAGATAGGTTCTTGGAGAATGACTCATGTTGATTAATCCCAGCTACTTGTTTCAAGTCCATTATACTCCCAAATTTTGCTGCCGTCATAGAGCTACTCAGAGCCAGTTTTTGAATGTATCTTATCTTTTTTTTTTTTTTTTTTAAACCTGTCCTGTTCAGCTGTTTGACACAGAGAATGGAAGTCTAAGTGCCCGGATTCTGAACAGTTTTAATGTTTCACATTGAGAGTCTGACATACTCCCATTGTGATCATTCAAAATACCTTTTTATTATGACAAAGCAGCGAACAGGAAGGGATTATGGGGGGACAGAAGAAAAGAAATACAAGAGAAGAAAGAAAAGAAACACATACACAAACAACAACAAGAAATACATTGAACATCTAAACTAGTTACTAATATGCTGGTGCTATCGTCAACGAGATGTATTTCCGGTTTACACCATGTGGGGGCCTATTGGCCAGTGAAAGAGGAGAATGGGGGTGGGGGTGTCTATAAGACTATAAACTAAGTGATTGAAAGTGGTAGAGTGTACACAAATCAGTTCTGTGATCTAGAACCCAGTGATCGTGTGAATCTCTTATGAGTGAAAGCCCGTTGGCGAAACAACCCTACGCCGCCGCATCGCCAATCCCGGCACCGGAACCCCCAACCCGAGCATGCCCTACCACATCCAGCAGCACGCAAGCCCCACCGGGCGCGCGACAGCCACGCAGACGGGCGGAGAGACCGCGCGGGCACCAACCCAGGGCCACGGCCCACACCCAGCCAGCCCGGGGAGGGAGGGCGGGCGGGGGGGCGGGGGGATCCATGCGCAGCCCATCCCTCCTCCAACCGCCCAGCAAAGGAGCCACCGTCACCCCCCCCCGGGACCCAGGGTGGTCCCCCGGGCCACCCGCGCGCCCATCAACCGGTCTTCAGGGATGGCAGGAGGGGACGCATCACCAACCCCACGCCTACACCCACCCCCGCCCGCCCACCCGGACCACGAGCCACAGCCCCCCAACCGGCACGGCACGCCACGGGACCCCCAGCGGCCCACCAAGCCCCAGGCAAGGCAGGGTCCCCCGCCGGTGCAGGCGACACCCCGCTGATACACCGGCGCCCAGCCAGCGACCCGCGACGGAGCGCAGGGCGGACGCCCAGCCAGAGAAGAGAGGGGAAGGCGGAGGCAGGAGAACGCCCAGGGACTGCCATGGGGCGACGCAAGATCGGAGACCCGACCCCCCAACCCACTCCCGCGGCCGGCAGCCGAGGCAGAGGGGAGGCCACACCCGGGAGCCACGCCATATAGAAAAAGTGTGGGACCCACCTACCACCCTATTACTGTGGCTGCCAGGTTCCCGACTGGCAGCCATCACCCAGCACCGTGATGGGGGTGTGAGGGGAGGGTAGAATGAATGAATGTATCTTATCATCTTAGAAATTGAAAATACACTTTTTCAGAGCCCCAGGGGACCAATATGAAATCAATACAATGCGATGAATTTTCCTAATTTAGCATGTATGTTTTTTGTCCCCAAAATACATACTAGATAAATTACGATATAAGTCGTGGAATGGAAGGGCTGTCATTCATTCTCAGTGGGCCAATGCTGCATCCTCCCACAATTCACCAGGCAATCAGTTAGCAAGTCAACCCCAAAGGCCTTAGCGGGGTCACATTCACTTGGCCTTCTGCAGCTCACACATCAGCGTTCGATTAGCTTCTGCTCTCGGAGCACAAAAGAACCTCGAGAGACTGCACAGAAGTCGAAGCTCATTCACAAGTTGGACTTGAAAACTCATCACCAAAGTATAAAAGCTCTATTCACAGCACATATATCACCATAGCTTTCGTACTTGCCCAAACCAGCACAAGCTGCCTGGACTGCAACGCCCAGTCAGCCTCGCTTAGTCGGTCGGTGGTCTTTGACAGGTTATGCGAACATATGGTCTCACTCTATTTCCAATTTCTGCTCTGACCTCATTAACACCCACAGATTTAGCTATAGCCGCCTGTCAGTCTTATGTTGCGTGATAACTAGGGGTGTCGCGATCACATATTTTTGCATCTGTGTCCGAGTCACCTGATTTTGAGAATCTGCCAATATAGAGTCCCAATTTGATACTGAAAAAAGTGCTGAATAAAAATCATGTTACGTTTAAACTAGGGCTGTCAAAATTATCGCGTTAACGGGCGGCAATCTTTTTAATTAATCACGTTAAAATATTTGACGCAATTAACGCACAAATGCCCCGCTCAATCAGATTAAAATGACAGCACATTGAAATGTGTACTTGTTGTGTTTTTCGGAGTATTGTTGCCCTCTGCTGGCGCTTGGGTGCGACTAATTTTATAGGCTTCAGCACCCATGAGCATTGTGTAAGTAATTATTGACATCAACAATGGTGGGCTACTAGTTTATTTTTTTATTGAAAATTTTTACAAATTTTATTCAAACGAAAACATTAAGAGGGGTTTTAATATAAAATTTCTATAACTTGTACTAACATTTATCTTTTAAGAACTACAAGTCTTTCTATCAATGGATCGCTTTAACAGAATGTTAATAATGGTAATGCCATCTTGTTGATTTATTGTTATAATAAACAAATACAGTACTTATGTACCGAATGTTGAATGTATATATCCATCTTGTGTCTCATCTTTCCATTCCAACAATAATTGACAGAAAAATATGGCATATTTTATAGATGGTTTGAATTGCGATTAATTGCGATTAATTACGATTAATTAATTTTCAAGCTGTAATTAACTCGATTAACAATTTTAATCGTTTGACATCCCTAGTTTAAACATGTTACTATCCCAGTGTGCCGCCTTCACAATGTGAATTATTTTTAGACAAGAATAACTTGGAAAAACGCTTGTTTTTATTAAATGCTTCATTAAGTGAGTCAATTCAAATCTGCTCACGCTGCTAATAACAGCCGCTCTCTTACACACACACAATGAGTTGCCACAGCATGTTGCCGCTAGTGTTTCACAAGCTAAACGATGAGTGACACATTTGGCGTCTTTGAAGGTAGTGCTACCAAGCTTGTTACCAATGCCTGGCAGTCATCGTTAACTTTAACAAGCAAACTCCAGAGCACTCCTCACTAAAAGGGTGCGAATTTTCCGATCTTAGATTATTAGCGATTCGGCCGTGGAAGATTCGAGAACGATTCACAAACATCCAAATTCCAATTATTGAATTATACCAGGTACAGCCGAAATAAAACACAGCGTGGTCTTCGGGACACAATGAGGAACAGTTCAAGAGTAAATATCATGTTCAACTCATGCCGCTAGATTAAAAAAAAGAAGAATACCTCAGTGCCGCTTACAGCCGCTACAAACAACGCCCAGTTGCGAGTTGCTACAAACATTAGGCATAAAACGGCTACGGTAGATTTCACATTTATGTCGAACTAGATGCGAAATGGCAGACTACAGCGGCGTTAGAACATGTACAAAGAACTAGATGCGAAATGACAGACTTGCCAGCGCCAATAAACAGCCACCATCTTAAAGGACTAGACTTCTCTAGAAGGCTCTGTTGTAGAGAACCTAATTACATTTTATGTAAAATACCCCTAAATGGGCAAAATCTTGACTTGAATCTATCTTTAAAAGATGAAACAGTTTTAAAACGTTGTCATGTCGAAAGTAGACAGAAGGGAAATTGTGGAATAATTCTAAAAACTTTAACGGTTGATTCACAACATTAAATTAATTGAATGTAGTTTAAAGCTGCTGATACAGAATGGTGACTTGAGTATTTTATTTACTGTTAACTTGATACTGAAATACTGTAATTTCCCGAATGTAAGGTGCACCCGTGTATAATGCTCACCCCAAATTTACTTGTAAAATCTAGGGAAAATTATTGTACCCGTGTATAACGCGCACCCTAATTTTAGCACCAATAAATGGAAGAATACAAGAAAACAGCTCGTGTACAGATACAGAAATGTCATTTTACTGACTGGTGAAACAGCACAAGCATAGCTCATTGGTAGTTCAAAATATTACCATAAACTGACAATATTTACGGTAATAATATGATTTGACAACTTCTCCAACTTACCAGAATCTAGGAGAAAACAAAACAGATGTGACTTTTCTTTTAAAGGCTGCTGTATAACTTGCTCGTTTCATCATGATGAATAAATGTTTCTTCCATGGATTGATACGGTAAAATGAAAGTGAGAACGTAAGTCGGAAATCCGAAAGAGCTCATCGCTGTCGACACGACTACCAATAGGAACTATTGTTATTAAGGTTTGAGGTTCCCGACGAGGAAGTGTGTTGTTACGTTTGTTATGTTCGGAGTTGCGGAGCTGCAATATACGTTGACTCAAATGAGTTTAAGAAACTAAATTCTGTGCCTTAGTGTAAAAAGCAGAATTTAACACAGACAAAATCATTCAGCCGATCAGAGTGAAGTATTACCGAAACAAAATGGTGACGTCACGTACCGTAATGGTCGGCAACGGATCGCCGCATACGTTTCTTCTACACAACGTGGCAGTGTTAATAAAAAAAATTGTTTTATATAGATACAGTGCCAGTTGAAGCCTTGGACGGTGTGCTTTGGTCAGATGAGACCAAGATTGAGCTTTTTGGCAACAAACACTCAAAGTGGGTCTGGCATGCCACAAAAAGATGCGCATGCTGAAAAGCACCTCATACCCACTGTGAAGTATGGAGGTGGGTCAGTGATGCTGTGGAGCTGTTTCGCTTCCAAAGGCCCTGGGAACCTTGTTAGGGTGCATAGCATTATGAATGCTTTGAAATACCAGAACATTTTACATCAAAATCTGTTGCCCTCTGCCCAAAAGCTGAAGATGGGTCGTCACTGGGTCTTTCAGCAAGACAATGACCCTAAACATATGGCCAAATCTACACAGAAATGGTTCACCAGACACAAAATCAAGCTCCTCCCATGGCCATCTCAGTCCCCAGACCTTGTTTTGTTGGCAAAAGGGGGTTGTAAAAAGTATTAACACCAGGGGTGCTAATAATTGTGACACACATTATTTGATGTCAAATAATTATTTCTTTATGTGGGATTTTTCCCCCACTGAATAAATGCACTTGTATTGAAGGTTGGATTTTTCTCTTTTTTTCCATCAAGGTCCCATATTATTTGAATTAAAAAACAAATATTAGAAGCTAAAAAACACATCTTAACCAGGCGTGCCAATAATTATGGAGGGTCGATTATCGATGATCGTTGTTTCGCCATATCGTCAGATCATCGTTATCGTGAGTTTTGTATCGCAAATCGTATCGCATTGTGAGGTACCAAGAGGTTCCCACTCCTAGTTTCTGGTACCAACTATTAACACTGTATATATAATATGTATACTGTATAATTCTGTCTCCATCCATGTACCCGTTTATAATGCGCACCATGATTTTACAAGTTGATATTGGGGGAAAAAAAGTGCGCGTTATATTCGGGAAATCGCGGTAGTAGTTTGCTTTTGCCTGAAAGGATTTTTGAACAATTTTGGAACTAATGTACAAAACATTAAAAGCGGGGGGTGGTTGTGCATAAATAATCGATTTAGATTTGAATTGGAAACTCTGAATCGTAATCGAATCATTAGGTGCCCAAAGATTCCCACCTCTACTGCTCACCAGGAAAAGCAGCAAGCGGGAGAGTGAGAGGCTGTACGAGCATGAAGCAGAAAAACATAAATATATTTCAATTAAAAACCCAATCCTTTTCACCGATTCCGATCCTGTGAAAAATGGCACAATCGGCCCGCCTTCCGATCACGTGATCGGATCGGGACATCCGTAGTGATGTTTTTTTTTTTTTCTTTTCTATTTTATCTTTTTTGTATCTGTAACAAAATGTTACAATCAAACAAGGAAATTTAACCCATGAAATTTGACGTTTATTGCCATTATGGGCAGACAATAAATTAATAACAATAATATATTTACCTGGCACGGCCAGACTGTTCTCCCTGTATTTTTCAAACACTGAGAGAATAGTCTGGGACCCAGCCCATTAACGGCCTCTTGAGCAAGTACAAAATCAATCGATAAATCAGATTCGTTTATTTGCGTGACATGTTCTTAACGAGCAACGTCACTCTTACGCATCGGAAGTTGTCTCCACAACAACACAGATGGCGAACAAGAGAGCCGAGAATATATTCCAATCCACGGTAAAATCAGTTTTAAATTACCAAAAACACATCGACACAAGTCATTGACAACAGTCTGTCTCGCGCTAGCCATGTTGAATAAACTCCGCTCTCCTCGTATGTTTACTTCCGTGCGCAAGTCCCTCGTCCCGCCCGTCGCTGATTGGTCCACTCCGCTGTCTGTCTGCTGTGGCTTGCTCCGCCCTGGAAATTTTATCCGCTTAATGGTGGCCCGACTCAATAGCTGGAACAGCGGTGAGTCTGGAGTACCAGGCTACGATTTCCGAACACGTGATCGGATCGGGACATCCATAGTGATAACATTTTTTTTTTTTTCTTTTCTATTTTATCTTTGTTGTATCTGTAATAAAATGTTACAATCAAACAAGGAAATTTAACCCAACAAATTTGACGTTTATTGCCATTATGGGCAGACAATAAATTAATAACACTAATATATAGCATTTCCTTTAGATAACTGTATTCAACTTTCACAGATGGTAACAATTTTCACAGTGACATGAGCCAGGACCTTTCAATTGTTTTAACAACTCAATAATTAATTAACCTCCGTTATAGCATAACCCACTTCCTGAATACAGTTTCTGGTAGGGGTGTGACAAAATTTTGAAATGGTGGTATATCATGATACTTTGTATCTGAAAAGGTTATCGATATGCTCCTGCCAAGAATCGAGATATCGTTTAAAAAAGGTGTAAATGTCTAAAAAAAAATAAAATAAAAATGAACCAACAAGTTGCTACCAATATCTTCCACCATAATAGTGTCTCAGTTAACTCTAAGGCTGCATTGACGGTGCTTAACGCCCAATCCTTTTAGGCTAGGTTCATACTACAGGTCTTAATGCACAAATCCGATTTTTTATCACATCTGTTTTTTTGGCGTGCCCATTCAGACTGCCTTTGTCCATTGAGACCATTCAAGTATTACGCATGGGCACTAATTCGCAGTCCAACACTCACTGAGCAAGACGACCCGCATGCACAGAAGCATCAAAACAAATGACCACACATGCTGGCTGTCATCCGTCATTCCACGGATTTTATATTTTGCTTTTTAAAAAGAGGACACAAATAGCAGACATAAATAATCCCCGTCTAGGCTTCTATTCAAAGTATATGGATCGACAGCATGCACGCACTGTCCGTGCATGTCACACACACATACGGGCAGTTTGCCCCGACTCTCAGCCGTGTAAGCAATGTTGAAACATTGCGTATGTGGAGCAGACAGAAAACCGATTATTCTCAGTCTCATCCTCAATCCGTTTTTATTTTTATTTTTTTTATGACTGTTGTCAAGTCCGACCCTTCCTAAAAAGCCGTGTTCAAGGCAAGCTAGGCGCAAATGACGCACAGCTGCACCGCTACCGTAGCGTCTCTCTCGCTTTTTGATGACGTAATTGCTGCATGAATTCTGATTTGAGAGACTGGACAGTACAGACCGCCACGACAGTCTGGAAAAATGTGGCCCAGATCGGATTTGAGCAACATACGAAAGTGACCCAGATCGGATTTGAAATAGTCCAGTACTATGCGACTTGTCAGGTTCAGACCGTCAAGTTAATGCCTCACTCGAGTCGGGAAAAACACGAAAAAATGAGATTTGTGCATTAAGACCTGTAGTATGAACGTAGCCTTAGACTGGGAATGTTGGTTCATTCGAAACCAGAGCATTTAAAGTCATTCTGTCTGATTTTCAGGGCATTTACAAGTCATTGCTGTTCATCTTCGGGCATTTACAGGTCATTTCCTGTTCTGTAAATCAAAATAAACAGGAAGAGACCCCTAAAATACCCCAAAGTCAACAGGAAGTAACGAAAAATCAAACTTAAATGGCCCAAAATTACCTCATTGCCTGGCATTGGCTGCCACCGACCGCCATAGACGTTTAATCCGTTTGAAGTGGGAGAGATGGCAGAGAACAGTTCAAATGGATTGGACGTCTACTTGTGATGAACTTATTCCAATTCACAGCAGAAGCTGGTTTCAGGGCATTTACAGGTCATTGCTGTTCATCTTAGGGCATTTACACGTCATTTCCTGTTGAGTTTAAGTCACTGCTTATTCATTTTGGTGATTCCCAGGTGATTTCCTGTTCTGTAACTTAAAATAAACAGGAAGCGACCCCTAAAATACCCCAAAATCAACAGGAAGTAACTGAAAATGAACAGGTAAATGACTTTAAATCGCCCAAAATTACCTCATTGCCTGGCATTGGCTGCCACCGACCGCCATAGACGTTCAATCCGTTTGAAGTGGGAGGGATAGCAGCGAACAGTTCAAATGGATTGGACGTCTACTTGTGATGAACTTATTCCAATTCACAGCAGATGCTGGTTTCAGGGCATTTACAGGTCATTGCTGTTCATCTTAGGGCATTTACACGTCATTTCCTGTTGAGTTTAAGTCACTGCCTATTCATTTTGGTGATTCCCAGGTGATTTCCTGTTCTGTAACTTAAAATAAACAGGAAGCGACCCCTAAAATACCCCAAAATCAACAGGAAGTAACTGAAAATGAACAGGTAAATGACTTTAAATGGCCCAAAATTACCTCATTGCCTGGCATTGGCTGCCACCGACCGCCATAGACGTTCAATCCGTTTGAAGTGGGAGGGATGGCAGCGAATTCATTCGCTGCCACCCTCCCTGTTCAAATGGATTGGACGTCTACTAGTGATGAACTCATTCCACTTCACAGCAGAAGCTTTGTTTTCTGTTTATTAGTTGTTTGTAGAATATCCTGTAATGATTTACTGACCAATGTATCGATAATCGTTGTATCGCCATATCATCAGATCATCGTTATCATGAGCTTTACAATCGTATTGCATCGTAAGGTACCAAGAGGTTCCCACTCCTAGTTTCTGGTACCAACTAAAATACTATTAAGAGCAACTATAAAAATTTCACGACAGGGATGACGCAGCTATAAACGTGAAAAGATAACTCAGAATTGATTAGTATGATGTATATGGAAAAAAAAAAGTGGTCACTAACATGAAGAGATGAGAGATCAATAGACACACAAACTCAAAGTCAAATATTGACTCTTGGGCCTGCCTTGAAAGTCACCCCTGATTTGCATTTCAACCGCTTCGACTGCATTTGCATTTCTCTTTCTGCATTTGGGGGATTTGCGTCCCCCTTATTTTCTGAATTCATCTCATTTCAAGTAAATCGCACAGTAGTTTAATAAGGGAAATGAGGACAGCCAAGTAACGCTTTCCTTATCTTACCTCTGTGAAAATACCCGTCTGGGCCAGTCGTGGGAGAATATCAGAAGTAGAGGATTGTAGTCACATGACTTGTTTTAATTCAGATTTTAGATGCCATTTTTAGGATATTGGGATTTCCCCTGCTAAAACATCAAATATTCCACTTGGACTTGACAATTACCGTACCAGACAAGTCTTGCCTGTTTGCATATGACATTGTTTACAAGATGATGCTCCGTTTGTTTTTTCTGTTGCGACTAAACCTGGCAATCCAGCAGATCCTTTATGCTCCGATGCAGAGTGCAAACGGCACCTCATGAAAGAAGTATCATTGAGGGAGCATTAAAGTTAATTCATTTTGGGTCCAATGATTGTTGTTGATGAGTCACTAAAAGTTACAGACTTGTTTTTCTGGATGCGTACCACACTCAAGTACAGTGGGGCAAATAAGTATTTAGTCAACCACTAATTGTGCAACTTCTCCCACTTGAAAATATTAGAGAGGCCTGTAATTGTCAACATGGATAAACCTCAACCATTAGAGACAGAATGTGGGGAAAAAAAAACAGAAAATCACATTGTTTGATTGTTAAAGAATTTATTTGCAAATTATGGTGGAAAATAAGTATTTGGTCAATACCAAAAGTTCATCTCAGTACTTTGTTATGTACCCTTTTTGGCAATAACGGAGGTCAAATGTTTTCTGTAACTCTTCACAAGCTTTTCACACACTGTTGCTGGTATTTTGGCCCATTCCTCCATGCAGATCTCCTCTAGAGCAGTGATGTTTTTGGGGCTGTCGTTTGGCAACACGGACTTTCAACTCCCTCCACAGATTTTCTATGGGGTTGAGATCTGGAGACTGGCTGGGCCACACTAGGACCTTGAAATGCTTCTTACGAAGCCACTCCTTTGTTGCCCTGGCTGTGTGTTTGGGATCATTGTCATGCTGAAAGACTCAGCCACGTCTCATCTTCAATGCCCTTGCTGATGGAATGAGATTTTCACTCAAAATCTCACGATACACAGCCCCATTCATTATTTCCTTTACACAGATCAGTCGTCCTGGTCCCTTTGCAGAAAAACAGCCCCAAAGCATGATGTTTCCACCCCCCATGCTTCACAGTGGGTATGGTGTTCTTCGGCTGCAATTCAGTATTCTTTCTCCTCCAAACACGAGAACCTGTGTTTCTACCAAAAAGTTATATTTTGGTTTCATCTGACCATAACACATTCTCCCAGTCTTCTTCTGGATCATCCAGATACTCTCTTGCGAACCGTAGACGGGCTTGGACGTGTACTGGCTTCAGCAGGGGGACACGTCTGGCAGTGCAGGATTTGAGTCCCAGGCGGCGCATTGTGTTACTGATAGTAGCCTTTGTTACTGTGGTCCCAGCTCTCTGTAGGTCATTCACTAGGTCCCCCCGTGTGGTTCTGGGATTTTTTCTCACCGTTCTTGTTATCATTTTGACACCACGGGGTGAGATCTTGCATGGAGCCCCAGATCGAGGGAGATTATCAGTGGTCTTGTATGTCTTCCGTTTTCTAATAATTGCTCCCACAGTTGATTTCTTTACACCAAGCGTTTTACCTATTGCAGAGTCAGTCTTCCCAGCCTGGCGCAGGTCTACAATTTTGTCTCTGGTGTCCTTTGACAGCCTTTTGGTCTTGGCCATGGTGGAGTTTGGAGTCTGACTGACTGACTTGTGGACAGGTGTCTTTTATACCGATAATGAGTTAAAACAGGTGCCATTAATACAGGTAACGAGTGGAGCCTCGTTAGACCTCGTTAGAAGAAGTTAAACCTCTTTGACAGCCAGAAATCTTGCTTGTTTGTCGGTGACCAAATACTTATCTTCCACTCTAATTTGGAAATAAATTCTTTGAAAATCAAACAATTTGATTTTCTGTTTTTTTCCACATTCTGTCTCTCATGGTTGAGGTTTACCCATGTTGACAATTACAGGCCTCTCTAATCTTTTCAAGTTGGAGAACTTGCACAATTGGTGGTTGACTAAATGCTTATTTGCCCCACTGTACATACCTTACACGCAAACTGAGTGTACGTTATTCTCTTAGAAATTGTGTTTCATGAGTCTATGCAAAATATCAATTAAAATCAGCCATGAAATGCAGCTTCTCAATTGAGACACTGCATCTATTGACATGCACTTCAGTCTACTGTCATAATAAAATGCAATGCGTCCAACTTGTTTCCTACTCTGTTGCCCATCACTATCTCAGTGGCGCTCCTAATGCGATAAACATTACCCTCATCATTATGTCTGAGGCATCATAAAAAGCCACTAGTTGTCACACGGCTGCTTTTGAAACTAACACAATTGCCTCGTTTTTTTTGTCTATCCTATGCCAGCTCCCTGGCGTTAATATCAAAACTTTAGCACCGCCACCCGCGTTTTAATTTCTTGGCCTAATGAAGCGACAGGCACACTATGACAAGTTGACGGGAGTTTGCCAGCTTTTATTTCCAAGTATATTCCTGTGCCCCATTTTGGCTTTAATGTTGCTGCCACATGCGGTGCGGCTCCGTCTGACGCCCACGTTTTACGGCTGTTTTTCTGAAAATCCTATGTTATTTGGTTGTAAAAACTCTTTTGCTGAGTTTTTTTCATTGGGGAAATTGAATAATTTTCCTGTTATTTTAACATCGGATGGGTTATGACATGCAGCCAATCGCATTTAATGTTGACATTGTGCCCCTTTATACTTTGTAGTACAAGGTCATACACTTTTAACCCAAGATGTTAGAGACAGAAAGCATCCTGACTAACTGCATCTGAGTGGTGTGGAGGCTACAGCGCCTCCGACTGGAGCAGTGCGAGGAGAGTGGCAAGGACAGCAGAGAAAATTCTCTCCACTCCATTCAGGATACTGGACAGAAGCACTGCTTATCCCATGCCACAAACATCAGTAAGGACCCCTCTCACCCACATCACGGACATTTTACCCTGCTGGCCTCTGGTAAGAGGTTCTGCGGCATGCAGTGCAGGATCACCAGCTTCATAAATAGTTTTGACCCTGTGGCCATTAGACTGGTTAAATAAAAATCCCTCACATAACATGTCTACCTGGCTTGCACATTGCACATCTTTTTCTGCACTTTTGTACAACATTCTGACACGTTACATTCTTACCTATCACTGCATTTTGAAATATTGTGTCGTGTTGTTAAGCTCCCCCTGGCTTGCTCGTTTTGTATATGCACTGCTGTACGTTACTCCAATTACCAGATGTTTTTATTCACAATTTATTTTTTTATTCATATTTTTATTTTACTTTTATTATTTTTATTTTATATATTCTCAATACTGTGCGGATCAAATGCAATGACATTTTCAATGCAAGTATCTACAGTGATATGAAAAAATGTCTGAACCTTTTGGAATTTCTCACATTTCTGCATAAAATCACCGTCAAATGTCATCTGATCTTTGTCATCACACAGATGAAAAAAAGTGTCTGCTACAACTAAAACCACCCGGACATTTATAGGTTTTCCTATTTTAATGAGGATAGCATGCAAACAATGACAGACGGGGGGGAAATAAGTAAGTGAACCCTCTGCCTAATGAGGCTTAAAGAGCAATTGAAACTTGAAATTGAAATTTTGAAATGTGCGTGCCGAATCACTCATGAGTGGCTTAAAGCTGCCCTGCCCAATATAAAAAACACACCTGGTTAGAAATGTCTTAATGAGAAGTATTGTCTGATGTGCATCGTGGCTCGGTCAAAAGAGCTGTCTGAAGACCTGCGATCAAGGATTGTTGATTTGTATAAGCTGGGAAAAGATACAAAACCATCTCTAAAAGTCTGGATGTCCATCAATCGACAGTCAGAGAAGTTGTCTGCAAATGGAAAAAGTTTGGCACTGTTGCTTCTCTCACAAGGAGTGGCCGTCAACCAAAAATGACGCCAAGAGTCCACAGCAGAAAACTCAGAGAGGTAAAAAAAAAAATAAAAATAACCTAGAGTGTCTGCTAAAGATTTACAGTAATCCCTGGCACAGTCCAATATCTCACACATCAACTCTTTGTAAAACTATGGCCAAGAATGGTGTTCATGGGAGGACTCCACAGAGTAAGCCACTGCTGTCTAAAAAAAAAAAAAAACATTGTTGCTCGTTTAATGTTCGCAAAAAGGCAATTGGACACTCCACAGAAGTTTTGGTAAAATATTTTGTGGACTGATGAAGCCAAAGTTGAATTGTTTGGGAATAACACGCAACGTCATGTGTGGAGGAAAAATGGAACAGCTTAGCAACATCAACACCTCATCCCCACCATGAAGCATGGTGGGGGGAGCATCATGATTTGGGGCTGTTTTGCTTCCACAGGGCCTGGACAACTTGCAATCATTAATGGAAGAATGAACTCAAAGGTTTGTCAGGATGTTTTGCAGGAACACCTGATGGATGCTGCAACAAGACAATGATCCAAAACACAGAAGTAAATCAACTTCAGAATGGTTTCAGAAGAACAAAGTACACATTCTTGAGTGCCCAAGTCAAAGTCCAGACTTGAACCCCATTGAGATGCTGTGGCATGACCTAAAGACAATGATTCATGCCAGACATCCCAGGAATCTGACTGAAATACAGCAGTTTTGTAGAGAAGAATGCTCCAAGATTAGTCCTGACCGATGTGACAGACTGATCTGCAGCTACACGAAGCGTCTGGTTGAAATTATTCCTGCCAAAGGGGGGGACACAAAATTTTAAATGTGATGGTTCACTTACTTATTTTTTCTTCTTATGTCATTGTTTGCATACTATCCTCATTAAGTTAGGAAAACCTATAAACGTGTGGGTGGTTTTAATTAAAGCAGACACTGTTTTTTCATCTGTTATTTTGACAAAGATCAGATGACATTTGACTCTGATTTTATGCAGAAATGCGAGAAATCCCAAAAGGTTCAGATAATGTTTCATACCACTGTATTTATCATTTATCATGTATGCTTCCAAGCGACCTAATTTATTGCAAATTATTTAGCAAACAACAAAACTGCTTGAGGACCACTGCAAAAAAGTAGCAGATTACCTTGCCAGCATAAATCCCATCAGCGTCGCCATTCACTAGGTCACTTGGATCTTAACGTTGCCATGTTCATATAGTGACATCCGAGCCCCTTTAACGCCATGCTGCCGTTTTAAATGGACCTGAACTAATCCATAAGCACTCAACATGATTGTAATGTGTACCATAAGGAATATCCATGTGACAGTCTGCTATCAGTTTTGATTCAATTTCCATCTGTTGCGGTGCTGGGTGAGACTACACTAATTGAATCGTCGCGCAATGCAGATGAACCATAATACGTACAAAGACCATTTTACTTTTTTCACTTAGGTTCAGGCTTCATTTATCCGCCTCGTTTTTTTCCAAGCAATATGAAACAGTATGATAATAGAGCTGAAACGAATACTCAAGCAACTCGAGTTTAAAACTGATCCGAGTAATTTTATTCACCTCGGGTAATCGTTTAAATTGGACAGCTCTAAGCATCACGTTTTGCCCGGACTACTTTTAATGCAGGACAATGCGCTGATGTCACATGCGTAGAGGAAGAAGCAATTAAAAAACAAATAAATAAAACTTAGTGCAGCCGACAGCCGCTACAAACGACGCCGACGTTGCTAAAAACTAGCCCACACGATGCTACGTTGGTAGCAGGTTGCGTCTGATGCGTCTTATAGAGATCACATGTATGTTGAACTAGATGCAAAATGACAGAGTCAGCGGCGTTAGTAAACAGCCGCCATCTTAAAGCAGTAGACTTCCAAGCGCTAATAAATAAGTTTAACGTTACTGTCACTCGCTCACGTAACGTTAGCCTTGCGGAGGGCTAGGTTTCTATTACCGGTAATTATGACCAATGTCGATGCGCGGCTAATGTGTCTTACATACAGGCTTTATTTAATCTGTGAAAACATAGCGCTGTAGAGTGATTAGGGTGTAAAATAAAAACTTAATAATGCTAACTGTCAATTTTAGCTCAGTAGTCATTGCTGGATAAAACACCAAGTAGCACTGGTCCCTAATGTGCTCCAATACAGCAGGGTATAATACATTTATTTTGAACACTGCAAAAACTCAAAATCCTATCAGGACTTAGTTTAGGCTAACTTAAAACTAAACTAGAACTTAAAAATAGCTTGACACAAATGGAAATTCAATTGAAACACATGGGAAAAACACCTAACTTTTGAGTGAGGTTAATGGAATTTTTAGGTAAGAAATATATTATATTATATTATATTATATTATATTATATTATATTATATTATATTATATTATATTATGTTATATTATATTATATTATATTATATTATATACTAGGGCTGTCAAATGATTAAAATTTTTAATCGAGTTAATTACATCTTAAAAATGAATTAATCGTGATTAATCGCAATTCAAACCATCTATAAAATATGCCTTATTTTTCTGTAAATTATTGTTGGAATGAAAAGATAAGACACAAGACTGATATATACATTCAACGTACGGTACTTAAGTACTGTATTTGTTTATTATAACAATAAATCAACAAGATGGCATTAACATTATTAACGTTCTCTTAAAGCGATCCATGGATAGAAAAACTTGTAGTTCTTAAAAGATAAATGTTAGTACAAGTTAAGGAAATGTTATATTAAAACCCCTCTTAATGTTTTCGTTTCAATAAAATTTGTAAAATTTTCAATCAAAATATAAACTAGTAGCTCGCCATTGTTGATGTCCATAATTACACCATGCTCACTCCCCAATCCCATTAAATCATTGGACCCAATCGCCAGCAGAGAGCGCCAAACAACAAAAAACAAATAACAAGCGGACAGTACGCTGCTTTCATTTTAATCTATCTGAGCGGGTCATGTGAGTTAATTGCGTCAAATATTTTAACGTGATTAATTTAAAAAATTAATTACCGCCCGTTAACGCAATAATTTTGACAGCCCAAATATATATAGGTGTCCTGCCTAAAACTTTTGCACAGTACTGTATATTTTTATTATATTATGTATATACAGGATATACTGTATGTATATATTTTCCCCAAGTGGAAGCTTCCATGATCCTAATAAATGCCATAATTAAAAAAAATATATATATATATATATATAATATGTAATATATATATATATATATATATATATATATATATATATATATATGATCTAAAAGTTTTTGGAGTGAAAGCAGTGAATTAGTCTTTTTTTTTATTTTTATTTTTTTATTCTAGTTACATCTGAGATGCAATTGATGGCTGTTTTCAACAATGTACATTGAAAATAAAGACATTGATTGACTGAAAATGGTTCAATACTAGATGAAATGTCTTGTTTTCTCATGTATATTTGTAATTGCTCTTCACCTAAAAATGTTTTATCCGATTAATCGATAGAATTTTCACTCGATTACTCGATTACTAAAATATTTGATAGCTGCAGCTCTAGATAATACATTGTCATTGTAGAGATGAAGTTTGTATTTGCTCCCCAAGTAAACATAAAACACAGTTTTAAATAATTTATTTATTTACAAGAGAGGAATAAGTATTTAAGCTCCCTGGTCCATTGTGAAAAATGGATAACTGTTGGGCTACCCTTTAGCAACAACAACAACCGAAATCAAACGTTTTCTATTTATAAGTCTTGAGGTCACAACCCCAAACCCCTAATTCTAACATAGCACTACCATGAGACGCCCAAACCATTGGCCCTAAAACTAACCACCAGAGGTAACAAAAAACCTGTGACAGCGTTAAGTAAGCAGGTTACTGTATCAATTATTAACCATAAAAATATAGCGAGGATATTGCTGTCAAAAGACAGTAGATATACTAGTATTAAGAGGCTCCCTTGCCTCCATTCACTTGAATGTACCCACCGTGCTACGTACATAGCGTTTCACAGTTAAAGACTGACAGTCATCCTTGCAAGCCATCAGTGGGCGATTGTTTAATGAGCAAACCAATGTCACATTAAACTTCTGAGTTTAGTCTTACCCCTAGAGAAACACACCAGCTGGGTTTATCGTAGCTTTACTCCAAACGTTAGGCAGGCTCAGCTTTAACTACAAGTGAAAGCCATCCAGGAGCAGTATTAACAAATAGTTAGTTCCTTATAAACAGCTCATATGTTATCATAATTGCACTTGGTTTAATGAAGTCATAACCGCTTTGATTTTAATACCTGTAACATATGCAGTTACCCTTCAAATTCTGTGCGTTAGTTTGCAGACTAGATCAAACGTAGCAGTTTGATATTAATTTTGCACTGTCTGCAATCAGAGCCACTCAAAATGTGAAAGTAAATCATGCAAATAACCATTTTATATGACACCCCCCTTATAACCACTAAATATAACCTTTACCGCTAACACTATCTACAGAATAATTCCTAAATCCAACCACTAACTCTCTCCATAACCTTTATCCCTAATCTTACCTCTGTAAGGTATTTTGAGTCAGGACTTTCATGGAAGTCGTTTGCCGTGATTTAGTTAATATCAAAGCTCGCTGAAGGGGAAACTCCAAATGTGTTATGTTGATGCCTCGTTTAATGAGTCAGACTCATTTTCTAGCCATTTAACTTGCCAATGACACCTGCATGATTTACATGTCTTCTTTACAGCTAATGTTACCAGCTGCTAAAATAATTGCTAATCGCTGCGTCCTCAGACATTCTGCTTCTAGTTAGCTTTATTAGCTGCACTTTAGGTGAGCATCTCTGCGGTAGTTCCTGTCGCACCTGCTCTCCGTTTAACATTCATGAATAGTTAATACCCACAGCATCTGGCTATACACCCCGCTAGTCCACACACAGACATTGTGCAGCGTCTAAATCGATCTTTCATTGTCTGTTTTAGTCCCATTAAATCTGAGCTAAATCTAGAATGTGCCAAATCTAGAGGGCTCACCGTTAAATATTTTATTAATCGGCGATCTTCTAACTGTGAACATTGTTCAAGAGCTCATTGGCCATTGTAATACAATTTAGTGGCAAGCACAAGTACTCCCACATGGGAAAAGCCATGCACATGGCCAAAAGGTGTTGACACAGTTTTCTTTTTATATTACGGCTTTAAAAATATGAAATCAGGAATCAAGTACATTGCATTTTCTGGTACGTAACCCTGTAAAGGGCACTTATTGAACACATAGCCAGGGCAACAAAGGAGTGGCTTCGTAAGAAGCATTTCAAGGTCCCGGAGTGGCCTAGCCAGTCTCCAGATCTCAACCCCATAGAAAATCTGTAGAGGGAGTTGAAATTCCGTGTTGCCCAATGACAGCCCCAAAACATCACTGGTCTAGAGGAGACCTGCATGGAGGAATGGGCCAAAATACCAGCAAAAGTGTGTGAAAAGCTTGTGAAGAGTTACAGAAAACGTTTGGCCTCCGTTATTGCCAACAAAGGGTACATAACAAAGTATTGAGATGAACTTTTGGTATTGACCAAAGACTTATTTTCCACCATGATTTGCAAATAAAATTCTTTAAAAATCAAACAATGTGATTTTCTGTTTTTTTTGTTTTTGTTTTTTTCCCCACATTCTGTCTCTCATGATTGAGGTTTACCCATGTTGACAATTACAGGCCTCTCTAATATTTTCAAGTGGGAGAACTTGCACAATTAGTGGTTGACTAAATACTAGGGCTGTCAAACGATTAAAATTTTTAATCAAGTTAATTACAGCTTAAAAATTAATTAATCGTAATTAATCGCAATTCAAACCATCTATAAAATATGCCATATTTTTCTGTAAATTATTGTTGGAATGAAAAGATAAGACACAAGACGGATATATACATTCAACATACGTTACATAAGTACTGTATTTGTTTATTATAACAATAAATCAACAAGATGCTATTAACATTCTCTTAAAGCAATCCATGGATAGAAAAACTTGTAGTTCTTAAAAGATAAATGTTAGTACAAGTTATAGAAATTTTATATTAAAACCCCTCTTAATGTTTTCGTTTTATCAAAATTTGTAAAATTTTCAATGAAAGAATAAACTAGTAGCTCGCCATTGTTGATGTCATTACTCCATGCTCACTCCCCAAACCCAAAAAATCATTTGGACCCAAGCGCCAGCAGAGGGCGCCAAACAACAAAAAAACAGGTAACAAGTAACTAGTGTTGCACCGATACCATTTTTTGGGCCCGATACCGATACAGATACCTGGCTGTGCAGTATCGGCCGATACCGATACCATTCCGTTACCACTGTTTGCAACAACAACAAAAATATATATAATATATATATATGTATAAGGGATGCAACGATACAGTTAAGTCACGGTTCGGTACGATTTTTGATACAATTCAATACATTTAATGCTCTGAAGCAGAAAATACAACAGTTATTATTTAAAAAAATTTTTTTTGCTAACAAGCAAAAATAACAGTGCCATCATATAAACAAGCATTTTAGTGCATAACATTTATGTTCCCACTTCTTACTGATCTGAAGAAATTTTGTATATAAGTGCTGAGAACAATCTTTACTGTTTGTAAAGTGGGGCACACTGTTGATTGCTGCAGCTCTCTTAGCAGCTACATTTACTATATAAGCAAAACGTCCTATTTGTGATCCGAGTCCATCTGTAACGTGCTGAATTAACAGTATTTGCAGCATTATCTATAGTCACTGGTATGGATTGATTTGGCCTGCTTAACTTCCATTCAGTCATGGCAGTTTCTAATTCATCAATGGACAATATGGCGTCGCTCTGGGCTCACGCAGCTAATGGCATGGGATCTAATGTAGCACATCTAGGTTGCTATTTGATGATATCTAGTGTGTGCGCGCGAGAGTTAGCATTGGATCTAACATAGGACATCTAGGTTGCTATCTGATGATATCTAGTGTGCGCGCTGCGCCGCTTGAGTGTTTTCTGGCCACAGAAGTCACTTCTGCTCATTACTGCACAACACCAGCATATGAGAATCGACTTTCATAAACAGGACGAGTTTGAAGTACGGGGTTCTTAATTTGCCACTCAGTGTTCATCATGAAACCATGAGTTTGCTTAGTCTCTCACGGTCTTAACCTTTCTGATCCCATTGATGCTCTACCAGCGGGAGTTAGCTTACGCATGGTAGTCGTTGGTGAATGCCATGTTAGAAAAGCAGCGTAACATCGCGGATATGCGTTGTAGTGAAAATCCTGAATATCGAAGATGAAGATGATAATTTCGTTTTGTAAATTCGAGACAAAAACATACAGATGTCATACATCGAGATTTGGGAAGTTAGCTCATGTGGGAAAGACAGTTCATTTGCGCTCAAGTGACGCCAGTAGATGGTATCGGCGCCCTAAATGTTGGTACTCGTCGATACCGATACCACCAATTCGGGCCGGATCGGCGCCCCCTGCCGATACTGGTATCGGTATCGGTGCAACTTTACAAGTAACAAGCGGCCATTACACTGCTGTCATTTTAATCTGAGCGGGACATGTGCGTTAATTGCGTCAAATATTTTAACGTGATTAATTTTTAAAAAATTAATTACCGCCTGTTAACGTGATAATTTTGACAGCCCTGCTAAATACTTATTTGCCCCACTGTGTGTGAACATTTCTTAATAAAGAACTGAATATTTAACATGGTGTCCTATGTCTTTCACATGACTGTACATTAATACTGATGTCTGGTGCTTTTTATACAACCGTGTTGGGTCCTCTCAACAATTATGCACAGAAACTGTCACCAAATAAAAAGAGTGATTCAAAATGATGCTGTCTGTCTGACACCGTTCAAACTATGCTAATGTGTGGATGCCACTTCCATTTGACATGAAACATTTCACACTCACAGCCTGTCTGGAACAATGAGAGGATAGAAATCTACTCATTAAGTGGTGTCAGGGCAATGGCAAAAGGACTATAATATTTCCCCGCCTCCCCTTTAACGGCATGCATCCCTATTACGTTGCATGTAATTCTAACTAGCAGCCTTCGGCTAATTGTAGCACTCTCCACGACAATGCCATTAACCTGAAACTTTCATCCCCGCTTGGAATGGTTTCATGTACTTTTATTTAACATCAGTCTGAAAGGAGAATGAGGCACTTTCCCTTCTGTCCGGTGAAACGGAAATCATAGGAACCGAGAGGTGGTAATGGTACCGCAGAGGTGTCATAAAAGGTTGTTATGCTGTTACTTTTACTGTTCACACTAATGCCATCAGTCAGATGCTCTAATGCAGAGTTGGAACATCTTATTGACTATATTACTGTCAGCAGCAAAAACGAGGCACTAGTTTCCTATGAAAGGTTCGCAAAATTCTATCAACAGTTTAACCGATCAACAAAATATTCGGACGTCCGTCATCAGAGAGTACATATAGTAGAAAAGACTCGGGCAATTCCCTTAATTAAATCAATAGTTGACCATCTTGGTACAAGGCAGATATTTTGGGTGGATTCCAGATTTTCTTAGTGTTCTTACTCCTACTTGAAAAAAATGTGAAAAAGTTTTATAATCTGGGTACGAAATGGCAGGAAGGTTGCTTTGAATGCCTCAACACACATGAAAACTTTATCATTGTTTAACTGTATTGTAAAAGTAATCTTCATTGTATTTTTTGTTTTCTTTTAAGTGGGTCCCAGTGCTGCTCGACTTCCAACATAGCGGGACGGTGTGGAGCTTCGTGCCAGGGAAACCCAGCCAGCCTCTTTCATTGCACATAGGGGACTATAATCTGGACGGCTTCCCCGATGCTCTGGTGGTCCTCCGTAACACCAGTGGCGGGTAGGATTGCGTTGATAATGCTCCTCCATATCACATTGTTTAATTCATTTATCTTCATAAAATCATAATACATGACCAGTGCTGGGCACGTTACTTTAAAAAAGTAATTTGTTATAGTTACTCACTACTTCTTCCAAAAAGTAACTGAGTTAGTAACTGAATTACTCTATAGTAAAAGTAACTAATTACCAGGGAAAGTAACTATTTCAGTTACTTTAAAAAGAAGTTGTTGTATGTCAAAGAATTTGAAATTTTCTGAGCAGTATTCGAGTCAGTTGAATAGAAAAGAACAGACAGGTAGTTGTGTTATAGAACCTTGTAATATTTATTGCACCTCACCAGCAACAGATTTATCCTACACTTGAAGGGCAACAAAAATAAACAGATTTGAATTGCTTACCACAGATTTCGACAAAAGCTTTGCCCCGGGACATAAATTACGCTTTACATGCGCGTTCTTTCCTTTAATTTCGACGAACTTGAAATAGCGTTTATATCTCCACCTCGTAAAGGACAAATTTTCCTCTGAATGCTATGCCATCATATCCCTCTGCATCTGTTTGGCGTGTGTGTTTGCCGCACGCGCTGTTCCGGTTTGTGTGCGAAAACACCGGCTCTGATTGGCTTACCATGACACATGACTCTAAGGTAGAGGTGTCCAAACTATTCCACATAGGGCTGCAGTGGGTGCTGGATTTCGTTCCTACTAAACAAGACGACATCTTTTCACCAATCTGGTGTCTCACAAGTATAATCAGTTGACCGCAGTCAGATGCTGCTTGTTTTAGCACAAACTTAATTGGTTAAACTGTCTGTGCTCGATTGGTAGGAACAAAAACCAGGACCCACAGTGGCCCTTGAGGACAGGTTTGGACACCCATGCTCTAAGGGCTCGAGCGTTTATGTCACAGAATGGGGGATCACGTGAGATTTGACAACAACGCAGCCATATTGGAAGCAGGTCTGGCTCGCGGGACATTAAACTTTAACTTGCCAGTTCGATAAAGAGACAAACCCGTTACTAAGGCGAAGAACAGATATGTGATCAAACTTATGTGATGTGAACAATGTTGACCCTTACGAGCAAGCCGAAGACAAATGGAGTAAAGATGTCAACGGGCTTCCACAATTACGCAAAATGGACATTCTGCTGTATTTATTGTTTGGTGTATGTAACTAAACTCATCAGCGATTCCGAAATTACAAATCGCTACCAAGCTATGAACAGTTTTGCTGCGGATGGGTGCAGGACCTGCTCATTATGACCGTATCAAACGGCAACTCCATCGTTCTTGCAAAGGTAGGCTATGTGTGTTTGCGATTTTCATTGCCATGAACCTGAACGCACCTCGAGTCTTGGATGACAAATAAACAGAGCAGAGTACACTCGCTGCAGCTGGTAGTTTCTTCAATTTATTCAAAGTAACGCACCGCTTTTGACCGTCAGTAATGGTAACGGCATTGTAACGGCAGAAAAAATAATTAGTTAGATTACCCCGTTACTGAAAAAATAACACCATTATGTAATGGCGTTATTTATAACGGCATTATTCCCAACACTGTACATGACTTATTTTGATGTCAAGCAAATATCGTAATTTTCGGACTTTAAGCCGCTACTTTTTCCCCCGTATTTTAAGTCCAGTGGCTTAAAGTGCATTGCAGCATTTTTGTTGATTTATTTGGGTTAATAGGTAACACTTTATTTTGGCAGCGGCGTCATTAGAGTGTCAAAATTATGACATGACAGTTTCGTGGGCATTACTGAATAGAGGTGTGCAAAATTGCCGATTCTTAGATTATTCGCGATTCGGCCGTGGAAGATTCGAGAACGATTCACAAACATCCAATTTCCGATTATTGAAATATGCCAAGTAAAGCAGAAGTACAACACACTCAGCGCGCCGCGCGGTCTTCCGAATGAGGAACGGAGCGAGAGTAGCTAAACATCATGCTTCTCATTACCCGGCCCCTCGGGTAATGCCAATGCTCAACTCACGGCTCTAACTCAACTCATGCCACGAGATAAAAAAAAACACAAGAACATAACTGACTGCTGCCGAAAAGCTGCTACAAAGTACATCCACATAATGTTACGGTAGATATAATTTATATAGGACTAGATGCATTAACGTTCGGTAGCCTTCGCAGCACAATCTACAAAAAGCTAGATGCGGGCGTTAGTAAACGGCCGCCATCTTAAAGCAGTACACTTCCCTGCAAGGCTGTTGTAGCGAACCTTCCAAGCAAACCTAATTAACTTTTTATCTAAAATACTCCTAAATCGGTAAAATATTGACTTGAATCTATCTTTAAAATAGTTTTAAAACTTTCACATGTCGAAAGTAGACAAAAGGGAAATTATGGAATAACGGGAGCAATTTTAACAACTTTAACAGTTGATTCACAACATTAAATTAATTGAATGTAGTTTAAAGCTGCTGATACAGAATGGGGACTGGAGTTTTTTATTTACTGTTGTTTTTGTATATTTGTTTACTGCTATATGTTAACTTGATACTGAAATAGTAGTTTGATTTAGACTGAGAGTATTTTTGAACAATTTTGGAGCTAATGTACAAAACATTAAAAAAAAATAAAAGGGGGGGGGGGTGCATCAATAATCGCTTCATAATCGAATCAGAGCCTCTGAATCATAATCGTAATCGAATCGTTAGGTGCCCAAAGATTCCCAGCTCTATTACTGAATGCTTATGACAGATGTCAATAAGTGTCATCCGGCAAATTACTAATCACTAATTTCATTTATGTCTAGCTCGGATCTTTTACATCCATTCAAAAGTAAATAATTTGTCAGATGACATTAAATGACATCTGTTATAAGCATTCATTAATGCGTATTATTATAGTGTCTTATGGGGCCACTGTCAAATAAAGTGTTACCAAATATCATAACTAGCATTTAATGAAACAACTGGAACACTAACTGAGGAAATAATTCGCAAAGAACATGAATTTTGATTGTTATTTACATCTGTTGTGTCACAATGCATGCTCGGATGCATGTTTATTGACAACAGTGTTGACAGCATTTGGCAGCACAGGTTGACTGTCTCTCCCAGGGGAGCAGTGATGGCCAAATGAAGCTTCTTGAAGCAATGAAGCTTTGCAGCCAATTGATTCAAAGCTTCATGGTGATTCACGTGGTCTTAAACAGTCTTGTGATGCCGCTGTCAAATGAAGTTTTACTGGTTAATATCTTTTGGTGTAAATATCCCATAATACAGTGAGGACAATTGTGGCTTTTAGTCCAGTGCGGCTTACTAATGAACAAATGCTATTTTCGTGTTAAATTTGGTGGGTGGCGGCTTATTGTCAGGTACGCCTTAAGCCTGAGTTATGCTCCCGCATTGCGGTGACGGCGCAGCGACTACTGCGTCATTCGACATTAGATAGTTCTCCGGCCAGGTGACGCGTTGCTCTGTAATTCACCGCCGAGCCACTAGAGGGGTGTGACGATATGTTTGTACGGTTTTGGGACATGCTTGTTGACTTCCTCTTGTCTAGTTTAATGGAGAAAAAAATAAACAATGCAAGATGGAATGCTTGAATGTGGATCTTCATCTCATCAACATTGAATAAATGTTGATCCTACAAATGTTGAGGCGCAGGCGACGCAGAAGACGGTTTCGAGGCGGTCGTCCGATTTTTGATGCCGCATGGAGTTCTAGCCTCAGGTGGAAACCAGCTAGCTGTGGCTGCTAGCTTCAGACTGGCGTCGAGCACCGCGTCCAGCGTTTTGTTCGAGGTCTGCAAAGCCTTCCAGCCCGATTTGTTTGCCGATTTGTTTGCTGTGTCCTACAACCAGTCAGTGGGAAGCCATAGCAGATTTCTGGCGTCTATGTAACTTCCCAAACTGCGTTGGAAGCCCTGATGTTAACGTATCATAAAAAGCACCGAGGCACTCTCAATCAGTGATGATCTATCGTGTGTGAATTGTCTGTTACTGAAACCAAACCAGTGCTTTATTCTTCATATACTTGAAGCGTGACATGTAAATAAGTCACAGACTCACCGCAAACATATGTACACAATAAATATTGAAGTGCACCAACCAAGAATACGACATAAAGTGATAAAAAGCTGGCAGTTTTTGGCCAACTGGGTCACCGCTTCGTGTGGCCCCTCGATTTCGAACACAAACGTCTCGGTGGTTCTTCCATTTTTTTTATTCAATGGCTGACCTTACCATTTGGCAAACTTTATGATGTCTTCACGAGACTTGCTCTTCGATGATACTCCCGTCGGCTTGGTCCATTTTTGCATGTAGAAAAATAATGTTTTACAATGGCGGTGATTTGGCGCTGAACCCGAAACTAAAGTCCGAGCGAAACAATCACAGTCTATTTCCGCCTCGTCACATGCATTAACGTGACGCTAGGGTTTGAAAAATCAATAGGACCATGTCAGGCTACGGCGCAGGGTCGTAAATTGGGTCTTCCTTGACGGCGCAGGTCTGACGTGGAAGTATAACTCGGCCTTTGTAGTCTGAAAATTAAGGTAGATTACATGGAGATTTTGTTCATTCGCGAATAATGATTTTATCTGTACTTCTGTAGCTGTAACATCACCAGACCAACCAACATGTTCATATTGGCTATTTTTGTCATACATTGTTATCCGTCAGCAAAAGTAGCTTCAAGCACTTCTTCAATGCAGCCAGCTCATTTATTTACACAGCTTTGTCTAGATAAATTATGTGGCTAAACACAGTGAACATCCAGTCCTCTAAAGTCACTAATCATCCCCCCTTGGTGGCTAACAAGCTTCCATTTTGACAAGTGGCATTATCATGATGGAAAGATGAGTAGTTATAGCAGTATGTAGGAGAAGATTGCTAAGCTATGTTCAACTTGTGCAAAGCTATTGTTAAATATTGTCACGAAACACCAGAATAAATGATTGTTGCTACAGTACACTTTATAATGAATTCTCGCTGGAACCACGTTCGTTACAGCAGAGACTAACCAACTGTGAACAACAAATTAATAGGTGTCTAGACAGAAAACATACAGCAACACAAGTTTGAAAACTGGAAATAAAGGAGGCCTTGTCATTTTAATCCTGCTGTATTTTTGTTTAAGATATGCTGTTGTTTTATTTCAATTTTTTTTTTTAATATAAATGTGTGGGTAGCATAGCATGTACAGTTACAGTGCCCTCCATAATTATTGGCACCCCTGGTTAAGATGTGTTTTTTAGCTTCTAATATTTGTGTTTAATTCAAATAATATGGGGCCTTAATGGAAAAAAAGAGAAAAATCCAACCTTCAATACAAGTACATTTATTCAGTGGGGAAAAAATCCCACATATAGAAATAATTATTTGACATCAAATATTGTGTGTCACAATTATTAGCACCCCTGGGGTTAATACTTTGTACAACCCCCTTTTGCCAACAAAACAGCACCTAATCTTCTCCTATAATGTTTCACAAGCTCGATTTTGTGCCTGGTGAACCATTTCTGTGTAGATTTGGCCATATTTTTAGGGTCATTGTCTTGCTGAAAGACCCAGTGACGACCCATCTTCAGCTTTCGGGCAGAGGGCAACAGATTTCGATTTAAAATGTCCTGGTATTTCAAAGCATTCATGATGCAATGCACCCTAACAAGGTTCCCAGGGCCTTTAGAAGCGAAACAGCCCCACAGCATCACTGACCCACCCCCATACTTCACAGTGGGTATGAGGTGTTTTTCAGCATGCGCATCTTTCGTGGCACGCCAGACCCACTTAAAGTGTTTGTTGCCAAAAAGCTCAATCTTGGTCTTATCTGACCAAAGCACACGGTCAGGGTGTGCTTTGGTCTGATGAGACCCACACCCTAAGTGGGTCTGGCGTGCCACGAAAGATACGCATGCTGAAAAGCACCTCATACCCACTGTGAAGTATGGGGGTGGGTCAGTGATGCTGTGGGGCTGTTTCCCTTCTGTTGCCCTCTGCCCGAAATCTAAAGATGGGTCGTCACTGGGTCTTTCAGCAAGACAATGGCCCCAAACATATGGCAAAATCTACACAGAAATGGTTCACCAGACACAAAACCAAGCTTGTGAAACATTATAGGAGAAGATTAGGTGCTGTTTTGTTGGCAAAAGGGGGTTGTACAAAGTATTACCACCAGGGGTGCTAATAATTGTGACACACGTTATTTGATGTCAAATAATTATTTCTTTGTGGGATTTTTTCCCCACTGAATAAATGCACTTGTATTGAAGGTTGGATTTTTCTCTTTTTTTCCATTAAGGTCCCATATTATTTGAATAAAAAAATTATTAGAAGCTAAAAAACACATCTTAACCAAGGGTGCCAATAGTTATGGAGGGCACTGTATATCGCTATACACCACAAAGTAACTGCATTCTTACCTCCACCTTCCCTCCACTTACTCCATTCGAGTTGAGTTTCATGGTAGTAAATAGCAAGGTATCAACATTAGTTTAGTCAGTCTGAGCACAGCCCTGCGCCAGTGAAAGAAGGCAGCTAAGGTGAGCGTGATCTTCAGCATGCAGACATCACAGCTGATAAGAAAGCCCTTTTAAAAGTCATTACGCCGTGTGCCTAGGCATACACACCAAAGTATGTGCGTGTGCGTACGTGTGTGCTCGGGTAATGAAAGCACTATATGGATTATTTTAAGAGATGAAGATGAGATAGTTGAAGAGGTCATGTCTGCATACTGATTGCTGTGTTATGCATGTGATGTGGCGGTTGTGCGAGACTCTAGGTCAGTTGGGAAGTGCCCCAAATGACACACACGCACAAATATTTGAGCCCTATATTCCGGGTAAAGCCATATATAATCATCACTAAGTCCTGCCGGACTTAACCCTTGAAGGCTCCCTACTCGCCCCCTGCCATGGAGAAATGACTGAGGTCTCACCAGGAATAATAACACAAGCTGCTAGAGCTTCCTTTTCCATTTCCTCCGTGTTTGTATGCCCGTGGCGTTGTAATCTGCTTGCAGGAAACATGCACTACTTACAGACTAGCAGTAAATATACACCCCTCAGAAAGTGAAGGATTATCACGGTTTTAAGCGAAATTTGGAGGTGAACTGTGTCCTCGGTGTTTCTGGTGAGACAGCTCACTTGAGTTTTTAAACTGAACCAATGAAGTTTGAGATTTTACCACTTTTTTGAGTCAGTGACCCAAAGAAACCAAATCATCTCAGTCTGCTGAGTTTCACGTCAGTCCTCTAATTTGAAGGCTAGGCTAGGTTCATCCTGCACAACTCAGATTTTTTCGTGTTTTTCCCGACTCGAGTTAGGCATTAACTTGACGGTTTGAACGGGACAGGTCGCATAAACGTGGACTAATTCAAATACGATCTAGGTCACTATCGAATGCGGGTAAAATCTAATCTGGGTGAAATTTTTCCAAGTTTTTGAATGCGGTCTGCACTTTCAAGTCTCCCAAATCGGAATTCATGCAGCAATTACGTAAGCAAAGAGCGAGAGAGGCATGGAGGACGGCAGCAATGAATCTGTACATTAGTGTTACCGCCTAGTTTGAACTCAGCTTTAAGGAAGCCGGCTTGACACAGTCATAAAAAAATTTAATGGGGGGAAAAGCATAAGCCTGAGAATGCTCGATTTTCTTTCTGTACGCCAAATGAGCAGTATTTCAATATTGCTTATATGGCCGAGAGTCAGGCCAAACCGACCGTATGTGTAGGCATCATGCACGCACAGTGCGTACATGCGTCATATCAATACATATGAACTGACTATAAAACTAAACGGGGATTATATTTCTCTGTTATTTGTGTCCTCTCTTTAAAAATCAAAATATGATCACCCTAGGACAGAGGTCACGGAACCGCGGACCTCGGTCCGGTTCCGGACCCCCAAGCCGTCTGGACCGGATCTCAAGCTGTCTGGACTAATACACGTTGCAACAACAAAAATCTTTTTTTTTCTACGGGTTTGCAGAGTGGAGGCGGGCAACAAACAAAAACCTTAGCGGTGACGCGTGTGAGCCAGCCAATGGGAGTGAAGCATTTGAAAGTTATTTTTAGAACAGCATGTCTCACTGTCGCTTTCCAGACTCCGCGGAGTGACAGCCAAAAACTGAGCCGAATGAAGTTGGAGGAAGAGGCGAAAAGGTACGACAAATGGCGTGCTCAAAACTACGCAAGATTGATGCAGACAACAGAGTGTTTAAGGAGGAATGGACCAACACATTTTTGTTCATTTTACCTGGCGGCAGCACAAGACCGCCATGCCTCATCTGAGACTCATTCAGAGACGGTAGCGCTTGTAAAAAGCAGCAATTTGAAAAGGCCACACCGAGACGAAGCATGCAGCTTTTTTTGCAAAGTTTCCCAATGAACTCTGCCATCCGTTCTCAAAAAATAGCGGAATTAAGGGCTCAATGTGATCGCACCTCAAGGCTCATGGTTCATTTATTCCCTGCACAGCAACGCGCAAATGAATTCTCCCTCAGAATAGCGTGGGTCAAAACAAAAAGTCTTTCAGTGACGCACCGATTGTCAAAGATTGTATGAGTGTAGTTGCTGAAACTTTGTTGATGGAAAGCAAAAAGAAGAGGTCTGTCCAAAAATAAAGCAAATCCCCCTGTCAGCATCCACAATTTAAAAAAAAAAAAAAGTCTTGAAGATGCTCTTATGTTGCTATTTAATGATTCAATTAAAGCAATTTTTTAGTTTTATGCACCTTTTATATTTTATATACATTTTTGAATGATGTAATTATCAGCATGGGCACGTAAAAATACGTTTGTATTTTTGGGAAAAAAAGAAGCATTAAAAATATTTCCGGACCCGAGATTGTTGTAATTTTTAAATTTCGTACCCAGAGGATTTTTAATTCATGACCCCTGCCCTAGGATGACGTAGAGCCAGCATGTGTAGTCATTTGTTTTGATGCTTCTGCGCATGTGGGTCTGTTTGCTCAGCCTGTGTCGGACTGCGAGTTAGTGCGCATGCGTAATACATGTACGGGCTAAATGGAAAAAGGCAGTCTGAACAGGCACGTAAAAAAAAAAAAAAACAGATATGAAGAAAAATCGGAATTCGGTCTGAACGTAGCCATAGTCTTTTCTGGCGAGTTTGCAAACTTAAATGAATTATGAGATACTGTACATCCAAATCATATGAGTATGCTCTATTTTCAACCGATTCAAAATACTCGGCTTTTTTGCCCAGACCACTGACAATTTTAAAAGTTCTCCATAAAGCATATAATCGATTGGGTTCACTTTGCATATACAGAAGCACTTCATATATAGCAAATTACCTTTAATTTATGTTCACCTCCCTTAAGTAATTGTAATTGGATTTTCCAATTTAGCTTATCTCAGCACATTGATTCATTTCCAATGTGGATATTTATTCCACTCATAGATTTGCTGATTTGGTTTAATGCTTTCAACACATTCACCTGTGAGTGTTGGGTTTGAACACAAGCACTTTGTTCATGAAAATTTGCTATGCCTAGCTTAAATGGATCATTGGAGTCAAGTCATCATGACATTACTATTTTTGTTTTCAATAAATTACAATTTATTCAAAACTCCCTCACAAACTCAACCGCCAAAATCATTATTGGTAGTACCAAGTAGACTAGTCCTAGTCTTGGCCTAGTCCTAATCTAGCCGTAGACTAGTCCTAGTCTAGCCGTAGACTAGACTAGCCTTTATTGTCATGATACAGAGTAAAACGAAATTTAAAGCTTTGTCATAACGTGTACCACTTGAACAAAAGTACAATAAGGCTAATATAAAACATTGTTTAAAGGGTACACAGATTGGGAATAACGTGAATAAGTGACTAGTAGCAAGGGATGAGGTAGTAATATAAGCAAGATATATTAAGTAAAATAAGTATTTGTGGAAGCAGACAAAATTGATGCAAGAATATGGAGAAGTGTGTTTGAAGCAATAGCACTATGTTTTTCTGATCACATTGTTTTCATCTCATTTATATCTAAACGAAACTCCACATGTGGACTAGTTGATTTGAGGAAAAATCCTTTCAACACCACCATTGTTTTCATTTCTCATTCATTTTACAATGATACACCAGGAACTGTGTTTATACTGTATGTCTCTGTTGCGGGTGGACTCAAAGTTGTCTTTCTGACAATAATAGTCCTAATAGTTGGAAGAGCATCTTTCAAGGAAAATTCTACTTTTGAAATACAGGTAGTCCCTGGGTTACAGACGAGTTCCATTCCTAAGCTGGCGACGTAACCTGAATTTCCACATAAATCAGAATTAATGCTTTAAGTAGCCATGAATACCCCCAAATCTAAAAAAAAAAAAAACTGTCCAAATGCATGTATGATACACCATATTAATAAAATAAAGCAATAAATAAGATAGACGGATAAATATTACTCATCCGGTAACACCAATCACACCATAGTTCTTAAAGCTGATATTTATTACCGTACTTTTTTCTTCCAACTGACATTTATTAATAGCGAGCTAACGGGGAGTTGATCATTGCCGAGCCCACGACGTTTACTGTTTCTCTGCCTTCTTGAAATGTTAACTGGCGTTCATCCCCGCCTTCCAACGTGAAAGCAACACTCGACACTAACAGAAAATAGCGCGGACGTGACGTCAAAGAAGTCCAAGTGCAACAAAGGAAAGTGGACCGCACAAATACTGTAGTATAATGAAATACCAGATATGCATAACCCTGTCGAGATAACAAATTTTAGTGGGCGATAAATTATCTCATAAATTATTGCGATGTTATTGCGCTCTCCCCCCCCCCCACCCAAAAAATATTTTAACCAATTTACAATAACACCGTGAGAATACATTATATATTAATAGATCAAGTATACCCATTTAAATGCAATACGTGTTTACTCTTGAATTCAATAATACTTTTTAAGAAATCACAACTAAAAACAATAGACCATGCCTCTTTTGAGTAAAAGACAACAATTTTAATACCGCACAGAAACACAGAATAAATAAAATGTCTTTTTCAAGAAAAAAATAAAAATTGCACTTAGTAACTTAAGGATTTTGGCACAGAGGTATAAAGTTGTAGTAACACAAACAATTGCACTTCAACAACGATAGAGAAAAATAGAGTAATTAAGTAGCAGCCACAAAAATTTGGCTTCAATAAGTATCAAATAACAGTAAACAGAGGAAAAACTGTCTCATTTCTTCAGCAATGTAGCGGACTACACTTTCCGTGAGGGAACGTTCTTTTTCCGCAGTCTTGTTTGTATTTCTCACATCAAGTGAACACCTCTGTAATTGTCGATTGACGTGACAAGGAAGGCTCCGCTTGTTGTGATGCCTTTTTCTTACCAAGCAGTGAAAACTAAAGAGGGTGATAGTGTTTCAAATGAGCATGTAGATTTGTTCTGTTGGCCCTCTTTATTAAAACAACCTCCAAACACATTTTGCAGACTAGTTCGTCCTTCTTGGTTGCATTGCCATTTAGCTGTGTTTTTTGTTTGTGGTGTTTCCTCACTCTGCTCACTCATTGCTGTGCGCCGACAGTGCACTCGGCCCCGCCTCCCTCCATTGAATGATGGTCACTCAAACTCAAATGTATAAAACGAACATATACCGACAAGTCAATAAAACAGAGTCGGTCATCGTCGCAGCATATTGTGTAGTTGATAACAAAGAAGCTGAACTTTTAACAGCACGTCTGCCGCACGTGCACGCAAGCCGATAAATCGCAGCGGGAAAATTACCGCCTTCATCTTTATTTACCGTGCGATTAATGGAATTATTGCATATCGCAATAGGCTTCGATATGCATAGCAATTACTGTAGAGATCAACCATTTAGATTAGTGTTGCACCGATACCATTTTTTGGGCCCGATACCGATACAGATACCTGGCTGTGCAGTATCGGCCAATACCGATACCATTCCGATACCACTCTGTTAGCAAAAAAAAAAAAAAAACATATATATATACGTATATATATGTATGTACGTATAAGGGATGCAACGATACAGTTAAGTCATGGTTCGGTACGATTTTCGATACAATTCAATACATTTAATGCTCTGAAACAGAAAATACAACTGTTATTTTTTTTTTTTTTTTTTTTTTTTGCTAACAAGCAAAAATAACGAACAAGCATTTTAGTGCATTATATTTATGTGCTTACTTCTTACTGATCTGAAGAAATTTTGTATATAAGTGCTGAGAACAATCTTTACTGTTTGTAAAGTGGGGCACACTGTTGATTGCTGCAGCTCTCTTAGCAGCTATATTTACCATATAAGCAAAACATCCTATTTGTGGTCCGAGTCCATCTGTAACATGTACTGAATTAACAGTATTTGCAGCATTATCTATAGTCACTGGTATGGATTGATTTGGCCTGCTTAACTTCCATTCAGTCATGGCGGTTTCTAATTCATCAATGTAGTATATGGACTACGCGTCGCTCTGGGCTCACGCAGCTAATGGCATGGGATCTAATGTAGCACATCTAGTTTGCTATTTGATGATATCTAGTGTGTGCGCGTGAGAATTAGCATGGGATCTAACCAAGCACATCTAGGTTGCTATTTGATGATATCTAGTGTGCGCGCTGCGCCGCTTGAGTGATTTCTGGCCACAGAAGTCACTTCTGCTCATTACTGCACAACACATATGACATTCGACTTTCATAAACAGGACGAGTTTGAAGTACGCCGCTCTTAATTTGCCACTCATTGTTCATCATGAAACCAGAGTTTGCTTAGTCTCCCACGGTTTTAAGCTTTCTGATCCCATCGGCGCTACAATAGCAGGCGTTAGCTTACGCATGCTAATTGTTTGTGAATGCCTTGTTAGATGAGCAGCGTAACATCGCGGATATGCGTTGTAGTTTACATCCTTAAAATTGAAGACGACGGAGTTAATTTCCTTTGGTAATTTCGAGACAAAGACATACAGATGTCATGCATCGGGATTTGGGAAGTGAGCTCACGTGGGGAGGACAGTACATTTGCGTTCAAGTGATGCCAGTAGATGGTATCGGCGCCCTAAATGTTGGTACTCGTCGATACCGATACCACCAATTTGGGCCTGATCGGCGCCCCCTGCCGATACTGGTATTGGTATCGGTGCAACTTTAATTTAGATTAATTAGACCTAATGAATAACAACATTAAATGACAAATAATATACTGTACTTACCATCAATGCTGAGAGGTGGCAGTAAAGACACTGTTATGCGACTAAAGAAAAAAAAAAAAAATGAATGGAGAAAAAACAGCGGGCGAGACACGCTTCGAAAAGTCAAAATCACAAAGGTCGGGTACATCATAGCCCGGAGACTACCTGTGTTACTGTTTCTAACATGACTTTTTGTCCTGAAAAAAAAAAAAAAAAAAAAAAAAAAGAATCTTTTTCTCCAACTAGTTGTGTCAATTTATTGTTGTAACAATACATTTATAGTCACTTTCTCAACGCTAATGGAATTCAGGATGCATACTGCACCTATGCCTTATTGACATTAGTTGTATGAGGGCATCTGGGAAAATTAATCCAAAATTTAAAGAAAATACGTCCTAGATGCTCTGTTTGAAATACGTATTTGTTAACCTACTGAGTGAATAAAGGACAACGTCTTGAGAGGAGTTGTGTTGACATCACTGTAGTCCATCCATGTCTGTTTGCGTTAGTGTTGTCCTCTTTTTTTGCGCCTGGATGTCATTTCCACCGGCGGCTCCTAAAAGCAACAAGCATTAAATCCAGGTCACAGGACAGACGACGCCTCCAGACGCTGTCTCACCCCTTGAGTGTGTGTTGAGTATTGTTGCAACGTCTGAAGGCTGCACACAAGCTAAGTATTTGAGATGAAGAGGAACAGTGCAGAGTGGCTACCAGCTGCTTTTTCGTTCAGGTGTTTTTGTGTGTCTTCTCCAATTTGACGGCCTCGTAACTTGTGCAAAATTGAACAACTGCGATTATTAATTCACTAAAACATTTTTGAACAGTTATTTAAATTCTTTATGAAAGTAGAAATAAATACGTAGGTAAATACAGTGGGGCAAATAAGTATTTAGTCAACCACGAATTGTGCAAGTTCTCCCACTTGAAAATATTAGAGAGGTCTGTAAATGTCAACATGGGTAAAACTCAACCATGAGAGACAGAATGTGGGAAAAAAAGAGAAAATCACATTGTTTGATTTTTAAAGAATTTATGTGCAAATCATGGTGGAAAATAAGTATTTGGTCAATACCAAAAGTTAATCTCAATACTTTGTTATGTACCATTTGTTGGCAATAACGCAAGCCAACCGTTTTTTGTAACTCTTCACAAGCTTTTCACACACTGTTGCTGGTATTTTGGCCCATTCCTCCATGCAGATATCCTCTAGAGCAGTGATGTTTTGGGGCTGTCGTTCAGCAACACAGACTTTCAACTCCCTCCACATGTTTTCTATGGAGTTGAGATCTGGATTTTCTATGGGGTTAAGATCTGGAGACTGGCTAGGCCACTCCAGGACCTTGAAATGCTTCTTAAGAAGCCACTCCTTTGTTGCCCTGGCTGTGTGTTTGGGATCATTGTCATGCTGAAAACCCCAGCCACTTCTCATCTTCAATGCCCTTGCTGATGGACGGAGATTTTCACTCAAAATCTCTCGATACATGGCCCCATTCATTCTTTCCTTTACTCAGTTCATTCGTCCTGATCCCTTTGCAGAAAAACAGCCCCAAAGCATGATGTTTCCACCCCCATGCTTCGCAGTGGGTATGGTGTTCTTTAGATGCAATTCAGTATTCTTTCTCCTCCAAACACGAGAACCTGTGTTTCTACCAAAAAGTTCTATTTTGCTTTCATCTCACCATAACACATTCTCCCAGTCCTCTTTTGGATCATCCAAATGCTCTCTAGCGAACCGCAGACGGGCCTGGATGTGTACTGATACTGTATTGTACTGTAGATTTACGTGTACTGATACTTATAGTAGCCTTTGTTACTGTGGTCCCAGCTCTCTGTAGGTCATTCATTCATTGGTTCTGGGATTTTTGCTCACCGTTCTTGTTATCATTTTGACGCCACGGGGTGAGATCTTGCATGGAGCCCCAGATCGAGGGAGATTATCAGTGGTCTTATGTCTTCCATTTTCAAATAATTGCTCTCACAGTTGATTTCTTTACACCAAGTGTTGTACCTATTGCAGATTCAGTCTTACCAGCGTGGTGCAGGTCTACAATTTTGTCTCTGGTGTCCTTCGACAGCTCTTTGGTCTTGGCCATAGTGGAGTTTGGAGTGTGACTGATTGAGTTTGTGGACAGGTGCCTTTTATACCGATAATGAGTTAAAACAGGTGCCATTAATACAGGTAACGAGTGGAGCCTCGTTAGACCTCGTTAGAAGAAGTTAGACCTCTTTGACAGCCAGAAATCTTGCTTGTTTGTAGGTGACCAAATACTTATTTTCCACGCTAATTTGGAAATAAATTCTTTAAAAATAAATTTGCAATTGAATGCAAAGTAAACAGATTCAGAACACTATCCGACAGGATTTAACACAATTCTGACTTCTCTCATATCTCTATATTGTTCTCTCTAAGCACTGAAGTGAAGGAATGTGAGCATGTCTACGTGGTCAGGTGTCAAGCTTGCTCTTTTTTCGTTACAACGTTCCAAGCAGCTGAGAAAAGACACTTAGATGGTGTTGAGCAGAGTAGATAAATAGATGTCACGCGTTTTCATTCATTAATACATTAAAGGAAAAGCAGGATGTTGTTTTGGTTTTTGCCCAGGTCCATGCATGGTGACTCGCGTGCATTGATGCTGCTGCTGAGCAAATGTTAATAAAACATTGTGGTTTGGCTGCTTGGTTTGATACAGCACCTAAGACTCCCGTCTTTGCTCAGTGGGACTAGCAACGTGCCTACAGGCCCTAACACAATTTGACCAGTTACTGGAGTGTTGGAGTGTAGTTAAAGTAAGCTACATAATGCACAAAGCTGAAACACAACATTGTGATTTTAACTGCTACCCGATGCTTCAGAAAAAAATGAAACATAATGATGCACGTTAATATGACACATATGATTGCAACTTCAGTAAAACAGTGTCGTTAGTTAGTTATATGGTCTTGGTCTTAGGATTCCACACCTTTTTGTCTTCTGCCGTCCTCCAACAGTAAACATGGGTGACGGGCCGCCACTAACGGCATTTCACATGTTCGTTCGTTCCGAGGTGCTGCTGTGGTACGCAAGCTTGGCTCTACAAAGGCCTTGAAAATAAGACCATACTTTTGACACTCTGGTCCGCTTTTTTGGCATTATTATTAGGGGTGTGCCATCTTAGGCACCCCACGATTTGATTTGATTACGATTCAGAGTGCTATGATTTGATTATTGAACGATGATCACGGTATTGGCGATGATCACGGTTATCAGGATTATCGATGCATCGTACACGAGGCCGGCCCAGCCTAAACGCAGACTATGCAGCTGCTTAGGGCCCCTGACCACTAGGGGGCCGCCAATCTGGCAACCTCATTTTATACGTTGTTAATAGAGCATCGTGAATAGTGTGGCGCGCATTGCCGTCTATCTATGCAAACCTCCATTTTCTTGTCATTACAATTCTGGCAACCCGGGGAGTGACGTTGAACCTGCTTTGCGATGATTGGTGCTCAAACTTGCTTGGAAAATAGATGCACGAATATGTCGAAGAGAATTTATCCTTCTGGAGCAGAGAAACGAAAAATCTGATTAATATACAAAATATGGACGATTGGGTTGGATTGCATGTATGGGTTTCACAGTACAATGTGACGAAATGGTGGGCCAAAAATATGGGCCCCTTGGCATTATTTTGCTTAGGCCCCAAATGGCCTGGACCAGCCCTGATCGTACATTACTAATTAATAAATCAGACAAACAAATTTCTGTCCATTATTTATTTAAAATATCCTAATGATTCAGCTGAAACGATGGAAACATGCCCATACAACAAAAGCTGCCCCTTAAACGGCTTTTTTTTGTTTTTGTTTGTTTTTTACCAAAAATATTAACCATTTTAAAGGCTGTACATATTTCTCTCAACAATACAATACAATTTACACAGGTGGAATGAATTTCACATTTTCTGGAAACAAAGTGTCTTTAGAAATAAGACTTCTTTTAACCAATATACTTCGTTTTCACATATTTCTGTACTATTTTGCATGTTTGTAGTGTTACCGCTTTACTTAATCATGGTTTTACACGTTCTGCATATGTAGTAACTTTTGTACACCAACGTACAACGCACAAATGGACAAGGAAATACACGTTAGCGAATTTGCTAATTAGCTTAGCGCTCAGCACTAACCGTGAACATCTCAAAAACAACAACAATAAAGGCTAAACAGTACAGGAGGGTTTGTGTACTCACCTCTTACAGACGCACACGGGTCTTAGCAACACACTCAGGACATTTTTCAAGTGACATGACTACTGCTGCACGATTGAAAGACCAGGAGCAATTAACTATCTCTCTTCCCCTCTCGCTCTAAAAAATAACTTGCTCACAGAAGCGTGACCGCCTGTCTCATACCTGCCTGTCTCATACACAAATTTATTTTCCAGTCTTTAGAAAAGTAGTAAATTCTCTCGGCCAGTAACCGGCAGCATCCATGATAACTTTGTGCGTGCGTCCGTTAAAGGTGTCCTGGCGACAGACTTGTCTCGATTTTCGTTCCGCTACGAGCGGATGTCATAAAGTTATTAGGGAAAAATCATCGTTTTTGAACCTTTATGAATCGTAATCGAATCGTCACGTGTCGAATCGTGATGCATCTCATAATCAATTTTTTGGAACTCCCTTATTTATTCTCCCTCTGTCATCTTCCCCGCTTGAAACTCTTGCCTCCGGAGCCTTTGCACACTTGCTTTCAACAGCTTTTTTTTTTTTCTATACTCCTAATCGACCATTGACAGTTATGTTGTGCTCATCTATGCATTTACGTCATTGATAATGTCGACAACATCGACTAGCCGGGACGGGTCTAATGCATTTATTACAATTCATTCATTACAAAATAATTATTTAGTTTGAATGTATATATATTTTAGGGGCAGTTTACATGGCGACACTCCCAGAATACGACACATTTCATGATTGCATTTATATGGTTCTGTCTCCATTCGCAGTTCCGTGTGAAAACAATGTTGTATTCATGCCAGGCCCTAGGGGACAGTGCAGTCATACAAGGCAACGGACAATGATGCACTTCCTTCACGACAATCTCCTCAGCCCGGAAGACAACCACCCCACCCCAAAGCAATGGCGTCCACGGATTTTTTTCTTTTGCTTCATAAGGCACAAAAACGCGAACATAAAATATAGTTAGATTAAAAACATTCTAAAAAGAGTAAATTAAAGCAGACATTCATGTTTGCTGTTTTGAATGTTTAGTAGCAGTAGCTGTACGTGCCAGAAGTGACGTGTGCGAGTGCTGACGTCATCGGAGCAAGAGTGTTGCATTTATATGGTTGCGCAGCAATCACCGCAATCCAATCGTTCCGTTTTGGAGGCCGTAATCAAGAGTTTGCGACTTCGCCTTCCGTTTTCGTCATCTTCATGTAAAGGCGAGGCTATTCCGCAACACAATCGGTGCATCTTCGTGTTGCAGCGTCACCATGTAAACGGGCCCCTAGTCGCAGTTTGCTTTCCAAGCAGTACGAACCCTGGTGGAGCGATTACAAAAATGATTGGAGTTTCAAGCCTTTCAAATGACGGGTTGTTTGCACCAGAAGAAGAAAGGTGTGCACTTTATTTAGGATTCAATTCATTTAATGCATTGATGTTGCCCATACTGTTAGATATTGGCCATACTGAACACTTGTAAAATAAGAAATAAAAAGTGTGAGCTTAATACTTGACTGCTTGGTCTGACACTCCATTAGCTATATGGTGTAATTAGGTTTTTGGTTTAATTTAATTTGTAAGCGAATTTATCGGTTCAGTCATTTGGTTGTGAACAAGATGTATGGATTGATGGATGGATGCAGGGAACAAAATTGGATTTCCAGCTTTACTCTGACGTACGTGATTATTGTGTCTATGACAACCCGTCGTCATGGTACACTAATGGTCAAACTGCACAAATACATACAGTGAAGAAAATAAGTAGTTGAACAACCTGCTATTTTGCAAGTTCTCCCACTTAGAAATCATGGTGGAGTCTGAAATTTTCTTCGTAGGTGCATGTCCACTGTGAGAGAGATAATCTAAAAAGAAAAATCCAGAAATCACAATGCATGACTTTTTTTCAACAATTTATTTGTGTGATACGGCTGCAAATAAGTATTTGAAAGACCTGTTAGTCTGCCTTTTAAGAGTACACCTCCACTCCATGTATTATCCTGAATCAGATGCACTTGTTTGAGGTTGATAGCAGCATAAAGACACCTGCCCACCCCATACAATCAGTAAGACTCAAGCTTGTAACATGGTCAAGACCGACGAGCTGTCCAAAGATACCAGAGACAGAATTGTTCACCTTCACATGGCTGGAAAGGACTATGGAGCCATTGCCAAACAGCTAGGTGAAAAAAGGTCCACTGTTGGAGCAATCATTGGAAAAAAGCTAAACATGACGGTCAATCTCAATCGGAGTGGAAGCCCTATGTAAGATATCAACTCGTGGGGTCTCAATGGTCTAAGACAGGTGAAGAATCAGCCCAGAACTGCACGAAAGGAGTTGGTAAATGACTTTAAAAGAGCTGGGACTACCATTTCCAAGGTTACTGTTGGTAATACACTAAGACGTCATGGTTTGCAATCATGCATGGATCTGAAGGATCCCCCGCTAAAACCAGCACATGTCAAGGGGTCATGGGAGGAGTCATGTTTTGTGGTCAAATAAGAGTAAAAAGGGGGCCCGCGGGTTATTAAAAGTATTAAAAAAGCATTGAATTTAGTTTTCCATTATTAAAGGTATTAAAAGTATTAAATTAGCTGTCGTGAGTCTGGAATTTTTTCACCATGGTTTTAATTTTGAAAAACATCTCAGTGCAACCTAAATTATATCCGTGACGAAGTTTTTTTTGTTTGTTTGTTTGTTTTAATCCATAATGAAGATGACGCATAGAATTTTTACGATGCACTGCACTACAAATCATAATGCACCTCGTGCGTGCACGCTGTTAGCATCATTAGCATCAACATTACGGCAGCAGGCAATCGCACAGTACTGTGTGCTAACGTAAGGAACTGCTCAGATGCCTTAGTTGTTATGTTCGACGAAAGCCTCAACAAGACAGCCAAGTCCAAACAGTTGGACCAGCATGTGAGGTATTGGATCAGCGACCAAGTCGCATCCAGATACTTTGGGTCGCAGTTTGTGGGTCCTGCGAAGGCAGTGGACCTGCTTAACATTTCAAAGTAAGTTGCCAATTTCTCCAATTAAAATGTGTTAGGTGCAATAATGTATTTCTGCACGGTTTGCCTTTCGAATGAATATCAATTTCGTAGTTTTAACTCAAGAGTTAGCCATGTTCAATGGGGTATTGGCAGGTGCTCTAGCCTTAGCATGGATAAACCGGAGTCGTAGATCCACCATCACCCTCAGATACACAACACGGTTGACACTATTATTGAAACGAGTGCGGGGTAACGTTGATCTGAATAACATGGCGTGGTGATAGGCAAATTATAATGTAGGTGATAGTAAAACAGCTCCTGGTATATTTCAATGTTTTTCTTGATTGAATAAGAGTATGGATTTTCTCTATCTGCTTAAAAGAAATATATTCAATAGCTAACAAAGGATAAACATGTGTTTTGTATACTTCTTGGAATGTGATTAGAAAAAAACAATTACCAAGGAAAATGGTCATGTGTAGCTGTTTTATTTTGTGGTAATTAATGGTAAACTACTGCCATTTAGTGGCTGTTTTTTAAACTTTCACTGCCAATTGCAAGATTTTCCCAAGCACTTTACAGTTAAGGTGACCAACTTGACAATCACCAGTTAAGGTGACCAACTTCACAATCACCAACCTACCACCTTGACTAGGTCCTCTTAAAAGGGAAACCTGTTGTATTGCAAATGTAATTTCTGAAGTTGCTTTACAAAAATAGTGTAAAATCCATTTTATCCTGGGGGGAAAAAATCTGAAAGACCTTATATTCATTCATTCATTTTCCATGCCGCTTTTCCTCACGAGGGTCGCGGAGGTGCTGGAGCCTATCCCAGCCAACAGGCAGGGGACACCCTGAACTGGTTGCCAGCCAATCGCAGACCTTACATTTAAATGTGTTTTAATTGTATCTTCAGTAAATGTGCATTCTTTTGTCAAACACACTTAGTAATTGAGGTTAAATTTGATGTTCAGTGCTTTATTTTTTTAATATGATTCAATATTATCTAAATAATGGGTGCGAGAAAAGTATTAATTTTCAGTTGAAATGGCATTAAAAAAGGTCTTAAAAGTCTTGAATTTAGATTTATCAATCCTGGGGGGACCCTGGTAAAATAGAACTTTTTGGTCATAATTCCACTAATCGTGTTTGGAGGAAGAAGAATGATGAGTACTATTTGCCTGTTAACCAGATCCGTCTGGCGGATCAAATTCCGAAGGCGGAGCAAGCCACAGCAAACAGACAGCGGAGTGGACCAATCAGCGACGGGCACACGTGACGTTGTTAAAGCGACAAGTAATTAGCGTGAGCGGAGAATGGAGAAGTGGTTTCAACATGGCTAGTGTGAGTCATGTTGACTGTTGTCAATGACTTGTTTCGATGTGTTTTTGGTAATTTAAAACTGGTTTTACTGCAGATTGGAACATATTCTCGGCTCTCCCGTTCGCCATCTGTGTTGTTGTAGACACGACTTTCGGCGCGCAAGAGTGACGTTACTCGCTAAGAACACATCACGCAAATAAACTAATCTGATTGGACAATTGATTTTGTACCTTGCTCGAGAGGCCGTTAATGGGCTGGGTCACAGACTCTTTCTCACAGTGTTTGAAAAATAGAGGGAGAATAGTCTGGCTGTGCCAGGCAAGAGTACTATCCCAAGAACACCATCCCTACTGTGAAGCATGGGGGTGGGAGTATCATGCTTTAGGAGGGGGTTTCTGCGCATGGGACAGGATGAGTGCACCGTATTAAAGATAGGATGACTGGGAGATTTTGGGAAACAACCTTCTTCCTTTAGTCAGAGCAATGAGCATGGGTCGTGTATGGGTCTTCCGACATGACAATGACCCGAAGCACACTGCCAGGAAAACCAAGGAGTGGCTCCGTAAGAAGCATAACAAGGTTCTTACATTGCCTAGCTGGTCTGAAGAAATAAACCCAAACCTAAACCTTTGGAGGGAGCTCAAAAGCTGTGTTTCTCAGCTCAGAAACCTGACTGATGAGTGGGCCAAGATCCCTCCTGCAGTGTGTGTAAACCTGGTGAAAAACTACAGAAAACGTTTGACCTTTGTAATTGCAAACAAAGGCTACCGTACCAAATAATAAAGTTTTTTTTTTTTTCTCAGGTGTTCAAATACTTATTTGCAGCTGTATCATCTTTTTAGATTATCTCACTCACAGTGGACATGCAACTACGATGAAAATAACAGCCCCTCCATGATTTCTAAGTGGGAGAACTTTCAAAATAGCATAGTATTCAAATACTTCTTTTCTTCATTGTAAATTTGCATTGCAGTGGCATATGTTCGCGTATAGATAGGAGATTATCTCAAGCACTAATCACGTTGCTTCTTCTTGTTGACACATGACAATATGCTGTTTGATTAAAAGCTGCAGAGGTCATGGGACTTTCACCCAAGCATAAGGTTTGGGGTCAGAAAAGATTACATTCAAATGAGGATCTTAATTGATACCTTCAACTCAAGGCCGGCAGATAAATGTAGACATGAAAATAGAGATAGGCATTGACAACGCACAGAGTGAAAAACAGAACTTGCTGTCCCAGTATTATCACACTATCAAGAATTTCACTAAATCAGTGAAAATTTCAATTGCTTGTCAAATTTGAAAAAATGTTAAGCATTGCATAAACTCAGACTGGACTCTCAGACTCTCTATATTCTGTAGTTGTAGTTTGCTAGTTTTCTAGCTATTCGGCCAGCTATTCATTTTGCTATTACAGTGCCCTCCATAATTATTGGCACCCCTGAAAAAGATGTGTTTTTTAGCTTCTAATATATATATATTTTTTAATTCAAATAATATGGGACCTTAATGGAAAAAAAAACAAAAATCCAACCTTCAATACAAGTGCATTCATTCAGTGGGGAAAAAATCCCACATAAAGAAAAAATTATTTGACATCAAATAATATGTGTCACAATTATTAGCACCCCTGGTGTTAATACTTTGTACAACCCCCTTTTGCCAACAAAACAGCACCTAATCTTCTATAATGTTTCACAAGCTTGATTTTGTGTCTGGTGAACCATTTCTGTGTAGATTTGGCCATATGTTTAGGGTCATTGTCTTGCTGAAAGACCCAGTCACACAAAAATACACACGGTCCCAGTGTGCTTTGGTCAGATGAGCCCACGATTGAGCTTTTTGACAACAAACACTCTAAGTGGGTCTTGCGCATGCTGAAAAGCACCTCATACCCACTGTGAAGTATGGGGGTGGGTCAGTGATGCTGTGGAGCTGTTTCGCTTCCAAAGGCCCTGGGAACCTTGTTAGGGTGCATGGCATCATGAATGCTTTGAAATACCAGGACATTTTAAATCAAAATCTATTGCCCTCTGCCCGAAAGCTGAAGATGGGTCATCACTGGGTCTTTCAGCAAGACAATGACCCTAAAGATATGGCCAAATCTACACAGAAATGGTTCACCAGACACAAAATCAAGCTCCTCCCATGGCCATCTCAGTCCCCAGACCTTGTTTTGTTGGCAAAAGGGGGTTGTACAAAGTATTAACACCAGGGGTGCTAATAATTGTGACACACATTATTTGATGTCAAATATTTTTTTCTTTATGTGGGATTTTTTACCCACTGAATGAATGCCCTTGTATTGAAGGTTGGATTTTTCTCTTTTTGTCCATTAAGGTCCCATATTATTTGAATTAAAAAAAATATATATATATGTATTAGAAGCTAAAAAACACATCTTTTTCAGGGGTGCCAATAATTATGGAGGGCACTGTAAGTAATCAAATGTGGTACTGATATACACAATGGTTTCTTTAACTTAACATTCAGCCCCCAGCCCTGATGAGAATCGCATTTTATCATTTGCACTACTCTTGGGGTCTCTAATAATATTGAGGCTGAGCGCCAGCTGAGCTAAAGTATACAGGCACACACAAGAGAGCAATTATCTTAGTACATTATTTTATTTTTGTACTTTTTCTTGTCAAAGACGCCCCACAGGGAAAAGTGAATGGCTCCCTCATCGGCTCACCCATTTAACATTGAAAATTTCGCTTTTGGGGTTCATAGCATATTGAGAATAGTTTCAGTATGTGACAGCGCACCAAGTATGCTGTGTCGGTGTTGTGCGGTTAAAAGAAAGGTACCTTACCTTCTGGTTTAGTGAACCTTCATTTTTCAAAAGGATTGTGGCTCATTGAAGTGCAGTCTGATTTAGTAAAGTACTATCTTACATGATAGTGGGACCAATTAAAATATTTTCACTTTACTGAATGTATTTTTTTTTTTTATTAAATCATTAAAACAAATCTATGTTGGTTTTTAGGGATATACGCAGGTAGTAAATGTTCAAATGAAAGACTCGTCAAAAAACAGTTTTTGATTTATTTTTTTTCTCCAAATTGTAAGATAATCTGGAAATTATATCAAAAGCAATCTTATTTAAACAAAAAAGCATGTTTTGACAAAAGTCAATGTTGTAATTTTGCAGTGGGGAGAACAAGTATTTGATACACTGCCGATTTTGCTGGTTTTCCCACTTGCAAAGCATGTAGAGGTCTGTAATTTGTATCATAAATTCTCTTCAACTGTGATGGACGGAATCTAATACAAAAAAACAGAAAATCACGTTGTATGATTTTTAAATAAAAAATGTGCATTTAATTGCATGAAATAAGTATTTTATACATCACAAAAATCGAACTTAATATTTGGTACAGAAACCTTTCTTTGCTATTACATATACCAAACGTTTCCTGTAGTCCTTGACAAGGTTTGCGCACACTGCAGCAGGGATTTTGGCCCACTCCTCCATGCAGATCTTCTCCAGAGCCTTCAGGTTTCGGGGCTGCTGCCGGGCAACACGGACTTTCAGCTCCCTCCATAGATTTTCTATCGGGTTCAGATCTGGTGACTGGCTAGGCCACTCCAGGGCCTTAAGATGCTTCTTACGGAGCCACTCTTTAGTTGCCTTGGCTGTGTGCTTTGGGTCGTTGTCATGCTGGAAGACCCAGCCACGACCCATCTTCAGGGCTCTCACTGAAGGAAGGAGGTTGTCAGCCAAGATCTCGCGATACATAGCCCCATCCATCCTCCCCTCAATACGGTGCAGTCGTCCTGTACCCTTGGGAGAGAAGCAGCCCCAAAAAATGATGTTTCCTCCTCCATGTTTCACGGTTGGGATGGTGTTCTTGCGGTTGTACTCATCCTTCTTTTTCCTCCAAACACGACGAGCCGAGTTTAGACCAAAAAGTTCCATTTTGGGCTCATCCGACCACATGACCTTCTCCCATTGCTTCTCTGGATCATCCAGATGGTCAGTGGCAAACTTCAGACGTGTCTGGACATGCACTGGCTTCAGCAGCGGGACTTTGCGTGCGCTGTAGGATTTTAATCCATGACGACGTAATGTGTTTCCGATGGTTTTCTTCGAGACGGTTGTTCCAGCTATCTTCAGGTCATTGACCGGGCCCTGCCGTGTAGTTCTGGGCTGATCCCTCACCTTCCTCATGACCAGTGATGCCCCACGAGGTGAGCTCTTGCATGGAGCCCCAGAACGAGGCAGATTGACCGTCAACTTGAACTTCTTCCATTTTGTAATAATCGCTCCAACAGTTGTTACCTTCTCACCAGGCTGCTTGCTTATTTTCCTGTTGTCCATCCCAGCCTTGTGCAGGTCTATTATTTCATCCCTGATGTCCTTGCACAGCTCTTTGGTCTTGACCATTGTGGAGAGGTTGGAGTTTGTTTGTTTGAGCATGTGAACAGGTGTCTGTAACAAGTTCAAACAGGTGCAGTTACTTCCGGTAATGAGTGTAGAACAGGAGGGGTTCTTAAAAAAGAACTAAGAGCCGAAATATTTACTATTTGGTAATGTATCAAATACTTATTTCATGCAGTTAAATACAAATTTATTATTTAAAAATTCTACAATGTGATTTTCTGGATTTTTGTATTAGATTCCGTCCTTCACGGTTGAAGAGAACTTATGATACAAATTACAGGCTTGCAAGTGGGAAAACCGGCAAAATCGGCAGTGTATCAAATACTTGTTCTCCCCACTGTATATGAAATCTTACTGTCCACATTGGTGTTGCTGCGGCAACAAAGTGGAGGCAATTTGAGCTGAGTTCCAAAAATAACTTTAATCTACATCATTGAAGTCGGTTCTTAATATTACTATGGGGACATACACAGAGAAAACTTACCTATATGTGTGTTTATGTGTGCATGACATACACAGAGAAAACTTGCCTATATGTTTGTTTATGTGTGCATGTGTTTGTTTGTTTAAAATTACAAAACACTTGACAATGGAGTCAAGGTTCAGCTGGCAGTCAGTGTTTCACCCAGGGCCATCAGAAAATGTGTTCTATTACTCTCTCAACATGTTACTTAAGTGCTTTAAATGTGACTGCTGAATTAAGTTGCAAAATCATTAAGTTCCATTTTAAGCTCGAATGGCAGCAGAGTGCAGCCCTTCCCCAAGGCCAAACAATCATAACTCAAGCAATACCACATTGTACACATTAATGGAGTCCACCTCCTGCATCGGCCTGATTTTTTTTTTTTCCCGAACAAATATTGTTAAATAATGTTTTTTTTTTCCATATCCAACTCTGCTAATATTTTCCTCTAAGCCAAAGATGTCAAATGTACGGCCTGCGGCACAGCAAGGAGGTCCAATTCAGCCCGCGGAGTTGTTCTGCCTGACAGGCACGTTGTAGCTCATACGTACTGTTCATGCAAAATGAACTGCTTTTAATTTGACATTGCAGCCATAAAACTGTAGATTTATATGATCTAGTACTTGCACTACTGCACTTTTGTGTCCCCAGTCACATTCGCTCGTTCGCTCTCTCCCAGTCAAAATGAATTGGATGTCTAACACAGTTAATGGCAGCCAATGAGTTACTCACGAAATGACCCCAAAATGCCCTAAAACCAACAAGAAGTAACTTGGAAATGCCCCAAAATCAATAGGAAGCAGCCCGGAAATGACGGAAAAATCAACAGGAAGGCAAGTGATGCAAAATTAAGTCGGTGCCTGCCATTGACAACAATAGACGTCCAATTCACTTATACTAGAAGGGTTGGCTGTGAATGCTCATCTTTCAGTGCAATTGACAGGGCTTGACATCCACTACATTTTGACAATCTGTTCATTCGCTTCTCCCAGTCAAAATGGATTGGCAGTCGAACGCCGTCATTGGCAGCCAGTGAGTTACATTATTTGGTCCAGTGTTGTTTTTGTCAACAACGACGATAACGAAAGTATTTCGTCAACAAACAATTTTTTCATGACGATGACTCGCTAAAAACATGTCGTCGGAGACTAAAACATGACGAGATGGATGCCAGTTGTTGTCTGACAAGACAAGAACGAGATGCAAATTTGCCTTAGTTTCAGTCATAAGTTCACAATGTGTGACATTTTCTTATCGTATTTGTGGTTAGCATGCATTTTAGCTGTGTTTGGTAGTTTCACTCGTGAAATGATGCGCTCCCCACCCCTTCAGCACACACTGGTGAGTAAGTGTGTGCCCATTCCAGGCGCCTTTTGTTAGACACGTGTCAGGTGCTACTTGGTAATTTTTGCTTTCTTATCTTGGCTATGTCTGCCATCTTGCTTTAGCCTTTAAAGGTCTGCGATAAGTGATTATCACACAATAAGCTAACTTGTATTGTTTGCAAAGCCTGCGCATGAGCATTAGCATTTAGCGTGGTGTCTTCTTAAACTCCTGGAAAATGTTTTACATACAGTTCGTGGTGTCCAGGTGAGTTTAATTAATATCAAATAATGTGCTGTTTTCCTGCTGAGTGTGTATTAACATCATAAAGATTGTGATGTCCTTGTCGACTACAATGATGTGCTCTGTCAATGTCAACCCTTTTATTTATTGATTGATTTATTCACGGACTAAAACTTTTTAAGTTTACAGACGAAAATATTTTGAGAATTGTAGACTAAAACTAGAGGAAAATGAGTTTTCGTCGACTGAAACTAGACGAAGACAAAACACTTTGAAATGACTTAAATATGACTAAGACTACTAATTGTTTTCGTCCAAAAGACTAAGACTTAAATGAAAAGGGCTGCCAAAAAACAACACTGATTTGGTCAGAAAATAAAATAGTCCAGCCCACATGAGATATACAGTATTTACCATAAATGTGGTTCGCGAACCAAAATGAGTTTGAAACCTCTGATCTAAACCAAGTTGAGCCAGCGTCTAAGAACAGGGATTATATAGCCAGTAGCGGTGCAAGGATTTGCTGTTCAAAGCCGAACCGTACGGTTCGCCCTGTACGGTTCAATACGCCTTTATGAACCACGCCTTTTCGGTTTTGCAATTAATGTATTCTGAACGCTTGTGGAATGAATTGATCGAGCTCTGTGTAAATGTCGGATCGCTGTCAAGCACCTGTGTAATAGAAGCCGAGTAACGCCCTCTCTCGCTTTTGAGCGAAGTAAAAGTGAAACAAGAAAGAAAACAAATAGCTATGGCGAGCGGAGGAGTGGAGAGACAAATTTTAGGAAGCACCGGCTTCTTTCAAATCTGCGGTGTGGCAACATTTTGGTTTCCCCGTGGACTACCATGCGGAGGGAGAGAAAATATTGAAAAAAAAAAAAAATTGCAAGCATTGCTCAGCACTTGTTCCCCATGCTAATGGCTTTTATAACATGACTCCGGCACCTCAGCCGGCATCACCCACAGATATCACTTTCTCAGGGCAGGACAACCCCGAAGATGACACCAGTGAAAACACACGGCGGGCTTCGTTAATTTGCAACGCTTGACCCGCATTACATTGTTCCCTCGCGGACATATTTCTCCAACAACGTAATCCCCGACATTTATGAAATGGCACGCAAAGCCATCGAAGAGGATTTCGCTAAAGCACATAGTTTCGCCCTGACCACTGATAGTTGGACGTCCCGTGCTACAGAGTGCTACTACCCAACTATAACGGTCCAGTATAATTCATACCTGTCAAGTTGTACGGTCTAGTCGTAATTTGTACAAGTTAGCACTGATTTTTAAATGTGTACGCCGCACGTTACGTTCAAAATCTGCACGTTTTCCGTGCATTACGTTTTTTTTTTTTTCATCCGTTCGGATGTGGTCTGCAAGGAGACAATGTTCGTTAATACATTGGTTGAATGACACGAGAAAAGTCAAGAGACACGGAGAGGGAAGAGTGTTTGTTGAGACGCTGTAGCAAACACGATGCTAGGCTAGTTGGCTCCAATATTTCCTGACTTAGCCGACAGCATACAATCTACGCCTAGATATCTCACGCATATAGAACTACATGCGAAATGAAAGAACTCGGTAGCGTTAGTAAACAGCCGCCATTTTAGAGCAGTAAACTTCTCAGAAAGGCTCTGTTGTAGTAAACCTTCCGAGCGAACCTAAGCAACTTTTTATCTAAAATACTCCTAAATCGGCAAAATCTTGAGTCTATCTTTAAAGGATGAAACAGTTTTAAAATGTTCACATGTCGAAAGTAGACAGAAGGGAACTAATGGAAAAACGGGAGCAATTTTATCAACTTTAACGGTTGATTCACAACATTAAATGACCTCCAAACATAGCAAAGGTTACTATGTTTTTGGGTTTGTTTTTTAATTTAAAAAAACGAGAGGTATCACCAGTTACTTTGCCAAGTAACTTTTTTACTACTGTGTGTGTATTTCAGTAGTCAGTCACTACACTAGCCAAAGAGCTAAGAGGCATTTTAACAGTCGAAAATGTTCACATTTTAAGTGTTTAATTTTTTTTAAAAGCAAAATAAAGGCTTTTTTTTTTTTTTTTTTTTTTTTTTTAAATGCAGAACGCAAACCGAAACCAAACCGAATGAAACCGTGATCCCAAAACCGAGGTTCAAACCGAACCGTGGGCTAACTGAACCGTTGCACCCCCAATAGCCAGCCTACTAACTATTTGAATTTTTTTTTTGTTCAGGTGGTCCAAAAAGACTAGCTTTTAGGCATAGTTGATGGTCCTTAATCCATAAGCTAAAAAATATGATTGGTTCTTCCTGCTACATGAACTAGTAATTTTTTAATGTCACTGTGGCCTTGCTCAGCAGTGCTCGAGTTAGAAACTAGCTCCTATTAGGAATGTTACCAACAATTGTTCTTCACTAAATTTAGCACCTATTGCTCATCACACCGAGTCAGAATGGGAGCACTTAGGCTGAATTATAGGCTTTGTGCTAAGTCCTTTAATGCTCCTGCCACAAATCATCATTAGGAAAACTGCACGGCCAGGAGTGAAGAGGGGAAAACTTAAAGCGCCCCCCTCATTGCAAAAGCTGAGTGGGTCATTCACATACACACACGGACACACACTCCCGGTCTCTGGTGGACCTAACCATCCACTTCACACTCCGCTTTCATTCCGACTCAAGGGAGGCCAAGCGTTGCGCTGCCTCCCAGTGTTTGATGCAGAATAGGTCCACCCGGCTTTCAAAAGAGAGCCAGAAGAGAAGGGAGGTCTAAATGTCATCCGCCAACCTCGCCGAGTGCTATTTTGGGAAGGCAAAATGAGGTCACAGATGGAAAACGGCTAAAACGGTGCAACCTCTAGCTTAGCACCTGACATCAAGTGAGGTGTTTTAAATCATCATTTACTGTCACACGTTCCATAGAAATTTGAGCGTGTTAGAGCATGAATTAACAAGACGTGTATCGTCGGATTCCATTTAAATATGATCCCCGGAATTGGAATTTCAAACTAAAATAGACGATTTGAAAACCAAAATTTTGTAGTTTATGACCTGGTTCAAATTAGGTAGAAATCAAAACAATAAAAACACCATGATAAGTTCTTAAACGACCAATGGAAATGGCCAGAATGATCCAAAGGTTAGGTTACGGATAGCTTCCTCAAACAAAAATGGCAGACCTCTAGTGCTTTTGAGCGTCAACTCATGATAGAAATATCTACCAAATTTCATGTAACAGAGTTAAACTGGCTTTAGGTACTGAAAGAAATCGCCATCACACATCATTCAACAGCCATGTGGTTATGTAACCTTAGAAAGATGTGAAAATGTTGAAGCCTTAAAACTTTGTTCCCTACTGATAAAACCACATTGTTCATTTTTAAACCTACAAAGAATACAGGTGGTCTCTGGTTTATGAACGAGTTCCGTTCCTTCAGTGGCGATGGAACCCGGATTTCCGCATAAGTCGGAATGAACCCTTTAACTCATTTGCTCCCAAAAACTTATAAATACGTTCTATTTTTAATTGTTTCAGTGTCCCAAAGACGTATTTATGTCTTTTACGATTTTTTTTTTGTTTTGGTTTTTTTTTACAAGAGACATCTGAAGATTCTGATGCAACTGAGCTCCAAAGCACAATGCTGAAAATCCATTTTAAAGCAATAAAACTGCCCACTGGAGGGCAGTAGCGCATTTTGTAAGACCTGCAACGCGATTCAGCGGCATGAGCTGCTGACGTGACCGCTTAGCGACTATCTGCTTGAATGTTATTGCGGAATGCAAAGCTTTTTGTGTAGAAAGTTCCTAAATTTTGTCTGAAATACACTGAGAACGTCACTAAAAGCTTTTTTGTTTTGTTTTACGGGAATAGGTGTTTTCGCGGGTGTTACGAGAAGAGCCATTGTCTAGTTTTTTAAATATTCCTCACATGAAACAAGTCTCGATTGGATCTTTCATAGCTTTATATGTGGAATATGTTCGTAACGAATATATGGAACAATCAATCTGCCGTGCCAGGTTCATGTAGCATTATAAACTACCATAATTTGTCAAATTTACATGCCACCGTGTATAGTACCCCCGCTCTATTTAAAAAATAAATAAATAAATAAAATCCTCCTCTAAAAGAAGTTTTTCTCTGCACACATAATACACTGCTGGCCAAAATATTGGCACCCCTGCAATTCTGTCAGATGATGCTCAATTTCTCACAGAAAATATTTGCAATTACAAATGCTTTGGAAGTAATATCTTCATTTATTTTGCTTGCAGTGTAAAAAAACACAAAAGAGAATGTGGAAAAAAATTAAATCATTATCATTTTACACAAAACTCCAAATATGGTTCGGACAAAGTATTGGCACCCTTTGAAAAAATCATGTGATGCTTCTCTAATTTGTGTAATTAACTGTTACTTAACTGTGGCACATAACAGGTAGTGGCAGTAACTAAATAACAATTGCAGCCAGGTAAAATGGATTAAAGTTGACTCAACCTCTGTCCTGTGGACTTGTGTGTACCACATTGAGCATGGAGAAAAGAAAGACCAAAGAACTATTTGAGGACTTGAGTAACAACATTGTGAGGACGCATGGACAATCTCAAGGCGACAAGTCCATCTCCAAAGACCTGAATGTTCCTGCGTCTACCATGCGCAGTGTCATCAATAAGTGTAAAGCCCACGGCAGTTGGGCTAACCTCCCTAGATGTGGTCAGAAAAGAAAAAATGACGAGAGATTTCAACGAAATATTGTGCGGATGGTGGATAAAGAACCTCGACTAACATCCAAAAAGTTCAAGCTGTCCTGCAGTCCGAGGGTACAACAGTGTCAACCCATACTATCTGTCGGCGTCTGAATGAAAAGGGACTCTATGGTAGGATACCCAGGAAGACCCCACTTTTGACCCCGAGACATAAAAAAGCCAGGCGGCGTTTGCCAAAACTTACCTGAGAAAACCAAAAACGTTTTGGAAGAATGTTCTCTGGTCAGATGAGACAAAAGTAGAGCTTTTTGGGAAAGGGCATCAACGCAGAGTTTATAGGGAAAAAAAACAAGGGCTTCAAAGAAAAGAACACGGTCTCCACAGTCAAACATGGCAGAGGTTCCCTTTGGGGTAGTTTTGCTGCCTCTGGCACTGGACTGCTTGACTCTGTCTGTGCATGGCATTATTCAGTCTGAAGGCTTCCAACAAATTTTGCAGCATAATGCAGGGCCCAGTGAAAGAAAGCTGGGTCTCCCTCACAGGTCAGGGGTCTTCCAGCAGGACAATGACCCAAAACACACCTCAAAAAGCACTAGAAAATGGTTTGAGAGAAAGCACTGGAGACTTCTCAAGTGACCAGGAATGAGTCCAGACCTGAGTCCCATAGAACACCTGTGGAGAGATCTGAAAATGGCAGTTTGGAGAAGGCACCCTTCATATCTCAGAGACCTGGAGTAGTTGGCCAAAGATTCATGGTCTAAAATTCCAGCAGAGCATTGTAAGAAATATATTGATGGATACTGGAAGCGGTTTATCACAGTTATTTTGTTTGAAGTAAAGATACACGATAATATCGGTCGCCGATATTATGACGTCACACAGATAATCCAGATAATAAAAAAATTCAACCGATAATGCAATCCGATAATTATGTACTTGATTTAGCCTCCAAATATGCGCAACCGAAGAATTCAGCAAGCCGCCGCCTCAACCCCTCCCCTCTCTGAAGCCCCTGAGGGAGGAGGGGTTGAGGAGGCAGAGTTACACGACAAGAAATAGTTGAATATTATGGCGGCTGTTACTAAAAAAACGACGCTCTAGCCATCTTCGAAACATGTACCGCAGAAGTTCCACGGGGCCGAAAGAAAGCGTCCTCATTCAAAACCACTAACCCAGCATCCATTTAAAACTGCATCACAAAGATTTTTGGAACGAATACGAGGCTGCTGCTAGCGGGAATGCTAAAGCTATTGTAAACACAAACTAAGTGAAACTACGGGGCTTGTGACAATACAGAGTCGGGTTGTTTGGGAAAGCAGCCCAAGGCGGGTGGTAAACTCGCATCTAAAGCTAAACACCGGCACGACTGGAGACCGAAAGTCGGCAAGTAGCCGTCTTCCGACGGAGCCCCCTGCTCTGTACGGTCCGGTAGGCCGCCTCGCCGTTGGTGGGGCGGGAAGAGCCCGGTTCTCCGGCTTGGGGACCTCCGGCGAACACCCCGGTTTCTCGAGCGTTCCCCCACGGCATGCGAGCAGAGCCAGGCCTCGAATACGCCGCAGCGAACCGGCCGGTGCGGGCGGATTATCCGGTACGAACCTAGCCGCCGCTGCCGAGACGAGAGACGTTTTTTTTTTACCGAAATGACCCAAGAGCCAAAGCCCTGGTTAAAAAAATAATGCAGTTTATACGACCACCATTCTTCATGAAAAACATGCCAATCGCATTTTCACCATGAACATTTTGAAAAGTGATGTCCAGTAAGAAAGCTTATCATGACGGCACAGTGTTTAGATGACAATTTAAAAATGGAGAAAACGAAGTCAGCCAGTCAATAATGCATTCAGTATATAAAATGACGAGCGGTCAGATGACTTTGTAACGCTGCCTTTATTTTCGGCTTAACAAAACTCAGGCACAAAAGAACACGCACGGAGATGCGAGCTCCAACTCCATCCAGATAGTACTGCCGTGTATCAGTTTAGCTGCTGTAAAGCAAATGTCGTGACTCGTGAGTGCCGCAAATGTAAACAAAGCGCTGCAGAATGGGTACATGACATCTCGCTCTTTTGAGTTAATCATTTTCACAGTGTGCAACAAAGCATATAACATTAGCAATCACTTTTCAAATTAATTTAACTTATTTGTCTGCTCAATTACAGTCACAGTAGATAATCAAAACTTATTGGCACTTATCAATTTAAATATGCACATTCCTGTTGTAATAAAATAACAATAATATTCTGTAGCCACAAATATTATTAAAATATTTTCTTCTTCTAAGTTTTTTTTTTGGGGGGGGGATTAAGTATAATAATGTATTGCTTAAAATAAGGCTGTTAAGATTAATTTCAGCTAGCTATTTTTCTTCCAAGAAATCTGAGAGAAATACACTTGAAGCGATGGCAGATAATTTCACTTATTTCCAATAGATTTACACTTAAAACTGACTAGTTTTAGGGAGGTGTGTTTTGCCGTGTATTAATGTTATATATGTTAGGAATTGCTTACTTTTAAAGGCATTTTTGTGCAATTTAGGTATTACTCTGTAAGTAATTGTTGCCAAAAGTTTACCATTACACAATGTCAGACAATCTGTCATTATTTAGATGTTGGAATTGAATACTTGTTCATATTTTATGTTGAAAAAAAGAGCAATAAATTATATTTTTGCACAGTAATATTTTCTTTTGTGTATACTTTAAAGTTTTACATAAATCTTTTAATAGAATTATCGGCTTGACATTTATCGGTTATCGGTTGAAATGAGGAAATTATCGGTTATCGGTATCGGTTGAAAAATGTATTATCGTGCATCACTAGTTTAAAGGTTGTGAAATGAATAATAAATGAAGATATTACTACCAAAGCATTTGTAATTGCAATAATTTTCTGGGAGAAATTGAGCATTATCTGAAAGAACTGAAGAAGAATTGAATACTTTTGACCAGCATTGTATACTGGTATCCATGCTTTAAAAATATGAAGCATGTTTTTATTTGCATAGTGATTTCCAGTTCTAAAGTTTTTCAAAGAAATTCTATGTTTTTAATGGATAACTTGTGTATCACGCAACCAATAATATTTCCTGGTCCGTGGATACAGCACATGACAACCAGAATAATTTATATCATAAAGACTACACTCCTCAAAAAGTCTATTAGTGTTTCTCCATGTGCGTGTGTGCGCATGTCAATCTGTCTGTCTGTTTTGTTGTTTATCTGTATGCAACTCAACCAAGCAGTTGCCAAAAGCTTAAGCAGGCTGTTGCCAGGCAATGCCATTTCAAATCGATCCCTCTATGTATGTCGGCAATGTCAGGCTGTTGTCTCCTGTTTTTGTTTTAGGGGGGTTCCCTCTTTTTTTGGGTTCGACACACTGCCTATTTCTCTGTCCACTTTGTTAATCAGATGCAATGTTTTTTTTTCTTCTTGAATCAATCGCCTTAAAAAGGCTCAGTAAATTCATTTGTACTGCAATGTGTAATACAGAGAGTCATTCCCAGTATTTTGACACATGTAATCCTGTCAGTTTTTGTCGAGTAGTGTGATCATGTCGGTAACAGAAACCTCTCACGCGGTGTTTTGGCTACAACGGATCCGTTAATCTGCCGCAACAGCGTGTCGACACTGCGCCACACTTGACTAATCGTGGGTATATAAAAGGATCACCGTTTGGGATTACGGCGGATAATCCCGCTTTTTGCAAGACGACCCCACGCTTTTTAGGATTCCAACAGAGAATGCACATTAAGTTGTTTTGAGTCTACGCCGTAAACTCCGATGTCATTCACAATACTGTCTAGAGGCCTTCAGTTATGCTCGTTGTCTAATATAAAGCTAATACTTAGTTTTGATATAACTTCATAGTATTTTGTGTTTCCAAATCATTTTCTCGTCAGTTTCTTATCATTTTCACCATGTTTATTTCCAGTTTTTTCATTTCAAATTTATTTAAGATCGAAAAACTGTAGAAGAGTATGTATTCCATTCAAGAACGAATGGGGATTACCAAAATGACCAAATTGGCAGCTTCACACCAGAATGGCAGTCATTTTCAAATCAGACATGGGTTTATTTTTTAACTCATTCACTCCCAGCCATTTTCACCAGAGCAAGGCCCTTCGCTCCCGACTGTTTTATTGGATTTTGACTGATTTTGCAAGGCCCACAGAAAATTCTGTTCTATTGCTATATAAACATGGAACTATAAACATGGAACCCACCAAAAGAAAGATTAGACTCTCTTCTTTTAGCAGAAAAAAGTAAGTTCATATCTAGGGTTGTTCCGATCATGTTTTTTTGCTCCCGATCCGATCCCGATCGTTTTAGTTTGAGTATCTGCCGATCCCGATATTTCCCGATCTGATTGCTGTTTTTTGCTCCCGATTCAATTCCAATCATTCCCGATAATTTTTCCCGATCATATACATTTTGGCAATGCATTAAGAAAAAAATGAATAAAACTCGAACGTATATATACATTCAACATACAGTACATAAGTACTGTATTTGTTTATTACGACAATAAATCCTTAACATGGCATTTACATTATTAACATTCTTTCTTTGAGATGGATCCATGGATAGAAAGACTTGTAATTCTTAAAGGACTAATGTGACTTTGTATATTGTGACTAAATATTGCCATCTAGTGTATTTGTTGAGCTTTCAGTAAATGATACTGTAGCCATGCCCAAATGCATGATGGGAAGTGCAACCATGACTGTGCGTAGTGCTACCAAATGATATATCGTCTCTGCGTTGGGAAATAACATAGGGTGTTAAGAAAAAGATCAATTACGACCTTGCTTCCCCGCATTACTTCCCACGATATTTCTAATCGTAGAGAGAGGGATTGTAAGGCTTTAGCCAATTAAAAAAAGGCTCTAAAGGCTTCCAAAATTCACTCTACTCATTTTACGCTGCCTTTTAGCTCTCTGTATAGGTAAAATGGCGCCATTACAGATTGAGCGCAACAATGCATGAGTGGGTCATGCAGCGCATGCATTAATTGCGTTAAATATTTTAACGTGATACATTTTTTTAAAAATTAATTACCGCCATTATCGAGATAAATTTGATAACCCTACCTTAAGCCTAAACTAAAGACTCTGGATGACTGTAACATATTATGTCTGTAACGTTAAATACAATTAGAAAACAATTTAATTAAAAAAAAAAAAAAAAACATATATATATATATATATATATATATATATATATATATATATATATATATTTAAAAAAGGCATGTCCGATATTTTTTTGCCGATTCCGATTCTTTGAAAATGACGTGATCGGACCCGATCGATTGGGATGCCGATCGATCGGGACATCTCTATTCATATCTTTTTCCATTCTTTAGAAATCAGCATTAGAAAATAGCTTAGTTTGAGCAATTTTCCCATTTCTGATGAAAAAAACTGAGAAATTGAGCTTTTTGTGAAAGCATACATTTCAAACATAACTTTGACTTTAACACAGCTATTTTTTGCTTTAGTTACATCCCAGACATCTGAATAATGTTTTCCTTTAACAAAATATCATAAAGAACAAGACTAATAGAGCTTTGATAGCAAAGTAACAATTTATTTACACTTGACTAACTGGGAGATGACGCTGTTGTTGCCGAGATGACGCTGTTGTCGCCGCGTCAGCCGGGTAAACTTTTCCCTCATCGTTGCCTGTCTCATAAAGATGGATTTTTTTGAGTCTCTGCAGGGTCTGCTCGGCAAGCCCGCTGCACTGGTGGTCCCAGTCGTTCTGCTCAGTCGTCCAATGCCTGGCATCCCGGGTGTCCTCTCGGTTGTTCCGCTCGGTCGTCTGCCGCCTGGCATCATTCCGCCAGCGTTCCGACCGTGCTGCCTGGCCGTTCGTTGCTGTTGAATCGGGTTGCGAGTCTTACCAAATGCGCTACTGCCCTCCAGTGGCCAGTTTTATTGCTTTAAAATTGATTTTCAACTTTGTGCTTTGGAGCTCAGTTGAATCAGGACCCAGAGATGTCATTTATGAAAAAAAAAAAAAAAACGTAAAAGACGTCTGTGGGACACTGAAACAATTAAAAATAGAATGTTTTTATACGTTTTTGGGAGCAAATGAGTTAATCCACGCATAATAGACACTACCGTAATTTTCGGACTATAAGCCGCCACCTACCAAATTTGACACGAAAACGGCATTTGTTCATAGATAAGCCGCACTGGACTATAATCCGCTGCTGTCCTCACTGTATTATGGGATATTTACGCCAATAGATATTAACAGGTAAAACTTTACTTGACAGCGGCATCATTAGAATGTCATAAGACAAAATGAATCACCATGAAGCTTTGAACCAGTTTGCTGCAAGGCTTCATTGCTTCAAGAAGCTTCATTTGGCCATCACTGCTCCGTTGGGGTAGACAGTCAACCTCTACTGCCACATGCTGTCAGCACTATTATTGTCCAATATGCCTCCTAGCATGTATTGTAGCGCTACGGATGTAAATAGCAATCAAAATTCATGTTGTCTGCTAATTAATTCTTCAGTTACTGTTCCTATTGTTTCATTAATTGCTAATTTTGTTATTTGGTAACACTTTGTTTGCCAAAAAACTGCCATAAAACTATCATAATTATGACATGACACTGCCATGAGCGTTAATGAATGCTTATGACAGATGTCATTTTGTGTCATCCAGCAAATTATCTCACTTTTTAATGGATGTAAAAGATCCGAGCTGGACATGAATGGAGATCAATGGATACTTACTCTCTACTCTTAGCCCTTACGTAGGTCTGTCATAATTATGACAGTCTTATGTAGAGGCGTGCGAAATATCCGATTCTTAGATTATTCGCGATTCGGCCGTGGAAGATTCGAGAACGATTCACAAACATCCAAATTCCGATTATTGAATTATACCAGGTAAAGCAGAACTAAAACACAGTCAGCCCGGTCTTCGGGACGCAATGAGGAACGGACCGAGAGTAAATATCATGTACAACTCATGCCGCTAGATGAAAAATCAATAATACCTGACTGCGGCCGACAGCTGCTTCAAACAACGCCCAGTTGCTCGTTGCTACAAACATACGGACACATATGGCTTTAATAGATATCAGATATATGTAGAGTTAGATGCAAAATGACAGACGACGGAGGCATTAAAACATAAAGAGAAGTAGATGCGAAATGACAGACTTGCCGTTTAGTAGTTGACGCGTTGTAAACAGCCGCCATCTTAAAGCAGTAGACATCTCTAGAAGGCGCTTTTGTAGCGAACCTGAATAACGTTTTATCTAAAATACTCCTAAATCGGCAAAATCTTGACTTGAATCTTCTATAAATGAAGAAACAGTTTTAAAACTTTGACATGTCGAAAGGCAAGGCAAGGCAAATTAATTTATATAGCACAGTTCAACACAAGACAATTCAAAGTGCTTCACATCACATGAAGATCATAAAAATCACATTAAAAATCAATAGAACGTAAAAACAAAGACAAACGAAATAGGAAATAAAATTATACATCAAAATTGCATTTAATCAGGAATAGAATTTAAAATATATATATATACAAAATAAAACAAATACTACTACTACTGCTAATAACTGAAATCACCAATGGAGATAAGCACAAGAGGAATAGAAAGCAAATAGATTGACATACAGTATATAGACAGTTATGGATATGCAATGTTAAACAGCGTTTTTAGCCCTGATTTAAAGAAGCTAAAAGTTTGAGCATACGTCAGACCATCAGGTAACTAGTTCCAGAGGTGAGGAGCATAATAACTACATACTACCTCAGCCTGCTTAGTTCTTGTTCTTGGAACATACGGGAGACCGGTTCCAGACGACCTTAGGGGTCTAGATGTTTCATAGGAATCTAACAATCAAGCATGTGTTTTGGTCCAAGGCCATTAATTGTTTTGTAGACGAGCAATAGTATTTTAGTCTATCCTTTGGCTCACTGGAATCCAGTGTAATGATTTCAAAACCGGTGTAATGTCATCCAGTTTCCATATATTTGTGAGGACTGTGGCTGCAGCATTCTGTACTCGCTGCAGCTTTCTGATATTTTATCAAGACCTGTAAATATACCGTTGCAGTAGTCCAATCTGCTGAAAATGAATGCATGCACAAGTCTTTCCATGTCTTGTTGAGTCAGAAGCCCCTTAATTCTGGCTATATTTTTTAGGTGGTAATAAGCTGATTTAGTGACGGACTTTAGATGGGTATCAAATTTTAGGTCTGAATCAATAATTACACCAAGGTTTCTGACTTGATTTGTAGCTGTTAGTGACATTGTGCTAAAGTGCCTGAAAGTAGCCCGAAAAGTAGACAAAAGGGAAATTATGGAATAACGATAGCAATTTTAACAACTTTAACGGTTGATTCACATCATTAAATGAATGGAATGTAGTTTAAAGCTGCTGATACAGAATGGTGATTTGAGTTATTTACAGTTATTTACAGATTACACATTAAAAGCGCAAGGGGGGTGGGGTAAAATCAATCATAATAATCGTAGTAATCGTAATCGAATTGTTAGGTGCCCAAAGATTCCCACCTCTAGTCTTATGGCAGTCTCATGACGCAGCTGTCCAATAAAGTGTTACCTATTAACCTCTCTCTACCTATTAAGCCAAAACAAATAAGCCACACTGGACTAGGGGTGTGACAAAATATCAAAATGGTGATATATCGTGATACTTTGTATCCCAAAAGGTTATCGATATGCTCCTGTCAAGAATCAAGATATCGTTTTAAAAAGGTGTCAATTTAAAAAAAAAAAAAAAAAAAAAGGCTGCCATTGACGTTGCTCGACGCCCAGTCCATTTAGACTGGGAACTAGGGTTGTTCCGATCATGTTTTTTTGCTCCCGATCCGATCCCGATCGTTTTAGTTTGAGTATCTGCCGATCCCGATATTTCCCGATCCGATTGCTTTTTTTTTGCTCCCGATTCAATTCCAATCATTCCCGATAATTTTTCCCGATCATATACATTTTGGCAATGCATTAAGAAAAAAATGAATAAAACTCGGACGAATATCTACATTCAACATACAGTACATATGTACTGTATTTGTTTATTATGACAATAAATCCTCAAGATGGCATTTACATTATTAACATTCTTTCTGTGAGAGGGATCCACGGATAGAAAGACTTAAAGACGTAATTCTTAAAGGATAAATGTGACTTTGTATATTGTGACTAAATATTGCCATCTAGTGTATTTGTTGAGCTTTCAGTAAATGATACTGTAGCCATTTAACTTCTGCCCAAATGCATGATGGGAAGTGGAACCATGACTGTGCGTCGTGGCACCAATTGATATATCTTCTGTGCGTTGGGAAATAACATAGGGTGTTAAGAAAAAGATAACCTACTACCTTTCTTCCCCACTTTGCTTCCCACGATTATTCTAATCGTTCGGAGAGGGTTTGTAAGGCCATTTAAAAAAAGGCTCCAAAGGCTGCCAAAATTCTCTCTACTCATTTTACGCTGCCTTTTAGCTCTATATACTGTATGGTTAAAACGGCAAAACGGCGCCATTATAGATTGAACGCGACAATGCGTGAGTGGGTCGTGCAGCGCATGCATTAATTGCGTTAAATATTGTAATGTGATAAATGTAAAAAATATTAATTCTCGCCGTTAACGCGATAAATTTGATAACCCTACCTTCAGCTTAAACTAAAGACTCTGGAAGAGTGTAACACATTATGTCTGTAACGTTGAATACAATTAGAAAACGATTTAATTAAAAAAATATACATATATTAAAAAAAGCATGTCCGATATTTTTTTGCCGATTCCGATACTTTGAAAATGACGTGATCGGGATGCCGACATCTCTACTGGGAACATTCGTTCATTCAAAACCAGAGCATTCACAGTCATTCGGTCCGATTCTCGGGGCATTTACAGGTCACTTGCTTTTCATTTTAGGGCATTTACATGTAATTTCCTGTTGAGTTTGAGTCACTGCCTATTCATTTGGGTGATTCCCAGGTAATTTCCTGTTCTGTAATGAAAAATAAACAGCAAGTGACCCATAAAATACCCCAAAATCAACAGGAATGTAACTGAAAATCAGCAGGTAAATGACCTTAAATAGCCCAAAATTAATCATTGGCTGGCGTTGGCTGCCACTGACAGCCATAGACGATCAATCCGTTTGAAGTGGGAGGCGTTCATTCGCTGCCATCCTCCCAATTCAAATGGATTGGACATCTACTAGTGATAAACTCATTCCAATTCACAGCAGAAGCTTGTTTTTCTGTGTATTAGTTTTTTGTAGAATATCCTAGAATGATTTCCTGACCAATGTATCGAAAATCGTATCGCTATATCGTCAAACCATCGTTATCGTGAGCTTTGTATCGAAAATCGTATTGTATCGTGAGGTACCAAGAGGTTCCCACAGGATTCAAAATGAGTGAAAAAGTTGCAGCTTATTGTCCGAAAATTACTGTACCTTTTTTCACACTGCTATTGTGACTTACATTTTCTGTCATTTTATCCTCATGCAGTATGATTTGTGTGGGAACCGAAAATGTTCCGTACTAGAAATATGCACTGTATTGCTGAAAGGCCAGGTAACTGAATGGGGGAAAAAAAGTCCACGGGGTCCAGATCAAGGTGCAGATGGTCAAGTTAATGTAGTCGTACCGAAGCGTGTGTTGGCAGATCATAGTTTAGCATGCGCCCGTTGTGGCCTGGTAGCGTTGTCTCAGCGTGATCATCTGGCTGAGCTCCCGCCGGCTGGCTGCCCCCTCGAGGGACCAATTAAATGGGTAGAGCGAAGCACTAGTAAAAGAGACTCCCTGCAGACACTGAGTTCATGCAGTAATAGACATGCCAAAGGTACACACATAACTTCGCACACAATGGCACAAAGACGCCGTTTTGCTTGAAAATGGCTCATTTCCTCACTTTTTAAGAGCCACTATAATGCAACAAAGATTGGCACTTATTTTATTGCACTAGACATATCTGCATAGTAAAAAAAATCCCTTTTAAAATGACTTATTAGGGATTTTAGGCATGTTTTGGTGGTTTTTAGCAGATTTTAGAGATTATTACAGTGTCATCGCTTTTACGATGTTCAAAATTTTAGCTATCGTATGAGATGTTGGCTGTTGGTGTACTGTAATTGTCTTTAATCACTGACAGCGTAATAATTAAGCATATTGAATTAGTGATTGAACCTCTTATGCATTTTGAGTGTGCAATGGTATATGATAGCTTAGCGTGGGTGATACTTGAAATGAGGAAGACCATTTCTTCGCTGCATTCTAATACATTTTTATCATTTACAGCATAATTAATTTGTGAGATTTCGGTAATTCAAGGAAATTTGAGTGCTGTTGTGTTTATGTGAGTTTGCAACAGCATGTGATAGCAATATACGGTAATATCAACTTGTACAAAGTGTTCCTGAAAGGTTTTGCATTTGGAGGTGAAGAAATTCTGCATGACGGTGACAGGATGGATATACTTTAAAATATTATTAAATACGACGCCTTTTATCCATTTAACACCTGAGCCTATTTTGTCCTAATGTGTATGCCTTTTATGTTGCCTTTATATTTCAAAGAATAAATTGTTCACAATGGCCTGGTTGGGTCCCTTTTTTCAGGACACCATAAGCTTTATGTCCAAACTGTTTTTGGACCTAAAAAGACAAAAATGCCAAAACCGTTTGTCAAAATTTGTAATATTGATTTCCGATTGACAACCAAGCATGCTCGACGAACCGTTTTGAAGCATGATAATATTTATTAAATTTGTTAGGATAAACATTCAACAGGAGAGAAAAAAACAGTAGTTTTATATTTGACAATTGAACACAAACAGCAGGTATGGTCATAGGCATTTTTAGCTTTTACACATACTTTGGTCAAAACAGGTTATAGACAGTAGACCAACAGTGCAAAATAGTGAAAATGTATATGTTTACATATATATATATGTATACATATAAATCGTCTAACATAAATAGGGTTTGGAGGATATCTCTTTGTGAGGTAAGGTATTGTACCTATCATCTTATCAAAAGTATATTCATTGAGGTGGGAATCTTTGGGCTCCTAACGATTCGATTACGATTACGATTGAGAGGCTCCGATTCGATCATAAATCCATTATTGATGCACCCCCCCCACCCCACCCCACCCCCACCCCACCCCAGCTTTTAATGTTTTGTACATTAGTTCCAAAATTGTCCAAAAATCCTCTCAGGCTAAACCAAACTACTAGTTTAGTATCAAGTTAACAGTTAAAAACAGTAAATAAAATACTCAAGTCCCCATTCTGTATCAGTAGCTTTAAACTACAGTCAATTAATTTAATGTTGTGAATCACCATTAAAGTTATTAAAATTATTCCATAATTTCCCTTCTGTCTACTTTTGACATGTGAAATTTTTAAAAATGTTTCATCATTTAAAGAAGATAATCCATAGAAATCTACTGCTTTAAGATGGCGCCTGTTTCCGAGCGTGGGAAAGTCTGTCATTTTGCATTTAGTTCTTGGTACATGTTCCAAAATTGTTCAAAAATCCTCTCAGGCTAAACCAAACTACTATTTTAGTATCAAGTTAACAGCTAAAAACACTAAATAAAATACTCAAGTCCCCATTCTGTATCAGCAGCTTTAAACTACATTCAATTAATTTAATGTTGTGAATCAACCGTTAAAGTTGTTAAAATTGCTCCTGTTATTCCATAATGTCCCTTCTATCTACTGTAGACATGTGAAAGTTATAAAACAGTTTCATCATTTAAAGATAGATTCAAGTCAAGATTTTGCCGATTTAGGGGTATTTTAGATAAAAAGTAATTAGGTTCGCTACATCAGAGCCTTCTAGGAAAAATCTACTGCTTTAAAATGGCGCCCGTTTATTAGCGCGGGAAAGTGTCATTTCGCATCTAGTTCTTGGTACATGTTCTAACGCGGCCGCCGTCTGTCATTTCACTTCTAGTTCTAGATATATGCGATATCTACCATAGCTGTACGTTGCCGTATGATAGTTGAAACTAGCAGCTGGGCTCTGTTTGTAGCAGCTGACGGCCGCATTCAGGTATAATTGTTTTTTTTTTTATCTAGCGGCATGAGTTGAACATGATATTTACTCTCGGTCCGTTCCTAATTGCGTCTCGACGACCGCGCTGACTGTTTTATTTCCGCTTTACCTGGTATAATTCAATAATCGGAATTTGGATGTTTGTGAATCGTTCTCGAATCTTCCACGGCCGAATCGCGAATAATCTAAGAATCGGAAATTACGCACGCCTCTTAATATACATGCAATCAAGCTTCTCAAACACACACATCTATATACAAATTAAAATGATTGGAAGTGGAAAAGAATCAAATATAGCATTGAAAAAAAATATTTTCAAAAATATTGACAATAAACTAGTTTCCATGCCACTCGTTTCCCCTTGAACAGGACGCGGAGCTACGTCACTCAGCCCACTCTTCCCCCGTTTGCGCCGTCAGCCTGTCACTCTTCCCAACTCGCCTAATCATCCTAAGAAAACGGCGACAAATCTGGTCTATCCTCTTCCTCGATTTGGTAAAATAAAGACTTAGCTTTGGCTAAATGTAGTTTTCGATTCATTCCGCACGTTTCAAAGTCGCTTACTCAGTCCAACCGGCAATCGCTCGCTACCTTGCCTCCCTCTCCTTAGCTGGCACCTCGCTCGGCAATTTATTAAAAATGTTCACATTCCGTCCATTCTTCTTGGCCTCACAATGGCTCCTGGGATATGTAGTCTTTTGTGGTGCTTTCGGTTTTGAAAAAGGACAAGAAATGATGGAAATATGTCATCAAACTCACTAAAACTCAAATGACATTATCTCCCGTTTTACTTGGTCGATTGACTTCAAGTAAAAACGGGCGTGGACCTTAATTTCCGCACTTTCAAATGAGACCAACCAGCGGCACTTGGGTGACGTAATTACAGCGTGACCAGGCTTCAAAGATTATACGCGTGTGATTTTGTTTATTTAAAAGGGACTGGGGCAATCAGTCACTAATAGCTTGCTACAAAACAGATTCACGTTGTTTAAAATAATTAAGTATAATGTATATGACTAACTCCTATGTGTCAAACAATTTTTTTTTTTGGTATATGTTTTACAAGCATTTTAGGGTTGTTGTTATTTTTTTAATGCCCGTAATGTTTTTGTTGTACTTTGATTATAAGTATATTAAGTACCACAGTGTAGGGCATACCAATTGTAGTGTGGTTTATGAAAGAGTGACTAGGATACAAATGATGCTACTGTGTGTGCACAAACACACACAGGTGCACGATTAGGTTTGTATGCGTGTGTCCGCATGTGTGTGCGTGTGTTCTCCACCTCATGACTTTGGGTTCACCTCCACCTCTGCAGTGCTGAGAGGGGTTCTTTTGAAGCCCAGCAGTCCCGGAAAGGACACACAAACACACAGGATGGTGGAAGGGATTCAAATGGCTTTGAAAGTTCAGTTACACACACACGCACTCACACACCAAACTGTAATCCTAATGAGGAAGTGATGCAGTACACAGCAAATGCGTATGGATTAAACAGCAGCACACATGACCTAAACCTCTAGCTCTCAACCTATACACCATATATGTGTGTAATCACAGTGGTTAAATCCAGCTCAAGCCCCACCCATTACCCCTTGACCCTGCTAAAGAAGAATCTGCTTCACCGAGCTCGTCTGTCGGCAAACTTGACATTTGACTCGACCCTAACTTTCGATTTTTTTTTTAATCAGTTCGCCAGAAGAATTACTTGGGTGCTTTAAGAAAGAATTGTATTTCTCCATGTCCTTGTGAATTTCTACTGCACATTCAGTGTCAATTCACATACTTTATTAAACTACAGTTGGAGCGATCGGCTAATTTAGCCACCTGATCTTATTCAATCGATGTAGTGCTGCAACGATTAATCGATTAACTCAAGTATTCGATTAGAAAAAAAAATATTCAAATTAAATTACTGGTGCACGATAATTATTGGTCCGATAACTATCGGTCCGATAAGAGGAATTATGACGTCATCCCAATAAATCCAATGACATTATTAATAGGACCGATAATATGTATTGTGCTGGCTTTACAGTTTACAGTGACTTTACACACTAGTATAGGAACGCAGTTGACCATTTGCGGGGCATTGCTCCCACCTGCTGGTCAGAATAATTTGTTGCATCTATTTTTTGTCACAGTAGTTTTGGTCACATTACATGCTCATTCACATACACATTGCGGTGTCTAGCGGTCGCATTGACAATCGTAAATGCTTTCTGTTACATTTCCGCCTCGGAAATATGTCTGTAAGTATTTTATGCTTACTATAACATATGGATGTGCACCATGTGTTTACTTCTGTAGTGAAGGGTCATATGTACAGAACTTAATAAGTTGTTGTGTTATAGAAGCCAGCCAATGCTTTAGTAGCTCAAGCTAGTGTGCGATGCTATATATATAATAGTTGTGTATATCAGTGTATTGTGCAGTTTGTTGTATATTGAGTATTGAATATGTGTATTTTTCTGTTGTACTTTCACATTATTAAGACGAGTGTCTTCCCATAAAAGCAAGAAAAGACCAAGCCTTGTGGTTTATGGAAGTGCATTCATTTTTAGCTAGCTGTCGGACAGTGCAGAAGTGAAACGCACTGTTTTGTTCATGTCATTATGAAAAATCTGGTGAGATCAAAGGCAAATCTATGTTGAATCCACCACTATTTTTTTTTTTTTTTAAACCTCCAGGTGTTCAAAAACTCAGGTTATACATTTAAAAAAATATATATTTATTATCGGTTATCGATATCGGTATCGGCTTTGAGGAGCAGGAAGTTATCGATATCTGTATCGGTTTTAAAAAATGGATATCGTGCACCCCTAAAAATTTTGCTGCTTCGAGTATTCGTTTAATTAAAGTGGCGTTTTAATGGTTTGTTTTGAAAGAGTATGCATTTAATTTTATTGATTTGGGTGGATATGCTGCCCTCTAGTCCACCTAATTTCACATGGCTGTATTCAGCTGCTCCCTGTTAAGAACAACATAAGCTAAGTTTTTGTGTGAGCTCTTTTTTTTTTTAAATGCATTTGTAATTTAGTTTAAAAGTATATTTAGCCATTTTTTTTCGTGGGAATATGTGTTTGAACTATTTGTTAAGAGTATTGTTAAAAAAAAAAAAAAAACGTTGGCATTTTATACTATTTAAGCTAGCGGAATTTTGTTATGTAGGTTAGCCATTTGTTTTTTTGTTGTACATATATCCACATTTATTTATTGATTAATTTTTATACCATTTGAGGCTCATGTCAGGTATTTAAATTTTTTTATGTTCCTTATCCGATTACTCGATTATTCGAACTAACTAGTTCATCGATTAATCGACTACGAAAATAATCGATAGCTGCAGCCCTAAATCGATGTATATCACTTGGTGAAAACGTCATTCTGTATCCATTGTGATCTCATCTTTGTTTATTAAAACAAAGTAAAGCTGGGCAACTCATATCTTGACAGTCAGTAAAATGACATTTCTGAATCTGTACACGAGCTCTGTTTTCTTGTATTCTATTTATTGGTGCTAAAATTAGGGTGCGCGTTATACACGGGTACAATAATTTTCCCCTAGATTTTACAAGTAAATTTGGGGTGCGTGTTATACACGGGTACGCCTCATATTCGGGAAATTACGGTATTTTATTTTTTTAATTATACTTTGGGGGAAAAGAAGTGAAAAATCATGTCATATGTATCTTTCCCATGCAAAATCTGAATAAATACATTGAAGACACACACACACACACAATTTTTTTTATTTATTTATTTATTTTATTTATTTTTTTTTGGTAACACTTTATAATAACTATCAGTTTTACTAGTTAATAGATCATTAGTAAACTGTTGATAAAGGATTTATTGTTGATTTGTGAAGTATTTGTTAACAGTGTGTTAAGCATTTACAGTTTGTTCCAATATGGTGGACCCAATTCTAAATGCCCATGCTAGTTGATGGATCTTAATAAAACTATTACTAATAAAACTACTACTAAACTTTATGTTGAAGGTCATAGGTTTTTTTGGTTAAATATACAAAGAAAAGTGCAGATTTTCATAAATGTGCAACATGAGCACTGCCTGCAAAATGCCTTATCAAAACGCCTTTTCTTCTGAAGTGAACGGCATTTCTTAACCTGAAAAGATAGAAATGCCAAACGTTACATACAAAAACTTGAAACGTTTCTACACAAACTGTGTTTCAGGTTAAGAACACCCTGTAAATGCTTAACAAACTGTTAACAAATACTTCACAAATCAACAACAAATCATTTATCAACAGTTTACTAATGATCTATTAACTAGAAAAAAGGATAGTTATTATAAAGTGTTACCTTTTTTTATTTTATTTTATTTTTTTTTTTTTTTTTGCACTACTGCACGGTTTTTCACTTATCGCGGCGGGTTCTTGTCCCCATTAACAGCAAAATACGACGGATCACAGTACATTGGCTTTGTATGGGAACCGAGTGACAAGAAAAAAACGGTGCCAGCGTGAATGCAGCATCAGGTTGGGGCCATTCTCTTTCCCACTACAAAAAAAAGTTAGTCTGGAGGCTCCTCATAGTCTTCTGTCCAAGGTTGTCTGTACTTGGTTAAGAAAGTGAGGATGGTCAGCTCCTTTCCATGAATAATGGCCTACTTAGGCACCTGATTATATACTTACAATTAAGGTCATCTGCTAAAAAAATTATGTCCATTAGTTAGTCTGCACTTACTAAATACAATACTGTACTAAATTACAGTCCTGTACTTCAAGTACCGTTTTGCTCCCAACATTACGTTGAAAATATAATTCCTTTGTCTTTCACCGCTTTACAAATGCAAATTTTGTTTTCTTTTGTTTTTTCAAGGCTCGCCAGCTCAACGATGTTTGTGTCCTCTTAAACTGTGAATTAGTCAACATGTTATAGAGCAAATATTCAAGGATTTAGCACAGCATTCAACATTCTCACAGCAGACGTCTGCACACCTTCAACAACCAGAAACACACTGTCAGGCAAAGAGAGTCGTCTCAAAACCTTTCACCGTGATGTTCTATTTTTAAAGTGTTTTGCTCTTTTTCGTGTGTTATTCCCACGGAGATGCAAGAGCAGGGAGAGAGCTCCTCTCAAAAAACACTTGGATGGAGATTGGACGGGAAGAATTTAAAACTCCCCCGAGAATTTAAGTGAAACGGCGACAAACATGTGAAGGCTGAGAGAAATTTTATATATTTATTTCGCAGTGAAGAACTCTCCGCCTAAACATGACTTTTAACAAAAGTGACCCCAATCGACTTTTCCATTTAGTCTGTTCGGGGATGGTTTTTCCATTCCTACAAATCCAATTTACACAGTCACATTCTTAATGAAATTTCACATTGGTAGTACCCAGAGTAACGGGTTACATTTAATCCTGAGTAACTTTTTGAGAAAAGTGTACTTCTAAGAGTAGTTTTACCATGTCATACTTTTTACTTGAGTAGATTTGTGGAAAAGAAGCACTACTCTTACTCCGGCCTCCACTAGAGTTATTGCATTTTTCCTCTTTATTCTACATATTAGATTTTACTTTATTTTCGGCAGTACAGTGTCTACCAGTTTCACCAATGAGACATCGCAACAATAATCACATGACTCCATGAGACCAATCAGATGTTACAATACAGTCACACGACCACACACAGGCTTGCAGTCGGAAGTCCTATGAACACGCCAGTCTGTTAAATTAGGAGGTGTCATTTTATTCATTCATTCATTTCCCGAGCTGCTCATCCTCACGAGGGTCATGGGGGTGCTGGAGCCAATCCTAGCAAACTATGGGCAGTAGGCAGGGTACACCTTGAATGGGTTGGCAGCCAATCGCAAGACACAAGGAGACAAACACCTAGGGACAATTTAGCCTACCATTCATGTTTTTGGGTTGTGGGGGAAACCGGAGTACCCGGAGAAAATCCACGCAGGCACGGGGAGAACATGCAAACTCCACACAGAAAGGCCATAGCCCGGGATTTAACCCTTGGTCTCAGAACTGTGAGGCAGACATGCTAACAACTCTACCACCGGGACAGTCATTTTAAGCGCTGTAAAAAATACATATGTATTAGTGCTGTCAAATTTAGCGCGTTAATGGTCAGTAATTAATTGTTTAAATTAATCACGTTAAAATATTCAACGCAATTAACGCATGCACGGAATGACCCGTTCATGCGTTGCCTCAAACAGTTTACAATGATGCCGTTATAACACATTGAGAGCGAAAAGGCAGAGACATGCGAGTGGACACAGGCGCTCATTGGACCACGCCTTTTATTGGCTTGCTTTGGCAACTCTTTCACAACAATTTTAAGTATTGTGGCAAACGACGTGGGGAAGAATGACAGGAGACGATCTTTTTCTTATCACGCTCAATTGAACACAACGAAGAACATACTGTATACTATTTGAAGCCACCACTGACAGTCATGGTTGCCCAACTTCCCATCATGCATTTGGGCAGAACAGTTAAGTCGCTACAGTAAATTTTAGTGAAAGCACAACTAAAATAATATTCCTATCTCTCAAAAAAATAATGTTCACAAAAAGAAATGCGCTCAATGCAAAGAGAACTGGCATTCCCAATCAAAATAGCTATGCAAAATACACATAAAACTTACTCAGACTTTGCCTTGGCTAGATATCTAATTAATTTAAAACTCGCCATTGACACCTTGTGGTGTATTTCAATCACTACCTTACGTAGTTAAAGACACTGTGGAAGAACGGCATGGAGCCCGATGTGACGTCACCGCTCGGCGACGTCAACAATGGCGAGCTATTAGTTTATTTTTTTATTGAAAATTATACAAATTTTATTAAAACGAAAACATTAAGAAGGGTCTTAATATAAAATTACTATAACTTGTACTCAAATTTATCTTTTAAGAACTACAAGTCTTTCTATCCGTGGATCCGTTTAACAAAAATAATGTTCATGCCATCTTGTGGATTTATTGTTACAATAAACAAATACAAATACAGTACTTATTTACAGTATGTTGAATGTTTATGTCCGTCTTGTGTCTTATCTTTCCATTCCAACAATAGATTACGATTCAGGGCTCTACGATTCGGTTATTGAACGGTGATTACAGTATTGAAGATGATCACGATTATCGCGATTATCAATGCATCGTAGATTACGAAATAATAAAGTAGCCAGAAAAATGTATGTCCATTATTTATTTGAAATATCCTAATGATTCAACAGGAATGATGGAAAAATGCCCATACAACAAAAAGCTGCATTAAGCATTAACCATTTCAAAGGCAGTACTTATTTGTCAACACGCCTATACAACACACAGCTGACCTTAAGATGCTCTTTTTCACATGAAGATGCAAAAACATTAGCTGTTTCAAAGGCAATACTTATTTCTTTCAACAAAACAATAAAAATTACACTGATGGAATGATTTCCACATTTTCTGGAAACAAAGTTTCTTTAGAAACAAGAATTTTTTTTTTTTTTAACCAAAACTTTGTTTTCACAAATTTCTGTACTATTTCGCATGTTTGTAGTGTTACCGCGGCACTTAATCCTGGTTTTAAACGTTCTGCATCTGTAGTGACTTTTGTACACCACTAAACAACGCACAAATTGACATGGAAATACATGTTAGCGAAGTCGCTAATTAGCATAGCGCTCGGCTCTAACTAGTAACATCTAAAAACCAACAACAATAAAAGCTAAACAGCACAAGAGGGTTAGTGTACTCACCTCTGATGGACGGACACGGGACTTGGCAAAACACTAGGGACTTTTTCAAGTAAAAACGACTTGAACCTACTGCTGGACAACTGAAGGACAAGGAGCAACAAACTATCTCTCTTCCCCTCTCGCTCTAAAAAATAACTTGCTCACAGAAGCGCGACCACCGGGTTCCTGCCTGTCTCATACACAAATATATAAGTCTTTATAAGTAAATTTATAAGCTGCATCTATCATAACATTGTGCGTGCGCGCGTGCGTGCGTCCATTAAAGGTGTCCAGGCGGCAGCCGTGTCTTGAATTTCGTTCCACTACTAGCAGCTGTCGTAAAGTTATTAGGGAAAATCATCGTTTTTGAACATTTATTAATCATAATTGAATCGTCACATGTCGAATCGCGATGCATTTAATAATCGATTTTTTTTGGCACACCCTTAATCTAAATGTATTAAATTTGGTAGGCATTTTGATGCAAGGTTTTGAGTTATTGCCATTTCCAGATATTCCTTAAAAGGAAAAACTTGTACGAGTGATTTTGCCCGAACAATACTAAATTACTACCATTGAAAACAGCCAGATTGGCAACACTAAAATGTGACTATTGTAGTTTTTGTCATTGGATGTAGGGGAAGCAAGGCACTAACGTTTGAAAACTAGCAATGAAACAACCCTTGAAACAAGAAACGAACCCTACAAGGTCGGCACTTTACCAAACGTTTTTAAAATTCAGCCCATGTCGGCAGTTTTACTGAGGAACATGAAATTCTGCTTCTGAGAATGTCTTCTAAACCGCTGTTTGAATATTGTCTTTTTGTATTGTTTCCAGTGCTCAGCAGGCCTTCCTGTTGGAGAACGTTCCTTGCTCCAACCTGTCCTGCCAGAGCGTCGGCCGAATGTTCCGCATCCACTGGGAACAGTCGGACCTGGGCGCCATTCCCAACGCCACCATAGCCACCTTCTTCGACATCTACGAAGATGTGGGTAGAAGCTCAACGTCTTCATTTTCCTTCTTTATGTCATTTTTCATTTTTGTATCACCATCTCTCTTATTAGAGAATTTGATGACAGATGGGGAATAAGAACGAGAAATCCAACATTGCACACAGAATATGTGCTTCCCTTCTTAAGCAGAAAAGTGGATTACTTCTTAAGCTTTTTCACAACTCGTCAACAAAAATGACTTTTTTGCCTGCCTAAAATTAATACTTGAGCTGCGTGCATTCGGATGGGTTTGTGTGATTTTCCGTTTATGCCTGTTCGTGTGCCTGTCTGTGTTTGTGTGTGTCTCTTAGGGTGTATGTGTGTCTGTGTCTAGGGCATCACAACTGCAGTTAAAGGCACATTCAACTCCATGAGGCGACTTCCAGCCAGCTGTTGTTTGCACAATGCAAGACATCCATTTCTTGTCATTGTGCTCCCGGGCTGCACACAAACATGCACGCACACACACTCTTTATTCCAACTCTCTATAATTATTCTTTTTATAGAGGATTAATAATTACCGTTATTTTTCTAAGTAAGAGCAGGCAAATATAGGAATATGTACTCACCGGACAATATGTTGACTATACGTATTTTATCGACCCACCATGGTGGAAATCAGTGGTGTTACCAGGATGCCAGGTGTGGGTGGGCATTAATCTTACCTGGGGGGGCAAAAAAAAAAAGAAAAAGCTCCAATGCTCAAGTAGGTCGAAATCCAACGTAGCGATAACTGTTGTGATTTGATCTAAACAAATAAAAGTTGATTTGATTTTATTTGACTTATAACACAGCCATAACTGAACAGTATGGACATGCAGGTGACAATGTTTTTTCTTAGGTAACCTATTGTGGTTCCTCGGTTTTATCATTATTATGATTATAGTTATTGTTTGTTCCGCAGCCCCTTTGAGCTCAATTTGACCCCCTTAGAATGCTTCAAAATGCACCAAAATCGGCAGGCAGGTCAAGACAGGTGCATTCTTTGATACCGTGTAAAGGCAAATTCCAAATACACTATGTAGGGCCCCCTAGCAGTCATTCTTTGTACCGCCGACGCTTTGAGCCCTACTTTGACCCCCTCAGAATGCTTCAAAACTCAACAGCCAGGTGAACACTGGTGAAAACTTTGATAATATGTTAAAAATATATATATATATGTGTAAATGTGTGTAGCACCCCCTAGGAACAAAACCAACATTTATTTATTTATTTATTTTTAAGGTGAAAGAGGAGATAACAACGCAAAGGTTAAAACTTAGAACACATCAGTACTTTATGAATGGGATACCATACGCGGTGCCCAGACTGCCGTGAGTATTACATCCAGTTTTCTTTGGGTGGGCAGAGCGTGTCCGTGGTTGGGCCTTTTTCACTTGTCCTTGAGTACATTTTTTGGGATGACTACTATTAGTTGAGTAAAATTATTTTGTAACAAACAAACAATGTGATTTTCTGTTTTTTTTTTTTTTTTTTTTTTCCACATTCTGTCTCTCATGGTTGAGGTTTACCCATGTTGACAATTACAAGCCTCTCTAATATTTTCAAGTGGGAGAACTTGCACAATTAGTGGTTGACTAAATACTTATTTGCCCCACTCTAAGTTAAGGTGACAGTTATTGTTGTGCTAACATCGCTAAAGAAATCGCCATCTTCTTCAGGTTTTTAATCATTTATTCCATCAACTGCAACACAATACGCCTACTGTCCCCCGCAGCTGAACAAAAGCAAACAAAGTGAAAGCAAATAGTCCCATCTTGTGTCAAGTCAGCCACGCGATGCGTTCAGGTACACCACGCAAACACATTCGCTATATTAGAACCCGATTTGTTACATGATTACGGGTATTATTAGGTATAATTATTCCAATTTGTATTCCTAATATATCTGTTTTGCTCTCTGTAATTGCTGTTTGCATTGGTACCAGCAGTATTTATTAAGAATTTAGGGGCAGTTTACATGGCGACTCTGCGACACGAAGACGCAATGACCGTGTTGGGGAGTGGCCTCTCATTCGTATGGTGTCGGCGAAGACGGAAGGCAAAGACACAAACCTTGGAATCCTGCCTCCAAAGTGGAAGAATTCGATTGCGGAGGCTTGAGGCGGGCTTGCTCCGCATGCATGTCAAAAGCTCCCCAGCGCGGGACCACGCCAATAACGTCAGCACTCGTACACGTCACATTGGGCGTGCGAAGTGGTGCTACTAAACATTAAAAACAGCAAATATGGCGGAACGTCGGCTTTAATTTACTTTTTTTAATTTTGTGCCTTTTTGAACAAAAGAAAATGCCATTGCTTGGAATGGGTGGGCATGTTGTCTTCCGGGCTGAGGAGGTCAAAGTGCATCATTCGCTGTCGCCTTGTAAATCTGCACTGCCCCCTATGGCCCGGCATGAATACTACATCGTTTTCAAGCTGAATTGCGACGTTGTTCAAATGGAGACGGAACCATATAAATGCAATCATGAAATTTTTCGTCTTCTCGGAGAGTCACCATGTAAACGGCCCCTTAGTGTAGGTTTCCTGGCTGTGGAAAATCCTGCCCGACATACGACCATTTCAACTTACAAATAAGGTCCTGGAACGAATTAACTTTGTTTGTAGATGTACATTTATCAATTAATAGTCATAAAATGAAAATTAGGAAATACACTCTTGTTCCTGCCCCTAATAAAACTTTTTTTTTTTTTTTTTTTTTTTTTTTTTTAATTGTATTAAAACCATCTCCTGCCATTGACAGCAACAGACATCCGTTTAATTCATCGTTTGCTGCCAGCCTCTCCTAGTTAAAATAGATTGGACAGTGAGTTGCAGCCAATTAGTTAAATGTGTGCTCTATAAAAGATTAACACTCAAAACGACTAATATTCAAAGATACAAATGCCCTTGGAACATTTTCACTTCGGATTCTTCAAAAATACAAGTTACAAATTAACAATATAATAAAATTAAAATAATCTTGATCCATTTTTTTTTTTTGTAAAAGTAAGACATCTAATTGAGTGTTTGGTCTGCAGGGCATACTGGACATGCTGGTGGTGAACCAAGTGGAGGGAAAGCGGGATTTGGTCATTCACGCCTTGAAGAACAACTTTGAAGCCGATGCCTACTTTGTGAAAGTCATGGGTGAGTCGCCTCCTCCGCACTATCCACTCACCCCACAAATCTCTTCTCTGTCCTCTGGAGGGGATAGTGAGGAGCACCCCCATTCACACTGCAATTGGAATTTTTTTATCATTTTATATATTTTTTTTTCCTTTCTTTATTCCCCTCCCGGCTTGATTAGAGTAAGTTAACACAAGTAACTATCCCCCACTCTCCCCTCAATGTGCTGAGCAGATGGCCGTGACTATTATCTGCCGTCTGTAATTTAGATTCCCAGCCCCGAGCTCCTTAACACTGCAGTCTTCATGTGAGGTGCGGAAGGCGCTATGCTCGGGGCTTCTAGTTCACACTGCATTGGGGGGGACGTTATATTAGATTGCATTTGCATCGCATTCGCATTTATTGATTAAAGCAGTTTTAGAAATGTCAAAAACAACCAAAAAAGATCTGCCTTCATTATTCATTCAGAACATGATGGGTGAGTGGTTGGATTGGTACTGTAATCTAATTGTGCAACAATATATTATCAACTACAGTGGTACCTCTACATACGAAGTTAATTCGTTCCAGGACCTTGTTTGTAAGTCGAAATGGTCGTATGTCGAGCAGAATTTTCCCATTAGAATGCATTATAATCCCATTAATTCGTTCCACACCCCAAAAACGTCCACTAAATCCCTAATAAATACTGCTGGTAATATTACAAATTGCAATTACACATTAGAAAACAAATAAATTATAAATAAAAATCTGAATAATAATATAATAACTAGGGGGTGTGACAAAATATCGAAATGGTGATACAGTGGGGCAAATAAGTATTTAGTCAACCACCAAATGTGCAAGTTCTCCTACTTGAAAAGATTAGGGAGGCCTGTAATTGTCAACATGGGTAAACCTCAACCATGAGAGACAGAATGTGAAAAAAAAAAAAACAGAAAATCACATTGTTTGATTTTCAAAGAATTTATTTCCAAATTAGAGTGGAAAATAAGTATTTGGTCACCTACAAACAAGCAAGATTGCTGGCTGTCAAAAGAGGTGTAACTTTGTCTAATGAGGTCTAATGAGGCTCCACTTGTTACCTGTATTAATGGCACCTGTTTTAACTCATTATCAGTATAAAAGACACCTGTCCACAACTTCAGTCAGTCACACTCCAAACTACACTATGGCCAAGACCAAAGAGCTGTCGAAGGACACCACAGACAAAATTGTAGACCTGGACCAGGCTGGGAAGACTGAATCTGCAATAGGTAAAACGCTTGGTGTAAAGAAATCAACTGTGGGAGCAATTATTAGAAAATGGAAGACATACAAGACCACTGATAATCTCCCTCGATCTGGGGCTCCATGCAAGATCTCACCCCGTGGTGTCAAAATGATAAAAAGAACGGTGAGAAAAAAATCCCAGAACCACACGGGGGGACCTAGTAAATGACCTACAGAGAGCTGGGTCCACAGTGACAAAGGCTACTATCAGTAACACAATGCGCTGCCAGGGACTCAAATCCTGCACTGCCAGACGTGTCCCCCTGCTGAAGCCAGTACACGTCCAGGCCCGTCTGTGGTTCGCTAGAGAACATTTGGATGACGCAGAAGAGGACTGGGAGAATGTGTTATGGTCAGACGAAACCAAAATACAACTTTTTGGTAGAAACACAGGTTCACACGAAACCAAAATACAACTTTTTGGTAGAAACACAGGTTCACATGTTTGGAGGAGAAAGAATACTGAATTGCATCCGAAGAACACCATACCCACTGTGAAGCATGGGGGTGGAAACATCATGCTTTGGGGCTGTTTTTCTGCATTGAAGATAAGACATGGCTGGGTCTTTCAGCATGACAATGATCCCAAACACATAGCCAGGGCAACAAAGGAGTGGCTTCGTAAGAAGCATTTCAAGGTCCTGGAGTGGCCTAGCCAGTATCCAGATCTCAACCCCATAAAAAATCTGTGGAGGGAGTTTAAAGTCCGTGTTGCCCAACAAAAGCCCCAAAACATCACTGCTCTAGAGGAGATCTGCATGGAGGAATGGGCCAAAATACCAGCAACAGTGTGTGAAAAGCTTGTGAAGAGTTACAGAAAACGTTTGGCCTCCGTTATTGCCAACAAAGGGTACATAACAAAGTGTTGAGATGAACTTTTGGTATTGACCAAATACTTATTTTCCACCATGATTTGCAAATAAATTCTTTAAAAATCAAGCCATGTGATTTTCTGGTTTTTTTTTTTTTTTTTTTTTTTTTTCCACATTCTGTCTCTCATGCTTGAGTTTTACCCAGGTTGACAATTACAGGCCTCTCTAATATTTTCAAGTGGGAGAACTTGCACAATTAGTGGTTGACTAAATACTTATTTGCCCCACTGTATATGTGATATCTACCATGTCTACCATATCATGTGGGCGTAGTTTGTAAGCTATCGGCTACAGTCAGGTATTATCGGAGCCACGTAGCATCGCGTTTGCTCGGCGTCACAACTTTTTTACCTCGTCCACACTCCTGCTCTGCTCTGTCGTCTCGGTGCGTCTGTCTCCCTCAGACCTTTCTCGCGTCATTCAACCAATATATTAACACATAGTAACGCACGCCTTTCCATCCTCAGTAACGGTAACGGCGTTGCCAGGATTAGAAAAGTAATTAATTCGATTACTCACTATTGAAAAATATAATGCCGTTATATAGTCACGCCGTTATTAACAACACTGGTAGGGATTGTTTTTTCCAAATGTTATTAATTTGGGAACAAAGCTGTAACATAACAAAATCTGTAAAAATGGAAGCACTGTGAATGTTTTCCAGATGCGCCGTATCTCTGACAAATGATCTTTTCTATTCCATTTATGTCAGATTACATTACCCGGTGACAAAAAACATGTTTCGAACTCATTAATGTTTGCCAGTTTAAACAGTCTTCCTGAAACTTTGAGAAAATGTTATCATATGTCAAGAACCTTACTGATTTTATAGCACAGCGGTTCCAAGACACCCCTAGTTAAAAGTTGAATGAGTACAACATCCTATTTTCATTTCGGTCTACTTTTTTTTTTTTTTTTACTAACACAAAGGCTCATTTTGCATCATATTTATTAATCATATGACAATAGCTTTAAAACTCGCTTTGAACCTGACATCCACTGACAAAAAGAATTCTGCTTCTAGCTTTTCCTCACGGTTTTTGCTTTTTATTCCATTCGTAGCATCAAGACAGTTTCTTTTCAAGTCAAATTGTCGGTACCTGGCAACGTGAGGAGAGCAATAAATAGTCCCGCAGAAGGAGGAAGGGTTGTGGTTACGGGGGGAAGGCATGCTTGGTGTAATCTGTCACTCCACGTTGCTCATTAGTAGGAAAAGAGCATCGTTCATCCTTTTTTCTGCAGCACAGTTGGCGAACAGTTGTTCCCTTGTCTTTTGGGAGGGATGTGTGTATGTGTGTGTATGTAAGTTGCTCATCTTCCGCCTGCACGAACTAACACACGTATTGTCAGTGAATACTTAAGAAAAAAACACTTCGGCACAGGTCATGGCTGAAAGCTGTGTGACACCCACCAGATAAGTGGCAGCTGTAGTTACATCTAGCACTGAGGAATAAAATGCACCCATATAATTTACAGATTTTTTGGGAAATAATAATTAATTGCATAAGTAAAAAATATGTATTACCGTAATTTCCCGAATATAACGCACACTTTTCCCCCCAAAATCGACTTGTAAAATCATGGTGCGCATTATAAACGGGTACATGGATGGAGACAGAAATATATATATATTACGTATATATATTAGGGCTGTCAAAATTGTCGAGTTAACGCGCGGTAATTAATTTTTTTAATTAATCACGTTAAAATATTTGACACAATTAACGCACATGTCCCGCTCAGACAGTATTCTGCCTTTTGGTAAGTTTTACAGCAAGGCTTTTTGTGCCGTCTAACAGCGAACTCTTGTGGTCGCTTTGCGACATGGTTTATTGTCTTCTTGCCAGTTCAATATGGCTGCACGACGTCTCGGGCTGACGCCTACGTTGTAATGTTGTGCTTATATGATCCTTGGACAAGATTTGTCCGTAAGTATGGTTGTTGTAAAGAATGTACATATTATGTTAGTAAGCAAAATGTTATATTTTTTGTATGAGACGCTTTTTGTTTATGTTTAGTGAACCTGTATAGCGTGCTAAGCTAACATTGTTGCTAATGCAATACTTGTGTACTTTTTTTGTAGTTTTATGACGGTCTAAAGAGGACAATGGTTTGAGGCCATTTTATTAATAAATCAGATGAAAAAGGAAGAAGTCTGATTATTAAGGCGTCGTTCACTAGCTGTCTAGCTTTGGAAAAAGTAGACGCTTCGGAGTGAGGACAGCATAGACCGATTTAAATGACAGTAGAGTGAAATGCCCACTACAGTCCTTATGTACCGTATGTTGAATGTATATATCCATCTTGTGTCTTATCTTTCCATTCCAACTATTTATTTTACAGAATATATATATAATTTACAGAAAAATATGGCATATTTTATAGATGGTTTGAATTGCGATTAACTGCGATTAATTATGATTAATTAAATTTTAAGCCGTAATTAACTCGATTAAAAATTGTAATCGTTTGACAGCCCTAATATATATATGAACCGAATTTTTTTTTTTTTTTTTTCTTTTTGACACGGCCACGTTGTGTTGAAGAAACGTATGCGGCGACCCGTTGCTGACCATTACGGTACGTGATGTCACCATTTTGTTTAGGTAATACGTCACTCTAATCGGCCAAATGATTTCGTCTGTGTTAAATTCTGTTTTTTTTACTCTTCATAAAGCACAGAATTTCGTTTCTTGAACTCATTTGAATCAACGTTTATTGCATCCCCGCAACTCGGACCATAACAAACGTAAGCACACAGACTTCCTGTGTCCGTCAACAATATATCTGTCCCTCGGGAAACTCAAACCCAAATAACAATAGTTCCTATTGTTACTGTCGTGTTGAAGCGATGAGCTCTCACGGATTTCCGACTTCCGTTCTCACTTTCATTTGACCATATCAATCCATGGAAGAAACATTTATTCATCGTGATGAAACGAGCAAGTAATACAGCAGCCCTTTAAAAGAAAAGTCACATCTGTTTTGTTTTCTCCTAGATTCTGGTAAGTTGGAGAAGTTGTCAAATCATATTATTACCGTAAATATTGTCAGTTTATGGTAATGTTTTGAACTACCAATGTGCTATGCTTGTGCTGTGTTTCACCAGTCAGTAAAATGACATTTCTGTATCTGTACACGAGCTCTGTTGCCTTGTATTCTTCTATTTATTGGTGCTAAAATGAGGGTGCGCGTTATAAACGGGTACAATAATTTTCCCTAGATTTTACAAGTAAATTTGGGGTGCGCATTATACACGGGTGCGCATTATATTCGGGAAATTATGGTAAGTAGGATTTTCCTGATCCATTCACGTTTGCAAATCATTTTTAGAAGGTGTGAATCGATTGAAAAAAATTGGGTTTTAAAATGTATTTATTTAATTTTATTATCAACTCATTGATTGCCCACCTTCTCTGCTCAAATAAATGGAATATCTATCCTGTGTTGTTTTCATCAACGATGACAATCACGAAATATATTTCGTCAACAAACACTTTTTCATGACGAGACGATAACGAGCTAAAAAACGTGTTTTGTTTTGTCTCACGGCAGTTTTCGTCTAACGAGACGCAAATGCGCAATAGTTTCCATTACATGTTCAGAATGTGGCTGAGTTCTGACTGCAGGTCTTACTAGACGAATCCGATTTTTTTCGTGTTTTTCTGACTTGAGTAAGGCATTAACTTGACGGTCTGAAAGGGACAAGTCGCATAGACATGGACCATTTCAAATCCGATGTGAATCTCTTTCATATGTGGTTTAAATCCGATCTGGGCTAAATTTTTCAGAATGTGGCGGCGATCTGAACTGTCAAGTCTCCCAAATCGGAATTCATGCAGCAAATACGTTAGCAAAGAGCAAGAGGGCAGGCAGGACAGCAGCGATTTAACGCCTAGTTCGAACTCTGCTTTTACACTGTATCCTGGCTTGACCTCAGTCATAAAGAATATTTAAAAAATGAAGTAAAGGATAAGCCTGATCATGCTCAGTTTTCTTTCTCTGCGCCAAATGAGCAATATTTCAGTATTGCTTACTGACGCACACATATACGTCTTATTTGTGTGCATTATGCATCTACAGGGCGTGAATGCGTTCTATCAATCCATATAAACTTTGAAGATAAGGCTAAACACAGATTATTAATGCCTGTTATTTGTGTCCTCTTCTTGTAAATCAAAATATGATCACCCTGGAATGACGTACAGCCAGCATATGTGTTGTTTTGATGCTTCTGGGCATGGGGGTAGTTTGCTCCGCGCGTGTCGGACTGTGAGTTTGGGCGCATTAAGAGTGTAATGGTACATGTATTTGTATTGAACCGTTTCACTACGGGGTGCTCGGTTCGGAACGGAGGTGTACCGAATGACTTTATGACGTAATGTAACCCGAGGCTGTGAGTCGATCGGGTTACAGTTTCTTTGTGCAGATTATATTTACTCCCGTCTTCTCTACTATAATGTTGACTAAAACGGTAGGACAGTATATAGACCCTACTCACATGACGTCACAACCACGCCACCGCGCCATAATGTCCGTCTACTCGTCTTGTTGATGCATTACCGCTCCGTAAATTCCTCCTATTATGGCGTGTTTTTCTGCTCGTTAACATTAATAATCAAAATGGTGAAGGCGTGTGTGGCGGTTGGTTGCAATAACAGAGAAGATAGACGGAGAGACTTGAAGTTCTACCGTATTCCGAGAGACCCGGAGAGGAGAGCGAGATGGACTGCTGCAATTCGACAAGAAAACTGGGCTCCAAACGATTACCACGGATTATGTAGTAGTCATTTTATATCTGATAAGATGCATTTAATATATATTTAGAGGGTTTTGGGTTGACAACCACAATTAAGATTATTGCGAGGCTAATCGCCGACAACATACAGTTTCAAATTCAAGATGCCTATTTCTTCCACCATCATTACATTTTGAATAATATTTAGCTGGTACCAAGTGAAAGAAGCTGGCCTCGTCTACGGATCATCAGTTAAACAGGTGTGTCCAAACCTTTTGCAAAGGGGGCCAGATTTGGTGTGGTAAAAATACGGGGGGCTACCTTGGCTGATTTACATGAAACAATATATTTAAACAAATTTTAGCAAGCCCTTCTGTGTGTCACATTTGCTTTATTATTTTTTTTAATTCATAATTTCAACAGTCTCGTCTTTGTGGCTTTCTCTTTCGACACTCGGGCTCTTGCGAAATACTGCTGCTGTGAAATTAAACTAGCTTCAATCTGCTTTAATTTCTCGCAGCGTATCTTCCCTGTAATGTTGTCGTACATGTCAGCGTGTCTTGTTTAGTAATATTGCGTCACATCGAACTCTTTGAAAACAGCGACTGTCTCTTTGCAAATGAGGCAGACACAGTTGTTGCATATTTTTGTGAAGAAATAGTCCAATATCCACCTATCCTTGAAGCGTCGGCCATCGCAGTCAACTTTTTTGTATTGATTGTCGCCATTTTAGAAAATTGGAAGTAAAGTGTCACACGGGGTAATGTTGCTTAGAGTGCTGCTCTTAAAGTTTTTCAAACTTTCGTGAGAATAGGCTGATTTTGTGTGGACAAGATAGTTGTAGAAATCAGGGTACGAGATGTCAGGCAGAGAGGGCGAAGACAGCGGGTCGAAAAATATCGATTTAGGCATCAAATATGGATCTGGCGAATGGATAGACTGAAGCTTTTCCACATAACGCCTTTTATGCAACGCATCCAATGAGTTTACAGCGTCTGAAAGCACCGGGGCTTCCATGAATTGCTCTATTAACTGAACGACTAATTGAAACCATTGAGAATAGGGCTAAATAGAGACGGACAATATGGCGGCCGGATACAGCGACACGTCATTCTGTGACGTTGGTGAGTAGGGTCTATAACCCAGAAACGTCAATGGCGTGCAGGGCCAGCCCAGCCTATACGCAGACTATGCAGCTGCTTAGGGCCCCTGACCACTAGGGGGGCCCCAATCTGGCAATTGTTTAATTTATATTCTATTTTGTTTACTACAGTTTGCTTTATTTGACTTTTGTGAGTTTTGATACTTGATTACATGCTTAAAAAAATAAAAGTTCTTCCTTAAGGAAAAAAAGAAAAAAAAGTTAACTTTCCTTTTTTTAGAAAAAGGTTTGGCGCTATCTACTGTAAGTACTGACAATCATTTGGGGTGAGAAGTTTGAAGTAGGCAGTGCAACAAAATCTGATTAATATACAAAATATGGACGTATGGTTTGGATTGCATGTATGGGTTTCACAGTACACTGTGACGAAATTGTGGGCCAAAACTATGGGCCCCTTTGCATTATTTTGCTTAGGGCCCCCAAATGGCCTGGGCCGGCCCTGACGGCGTGACAACGTGGTTGCCGCGAGAACGCAGTGAAACGCAGGTGTTAAAGTCAATCAGCCAATGCACACCAGTCGCAGTGCGGCCGCGTGTTCCAGAAGCGGCTCAACGCGACGCACGCGAAAAGAACGACAGAGTTTATTATTTGACGTGAGACGCGGCCCTCCTGCGTCAATACTACTAGCTAAGATCGGGCAGACCGGAAGTCACTCGTGTAAAAATACGGTGGATCTGGTCAATTTTCAAACTAATATGCAATCGTAACCCACTTTTTGAGTCCATCAGATCTCTTGAGTGATAGATCGGGGCACAGTTGACTTGTCTTTGTTAATTTACTACTGTCTTACTGCTATAATAATAACCAACACGGCCTCGTGTTCGGTACAAAACCCTCCTACCACAACAAAACAAGTCGGAACTAATAATCACATAGGAACTAAAGTTATACAACATAAAATACACAATATAAATGAATACTACATCACATTTGTAAAATATAAACACATAATAAAATAAATAATAGCCCATTTCAATAAAATAAATTCAAATGAGCTAAAACACCTGTAATTAAATAATAAGAATAATACACAGATCCCGCTTACACAATTAAATTGAATCATTTCTGTGTGGCTCTTTAACTTGAGAAAATCCACCGTTCATAAGAAAAAAAAATGATTCATTGAGGCATTTCATTTGTAAAATACATGTTAAAATCTTTGTCTTTGGGATTGCTTTTCTCTATAGCACAGGACTTCTTTTTTCTTCTTTCTTTCAGAAAGAATGCTGACCAATACGCGGGGTCCGAAAGGCAAATTATTGTTGGATTATTATCTTTAAATACCCACTACTTTTTGAGCAGAATTCTAGCTTTGTATACAGTGCCTTGCAAAAGTATTCGGCCCCCTTGAACCTTGCAACCTTTCGCCACATTTCAGGCTTCAAACATAAAGATATAAAATTTTAATTTTTTGTCAAGAATCAACAACAAGTGGGACACAATCGTGAAGTGGAACAAAATTTATTGGATAATTTAAACTTTTTTAACAAATAAAAAACTGAAAAGTGGGGCGTGCAATATTATTCGGCCCCCTTGCGTTAATACTTTGTAGCGCCACCTTTTGCTCCAATTACAGCTGCAAGTCACTTGGGGTATGTTTTTATCAGTTTTGCACATCGAGAGACTGACATTCTTGCCCATTCTTCCTTGCAAAACAGCTTGAGCTCAGTGAGGTTGGATGGAGAGTGTTTGTGAACAGCAGTCTTCAGCTCTTTTCACAGATTCTCGATTGGATTCAGGTCTGCACTTTGACTTGGCCATTCTAACACCTGGATACATTTATTTTTGAACCATTCCATTGTAGATTTGGCTTTATGTTTTGGATCATTGTCCTGTTGGAAGATAAATCTCCGTCCCAGTCTCAGGTCTTGTGCAGATACCAACAGGTTTTCTTGCAGAATGTTCCTGTATTTGGCTGCATCCATCTTCCCGTCAATTTTAACCATCTTCCCTGTCCCTGCTGAAGAAAAGCAGGCCCAAACCATGATGCCGCCACCACCATGTTTGACAGTGGGGATGGTGTGTTCAGGGTGATGAGCTGTGTTGCTTTTACGCCAAACATATCGTTTTGCATTGTGGCCAAAAAGTTCAATTTTGGTTTCATCTGACCAGAGCACCTTCTTCCACATGTTTGGTGTGTCTCCCAGGTGGGTTGTGGCAAACTTTAAACGAGACTTTTTATGGATATATTTGAGAAATGGCTTTCTTCTTGCCACTCTTCCATAAAGGCCAGATTTGTGCAGTGTACGACTGATTGTTGTCCTATGGACAGACTCTCCCACCTCAGCTGTAGATCTCTGCAGTTCATCCAGAGTGATCATGGGCCTCTTGGCTGCATCTCTGATCAGTTTTCTCCTTGTTTGAGAAGAAAGTTTGGAAGGACGGCCGGGTCTTGGTAGATTTGCAGTGGTCTGATGCTCCTTCCATTTCAACATGATGGCTTGCACAGTGCTCCTTGAAATGTTTAAAGCTTGGGAAATCTTTTTGTATCCAAATCCGGCTTTAAACTTCACCACAACAGTATCTCGGACCTGCCTGGGGTGTTCCTTGGTTTTCATAATGCTCTCTGCACTTTAAACAGAACCCTGAGACTATCACAGCAGGTGCATTTATACGGAGACTTGATTACACACAGGTGGATTCTATTTATCATCATCGGTCATTGAGGACAACATTGGATCATTCAGAGATCCTCACTGAACTTCTGGAGTTAGTTTGCTGCACTGAAAGTAAAGGGGCCGAATAATATTGCACGCCCCACTTTTCAGTTTTTTATTTGTTAAAAAAGTTTAAATTATCCAATAAATGTTGTTCCACTTCACGATTGTGTCCCACTTGTTGTTGATTCTTGACAAAAAAATTTAAATTTCATATCTTTATGTATGAAGCCTGAAATGTGGCGAAAGGTTGCAAGATTCAAGGGGGCCGAATACTTTTGCAAGACACTGTAGGCTAATGTTCCTATTGTTGAAAGCACAAGTGTGTAATAAACAACTAACACATTTATATTTTGCATTTTGTTTTCATACTATACCGAAAATTAACCGAACAGTGACCTCAAAATCGAGGTACGTACCGAACCGAGATTTTTGTGTACCGTTACACCCCTCGTACACATGCATAATACTTGAACGGGCTCAATCTACAAACGGCGTATGAACAGGCACGCCAAAAAAACAGATAAGGAAAAAAATCGGAATTGTGCAATAAGACCTGCAGTGAGAACCTAGCCTATGTGACATTTTATGTGCAGTTATATTGCATTGTAGCAATGTCTGCTTGTGTCACTCATCTGACGTGCTGCACCCCCCCTCACTCACCAGTGGAGTGTCCTGTCCACTCTCAAGGCTTTCACACAAAGTAAGATTTGGTTTCTTATCTTGGCCAGAGAGACTATGCAATGTTGCTTTAGCCTTTAAAGGTCTGTGCCGAGTGATCATCACACGCGACGTGTAACCCGTACTGGCAGCATAGCATTCGTGTTAGCATTACGTTAATGCTAACGGCGAGCGTCCTCTCAAATTTCATAGCTATCTGGAAAAACATTCAAGTCTTTCCAGAGCTTTAAGACACTGAATAATCTATAATAATCTAAAAACTCTTTAAAAAGTAGTGTTCTTGTGTCTTATTAATAACGGGTTCAGCACCTTCTTAATATTGGAATCAATCAAATCAAGTCTGGAAGAGTAGATCGTCTTTGAAAGACTCCTCTGAATGGCCTCAATAAGTCGTTCAATGACTTTGATGTGATGGCATTGACGATGGCGATCCTACCCGCTTGAGAGATGCTAAAGGACATGCCACTGGCCTCAGACAGCGGATCCAACGTAGATGGATGACGCCGCTGCCATTTTAATAATGGGTCTGCATATAGAGGAGGACGGCTGTAAGTGATAAGGGAACATCTCCTGTCAGGCCACATTGAGTACGTGTGTATTTTTAGAACATGATTCCACAGAACGGTCTACTTGTGTTCATCTCAACAAACTGCAGATTTGCTAGACACAGAGTTTTAATAAGAGAGGCATAAATAGTTACCTACAGTACCATCCTTACAGCAACCAACTTACATACTTAACCCGACCTCCTCCACAAAATCTACCTTTCTATCTGAAATGACCAAGGTTGCATACCTAACCTTCATACCTCAACTACATACCCGATCTTAGTTTGACTTACAGTGCCAATCCTATCTTACTGACGTTACTCCATCCATCCTTTCTCTTTACCGCTCATCCTCATTTGGGTCACGTGGATGCTAAAACCTATCACAACTCACTATTAGCAGAAGTAAGGGTAAACCCGAAAGGTGTTGCCAGCCAGTCAGAGTGCACATATATGAGCCAAGCAAGTGTAGCGAAATACTTTGGTGATAGCTGGAAATCTAGATTTTAAATTTTATCTTCAGAGTTTAAAAAAAAAAAAAAAAAACTTTGAAAATTGCTGAAGTTATCAGCCATGCTTTATCTTATCTACCACAGACAAAACATATATTATTCATATTTTCTATATACGGTATTTTTCGAACTACACAGTGGGGCAAATAAGTATTTAGTCAACCACTAATTGTGCAAGTTCTCCCACTTGAAAATATTAGCGAGGCCTGTAATTGTCAACATGGGTAAACCTCAACCATGTGAGACAGAATGTGGAAAAAAAACAGAAAATCACATTGTTTGATTTTTAAAGAATTTATTTGCAAATCATGGTGGAAAATAGGTATTTGGTCAATACCAAGAGTTCATCTCAATACTTTGTTATTTACCCTTTGTTGGCAATAACGGAGGCCAAACGTTTTCTGTAACTCTTCACAAGCTTTTCACACACTGTTGCTGGTATTTTGGCCCACTCCACCATGCAGATCTACTCTAGAGCAGTGATGTTTTGCGGCTGTTGTTGGGCAACACGGACTTTAAATTCCCTCCACAGATTTTTTATGGGGTTAAGATCTGGAGACCGGCTAGGCCACTCCAGGACCTTGAAATGCTTCTTACGAAGCCACTCCTTTGTTGCCATGGCTGTGTGTTTTGGATCATTGTCAAGCTGAAAGACCCAGCCACGTCTCATCTTCAATGCCCTTGCTGATGGAAGGAGATTTTCACTCAAAATCTCTCGATACATGGCCCCATTCATTCTTTCCTTTACAAAGATCAGATTACACAGATCGTCCTGGTCCCTTTGCAGAAGAACAGCCCCAAAGCATGATGTTTCCACCCCCATGCTTCACAGTGGATATGGTGTTCTTTTGTTGCAATTCAGTATTCTTTCTCCTCCAAACACGAGAACCTGTGTTTCTACCAAAAATTTCTATTTCGGTTTTATCTGACCATAACACATTGTCCCAGTCCTCTTCTGGATCATCCAAATGCTCTCTAGCGAACAGCAGACAGGCCTGGACGTGTACTTTGTTCAGCAGGGGGACACGTCTGGCAGTGCAGGAATTGAGTACCTGGAGGCACATTGTGTTACTGATAGTAGCCTTTGTTACTGTGGTTCCAGCTCTCAGCAGGTCATTCACTAGGTCCCCCCGTGTGGTTCTGGGATTTTTGCTCACCGTTCCTGTTATCATTTTGACGCCACAGGGTGATATTTTGCATGGAGCCCCAGATCGGGGGAGATTATAAGTGGTCTTGTATGTCTTCCATTTTGTAATAATTGCTCCCACAGTTAATTTCTTTACACCAAGCAAAGAGTGAAGAGTTACAGAAAAAGTTTGGCCTCCGTTATTGCCAACAAAGGGTACATAACAAAGTATTGAGATGAACTTTTGGTATTGACCAAATTCTTATTTTCCACCATGATTTGCAAATGAATTATTTAAAAATCAAACAATGTGATTTTCTGTTTTTTTTTTTCTCCAAATTCTGTCTCTCATGGTTGAGGTTTACCCATGTTGACAATTACAGGCCTCTCTAATCTTTTCAAGTAGGAGAACTTGCACAATTGGTGGTTGTCTAAATACTTATTTGCCCCATTGTAGGTTGTGCTCAATAACCTCGAACATATTTCATAACTGTAGCATAACTGTATTACTCTTCTCCTGTAAAGTGCTCGAGACACACATTCAACATTCATCAAGTCCATATATAAATAGATAAATAAATTAAACAAATGTATTCATTAATAAAACAACATTAATATGTTACAATCCGGTGCATTTTATGTCCTGAAAAATGCGTTAATTTCCGTATCCAACAATTCTACCGAATAACTCACTATAAGGACCAAGAATGAAACTTGATTCCAAACTTGATTTTAAATTTACGAATGAATCAATTTTCAAATTAACATTTCCCAAGAAGACTCTTTCAATCATTAGCACAAAATCAAATTTATATCTTAATCATTAGAAATCAAATACCTGGCCGCCGTACTTCCTATAACGAGCCAGACGTCTTTTTTTTTTTTTTTTTGCCACCCATACCCCGCTTTTTCTGCTCAATTACAACAAAAAAACAAATTCTGTCAAATGGCTATGAAGTGATCTACAAAGTAGAGTGGTGCTCCACTTTAAAAACAAAATGGAGGAAGCGTGGACAGATGGAGCCGACTCATTACCGCCAAGAAGTCTTTAAACTGCGTGTGTATACTGTATGTGTACGTGTGAGATGTAGAAAGAGAGTGACAAGCAGAACTGTAGGAGTTGATTAGTTTTCTGCTTACTTATTAGCATGCAGATTAGCCGCATTGAAGAACATCTGCGTGCAACGCTCTCTATTTCTCACTCTCACTCACTCTCCCTCCAGCACTCGCCTCTTCTTGTCAATCATCCTGCTCCATTGTCTTCAACTCTCTGGCCAAGATCTAGCTCACCTTCTTCCTCATCCTGCTCCTGTCAGTCAGTCAGAGTTGTCATTCTGTCGAAGCATGTTTACATGAAGCCTTTCAGTGCTTCCGTCCGGAGGAGGATTTGAATCTGGGGCAGAGCGTGGTGACAGGCAGACAACTGATACAAAAATGATACAGTAGATTTAAGAACACTGTTTACAAGGGGTTGTCATTCTTATTGTGCCCTTTTCGCTAGCCAGTCTGACAGACATTTGGATTAAATTTTCCTGAAGAAACTAATAGAATTAGTCTGTTCTGGGCTCAAAACTGTCAAAAAAAAAGTGCTCAGATGATGCAAAAGGACAAAACCATACTGTATTAGACTAGAAGAAAGAAGACTAGGTTTTGGGGGAAAAAATAAAACCAAACTCGAACATGACTAGACTTGACGCTTGTACAGTGGGGCAAATAAGTATTTAGTCAACCACCAATTGTGCAAGTTCTCCTACTTGAAAAGATTACAGGCCTGTAATTGTCAACATGGGTAAACCTCAACCACGAGAGACAGAATGTGGAGAAAAACAAAACAGAAAATCACATTGTTTGATTTTTAAAGGATTTATTTCCAAATTAGAGTGGAAAATAAGTATTTGGTCACCTACAAACAAGCAAGATTTCTGGCTGTCAAAGAGGTCTAACTTCTTCTAACGAGGTCTAACGAGGCTCCACTTGTTACCTGTATTAATGGCACCTGTTTTAACTCATTATCGGTATAAAAGACACCTGTTCACAACCTATGTCAGTCACACTCCAAACTCCACTATGGCGGACACTGTCGAAGGACACAAGAGACCAAATTGTAGACCTGCACCAGGCTGGGAAGACTGAAACTGCAATAGGTAAAACGCTTGGTGTAAAGAAATCTACTCTGGGAGCAATTATTAGAAAATGGAAGACATACAAGACCACTCATAATCTCCCTCGATCTTGGGCTCCATGCAAGATCTCACCCCGTGGCATCAAAATGATAACAAGAACAGTGAGCAAAAATCCCAGAACCACACGGGGGGACCTAATGAATGACCTACAGAGACATGGGACCACAGTAACAAAGGCTACTATCAGTAACACAATGCGCCGCCAGGGACTCAAATCCTGCACGGCCAGACCTGTCCCCCTGCTGAAGCCAGTACATGTCCAGGCCCGTCTGCGGTTCGCTAGAGAGCATTTGGATGATCCAAGAGGACTGGGAGAATGTGCTATGGTCAGATGAAACCAAAATAGAACTTTTTGGTAGAAACACAGGTTCTCGTGTTTGCAAGAGAAAGAATACTGAATTGCATTCGAAGAACACCATACCCACTGTGAAGCGTGGGGGTAGAAACCTCATGCTATGGGACTGTTTTTCTGCAAAGGGACCAGGATGACTGATCTGTGTAAAGGAAAGAATGAATGGGGCCATGTATCGAGAGATTTTAAGTGAAAATCTTCCGTCAGCAAGGGCATTGAAGATGAGACGTGGCTGGGTCTATAAGCATGACAATGATCCCAAACACACTGCCAGGGCAACAAAGGAGTGGCTTCGTAAGAAGCATTTCAAGGTCCTGGAGTGGCCTAGCCAGTCTCCAGATCTCAACCCCATAGAAAATCTGTGGCGGGACTTGAAAGTCGGTGTTGCCCAACGACAGCACCAAAACATCACTGCTCTAGAGGAGATCTGCATGGAGGAATGGGCCAAAATAACAGCAACAGTGTGTGAAAAGCTTGTGAAGAGTTACAGAAAATGTTTGGCCTCCGTTATTACCAACAAAGGGTACATAACAAAATATTGAGCTGAACGTTTGGTATTGACCAAATACTTATTTTCCACCATGATTTGCAAATAAATTCTTTAAAAATCAAACAATGTGATTTTCTGGGTTTTTTTTCCACATTCTGTCTCTCATGGTTGAGGTTTACCCATGTTGACAAGTACAGGCCTCTCTAATATTTTCAAGTGGGAGAACTTGCACAATTAGTGGTTGACTAAATACTTATTTGCCCCACTGTATGTCATACAAAAGTACTGTAGTGCTGTAAAAGCCGAGAAAAAGTGTCAGCTAATTTGGAATTAAACTTTTCTTATTGTTGTTTTTATTTTCATCTCAAAGGGCCAATCGAATCATCTGCCTATTCATTTTGTGTCATTACCCCTCAGCATTAGAGCGCCACAAGAAGCGAAGGTTTTAAGTGAAAATTATATGACAGATGGGGGAATATGAACCCTCTCACACACTCTGTCTCTCTCTTTAACACTCTCTCTTGCGTCTGAGTCGCTCTGCTAAAGTGCATCGTTTTGTCTTACTTACAGTTTGACTGGACAGGACACGGCCACTTGACGTTTGTCTAATGGAGTCAGACTGGGACACTACCGCTTTTTTGTATGACTCATGCTCTGGGAAAATTAAAACTTCTCTGCCGGGTATCAAGTTAGAAATGACAAAATCTGACGAAATTGAATATGAAAATAAAACCCTTATATGTTAGAGACTAGACTGTGTTGGGGGGGTTTCTACGGCAGATTAAACAAACGCACTACCTTCGTTGGACTATTAGAACAATTAGAAACTAGACAATTCAAGGTTACTGTAATTTCTGGACTTTTGGGCGCCCCTGATTTCAAGCCTCACCCAGTACATTTTTAATGGAAAAACCATTTTGTACATATAGTTATTCTAAAAAAATTAGCATATTGTGATAAAGTTCATTAGACATTAGACTTTCTTATATTTTAGATTCATTACAAACAACTGATGTAGTTCAAGACTTTTATTGTTTTAATATTGATGATTTTGGCAAAAAAGTCAAGAAAAAACAAAAATCCCTATCTAAAAAAATTAGCATATTTCATCCGACCGATACAAAAAATGTTTTTTAATACAAAAAAATTCAACCTTCAATTAACTATATCAGCTATGCACTCAATACTTGGTCGGGAATCCTTTTGCAGAAATGACTGCTTCAATGCGGCATGGCATGGAGGCAATCAACCTGTAGCACTGCTGAAGTGTTACCGAGGCTAAGGATGCTTCGATAGCGGCCTTAAGCTCATCCACAGTATTGGGTCTAGTGTCTGTCAACTTCCTCTTCACAATATCCCACAGATTCTCTTTGGGTTTCAGGTCAGGAGAGTTGGCAGGCCAATTGAGCACAGTGATGCCATGTTCAGTAAACCATTTACCAGTGGTTTTGGCACTGTGAGCAGGTGCCAGGTCGTGCTGAAAAATGAAATCATCATCTCCATAAGGCTTTTTATCGGTTGGAAGCATGAAGTGCTCCAAAATCTCCTGATAGCTAGCTGCATTGACCCTGCCCTTGATAAAACACAGTAGACCAACACCAGCAGCTGACATGGCACCCCAGACTATCACTGACTGGGGGTACTTGACACTGGACTTCAGGCATTTTGGTATTTCCTTCTCCCCAGTCTTCCTCCAAACTCTGGCACCTTGATTTCCGAATGACATGCAAAATTTGCTTTCATCTGAAAAAAGCACTTTGGACCACTGAGCAACAGTCCAGTGCTGCTTCTCTGTAGCACAGGTCAGGCGCTTCTGCCGCTGTTTCAGGTTCAAAAGTGGCTTGACCTGGGGAATGCGGCACCTGTAGCCCATTTCCAGCACACGCCTGTGCACAGTGGCTCTGGATGTTTCTACTCCAGACTCAGTCCACTGTTTCTACAGGTCCCCCAAGGTCTGGAATCGGCCCTTCTCCACAATCTTTCTCAGGGTGCGGTCACCTCTTCTGGTTGTGCAGCATTTCATGCCACACTTTTTCCTTCCCACTGAGGTACCTTGATACAGCACTCTGGGAACAGCCTATTCGCTCAAAAATGTCTTTCTGTGTCTTAGCCTCTTGCTTGAGGGTGTCAACGATGGCCTTCTGGACAGCAGTCAGGTCGGCAGTCTTGCCCATGATTGCGGTTTTGAGAAATGAACTAGGCTGGGAGTTTTTAACACCCACAGGAATCTTTCGCAGCGGATTTGAATTAATTTGTTGATTCAGATGATTAGGTTAGTAGCTTCTTTAGAGTACCTTTTCTTGATATGCTAATTTTTTGGGATAGGGATTTTTGTTTTTTCTTGACTTTTTTGCCAAAATCATCAATATTAAAACAATAAAAGGCTTGAACTACTTCAGATGTGTGTTATGAATCTAAAATATATGAAAGTCTAATGTTCATCAGTACATTACATTAAAAAAATGAACTTTATCACAGCATGCTAGTTTTTTTAGAAGGACCAGTACATAAGCCTCTCCTGTCTATCAGCCGTGTGTGCCCACATAATAATATGAGTTTTTTACAAAGAAATACAGAGTTTTCTAAATTTTTAATAACATACCTTAACTTTTCTTTGCAAACAGCGCCAGCAACACTGCATTACAGCATTAACTGGGCTGGTTATTAGAAATAAAAGTCTTTGTTAGCCAACTACATCTTCCTCCTGTGCACTGAAACAGTGTCGTATATGAATAGGCTCAGATACACTTTGCCACGGACCTTGTCTCTCTTTCGTTGTTGCTTTCAATGGCTCTCGTATTGAGGCAAATTCACTCCTAAACTTGTGCCGTCGTATTCGTCACGCAGCAGACCGGCTTTTCGAAACCTGTTGGTGATGGTGGATTTTTATCACAATGATCTACGTTGACAGGATCCAGTGGCAGACTTGTGTCAAAGTTGCACTTCGCAAGCGGCCAGTTTTGGTAAACGATCTCTCGCCGCTGGTCATCCAAGCCTCCCATATTCATCTCGGAGTGCCAATTTAAATGCACAATTCACAATAATGTCTAAATATGAGGGTCTACTACTTTTATTAATGCACAAAGCACAAAGGTAAATTACTGGTAATAGTGCAAACTACCATCTTCCTCGACACATATATTTCTCGTGTCTCACTCTTACATTTTATGCTTGAGCGCCCCTAGTGGCCATTAGAAAAATCGATAAATTGTGCGCATCACTGCACTCACCGCAGGATTCAAAATGAGGGAAAAAAGTAGCGGCTTGTAGTCCGGACATTAAGGTCTATAAAAAACAAAACTGAAGTACACTACACTTAAGATTAGTGCTGTAACGATTAATCGATTAACTAGAGTAATTCGAACTTGGAATCAAATTATGCTGCTTCGAAGAGTCATTTCATTAAAGTGATGTTATGGTTTGAAAGTTTTGCATTTAGTTAATTAATTATTAATTTGGGTAGATACCCTGCCCTCTAGTGGCAACAGTGAATATGGCATAACTCATCCAACATGGCTGAATGTAGCTGCTCCCTGTTAAGACTAACAAAAGGTGTGTTTTGTTTGAGCTAATATGTTTCTTTATGCATTTGTTATTTCGTTTTCTAGTATATTTAGCAGTTTTCTGTGTTGGAATATGCGTTCGAATGATTTGTTAAGAGCATTGTAAAAAAAAAAATAAAAGAAAGGTTGGCATTTTATTACATTAAAGCTAGCAGGCTTTTGCTATGCAAGTTAGCCAATTGTTCTTTAGTTGTACTTAGATCCTCATTCTTTTTTTTTTTTTTTTTTTAACTGTTTGAGGCTTAGCTCAGGTATTTTAATTTAGTTTTAAATGCATTTATCGCTCCTGTGAAATGAAAGTGCAGTTCTGCATAGTTTGAAAAAAACACTCAGGATTGTATTCACATTTAATGCTCTTTTGGAACGGCAATCTTAGCAAGCCAAAATAAATTTGGGCATTTTAGGGCATAAACACTTGTTTCTTTTTTTCACATCTCCTAAAATTTATTCTGCAACGCATTAAATGTTCGTAATCCGACTATTCAAACTAACTTCTGTATCGGCCCGAATATAAGACGGCCCTGATTATAAGACGACCCCTCTTTTTCAAGACTCAAGTTTGAAAAAAGACTTTTTAAACTCCAAATTAATTTTTATACAGAAAATAATTACAGTACATATGAAACATGATTATAGCAATATATTTGAGAGAAAAAGCATGTTATTTTGTCTCATTTAAATCTTAATATCTCAACATTTAAATATGTAAACTAAAGTGCAATCACATTCGTAAATGAATGGCTTCTGGTTTTTGAAATTTAAATAAACCAATCTATTGTGATAAAACAACAAAATTGCAATAACTGCATTAACCATCAAAGTGAAGTTTAACTGTAACTGTAGTCTTGAAACAAATCTGAATAAGGAAAAACATTGCAATAAAATAATGCAAACTGGTAATACTAGTAGCTGAGATCTGGCATGACAGAACATCGTTTCAATGATATCTGGCGCCATCTAGCGTCGTGAATGGGGAGAGTAGCTGAGATCTGTCAAAACAGAACATCGCTTCAATGATATCTGGCGTCATGAAGCGTCGTGAATGGGTATAATGGCTAGACCGCGAATATAAGACGACCCCTTCTTTTTCAATCTTATTTCAATGCAAAAAACACCATCTTATATTCGGGCCAATACGGTATTACATAATCTTGACTGAGCTGGTCTATTTGAGGCTACACAAAATTTCGTCCATTCTTGACTATTGAACACCAGATTAGACCAGTGATTCCCAACTAGAGTGCGGTGAAGCGCTAGTGTGTGCTGAGAAATCATTAGTAAGTAAGTCAGGTTGGGATATTATCCATTTTGAATTAGAAAATTACTCGAGATTTTACAAGATTGGAGTAGTGTATAATTGACCAAAATGGATTGTACTATTTATTGAGTCTGTACTTGACTACATTAGTCTAAACAGTTGTCATCTTAACTAGACTAAACTAGTTCATAGAGTGGGCAGCATCAGCATGTACTGTCGTCTGTGAGCCGAGCCCAGCTGCTACATTGTTGTGATGATGTGTGTGCGCATACGTGTGTTTTAGCCTGTGCGCATGTAGCCACTAGCGCTGACACAGCACGCCCTGGCTCTCCTTCAAGGTCTGCTCCTCACATTTGTTGTGTGTTTTTGTGCGTGTGTTTGGTTTTGTGTACGTGTGATGTCATGTGACCTGACAGCGCAACCCAGCCGACGCGCAGGTGAGGTCCGAGTGCATAAAAGCCGAGCTCAGTGAGGTTAAAAAACACGCACAGAGACTGAGGGATGCACATTTTAGTTAGCATGCTTTGACCATGAGCTAATTTTAGTTTTGGCTATTACATAAGCAGAAGCACTAAGAGAGAACAGAAACCCATTGGCGCATTCTTGCTAACCAAAATAGGGCCACTTTAAGATGCATGTAAATAGTTGTTTGTCAAATTCACGAATGTTGTTGAATTTCTTTCATGGCATTTAGCTGCACCTTTGTGAAATCTCCTGGCATATTTCATGTGTCAGACAGATCCAAACCACTAATACAATATAGCAGTCCTTCCCCCTGACGCTTGCGTCTCACTTTGGATGGTGCACTACACGAATGAGATGGGGGAGCATTTGATCATAGGAGACTCCAATGAGCGGCTCGGTGCAGGAGCGCAACGAGTTATTTCCAGGAGCACTCGCTTGTTACGTGTCAACTTGGGACTGAAACGAGTACAACAAAAGCAGGCTGGCAGAAGAAAAAAAGGATCACTCGTTGTTATCTCTCTTGCTGATCTGGGCGCGGAGTCTGTCATGCCTGCACTCACCACAAGCATTCTGATTTAGTCTGAAATCATTGAAGTCGAGTTATTCACCTTGACTACTCAAAGTCTTCGTCTTTGTCTTGACTCTCCAAAATCTTAGTCATCAATTTGTCGTGTCTTTTTGAAGTCTGCCTTCACTTGGTCTTGACCCCTTTAAAAAATGTTTTCATTTGTGCTGCTGTTTTGTTGAGGCATCTCTGGTGAAAAGTAGTTATAAATCTCTTAGTTTTTTTATCATTTTTATACCTGGTTAAATGAAGGATGTTGAAACTATTGATATTGACTCTTCAAAGTCTGGGTTTTGTCTTGGACTCAAATTGCAACATTACGTGAGAGCAAGACTTGCTGGAGTTGAGACGAAGATTTAGTGTAAAGAGCAGGACTTCGAGGGTTCAGACCGGGTTTTGAGGAGTCAAAACCAATTCAATGCCACCGACATAAAAGCATCTTGATCAAGTCAACACCAACACTTGGAGGGCCTAAATCAGACACGTCCAAAGTCCAACCCGGGGGCCAAATGCGGCCCGTGGTCAGATTTCATCCGGCCCCCAGCCTCTGTCATCAAATCAATAACGTCTGGCCCGCACACAGACTTAATAAATTGGTCAGCAGTACTGCTACAAGCATATGAAGTAGCTTACACACTAAATGCTGCTCCTCATTTACCCACTAAAAGGGAGCAGCACTCTAAGCAACATTACCACATGTGACCCTTTACTCCCAATTTTCTAAAATGGCGACAATCAACAACAAAAAAAGTTGACTGCAACGGCTGGCGCTTAAAGGATAGGTGGAAACTGGACTATTTCGTCACTAAAATATGCAACGACCGTGTCTGCCTCATTTGCAAAGAGACAGTCGCTGTTTTTATAGAGTTCAATATGAGGCAATATTACCAAACAAGACACGCTGACATGTACGACAAGATTACAGGGTAGATACGTAGCGAGAAATTGAAGCAACTTGAAGCTAGTTTAATTTCACAGCAGCAGTATTTCGCAAGCACCCGAGAGTCGAAAGAGAACGCCACAGAGGCTAGTTGCAAAATTGTTGAAATTATTAATTTAAAAAAAAAAAAAAAAAAAGTAGTGCTGCAACGATTAATCGATTAACTCGAGTATTCGATTGGAAAAAAATATTCAAACTAAATTTTGTTGCTTCGAGTATTCGTTTAATTGAAGTGGCATTGTAATGGTTGATTTTAAAAGTGTTTGCATTTAATTTTACTGATGAGGGTGGATACAATGCCCTCTGGTCTGCCTCTTTTCACATGGTTGAATCCAACTGCTCCCTGTTAAAACCAACATAATCTAAGTTTTTGTTTGAGCGAATGTTTTTTTAATGCATTCTTAATTTAGTTTGTAGGTATATTTAGCCATTTTTTGTGGGAATATGTGTCTGAACCACTTGTTAAGAGCATTGTAAAAAAAAAAAAATAAAATAAAAAAAAAAAACTTGAGCATTTTATAGCATTTAAGCTAGCAGACTTTTGCTGTCCAAGTTAGCCAATTGTTCTTTTGTACACAGATCTTTTTTTTTTTAGTATTATTATTATTATATCGTTTGAGGCTCAGCTAAGGTGTTTTAATTTTTCATGTTCCTTATCCGATTACTCGATTATTCGAACAAACTAGTCCATCGATTAATCGACTATTAAAATATTCGATAGCTGCAGCGCTATAATAAAGCAAATGTGACACACAGAACGGCTTGCTAAAATTTGCTTAAATATATTGTTCCACATAAAGGACGTCAGCCAAGGTCGGCCCCGCACATTTTTACCACACCAAATCTGGCCCCCTCTGCAAAAAGTTTGGACACCCCTGGCCTAAATGGAACAGATTTTTCAAGGATCTATTTAGGAGGTTTCTTCATAGCAATAACCGATCCTGAAGAGTGCATGTGAATAACCGTATTGGCCCGAATTTAAAACGGTGTTTTATGCTTTGAAATAAGAATGAAAAAGATATTCTTATATTCGCGGTCTAGACATTATACCCATTCACGACGCTAGATGGCGCAAGATATAATTGAAGTGGTGTTCTGTCATGACAGAGCTCAGCTACTCTCAAGTTTAACCAGTTTGCATTATTTTATTCCAATGTTTTTCCTTATTCAGATTTGTTTCAAGACTACAGTTACAGTTAGACTTCACTTTGACGGTTAATGCAGTTATTGCAATTTTGTTGTTTTATCGCAATAGATTGGTTTATTTACATTTCAAAAACCAGAAGCCATTCATTTACGAATGTGATTGCACTTTAGTTTACATATTTAAATGTTCAGATATTTAGATTTGAATAAGGCAAAATAACATGCTTTTTCTCTCAAATATATTGTTTAATAATTTGTTTCAGATGTACTGTAATTATTTTCTGTATAAAAATTAATTTGGTGTTTAAAAAGTCTTTTTTCAAACTTGAGTCTTGAAAAAGAGGGGGTCGTCTTATAATCAGGGCTGTCTTATAGTCGGGGCAATACAGTAGTTTCTACTTTAACATTTACAGTATGCATGAACACAAGGGCATAGGTTTGCATAAGGACGGTAGGGACATAACACTACCAACTTTTCAGGATGCTCAATTTGTACCCCCCAACTTTTAAGCCACCTTATTTGCATTATACAATGAGTTCAGTTATATGGATAATATTGATTGTCTTCCCAAATGTTGTGAGGATAGAATAGATCCAGCCATTATGAAGTGAATTATTTTCATTACCTTCAGACTTACATTCATTCCTTTTCACTTGCTGAATGTGCCGGTCGATTTTTTTCCCCCTCAAATGCACGTTTGATTGGCTGATGACTTCACCCCCCTCACCCCCTCTTCCCGCCACACAGACACACGCACACTCACACAACCTCACGGACAGAAATACAACATGCTGCCTCCTCAACTCCTTTCGTAGAGGAGGGATATTTGGAGGGTTTTTTTTTTTTTTCCGGCCAGCACTAGCCACTTTATGGAATATAAAAAGTAGGGCTGTCAAACAATTAAAATTTTTAATCGAGTTAATTACAGCTTAAAAATTAATTAATCGTAATTAATCGCAATTAATCGCAATTCAAACCATCTCTAAAATATAATTTCTGTAAATTATTGTTGGAATGGAAAGATAAGACGGATATATACATTCAACATACTGTACATAAGTACTGTGTTTGTTTATTATAACAAAAAATCCACAAGACGGCATTAACATTAACATTCTTTCTGTGAAAGGGATCCACGGATAGAAAGACTTTTAATTCATAAAAGATAAATGTGAATACAAGTTATAGTAATTTTGATAGTTTGTATATTGTGACTAAATATTGCCATCTAGTGTATTTTTTTAGCTAAACTTAATGTTTGAATAGCGTATTATTTTGCATAGCTATTTTTATTGGGAATGCCAGTTCTCTTTGCATTGAGCGCTTTTCTTTTTGTGAACATTATTTTATTTTTGAGAGATAGGAATATTATTTTTGTTGTGCTTTCACTAAATGATACTGTAGTGATTTAAATGTTCTTCACTGCCCAAATGCATGATGGGAATTTGAGCAACCATGAGTCACAGTGGTTGCTGCAAAGGATATATCTTCTCTTCGTTGAGTACAATACATGGTGTTAAGTAAAAGTTCATCTCTAGTTATACTTCCCCAAATTGCTTGCCACAGTAGTAATAACAATTGTGGAAGAGATGCTACTGCGTAACCCATTAAATAGCGCGGCTCCAATAAATGTCTGCGTTAGCAATTCATCCTGGTAGGAAATAGGTAGGTGTTAAGGACCCCATTGGACCGATGAATCATGGTGGCTCAATGTCGTCAGATGGCTCGATTCGTCCGATTACCTTCTGAGGAAGTCGGCCACGAACATATAAATACCGAGAGGCGTAAGAAGGCTTTTTGTGAATACTTTTATTAACAAAATAAAAGCAAAATGGGGCACGTAGCACTCGGCCCTGCGCTAACTGCGCACTTTCTCTACTCTCTCGCTTCCTCTCTCGCTCGACCACTTTCTTCCTCACTGCTCAATCTGACAATGCCGGTCACATTGAAAATAACAGTGGCCCCCTTGGCGGGTGCCGGTAACACCTGTGTCCACTCCACTTGCTTGTCTCTGCCCTTAGCTCTCAATATACTTCAAACGGCGCCATTGTAGTCTGTTCGCGGCAATGCTTGACTGGGTCGTTCCGCGCATGCATTAATTACGTCAAATATTTTAACGCGATTAATTTAAAAAATTAATTACCGCCCGTTAATGCGATAAATTTGACAACCCTAATAAAAAGATATCAATGTTGTGGATTGTGAGGGAAACACCACTAATTTTGCTACTAAAAGTCCGACCTGAGTTATCATAGCATTACCGTATTGTGCGGACATAAGTCGCTCCGGAGTGTTAGTCGAACCAGCCATAAAATGCATAATAAAAAGAAAAAAAAACATAAATACGTCACACTGAAGTACAAGTCACATTTTGTTTTTATATTATTGCTCCAACACCAAGAACAGACATGTAACTTCACATTTAAGTGGCAAACAATTTAAAATAAAACTAGAATAGAGGCAACAACAGGTTTAACGGTATTGCTTATGTTACATGACACAATTGAGAACATACCTGGTATGTTGAAATAACATATTTAGATTTTAACTATAGCATAAATATCATGCTAACAACTTTATCAAAACCATCCGTGTAACTTCAAATACCCAAACACCTAAAATCCAATGAAATCTTCATCCTCAATGTCACTTTTCATCAACGCCGCTACCTCCGGAGGTAGACGATGCGGCATTTCCTCTTCTACATCGCTTACGTCAGTTGCAGTTACTGGCAATGCTGAAATTATCAAAACAGACCTAGAACACCCTTTTGTGGACGGTTTGTGGTAGTGTGAAAATAATATGAAATGTCATCATGAAATCATATACTGGTAATAATCTGTTAATAAAAACAAACATAAGTCGCTCCAGAGTATAAGTCGCACTCCGGCCAAAATATTAAAAAAAAAAAAAAAAAAAAATGCGATTTATAGTCCGGAAAATACGGTAATCTGTGTGAACTTGATAACCTGCAAAACTACTGCGGTCAGGCCAGCCTCAACAAGGAACAATGACGTCAAGCTAGCCGACACTCATTTGGATCATTGTTTGCATTATGTGCATTACCGTAATGCAACGCGGTGGCTTCAGAGTGCAAGTCCAAAGAATGGGTCCATTTCAGAGGGACACTGAGATGAACATGAGCTGACATGGAAAAAAAGTGACATAACATCACACATCAGAATTTCATGAGAGTACTATAGACCCTACCCACCGACGTCACAAAACCACGTGCTCGCTGTATGGTTCCGCCCACTTGTCCGTCATTTTGTCTCTGTATTAGCATTGGTTTCAATTGATCGAGGAATTTGAAATGCATTTCATGGAAGACCCGGTGCTTTCTGATGCCGTAAACTCACTGGATGTGTTGCATAAAAGGCGTTCTGTGGAAAAGCTTCGTTCTATACAGTCGCCAGATCCATATTTGATGCCCAAATCGATGTTTTTCGACCCACTGTCTTCGCCCTGTCTGCCTGACATCTGCTACGCTGATATTTACAATTATCTTGTCCACACAAAATCAGCCTATTCTCACGAAAATTTGAAAAACTTCAAGAGCTTGGAGGCTTATAAATACTTCGTTGCTGGTTGGGTGAAACAGGTCCTCGTCCACGAAAATTCGGCAGGAATCTATCTTGTGCTTGGAAAGGTGAGTTACGAAATTTTCAGTTCAAAATCTTTTGTTATTGCTAACATCCACTGTCAAGTCTAATGTATTTCATGTCGTTTGTCAATGGAGTTAAGGCTTTTAATGTTTATATGGTTTAGCAATAGCACTCTCATTACATACATACGTGTATGTTGTCGGCGATTAGCCTAGCAATGATCTTAATTGTGGTTATTTGTCAGCCCAAAACCCTCTAAGTATATCTTAAATGCATCTTACCGGATATAAAATGACTACTACATAGTCTGTGGTGATTTTTTGGTGCCCAGTTTTCACGTCGAATTGCAGCCGTCCATTTCGCTCTCCTCTTTGGATCCCTCGGAATACGGTAAAACTTCAAGTCTCTCCTTCCATCTTCTCTCTTAGTGCAACCAACAGCCACACACGCCTTCACCATTTTGATTATTAATGTTAAGGAGCAGAAAAACACGCCGTAAATAGGAGGAATGTACGTAGCCGTAACAGGGAAACATGATGTGTTGACGGACAAGTTGGCGGCACCAGTCAGGAGGAAGGAGTTGTGACGTCACGTGGGTAGGGTCTATAGGGGTGTGCAATCTTAGGCATCCCACAATTCGATTTGATTACGTTCCGGGGTGCTACGATTCGATTATTGAATGATGATCACGATAATCGATGCATCATACATTACTAATTACCGTAATTTCCCGAATATAACGCACACTTTTTTCCCCCAAAATCAACTTGTAAAATCATGGGTGCGCATTATACACTGGTACATGGATGGAGACGGAAATATATATATGTGTGTGTGTGTGTGTGTGTGTGTGTGTGTGTGTGTGTGTGTGTGTGTGTGTGTGTGTGTGTGTGTGTGTGTGTGTGTGTGTGTGTGTGTGTGTGTGTATATATATATATATATATATATATACAGTGGGGAGAACAAGTATTTGATACACTGCCAATGGGTTTTCCCAGTGGCAGTGTATCAAATACTTGTTCTCCCCACTGTATATATATACATATATATATATATATATCCAAAGACAGATTTTTTTTATTGACATGGCCATGTTGTGTTGAAGAAAACGTATGCGGCAATCTGTTGCCGACCATTACGTTACATGACGTCACCATTTTGTTTCGGTAATACTTGTTTCGGTAATACCACACTGATTGGTCGAATGATTTCATCTGTGTTAAAATCTGCTTTTTTCACTCTTCATAAAGTACAGAATTTAGTTTCTTGAACTCATTTGAGTCAACGTTTATTGCAACTCGGCAACTCGGACCATAACAAATGTAACACAACACAGAGTTCCTGTGTCCATCAACTATATCTGTCCCTCGGGAAACTTAAACCCAAATAACAATAGTTCCTCTTGTTACAGTCCACAGCGATGCGCTTTTTTTGTTGTCTGACTTCAGTCCCCACTTTTATTTTACCGTATCAAAACATGGAAGAAACATTTATTCAGCATGATGAAACGAGCAAGTTGTACAGCAGCCTTTAAAAGAAAAGTCACATCTGTTTTATTTTCTCCTGGATTCTGCTAAGTTGGAGAAGTTGTCAGATCATATTATTACCGTGCATAATGTCAGTTTACGGTAATGTTTTGAACTACCAATGTAGTATGCTTTTGCTGTGTTTCACCAGTCAGTAAAATGACATTTCTGTGTCTGTACACGAGCTCTGTTTTCTTGTATTGTTCTATTTATTGGTGCTAAAATTAGGGTGCGCGTTATACACGGGTACAATAATTTTCCCTAGATTTTGCAAGTAAATTTGTGCTGCGCGTTATACATGGGTGCGCCTTATATTCGGGAAATTAGGGTACTACTAGTAATAATAATAATAATTAAAATCAGCAATGGAGATAAGCACAAGAGGAATAGAAAGCATATAGATTGAAATATATAGACAGTTATGGATATGCAGTGCTAAACAAAAGCGTTTTTAGCCCTTATTTAAAGGAGCTAACAGTTTGAGCATACTTCAGACTTTCAGGTAACTTGTTCCAGAAGTGAGGAGCATAATAACTAAATGCTGCCTCACCCTCAGACTGGTTCCAGAGGACCTTAGAGGTCTAGATGTTTCATAGGAATCTAACAAATCAAGCATGTATTTTGGTCCAAGGCCATTAAGTGTTTTGTAGACGAGCAGTAATATTTTATAGTCTATCCTAATGATTCAACAGGAACGATGGAAACATGCTCATACAAGAAAAAGCTGCCCTTAAGCTGCTTTTTTTTTTTAAACAAGAAAGTGCAAAAACAATAACTATTTCAAAGGCAGTACGTATTTGTCAACGTGCCTAGACAACACACAGCTGACTTTGACTTGCTGTTTTTCATAAGGTGCAAAAACAATAGCTGTTTCAAAGACAGTACTTATTTATCTCAACAATACAATAAAATTTACATTGGTGGAATGAATTCCACATTTTCTGGAAACAAAGTGTCTTTAAAAATAAGACTTCTTTTAACCAATATACTTTGTTTTCACAGATTTCTGTACTATTTCGCATGTTTGTAGTGTTACCGCTGTACTTAATCCTAGTTTTAAACGTTCTGCATCTGGAGTAACTTTTGTACAGCACGAAACAGCGCACAAATTGACACGGAAATACATGTTAGCAAGTCGCTAATTAGCATAGTGCTCGGCGCTAACTAGTAACATCTGAAAAAACAACAATAAAAGCTCATCAGTAGAAGAGGGTTCGTGTACTTACCTCTGATAGACGGACACAGGACTTTGCAAAACATGAGGGACTTTTTCCAATTAACATGACTTGAACCTACTGCTGGACAACTAAAAGACAAGGAGCAACGAACTATTTCTCTCCCCTCTCTCAGTCTAAAAAATATCTTGCATACAGAAGAGGACCCAAAGCATGACCGCTGGTTTCCTGCCTGTCTCATACACAAATGTATTTTTCGAGTCTTTTGAACAGGGGTAAATCTCTCATTCAGTAACTTTAGCTGCATGTATCATAACGTTGTGTGCGTCCGTTAAAGATGTCCGGGCGGCAATCATGTCTTGAATTTCGTTCCGCTACTACCGGTTATCATAAAATTATTAGGGCAAATCATCGTTTTTTAACATTTACAATCGAATCGTCACGTGTTGAATCTCAATGCATCTAATTATCATTTTGGCACACTGCTACTATGGATGCCTCAGATGTACTGTATATGGGTCCTTGGATATCTTAGATTTTTCCTAATGATTTTTTTCCCCAAATCACTTTTATGTTAAAATACTTTATTTTGAGTCTAGGGGTGCTCCAGGGTCCCCCAGAAGTGGACTCATTCTTGGATAGGTCCCCCCCCTTTTTTTTTTTTTTTTTTTAATAATGGGATTTACACTTCAAAATGTTTCTTTTGTAGTTTTTGAAAACGAAGGTTTGAATCGAATGTCGTATCATGTGAACCAATAAGCAAAAGTTTAAGTCAATACAGATTTATTTTGCTTTGATCATTTCGCCTATCAATTAATTAAATTCATATTTCATGAGAAATGTGGACTTGACCCATGTTCAATAATTTGTTTGGTCTTATTAATGTCCTGTCCCCAGCAAAAAGTGTTCATGCAGGTTATGCTGTTATATCGTATATATTCCAATGTTTAGACCAAACCTACGCACTTGCATTAACAATATATACAGGGGTGCACATAAGTGGTGCGCATGCGCGCATGCGTACCGGACGTAGACAAACGCGCTGGCCCTCAACGACTTCCATACGCTTTTGCGTACCGATGGCTGACCACCGTATTTGCGGCGGACACGAGAAAATAACTTCTCAAAATGTCAAAGAGGCAGGCCACACTGAGTAATTACTTCCGTGTTCCCCCACCCCCGTCAAAAGACAGACAGACGACAGAGACGTCACCGGAGCTACCGAAAAAAAAGACTTTTGCTGAAAAGTAGGAGGTATCATGGCTAGAAGCAAATGATGCTCGCACGGAAATGCGGTACAAAATATGCTGTGAGAATCCCAATGTCGCCGATAAGAGCAGCGCATTTTATGTAGGGTCAAAGAATTTCAGCCATCCAAACTTTGAAAAGCACGAAAAAAACGGAGCGCATGTGGCAATTAAGCAAACTATCGATGTCAAACAGGACCCCGCTCGCCCTATGGACAAGTGGCGGAATAAAGGTAATGAACAGCGACATGCACTGACAAACGTGTTTTTGCTCGCATTTTAAAAAAATAAACATGCACGTTCAATAAGGTCTTATGAGGAGGACATCCCACTTTTAAAAAGGCTTGGAGTTAATGTGGGAGCCGCATAATGCCCTTTATTTTGAATTGGTGCTTTTTATTTCTTTACATTTCAAAGTAATGGCAATTTTGTTGTGCCAGTTGATGTTAATCAAGCATTAATTGTTAATATAATTAATTAAAGTTAATTGGCTCTAAGTAAAGCTTGTCATAAATTTATCGCATCAGGCGGGTTGGCTCTCAAGCTCAATGAGGACCAAGTCACATCTCCAGGTCCTCCTCTGAGAACCTGGGCAAAAAAATTATGTGCACCCCTGAATATATACCATTTTACTGTACTGGACAAAACATTAGTAGTTCATTGATCAAAGGATGGCTTAAGTAAAAAAGGAAAAAAATAGCTTTTTCTTAGAAGAGGTAATGTAAGTGGGGCGGAGAGAAGGCATCCTGGACAGAGAGTGGAGTACAATCAAAGGAATTCTGCAGCATTAAAGGGATCAAAGCCTACTGTGGCAAACTAGAAACTAGCCCGAATGACAAAATTACATGAAATTAAACTGGTTTATCCCAATTATTCCACACAAAAACGGAACCTTAAATGTTGCTTCATGCGGTCACTATCGGTGTATCTTGAAAGTACATTTGGGCTTTTGGGGTTTTCTTGGAAGATGTATTACCTCTCATACAGCAAGCTGAGTGAGTCTTTCATGACTAGAGGGAGGTGAACATAATGACTTTAAAAAAGTGAAGAGATGTTCACAGAGCTCGCTTGTGTTTTGTTAGTATTGACAAGTATTAATAAACACTATACACTGTAAAAGTAAAATTTCCAATAAATTATGTTAATTTAAAATTTTAAGAAACCACAACTCAAATTTTCTTTCTTCTTTCTTTAGTAACGCAGAGTATTCGTAACTCATCAAGTAAACACCGATAATTTGATCAAATGAGTAGTGCTAATTGGAATTATCTAGTTTTGGGACTAAACTCAGATATGTATCTGAGTTATGTTAAACTCGAATCGTGCTTCAATTAACTTTAGATATACAGTATGCACAGTGGGGCAAATAAGTATTTAGTCAACCACCAATTGTGCAAGTTCTCCTACTTGAAAAGATTAGAGAGGCCTTTAATTGTCAACATGGGTAAACCTCAACCATGAGAGACAGAATCGGGGGGGGGGGGGGGGGAGAAAATCACATTGTTTGATTTTTAAAGAATTTATTTCCAAAATAGAGTGGAAAATAAGTATTTGGTCACCTACAAACAAGCAAGATTTCTGGCTGTCAAAGAGGTCTAACTTCTTCTAACGAGGTCTAACGAGGCTCCACTCGTTACCTGTATTAATGGCACCTGTTTTAAGTCATTATCGGTATAAAAGACACCTGTCCACAACCTCAGTCAGTCACACTCCAAACCAGAGGTTGCGCTAGACTTTTTCGTTGTCTGTCATTTTGACTGACAGTGTCATAAAAATCCGGTCATAATCTATTTTTACCCGTCACTTACATTTTTAAAATGATAATAATGACATATTCAAAAGTATTTAGTTTTCATTCATTTTTAATGAATATTCTGTCTGAACAAGCTTAACAAGAGGCAAACAGACAGCGGAGTGCACCAATCAGCGACGGGCAGACGTGCCGTTAGCAAAGCGACGAGGGCAGGACGAGGGACTTGCGCGCGGAAGTAAACATACGAGGAGAACGGAGTTTATTCAACATGAATAGCGCGAGACAGACTGTTGTCAATGTCTCATGTCGATGTGTTTTAGCTCATTTAAAACGGAATTTACCGCGAATTGGAACATATTCTCGGCTCTCCCGCCATCCGTGTTGTTGTAGAGACGACTTTCGGCGCGCAAGAGTGACGTTGCTCGTGAAGAACACGTCACGCAAATAAACAAATCTGATTTGTCGATTGATTTTGTAGCTATTCGAGAGGCTGTGTCCCAGACTTTTCTCTCAGTGTTTGAAAAATACAGGGAGAACAGTCTGGCCGTGCCAGGCAAACACTCAGTTGCCTTGACATTTTTCCGAGTAAGGCCAACGACGTCATGCATCAAGAGAGACAATAGCTAATTAATATGCTCACTCGCCACCCTGTGGTCTGGGGTGTGAATGGCAACCTGTCAAAATGACGGATGGACTTCAGTTTTTTCCCTCACCGTTTTAAAAAACTGGTCAACGACGGAAAATATTCGGTTAACGCGACCCCTGCTCCAAACTACACTATGGCCAAGACCAAAGAGCTGTCGAAGGACACCAGAGACAAAATTGTAGACCTGCACCTGGCTGGGAAGACTGAATATGGAATAGGTAAAACGCTTGGTGTAAAGAAATCAACTGTGCGAGCAATTATTAGAAAATGGAAGACATACAAGACCACTGATAATATCCCTCGATCTGGGTCTCCATGCAAGATCTCACCCCGTGGCGTCAAAATGATGACAAGAACGGTGAGCAAAAATCCCAGAACCACACGGGGGGACCTAGTGAATGACCTACAGAGAGCTGGGACCACAGTAACAAAGGCTACTATCAGTAACACAATGCGCCGCCAGGGACTCAAATCCTTCACGGCCAGACCTGTCCCCCTGCTGAAGCCAGTACATGTCCAGGCCCGTCTGCGGTTCGCTAGAGAGCATTTGGATGATCCAAAAGAGGACTGGGAGAATGTGCTATGGTCAGATGAAACCAAAATAGAACTTTTTGTTAGAAACACAGGTTCTCGTGTTTGGAGGAGAAAGAATACAGAATTGCATCCGAAGAACACCATACCCAATGTGAAGCATGGGGGTGGAAACATCATGCTATGGGACTGTTTTTCTGCAAAGCGACCAGGACGACTGATCTGTGTAAAGGAAAGAATGAATGGGGCCATGTATCGAGAGATTTTGAGTGAAAATCTCCTTCCATCAGCAAGGGCATTGAAGATGAGACGTGGCTGGGTCTTTCAGCATGACAATGATCCCAAACACACAGCCAGGGCAACAAAGGAGTGGCTTCGTAAGAAGCATTTCAAGGTCCTGGAGTGGCCTAGCCAGTCTCCAGATCTCAACCCCATCGAAAATCTGTGGAGGGAGTTGAAAGTCCATGTTGCCCAATGACAGCCCCAAAACATCACTGCTGTAGAGGAGATCTGCATGGAGGAATGGGCCAAAATACCAGCAACAGTGTGTGAAAAGCTTGTGAAGAATTAGAGAAAACGTTTGGCCTCCGTTATTGCCAACAAAGGGTACATAACAAAGTACTGAGATAAACTTTTGGTATTGACCAAATACTTTTTTCCACCATGATTTGCAAATAAATTCTTTAAAAATCAAACAATGTGATTTTTCTGGGGGGTTTTTTTCACATTCTGTCTCTCATGGTTGAGGTATACCCATGTGTACAATTACAGGCCTCTCTAATATTTCCAAGTGGGAGACCTTGCACAACTAGTGGTTGACTAAATATTTATTTGCCCCACTGTACTTCATCCTAAATCCAGTTTGCTTAAATTGCTGAGTTTTGTTACTTACCATATAGGTTTAGCTTACGTCAAATTTCAGTTTTGGCGATAACTTGCCGTTGAAATTAAATAGGTTGACTTGATGCGTTTCATTTTTTTTAACAGTGTACGATTAACGTACACATGCCCCCGAGACAAAAAAAAAAGAAAAATGGCAGGCACTTGATAATTAGCGTTTCAATTGCCTCCGAGCTAGTGGAGTGTTTACAAGCTAGCAGTTAGTGCACCAACATTCGCTAATTTGTTCACTTGCCTTCTTTTATTGACGCTTGCGGCATTTGCTCTTGCCACCCAAAGCCAGTACTCTACCCCCCCTCCCCCGATATTTTTTAAAAGACCTAATCTGCCCATTTTTGTCTTTAGCTCCATTGAAGCAGTTATCAACGCTCGACCTTTTATTTTCAAGAGGTCAGCTGAGTTGTATGAAATGCTTTTAAGTCTTTTAAGGCCAAAAAGTTTTCAAAACTTGCTGCTGTACCACTGCATAGTACAGAGGTGGGCAAACCGGTCATCAAGGGCCGCAGTTGGTCCTAGTCTTTGTTACAACTGAACCAGCACAGGCAGTTTAACCAATGAGGAGTCTGATTCGTCAACTGATTGCACTTGTAAAACATGAGATTGCTGAAAACGTGTCCTCTTGATTGGTTGCCAGGAAAACTGCGGCCCTTTCTGGAATAGTTTGCCCACCCCTGGCATGGTACCAGGCCTGATGTTTGAAACTTGTAGTAACTGTTCTCTTCCACCATCATCATTTAGCCCAAATGCAGCGAGTCAATCAAGGCGACCTCGACACAAGACCTCATTAGCATGCTAATAAAGTCACCTCGCTTCTAATGACTGATTAGCAAGTCATCAGATTTTTTTTCTGCCACGCACAAATTGAACACACACACAAACTATTTTCATTTGGAGTTTTTTTTTACCCACACTGTCCTTTTTGTTTACATCATTACATTACACATTTAAAGGGATCCTCGGACTTGTTCTCTTATATTGAAATATGTTATTAGAAACATATATATTATTGCCATTGATTAAAAAATCTATAATATTTCGTACGTGTTTTGATCTACGGAGGCCACCCTGATTTACACGCGCAATGAACGCTGGGGGTGATGACGCGGTTGGCCTGGACTGGGAGAATACCGTAATTTCCCGAATATAAGGCGCACCCGTATGTAATGCGCACCCCAAATTTACTTGTAAAATCTAGGGAAAATTATTGTACCCGTTTATAACGCGCACCCTAATTTTAGCACCAATAAATAGAAGAATACAAGAAAACAGAGCTCGTGTACAAATACAGAGATGTCATTTTACTGACTGGTGAAACACAGCACAAGCATAGCACATTGGTAGTTCAAAACATTACCGTAAACTGACAATATTTACGGTAATAATATGATTTGACAACTTCTCCCAACTTACCAGAATCTAGGAGAAAAGAAAACAGATGTGACTTTTCTTTTAAAGGCTGCTGTATAACTTGCTCGTTTCCTCATGATGAATAAATCTTTCTTCCATGGATTGATACGGTAAAATGAAAGTGAGAACGTAAGTCGGAAATCCGAGAGCGCTCATCGCTGTCAACACGACAGTAACAAAAAGCACTATTGTTATTTGGGTTTGAGTTTCCCGAGGGACCGATATAGTTGACGGACACAGGAAGTGTGTGTCCTTACATTTGTTATGGCCCGAATTGCGGAGCTGCAATAAACGTCGACTCAAATGAGTTCAAGAAACTAAATTCTGTGCTTTATGAAGAGTGAAAAAAGCAGAATTTAACACAGCCGAAATCATTCGGCCGATTAGAGTGAAGTATTACCGAAACAAAATGGTGACGTCACGTACCGTAATGGTCGGCAACGGGTCGCCGCATACGTTTCTTCAACACAACGTGGCCGTGTCAATGAAAAAAATCGGTTTATATATATATGTAATACATATATATTTCTGTCTCCATCCATGTACCCGTTTATAATGCGCACCATGAGTTTACAAGTTGATTTTGGGGAAAAAAAGTGCGCGTTATATTCGGGAAATTACGGTAGCTGCGCTAGCTACCGAGCGAAGCTAGTATGACGACTGGCATGATTTTGACACGTTCTGCTGCTGGTCAGATTGTTTTGATACAGAGATGTGGGATGAGTTCCCAACGTCATACCAGCATCTAATTCCAGCTCATCAGTAGTGTCTTTAAACGGATCCTAGGCGGCTTGCCGAGATATTGACTTGCTGCCATTAGACAGTTTGTATATCTCGTCATTGTTAGTTGCATCATTGCCTTGTTTTCTTCGTTTGTCTGCCTCTCACCGCAGTTTTCCCTCGGGTTTTTTTTTTTTTTTAATTGATCCCGACTTCTGTTACAAACCCTCCTTTTCGATATTGCGTTTTTTTTTGTGTGTTCAATAAACCCTTTTACGCATTTCCTATGTTGTCTGCTTGCTGTCTGAAGTGAGCAGTGTTTTTTAATTCAGTGGTCAAGCCAGCCGTACTTTCTTTTCAGTCGTGTTTCCCTTTCAGGTTTTACTGCACAGACTCATGCCACTTGTGGGTTGTGATTGCTTCATAAGGAAAATCATGACTCTAACGTCACGCGAAAGTAAAGTCCTGTGGTTTACATGTACGTCTGTCGCCCAGGAACTTTTGGGTTCAAATCCCGCTCGTTTTGTGAAATATCGACAGTGAGGTCCGGCTCATCGGTTTTCCGCTCGGGTTTAAATTGGAAGGGCAGAACTGATAACATGTATATGTAGCTAATGAGTGACACTATGGAAGTACGGTGGCACTGCCCAATGTTGTCACCACCCGGAGTTCATTGCATTGTCAATAACAATGGCGACCTATTAGTGAAAATAATTTTTCAAATTTCATAAAGACAAAAACATTAAGATGGGTTTGAACATCAAATTTTTATAACTCATACTAACATTTATCTTTTAAGAACTACTTTGTTGAATTGTGCCGGATCCTGCCGGAACAAGATCCGGCACCTCTTGATTTTGGCCTCCCTGTGTTCCGGGACTTATTTTGACAGATCCGGCACCTCTCGTGTATAGAAAATAATAATATGAAAACATTTTTTAAAAAATGGATTGTAATAGCCCGAATGGGGGGGGGGGGGGGGTCGATTGCTTTTTCCACTTTTTTGTAGTAACAATCAGAAAGCAATAAACAAAATAACAGTGGACTGCCACTACATTCGACCGCTAACTTTTGCTTCTCGCCCGTCCCCCCCTACTACCTCACAGCTCTCCAGTCCCAGCGTCTCCTAAAGGGACCGTGCATAGTTACGGACATTACAGTATAAAATAAAATAATAATGTGCATAAATTCATTTACAGAACAAATCCCAAGAATTGCATGTTGTTTATAAAAAAATTATGTCATTTGAAAGGGTCAGATTTGTTGATGCACTGAAAAGCTGGATCAACAAATCACGCCTCTGACATAAAATAAAATTTAAAAAGAAAAAACTTTGCGGCTTCTGGGGAGCAAGCAGCCAGGATTTCATGGTATTTCAACATGCCAAAAACTTGTATTTACTGTTTTTTATCAAAAAGAAGGAAGACTGTTCAAAATGAGTCAGAAAAGCAACAAACAGCGATGAGGGCAGCTGCAGCAAGTTTGCTAACGGGCAGTAGGCTGCTATTGTGACAGCAGCTAGTCAGGTTCGCGGAGAGGGGCCAGCTACAGCGCCAGCAGTCAGCCAGGTGGACCACCAATAGCCGGAGTAACAGGCCAGTAACCTTATGGGAAATTCAGGTTTGGGCTGCACAATTTGTAAGGCAATGGGTATTTTGGGGCCATAGAAGACCCCGAGGGTGAAACTCGCAAAAGAATGGGTTTGTGTTTTTTTTTTTTTTTTCCCATAATTTACAAATTATACTGTACGTTACTGTAAATCCCACCTGTGGTTATGTGGGCAATTGCCTGTGCGGTGCAGAGTATAGCCTCAATAATTATAAATTATTATCATAAAATTTATACCATGGATATTATCATAAATTGAGGCTCGTAAGTCCCACAGCATGGCAAGTGGGCATTTGCGTGTTGTTTACAGCATCATTTTCTGCGTATGTTCCGGGACCTGTGCCCGTCTCGTCACCCCTGCGCGGTTATATGTACTTTGCGTTGCGGCACCTTATGATTTACAAATTAGGCACTGACTACAAGTCTGTCTGTCAGTGGTTCCCTTTAAGTACTGCACATGTAAACTTTCTTCAGTTTTATGTTTTGCAAACTCTATAGACAATATATTCTTTTAAATTTATTTTTAATGTAACTACTGTGCTGTCTGTCCTCCGCAGTGCTCAGCGGGCTCTGTGCTAACTCCTGTCCAGGAAACATCAAGGTAAGCAGCATAATCACATCCTTGTTGGGTCTCGGAATATTAAAATGTAATATTGACATTTAGAGAGTCTTTATGGGAAATTTTGGGGGTACTGAACTTTTCTTACAAGGCTCCCATTGCTTGTTCATGTACCTAATAAAGTGGAGCGATAAAGTACATACAAATAGTGTACAGTATACAAGTATGAGGGGTCAAGTATTTCATCACAGTACTGCGTTTTTTTCCGTCCTGAAACAATTTCTTACCTTTCACGTTTGCCTCAAGCGAGCTTTCCACTCGCCAAACTTGCCACCTCTTCTCCTGGCATTTGTTTTGCTTCCCCTGTCCGTCGACTCGTCAAAGTGGCAGGCGGGCTGCTGGCGGCTGTTTGTGCTCATTGCCGCCACCATCCATCACCTCCACTCTTTTTTCTATTCAACACACACCTCCTCTTTTTCTTATTTGTGTCATTTAGCTTAGTCATCATATTGAAAAAAAAATCTCTTATGGTGTTTTTTTTTTCTGCTTTCAGCCATTAGGAGTTAACCAGCCAGGCCCATATGTTATGTACACCACAGTGGACTCCAACGGCAAACTGAAGAACGCTTCAGGTCAGTGGCTTAAGTACATTTCTGGGATAAAGTACTTATTGATTTTGTTTTCCCTTATGAGGAGAGTGTAAGATAGTGGTGGCAAACAAAAGTGCTCCTGGAGCAAACCCTTCTTTAACATATAAAGTAAGGGGAATCAACTCTTATCTTCATTTGATTTGAACAAAATAGGATAGAGTGGTACACTAAAAGAAGAGCTGGTCTGTCCTTGAATCACCCCTGATCTGAATCTCTGGACTGAATCAGGAATCATAAATCTGAGGTTTTCATGATTATGGCCTACATCATACAAATTATATCTAATCATATCAACACAAATGATTCTTTCATGCCGTTTCATTGTGGGCAGACGCACCATAAATGTTGGTAACATTGACGATTCAGTTTACCAACTCATGTTAGTACTTCATCAGAAACATGTTGCATTCTTATGATATACAGTCATGTGAAAAAAATTGGACACCCCATTAAATATTCAGTTCTTTATTAAGAATTTTTCACATATCTGATCTGCTTTTTCCTTTATAAAAGAAAGTGATTTAATTGCTGGTCAACAACAAAAATTAACATTGTTTTACTTATTAAAGCAGTAATGTGAAGTAAGGTTGGCCAACCATGTTTTTGAATAATATCAATGGCTAAACAGTTATAAGCATATTTTCATTATTTTTATAACGCAACCCTTCCAGATTCTTTGTTTAACCCATAGCAACGCCCTTGACAACGAAAATGCTTTTCTTCGGCAATCTTCGGAAATATTCGGAAATTACGTCACACCTAGAAGTGCGAGGGAAGTCCGCCATAGAACAGTATTGTTTGTTGCATTGCTTCTCGGTAAGATGCCACAGCAGTGTGTGGCGATGTTTTGTTCTCACTCAAATGAAATGTTGTATGAGTGGCCAAAGGATAGCAGGGCACGTAAATGGACGTCTTTCGTTCGCACGAAGCGAATGAATTTCACGTCATCATCGAGTAGTGTTCTCTGCTGCAAACACTTCGAAGATGCCTGCTTCCTTAACCGGTCTGCTTATGATCAATGATTTGCCAAAAAGTAAGTGTGATTTTTGGATAGATGACTGATGACTTTGTCAAAGCATAGCTGCCTACTGTTGTGGAATGAACAGTATAAGCTAGCGACGTTAGCTGAAAGTTAACTCGTGGCAATCCCCGATCATAGTTGTTGTTGCGTTCGCTAGGTTAAGCGTGTTTAAATTGTGCGTCATCTACGATCTTGTCCGAAAGTGTTAATCCACTGTCAATCAGGAAACTGGTGTGGATGTGCATATAAACGGGTCGCCGTCACGGTAACTCACGGTCATGTTGCAGTAAGAGACACACACCGCCGGTGAGTTTGTGCACATTTATTTGTATTTGTATTATGTATTTCCACCTTCATGCTTCAAGCATTGCATTGCATTTGTACGGTTCGGCGTTTCTTTCACGGTGATCGCTTGATAGCCTTCTAGTTTGTTTCGCGAGAGCCGCTGACAGGTGACAATTTAGCGTGTTGGCATTGAGTCAATCTCGCAGCGAATCAGCGAGCGCGCAGGTCACGCAGTGGATCATGGGAAATGTAGTCTCGGGACAACACTGAAGTGGTGCTTTGTAATCTGTTCGCTTGTGTGAAAAAACTACATTTCCTCACGCCATTAGACGCCACTTCCTGCCGAGAGCTGTGCGAGCTGTGTTCTTACTTTTCCGTAAGAACTGATCCATGTGTTAATAAAGAGACAAAGTTGTCAGCACGTCGTGTGTTCGATACATTTGTAAACAAAAAGCTCATAACAAGACACTATGCACGATCCGTTTAAGAGACACTGGAGTAGGAGGCGAGGAGGAGATGAGCGAGAAGCAAAATTGTTTGAAGGGCTTTGTATGGCGGCCGTATGTATGGAGCTGCCATCACTGTTTCCGGTGTGACGTATCACTTCCGGGTTCGTCCCCTTTCAGGCTCGAACTTCGGAAACGCGATTATTTTGTCAAATATACAACATATAAATTATTTTTTCATGCTTTATTTGTTGGACAATGTTTAATTACTTTACTTGTGATCCTATTTGGCATGTGAAGAAATTACTTCACATTACTGCTTTAAACCAAATATATCAACAAAAATATATATTCTAACTAAGGAAAAAGTGAGGACACCCTACCACCTAATAGCTAGTTTTACCTCCTTTTACCACCTTAACTTCAGTGAGACGCTTTTTGTAGCCCTCTACCAGTCTTTAACATCGGTCTGAAGGTTTTCCCCACTCCTCAACGCAGAATACTTTCAGCTGTGAGATGTTTGAGGGGTTTTTTTTTTTTTTTTTTTTTTTGCATGTACAACCCGTTTCAAGTCACCCCACAGCATTTCAATGGGATTAAGATATGGGTTTTGACTCGGCCATTCCAGGACTCTCCATTTCTTTTCATTCAGTCCTTGGTGGATTTACTGGTGTTTTTAGGTCATTGTCATGTTGCAGGGTGGTAGGGTGTCCTAACTTTTTCCTCGGTTAGAATATGCATTTTTGTTGATATACTTGGTTTAATGAGTAAAACAATGTTAATTTTTGTTGTTTACCTGCAATTAAATCACTTTCTTTTCCAGAGATAAAGAAAACCAAGATCAGACATCGATATGTGAACATTTCTTAGTAAAGAACTGAATATTTAATGGCGTGTCCTAATTTTTTCACATGACTGGATTTGATTAGGTCTAAGGACTTTAGCGAATAAGACACTCTCTGATTCAGTTCAATGGCTTGTGTTAACACAACAAAAACACCATTTATGCAGATGATTCTGTTGTATCAGTCTACTGCTAACCAACTGTTACTTGACTAAGTGAAAACGCTCGACTCAGGAGTATTTGTGAATTTATCATAAATTGGTTGGAACCAACAAAAAGTAACTTTGGTCCCAATTCCTTTTAAATTCACTAGAAAAATGTGAAGAAGGATTTTTTTTCAGCCATATTTTCCACTGCAGTTTGTCAAATGTTACAAAAACAACAAAAAGGCAAACATTAGCCATCTCTTGTCTCCATTGGACTTCTTTCCCATCAGTCACATAAAGACCCCGTAGGCAATTTTGGTGAGATAAAATGCTTTCTTGCTTCCCGCTGGGTTGTGTTGGAAACATTGTGTTGAGCCTCCTCTGAAGTCTCTAAAGCTTCGTATTTTTTATTTTATTTTCCCCGTTCCTCAAGTCATCCTCTTTCGAGACAGCACCTGCAGATTGCATCAGGAGGATGACAGCGAGCGGGGGAATAGCCTATTTCTCCGTCTCGTCGTGATTATTCCCTTTTGTTCTCACCAAGTACTACTTCCACTAGCAATGTAGGCCACCATCTTTTAAACTGTGTAACCTGTTCAGTGACCCGCTGTCACAGGAAGCCAGTTTTAAAAAGCCCGTGACATAATGACGGGATGTACTGTATGTATGATGGGATGGGACGTTTGCGTTAGCAGCACTAAACTGAGCTGACATTGCACTACAGTGGCAAGCCAGTGGGGTCAGGGATAAATATAGACTGTGTTTTGTTGCTTCTGTTTCTGTGTTTACGCTCATTTTTAGGCATACTAATGCATTTTATGAAATTCACTGCAGAAGTGTGCCTTTAAAGCTGTTGCCAAAAATTCCATTACAAATACCAGAAACATTACCTGTGTTAGTATTTGTGGTGGTGACATTAACAGTACAGGAATAAAAATAAGTAAATTTTCGTTTGATTACTTCACTGAACATATGAACTCATAACAAGGAAAAGCATAATGAAGTGTGAATATATATTTTAAGAGAAAGAACCAGCAAGACTTGTTAAGCGCATTTTACATTCTAGTAAATTTTTCACATTTGAGTAACAGAAAAATAAATTACTGACAATGGAACAAATGAGCCAGAAATGTGAGTACATGGGGAAAAAAATCTGCTCTCCTATTAGACATTTTCAGTGTTGGGCACGTTACTTTAAAAAAGTAATTAGTTATAGTTACTCACTACTTCTTCCAAAACGTAACTGAGTTAGTAACTGAATTACTCTATAGTAAAAGGAACTAGTTACCAGGGAAAGTAACTATTTCCGTTACTTTAAAAAGAAGTTATTGTATGTCAAAGAATTTGACATTTTCTGAGCAGTATTCGAGTCAGTTGAATAGAGAAGAACAGACAGGTAGTTGTGTTATAGAACCTTGTAATATTTATTGCACCTCACCAGCAACAGATTTATCCTACAATTGAAGTGCAACAAAAATAAACAGATTTGAATTGCTTACCACAGATGTCCACAAAAGCTTCGCCCCGGGACATAAATTGCACTTAACATGCACGTTCTTTCCTTTAATTTCGACCAACTTGAAATAGTGTTTATATCTCCACCTCGTAAAGGACAAATTTTCCTCTGAATGCTCTGCCATCATATCCCTATGCATCTGTTTTGCGTGTGTGTGTTTGCCGCACGCGCTGTTGTGTGTGAAAACACCGGCTCTGAAGTACGTGCGCTATTAGGCTCGAGCGTTTACGTCACAGAATGGGGGATCACGTGAGATTTGACAACAACGCAGCCATATTGGAAGCAGGTCTGGCTCGCTGACATTAAACTTTAACTTGCCAGTTCGATAAAGAGACAAACTTGTTACTAAGGCGAAGAACAGATATGTGATCAAACTCAACGATTTGAACAATTTTGACACTTACGAGCAAGCCGAAGACAAATGGAGTAAAGATGTCGACGGGCTTCCACAATTACGCGAAATGGACATTGTGCTGTATTTATTGTTTGGTGTATGTTACTAAATTCATCAACGATTCCGAAATTACAAATCGCTACAAAGCTACGAACAGTTTTGCTGCGGATGGGTGCAGGACCTGCACATTATGACCGTATCAAATGGCAATTCCATCATTCTTGCAAAGGTAGGCTATGTGTGTTTACTATTTTCATTGCCATGAACCTGAAAGCACCCCAAGTCTTGGATGACAAATAAACAGAGCAGAGTAGACTCGCTACGGCTGGTAGTTTCTTCAATTTATTCAGAGTAAGTAACGCACCGCTTTCGACCGTCAGTAATGGTAACGGCGTTGTAACGGCGGAAAAAATAATTAGTTCGATTACCCTGTTACAGAAAAAATAACGCCATTATGTAACTGTGTTATTCCCAACACTGGACATTTTGTTGGTTCCTCACTAGCTTAGCACTTGTTGGGTGCATCATTAGTTGTTAGTCCGATTGGTTCATAGTCTGATTTGTTTTTTGTGTAGTTTGGTCAGTTGCTTGCTGCCTTTTCTGGGAATAGCATCTACCGTATTTTTCGGACTATAAGTCGCACCTGAGTATAAGTCGCACTCGCCATAAAATGTGTGATTTTTTATTTATTTATTTATTTTTAATCAAAACAACTAAAGCAAAAGTAGGAGAGGGAAGAGATTCAGAGCCTCACCTGCATATTGAAAAATATACCTATATATATCAGGGGTGTGACGGTACACACCAGTCACAGTTCAGTACGTACCTCACCGTTCGGTGCGGGTTCGGTACAACAGGAAAAACAAAAAGGCTTTTTTCTCACAGCATTTGAAAGTTAAAAAGTTTGTATACCATGGCACTCTTGTATAGGTAAAATTTTTAAAAATGTAAAAAGTGTAACCTAGGTTTTTGGAGGGAATAATAAAGAATTAAATTCAATCAGTTAATATAAACATATTGATATAAAAGACATTATAGAATGTATTATGTAAGAGCGCGTAGAACATGAAAAGTAACGTCAGTTACTTTGCCGAATAATTAATTAGTCTTACATTGAGGTAACAGAGTGACTAACTTAACTAATTTGCTCCCCAAACGTATAAATACGTTCTTTTTTTAGTTGTTTCAGTGTCCCAAAAACATATTTATACGTCTTTTACGTTTTTTTTTTTTTTTTTTTTTTTACAAGAGGGATCTCTAGGTTCTGTTGCCCCTAAACTGCAATGCACAATGCTCAAAACTCATTTTAAAGCAATAAAGCTGGCCACTGGAGGGCAGTAGTGCATTTTGTAAGAACCCATCTCGGGCCAAGAGAAGAAGTGAAGAAAAATAGTCAGGAAACGGAAGTTTGAGGGATCTTGTGAAGACGCGTGAGAATTTGAGAAAAATGTGGAGAACGATCGGGAAAAAAAGCAAATGACACTGGAGGAGTGTTTTGAAAAGAAAACGAAACCATCGTCAAAGAAGGATTCAAAAAAATCTATCTTGATGAGTCAGACGGTGACGGCCACAACAGCATCAGGCTCCACACGCGCTCTGCGGAGCTCACGTACTCCCGAGCCCGAGGTTGAAATCAACGATGAAGATGATGAAAAAAGTGAGACCGATCTTGATCCGGACTCATCAGATTACTGGGAGCCAACTCATTCAAACGGAAATAGTTCAACAGTTCAATAGTTTAGTTACGTGTAAATAAATTGTTACTTTGTGATCAAAAGCTCTATTTGTCTTGTTGTTTATGTTATTTTGTCGAACGAAAACATTATTCAGATGTTTGGGATGTGACAAAAGTTAAAAATAGCTGTGTTAAAGTCAAAGTTATGTTTGAAATGTATCCTTTTACAAAAAGCTCAATTTCTCTGTTTTTTCATCAGAAATTGGAAAATTGCTCAAACTAAGCTATTTTCTAATGTTGATTTCTAAAGAATGGAAAAAGATATGAAGTGATGAAAGAAGAGAGTCTAATATTTCTTTTGGTGGGTTCCATGTTTGTATAGCAATAGAACAGAATTTTCTGTGGGCCTTGCAAAATCAGTCAAAATCCAGTAAAACAGCCAGGCGCAAAGGGCCTTGCTCCGGTGAAAATGGCTGGTGAGTTAACTACTTTTTGGGAGAAGTAATTTGTAACTGTATCTTAATACTTTTTTAAAGTAGGATTAACAACACTGCTGCTATGGTTGTATTTTAGACTGGAAACCTATTTCATTGCTTTATAGACTGAAGATGATTCTCTGCTCTATGATGAAACTATAAAGACACCAATCCTCTCTCTTTCTGCCGCCACTCTCAAGCAGAACACCCAACTATTTAGGATCAGAACATTCCGGATGATCGCTGTCTGGCTCGTTGTAATTCAGCCTCATCATTTTTTTTCTAGTCTGTTTCCACTAAAGTGCACACGCGGAGGAGAAGCTGAGTAGCCCAAGGCCTCGCCAGCACTATTCCCCTGACTCCTCATTTAACAGCAGCAAAATGGTGCCTGTGTGTTGCGCGTGTGCGTTGTGGTGTGTGCGTATGTGTTTGTTTGTGCATTCATATGCGTCTACTCTTTTGTTTGCTTATATGTGGCGATTTTAAATTTGTTCATTTTGCCTCAGTTAAGAGAGCAAAGAACAAGACAGACGATCAGCTCGAGTAGGTAGTCAAGTAGTGAATGTGCGTTTTTGTGTTAGTTCATATACGGGTTGGCATCTGTTTGCTAACATGGTTGGATGGATGAGCATTGCCAACAGCGCACTCATCAGCGATTTCCCGCTGAGATTGTTGGGCGCATTCTGATTAATGATTGCCTGCACACCCAGATGAGGCTTTTTCACTGCAAGTTAGAATCTTAAACGTTAAAGGTGAGCTGTTATTTTATGTCCAAGGTTGATTGGTTTCTAGGTAGTCTGGTTGGTTTGTTAAGCCTGGTCTGTTAACTTGTTTGTGGGTCGGTTAGTTGGCCCAGTGGTTGGTCAGTAGATGGCTTGTGTTGGAATGGTTGGTTGGTAGGTAGTCTGGTTTATTGGTTGTTTTGTCTTTCTGATTGTTAGTTTGTTAGTACAATTGTTCAGGTTCTCATTTGGGTGGTGGGTATTCACTTCAATTCAATTCAATTTTATTTGTATAGCCCTGGATCACAACAACTTTGTCTGAAAGGGCTTTGCACAATCAGAATCAGAAACAGCAAATGAAGCAACAAAGATGAATGAATAAATTCAAGTCCTGGGTATCCACCATCCTTAGACCCTCCATGTCGGCAAGAAAAACTCCAAAACCTCCAGAGTCTTCATCTCTTATGTTAGTTGTTTAGTGTATTGATTGCTACTCTGGTTGGATGGTTGCTTGCTTGCTTGCTTGCTCGCTTACATGCTTGGCTTATCAGACAGTTGATTTGTTTAAACGTTTGTTAAGTAGTTGGTTAGTTTTATTATAGCCATTTGGTGAGCGTTAGAGCTGTCCCGAGTAGTCGACATTAGGAGTGGGAACATCTTGGTACCTCGCGATACGATACGATTTACGATACAACGCTTACGATAACGATGATCTGACGATATGGCGATACAACGATTATCGATACATTGGTCAGGAAATCATTCTAGGATGTTCTACAAATAATTAATAAACAGAAACAAAAGCTTCTGCTGTGAATCGGAATGAGTTTATCACTAGTAGACGTCCAATCCATTTGAACTGGGAGGGTGGCAGCGAATGAAGTGCCATCCCTCCCACTTCAAACAGATTGAACGTCTATGGACGTCAGTGGCAGCCAATGCCAGGCAATGAGGTAATTTGGGGCCATTTAAGGTCATTTACCTGTTGATTTTCAGTAACTCCCTGTTGGGTTTGGGGTATTTTATGGGTCACTTCCTGTCTATTTTGAGTTACAAAACAGGAAGTGACCTGGGAATCATCCAAATGAGTGTTTGCAGTGACTCAAACTTAACAGGAAATTACCTTGAAATGCCCTAAAAGAACAGGTAGTGACCTGTTAATGCCCCGAAAATCAACCGAATGACTGTGAACGCTCTGGTTTCGAATGAACGAATGTTCCCAACATTCTCAATCCATCAAGAATGGATTGGGTGTCGAGCACCGTCAATGCAGCCTTAGAGTTAACTGAGACACTATTATGATGGAAGATTTTGGAAGCAACTTGTTCATTCATTTTTATTTTTATTTTACACACACTGCACCTTTTTAAAACGATATCTCGATTCTTGACAGGAGCATATTGATAACCTTTTGGGATATAAAATATCACGATATATCACCATTTTGATATTTTGTCACACCCCTAGTCGACATAGTCAACATCATCGATGACGTAAATCCGTCGACGAGCACAACATCCCGTCGACGATTAATGAAGGGTTAAAAAATATATGCGTGGAAAGTTTAGAATGTCGGACGCTCTGTATGCAAGCGGGGAAAGTGGCCCAAAGCCAAAAAAGCGCACCAGAGTGTCCAAAACATTGACTTATTTCAAAGAAACAAAGGAGGGTACACTGTTGTGTCCTGTCTCTTCAATGCCAAACTTAAGCTGCACATCAGCCTTGAATAAACACCTTCGCTGTCACCCAGTTGTAATTTTCGAAGACGACAGGAGTAAGTCCATCTTACTAACTAACGACGTGTTCATTGAAGTTGCTAAGCCTGTGGCAATATGCAATGAGTCCATTTATCGCACGGTAAATAAAAATGAGGATGGTAATTTTCACGGCTGCGTTTTATCGCTGCGCGCGTGCGTGCATACTTTTGTACGTGCGTGCTGATGGCATATGAGACCCCAGTTCCTTTCTCTTATCAACACACTGTAGAATTAAAGTTCAGACATACAAAATAAGTAGGGCTGTCAAACGATTAAAAATTTTAATCGCGTTAATCACAGCTTAAAAATTAATTAATCGTAATTAATCGCAATTCAAACCATCTATGAAATATGCCATATTTTTCTGTAAATTATTGTTGGAATGGAAAGATAAGACACAAAACGGATATATACATTCAACATACTGTACATAAATACTGTATTTGTTTATTATAACAATAAATCAACAAGATGGCATTACCATTAACATTCTGTTAAAGTGATCCATGGATAGAAAGACTTGTAGTTCTTAAAAGATAAATGTTAGTACAAGTTATAGAAATTTCATATTAAAAGCCCTCTTAATGTTTTCGTTTTAATAAAATTTGTAAAATTTTCAATCAAAAAATAGACTAGTACGCCGCCATTGTTGATGTCAATAATTACACAATTCCCATGGTCATAAAATCAGTCGCACCCAAGCGCCAGCAGAGGGTGACAAAAATCCAAAAAACACAAGTAACAAGTGCACATGACCCAGTGCTGTCATTTTAATCTGTTTGAGCGGGGCATGTGCGTTAATTGCGTCAAATATTTTAACGTGATTAATTTTAAAAATTAATTCCCGCCCGTTAACGCGATAATTTTAACAGCCCTAAAGATAAGAAAACACATCTATATTAAACACTGTAAATGTTAGCATTGCTACATTGAGGTGAATGGGGGGGAAAAAAGAGCACCTACTTTAGCAAACTTACTGTTAAAAGGTGACACTTCAAACATGAAAAATCGCTAGTTAACAGCATTTGCAAACGAAAAAAATGAATGCAATCTGGACTTAATCCTACATACTTCTGAATTCAGATTCTACACTAAGAATACCTTTAAAATGACACCCTTTATGAAAAATCTGATTGGCAATGAATGATTATTATAATTATTATAATACTATTATATATAGTACTATACTATAATATTAATGCTAGGTATTTTTTTTGAAGAATTGTTTTGAATCATGTTGGAAAAGCAAAGTCATTGTTGTGAATCTGTTTTCATTACATTCTTTTGCACTAGTTAATTTTATCAGCATTTGAACTCATTGTTTATTTGTGATTTATTACTGTTATTTACGTGTTTTTTTGTACTTTAATAAATAACTTAAGTGTTCCAAAATGTTTTTGTGAATTGATAAGCGTCAACAAAAAAAATCATTGCTAAATTAATAAAAAAAAATATATATATATATATTTTTTTTTTTTTTTAATTATTAGATTAGTCGACTAATCGTAAAAATAGTCGGCTGACTAATCGGGAGAAAATTAGTCGTTTGGGACAGCCCTAGTTAGCTGGTTATTGGTCCAGCTCATTTGTTGATGAAGCAGTTGTTTGGTAGTTTTTTGGTAGGTAATTAATTTGTTGATCTGTTTTTTTCATTTGGTTGGTTCAACTAAACTAGCCTATCAGAGACTGACAAGACAGAAAGTGTGGATGAAGGATATATCGATCTTTTGCCCATGCGCACGACTGCTCACGTAGCCTCACTGGAACAGATGCACACTCTCTCATAGGAGACTATTACAGTTTCTTGGCTGGATGATTTTTTCAAGTTAGCAACAAAAGTTAAAAATAAGGATTTGGACAGCTTTCTACTTAAAATCAAGAGATACAACGGTGTTGTCAAAGACCCAGATGGCTGGAAATTGCAACCACGGGCACTAGCATCACCATTCTTAATAGGTCTTAAAGACATTTTTAATGAATGTCCTAAACAAATAGTCCAAAAAATACACCATCAATTTGGTATAATTTCGTGTTTGGCGCAACGCCGTCGTGAATAACTTTTATTAGCAATGGAGCTGCCACTAACATAATTAGTGAACTTGAGCAACTTTTTGCAGTGATAGCAGGGATGGGTAAGGTAAAGCCACCCAAAACATAGATTATAGGATTTATGTTATCGACATAATTCTACTGTGAGGGTTCTCTTCTAAAACCACCAAGAAAATGCTGGGCTTGTTTTAGAGGAAGCACTGAGTGTGCTAGTGAGAAGAAGAATCAATGCTGAGTTTTCTCTACTCGGTCCAATTAGCTTAATGACTTGTGGGCATTAGTAACTCACACAACACACACATTCGTCTCATTTTTTTGTACATGCATGGGTGACCTTTAAGAAATGAAACGGTGGACATCAAATTGCATATGGATCATGTCTCAGTATTTTGAAGATTCCAAACAACTTCAATGCTTACTCAAGCAAAACACAGCAGTGTGTCCACCGGACGATTTAATGCATAGGCCGTGCTTCATTATAGCCACTTCTCATTACTCAATGGCAACAATTTTTATGAGCAGCCGATCCCACAATGCTAGCCATTTTAGAGCAATTTCACTGATTTCACAGGATCCAGAGAATATTGTTTTATGATTGGATATACACTCACCGGCCACTTTATTAGGTACACCATGCTAGTAACGGGTTGGACCCCCTTTTGCCTTCAGAACTGCCTCAGTTCATCGTGGCATAGATTCAACAAGGTGCTGGAAGCTTTCCTCAGAGAGTTTGGTCCATATTGACATGATGGCATCACACAGATGGTGCAGATTTGTCGGCTGCACATCCATGATGCGAATCTCCCGTTCCACCACATCCCAAAGATGCTCTATTGGATTGAGATCTGGTGACTGTGGAGGCCATTTTAGTACAGTGAACTCATTGGCATGTTCAAGAAACCAGTCTGAGATGATTCCAGCTTTATGACATGGCGCATTATCCTGCTGAAAGTAGCCATCAGAAGTTGGGTACATTGTGGTCCTAAAGGGATGGACATGGTCAGCAACAATACTCAGGTAGGCTGGGGCATTCCAACGATGCTCAATTGGTACCAAGGGGCCCAAAGAGTCCCAAGAAAATATTTCCCACACCATTACACCACCACCACCAGCCTGAAACGTTGATACAAGGCAGGATGGATCCATGCTTCCATGTTGTTGACGCCAAATTCTGACCCCACCATTCGTATGTCGCAGCAGAAATCGAGACTCATCAGACCAGGCAACGTTTGTCCAATTACGATGAGCTTGTGCAAATTGTAGCCTCAGTTTCCTGTTCTTAGCTGAAAGGAGTGGCACTCGGCGTGGTCTTCTGCTGCTGTAGCCCATCTGCCTCAAAGTTCGACGTACTGTGCGTTCAGAGATGCTCTTCTGCCTACCTTGGTTGTATCGGGTGGTTATTTGAGTCACGGTTGCCTTTCTATCAACTCGAACCAGTCTGGCCATTCTCCTCTAACCTCTGGCATCAACAAGGCATTTCCGCCCACAGAACTGCCGCTCACTGGATATTTTTTCTTTTTCGGACCATTCTCTGTAAACCCTAGAGATGGTTGTGCGTGAAAAATCCCAGTAGATCAGCAGTTTCTGAAATACTCAGACCAGCCATTCTGGCACCAACAACCATGCCACGTTCAAAGTCACTCAAATCACCTTTCTTCCCCATACTGGTGCTCAGTTTGAACTGCAGGAGATTGTCTTAAACCATGTCTACATGCCTAAATGCACTGAGTTGCCGCCATGTGATTGGCTGATTAGAAATTAAGTGTTAACGAGCAGTTGGACATGTGTACCTAATAAAGTGGCCGGTGAGTGTATATTATTAACATTCTTTCTGTTAAAGGGATCCACGTATAGAAAGGCTTGTAGTTCTTAAAAGATAAATGTTAGTACAAGTTATAGTAATTTTATATTGAAACCCCTCTTAATGTTTTCATTTTAATAAAAGTTGTAAAAAAATTTTATCAAAAATAAACTAGTAAATCGCCATTGTTGACGTCGCCGAGCGGTGACGTTACAGCCATTCTTCCACAGTGTCTTTAACTACGTAATATAGTGATTGAAATACACCACAAGGTGTCAATGGCGAGTTTTAAATTACTTAGAAATCAAGCAAATGAGTGTGTTTTGTCCCTCAACTGACGCCGTAGTTCCCTGTTTCCATCGTACTTCACAGTCATTTGAGTGCTGGCTTCACAACGTATGAGACCTCTGATGGTTTGTATATTGTGACTAAATATTGCCATCTAGTGTATTTGTTGAGCTAAACGAAATGTTTGAATAGAGTTTGACCAAAGTCTGAGTAAGTTTTATGTGTATTTTGCATAGCTATTTTGATTGAGAATGCCAGCTTTTCTTTTTGTGAACTTTTTTTTTTTTTTGAGAGATAGGAATATTATTTTTGTTGTCCTTTCACTAAATGATACCTATGTTTGTTGTGAAGGAGTGCCTGAAGCTTATGCCAAGCAACGACGCGGTCCAATGAACGCCTGTGTCCACTGCCTGTCTCTGCCTCTTAGCTCTCAATGTGCAAAAAACGGCGTCATTGTAATCTGTTTGAGGCGTGAAATGCGTCAAATGTTTTAACGTGATTAATTTAAAAAATTAATTAACGTCCGTTAACGCGATAAATTTGACAGCACTAAAATAAACACAACATCTCATGCAACAACGAAATTATGCACTGTACTTTTTCTAAGTCACAGGACTTTTTTTTACATTGGAAAAAATCTCGCGGCACACCACAAACTAAAAATGTTCTGAAATTACTTTATGTACAGTATATTTAATTATAAAATAATTTTCATTATTTATACTTACTCAATGTGAAACTTGAGCCTGTTTAGATGAACAAAAAGCTAATACCCTGGCAGGAATGGAAGAAACACACACATAGCTCTTCTTCAACAGCTCTCAGTCTTTGTTTTTATTTTTTTTTTTGTAGCAGTTAGGCTTAAAAAAGATCAGAATTATTAGACAGGGGGACTTGAGCAATGTCTTTAAACCGTATCAGGGCCGAGCATCTCACTGACAATGGCTTTGCAGGCAAGTAGTATTAATGTCCTTGTCACAGTGTGGGGCTTTTTCGATTTAGCAACAAGTTCAGCAACAAGGCAACTGGCTTTGACTGCTTTCTCATTTACCTTTGTAGATTTTCTCAAAAAAGTTGCCTGTTTCTCTGTGTTTTCACAAAGGTAAACGAAATAGTCCATCGACTTGTTTTGAAGCGATTAGTGTTTCGTTTGGGGATGACGTTTAAGCTTGCTTGGCACCATGGCGCTGTTAGATAGCTGCTCGTGTCACGTTCAAGAACTGCTTGGCTGTCTAGCTATCAGCCACCTTGCTGTCCTCGACAATGTGTTGAAATAAAACAAGGGGAGGTTTAATGGTCGTCACATGGATTAAATGGAAAGGACACTTTCGTGTATATCGACACTTGACGAGTCTAATCAAATGATGTACAGTAGACGTGCTGGGGTCCACATTGTCGCAGACAGCAAGGTGGCTGATGGGTACAATACTGAGCAGTTCTTGAACACAACACTAGCAATACCTCGCTCATCTGCACACGACCGAAACCTTTTACCTACTTCTTCCTTCCTACTGCAACTCCGCCCGACGACGTAAAAAAAAAAAAAAAAAAAGTCAATATTGAATAATTTCTCGTGGCACACCTGACGATCCCTTACGGCACACCGGTGGAAAAACGCTGCTTTAGACAAACTGGACTTACTACCAAACTTGCCCAAGGAAGAAATAAAGACCACCCTCACGGGCGAAGCTGTGGGCGAAGCTGCAACTGTGTACGTTATGCAGCCAGCTTCGCTTTCGCAACAAACAATGTCGTCAAGCTACCTCAAGAGGGTGCTGTAGAAGCACGCAAAAAAGAAATGAGAAAGATGTTTGAAAGTGATAGTGGTGATGAAGAGGAATTTGAAGGCTTCCATCAAGACAGTTAAAGGGTATGACAACACCTGGGGAAATGCTAATATTCCATCATTTATCCATCAACGCATGCCTTTTGAATTCATATCATGCCACTTTGTGTAATTACACACATCGCAACACCAAGAAAATGATAGAAATTAGGTCGATTGTCAAGCTAAAACGACCCGCCCCCGAGATGCCCGAAATCTAGCATATTGTGTGCGTGACGTCACTATAAGGAAACAACCGGCTCAGTGGTTAGTACTGAATGGCGGCGATGATGGCGGACAATTTTATTTCTAGTTGCAGCGACGAAGCCGACGTAACGAACATTCTTCTAATGGTGACGAGGTGAGTTATGAACCTTTCTTTGGTGTTTTGGGTTATCAATTTGAGCCCAAACGAAAGCCAATGCAGCCTAATGAAAGGATCATTGAGGGGAGCAATCACACTGACGAAACACCGGCGGCAACAGAAACACCAAATGGTTTGTTTTGCATTTCTTTTTGTGAAGCTGATACACCGTGACCGCAAAATAAAGTAATGTATAGAATAATTATCATTTAATGTGCCATCATCGGTTTTCGCTCTGCCAACCAAAACAAATATGAATGGGATTAGAGGATTTGTTCTATATATTTTACGAGCGATAATTTATACATGTGTCCAGTCCTATATTACTGATATGTTTTTTATTAGAAAAGAGTACTCACTCTGGCCATTTCCCTCCTTTGCTTTGCCTGGGGTGGTGGGGTGGTCTCATCAGAGCCAGTCATCGTCCTCTTTCTTGTTATCTCGGGACATTTAGGTGGCTGCGTGTGTAGGTGGGCACCGCCTCTGCTTTCAGCAGCAATTTCTTAGCAAAACCTGATTTCATTTGTCCAAAGTTCGTATAGCTTTCAGGTGTAAAATGCGCAACACATATAACCGTGCCGGAGGCTGGGTCTGCAAAATTAGCCCTCTTAGCACGGACGAACTTTACTCATTGTCTGCGTACTCCAGCTCTTTTTCTCGCGTTCGGGAACTCATGGGTACTACATTGCAACAAATGGCTATTTGTAAACCACATAGCATGACAGGTTTGAACCATTTTAGCGATTTTTTGAGAACACACGAACGCAACTCTCTCGTCGATAAACAACAATGGCAGCTGCCTCGACCTTTTGTTTCCTTGTTATGACGTCTCCGCCCCATTCGGCTGTTTCCGGAATACTTTCGGAAATGTTCGTAATTTTCGATCTATTTTCGATAATTGCTCATGAATGCGATTTATTTTTTTGTTAACTTTATTAATATTTGTTATCTTGCCACATAACGGTTCTATTGATATCTCACAGCCCCTTAGTGTTTTCATACCCTTTAAGGAACTTAAAATATTGACCAAATTGGCATTGTTTGTGTTGTGTACTTAGTTTTTATTATGTTAATAAGTTGCTACTAAATAAAAATACATGAGATGTACCAGGTTTTATTTGTTTCAGTCATATTTTTCTCAAAAATTTGTCCAAAAGTATGCCCAAATGCGATCTATACAAGGGTGACCCTAAAATACCTACTTTTTTAAACCACAAACTAGGAGTGCAGCCTATCTGCCAGAGGGACTTATACGCAAGTATATACGGTATATAAATTAAAGATTCAAAGATGAGGATGAACTAATTGCCGGCAAGCAAAATACAGAGATGAATGCCACACATAGAGAGACATATGTGAAGTTATAGCTCAGCCCCCTCGTCTTTGTTTTTATGTCCTTCATGATGGTGAAGTGCCCTCCTCTAATCCAATGCCTGTCTTGTCTCTTACTTTCATGTGTGACACTGTAATCTTGCAACCCCTCCTCACATCCACGGCCCCGCCGCCACTTTATGGACTCCGTAAATCACCACAACACTACTCGCCACCTTTGCTGTCGTGTCTGTCTTTTCACCGTCCTAAGAAGTTGCTTGTTTTTGTTTGAGGTTGCTGAAGATCATAAAACTATGTGCGCCTTGTACATTTACAGAGCTTTCAACAGTGTGTATGTATAAATATATACACACATATATATATATATATATTAGGGCTGTCAAAATTATCGCGTTAACGGGCGGTAACTAATTTTTTAAAAATAATCACGTTAAAATATTTGACACAATTAACGCACATGCCCCGCTCAAACAGATTAAAATGACAAGGACAGTGTCAAGTCAACTTGTTACTTGTGTTTTTGGGTGTTTTGTCACCCTCTGCTGGCGCTTGGGTGCAACTGATTTTATGGGTTTCAGCACAATGAGCATTGTGTAATTATTGACATCAACAATGGCGAGCTACTAGTTTATTTTTTGATTGAAAAGTTTACAAATTTTCTTAAAACGAAAACATTAAGAGGGATTTTAATATAAAATTTCTATAACTTGTACTAACATTTATCTTTTAAGAACTACAAGTCTTTCTTTCCATGGATCGCTTTAACACAGTGGTGTCCAAACTATTCCACATAGGGCCGCAGTGGGTGCTGGATTTCATTCCTACAAAACAAGATGACATCTTTTCACCAATCTGGTGTCTCACAAGTGTAATCAGTTGATTGCAGTCAGGTGCTGCTTGTTTTAGCACAAACTTCATTGGTTAAACGGTCTGCGCTTGGTTGGTAGGAACAAAAACCAGGACCCACAGCGGCCCTTGAGGACAGGTTTGGACACCCATGCTTTAACAGAATGTTAATGTTCATGCCATCTTGTTGATTTATTGTTATAATAAACAAATACAGTACTTATGTACAGTATGTTGAATGTATATATCCGTCTTGTGTCTTATCTTTCCATTCCAACAATAATTTACAGAAAAATATGGCATATTTTATAGATGGTTTGAATTGCGATTAATTACGATTAATTAATTTTTAAGCTGTGATTAACTCGATTAAAAATTTTAATCGTTTGACAGCCCTAATATATATATGGCGGAAAACACTCAGGTGATTAGAATTTCCGCTGCGAGACCTCCAGTTTAGCCAACTTTCAAAATTGTCCGATATGCATGTGTGATACATCATTGGAAAGCTTAAAATCTCAATTTTCTGGGGGAAGAAAAAATTTGAACAGGAGGGCTTTTTTTTTTTTTTTTTTTTAATGTTTTTTAAACGGCAAAACCCTATCTGGAGGTGAGAGCACACGAGAACAGAATTAAAGACGCCATGACTTTAACGAGATATTATCGCGTACCTACTTTGTTTCGATCCAAAAACTCCATCTAGCATGTATCACTGAGTGTCAAGACACAGCTGTGAATGGTCACAGCTGGATTATTTGGGGATTTTATGGGTGAAACATGGTACTATAATAAGGGTCGCGATGCAGAAATTGCAGACATCAAGGAGTGGTCGAGATGTTCTTTTTCATATATTTACCCTTTTAAACGTTTTTTTCCAACTTTTTTCTGTTTGGATCGATTATTTATCATCTAACATATCGGAGAAAATGCGACAGTAACAAAAAAAAAATACAATTAAGCGATAGTTATGAGGTAGATATCCGTGACTTTTTTACAGACGCCATTTTTTTCATTGTGACGTAATTTGTTTAAAAGTTTAAAATATGCGAGTGAATAATTTTTTTAAGTCGTTTTTTTTTTTTTTTTTTTTAAACGAAATATGAGACATCAATTAATGATTCTAAGCTAAAAACGACAGACAATTTGAATAATAAATATAATTAATTACCTTCGTTTTCATAGCTGGGTTGAAACAAAAGCGGTTGAGCGATGTCTGTAAACGGGTGTTTTCAGGGTAAAACAGACAAATTAACAATAGTTCGGGGGCTTCATGCGCCATGAATCTGCTATGGCAGCATATAGACGTATTGTTCTATTAAACACAACAGTTGTTTTAGCTTAAAATACAGCCGTTTCTTTTAAAGAGGAGTGCAAGAGCAGAAACTTATTTTTCAGTTTTGTCTGTTTTCCGCCATATATATATATATATATATGTATAGTTTTTTTTATAAATATATATAAAACAGTCACAATATTAACTTAAAAATGTTGTTATAATATTAAATATTCATATTAAAGCAGTTTTTTTTTTTTATATTAACAAAAATATTCACTTGCTCTATGAATGGGAAGACATGAGCTGTCTATGGGAGAAAAGCAAACCACATTCATTTTTATCTGCGAGAATAATCAGAAGTTTAGATTGGATTTTGCAAAGAGGTACAGCGATGAGCCACAGAAGTTTTGAAGAAAAGTTCAATGGCCTGATGAGACCAAGATTAACATCTACCAAAGAAATGGAAAGGCTAAAGTATAGAGAAAGGAGGGATCTGCTTATGATCCTAAACAGACAAGCTTATCTTTGAAGCATGGCGGAGGTCATGTCATGGCTTGGGCTTGCATGGCTGCAGAGCCAGAGCTGTGGAGAATCCCATAAGAATCCTTCATTGGGTGCATGAACACATGACAAAGAAGCTGGGAAAATGTGTTAGATTCCAGTGGGATTAAATTGAAGGAATAAAACTAGTAGTTTGGATGTGAAATACATCTTTTGTGACACAAGTTCAGGAACTTTTCGAACATTTATTTCTGCTTTTTGCATGCATAAATGAGCAGATGTTTTACAATATATGTCATGCTAATGAGCTGCTTCAAGACAACGTACTCCTTACGGATGCAGCTTCTAGTCATTCATTTTCTGTTACGCTGCAGTGTTGACCCAGTAAGCGTTGAGAAACATTTACTATCAAATGTGCACGACTGAAACTGAGGTTACTATACACCCAAATATGCACAATTAGCATTATCCCAAGCATGTACTTTAACTTTAACATAAACCATGATTTCTTTAATTTATATGAATTCAATTTTAAAGTTAAGGTCAATTTTCATTTCTTTGAACATTTTAAATAACCGGTTTTCATACGGGAGCGTACAGGTTTGCCCCTGTATACATGATATAGTATGTAATTAGTCAGATATTCTGATGTAACATGGTGCTTGGTTATTTGGATAACCCTAACATGCGCAAATGTTACTTTAAAAAAGTGGGATATCCATTGTGAGTGCCGTTTTCCAAATTTCAAGCATTTAATTTCAACTTCCATGAGCAAATAAACAGGTCTCAACAGGGCTTCAACAGTTTCAACTTTAATTAACTCACCATTTATGTCTTCTTGTGCTGGGTTTGATGGACGTCATGTCTTCTGGAACTGGGTTGATGATGGATGGGTATAGGCAACAAACCCTACAGTGGTATGAAAAAGAATCTGAACCTTTTGGAATTTCTCACATTTCTGCATGAAATCACCATCAAATGTGATCTGCTCTTTGTTAAAATCACACAGATGAAAAAAAAATGTGCTTTAACTAAAACCACCGAAACATCTATAGGTTTTCATATTTGAATGAGGATAGTATGCAGACAATGACAGAAGGGGGAAAATAAGTAAATGAACACACACATATAAAATTTTGTGGCCCCTCCTTTGGCAGCAATAACTTCAACCAGACGCTTCCTGTAGCTGCAGATCAGTCTGGCACATCGATCAGGACTAATCTTGGCCCATTCTTCTCTACAAAACCGTTGTAGTTCAGCCAGATTCCAGGGATGTCTGGCATGAATCGCTGTCTTTGGGTCATGCCACAGCATCGCAATGGGGTTCAAGTCTGAACTTTGACTTGGCCACTCCAGAACGTGTATTTTGTTCTTCTGAAACCATTCTGAAGTTGATATACTTCTGTGTTTTGGATTATTGCCTTGTTGCAGCATCCATCTTCTTTTTAGCTTCAACTGTCTGACAGACGGCCTGAGGTTTTCCTGCAAAACATCCTGATAAACCTTTGAATTCATTCTTCCATTAATGATTGCAAGTTGTCCAGGCCCTGAGGCAGCAAAACAGCCCCAAATCATGATGCTCCCTCCACCATGCTTCACGGTGGGCATGAGGTGTTGATGTTGGTGAGTTGTTCAATTTTTCCTCCACACATGACGTTTTGTGTTACTCCCGAGCAATTCAACTTTAGTTTCATCAGGCCACCAAATATTTGCCAAAACCTCTGTTGGGTGTCCAAGCGCCTTTTCGCGAACATTAAACAAGCAAAAATGTTTTAGTTTTTTTTTTTTTTTTTTTTTTTTTTTTTTTTTTTTTTTGTTTTTATAGACAGCAGTGGCTTCTTCTGTAGAGTCCTCCCATGAACACCATTCTTGGCCATAGTTTTACATATGGTTGATGTGTGCACAGAGATATGGGACTGTGCCAGTGATTTCTGTAAGTCTTTAGCAGCCACTCTACGGTTTGTTTTTACCTCTCTGAGTATTCTGCACTGAACTCTTGGCGTCATCTTTGGTGGACAGCCACTCTTTGGGAGAGAAGCAACAGTGCCAAACTCTCTCCATTTGTAGGCAGCTTCTCGGACTGTCGATTGATGAACATCCAGACTTTTTGAGATGGTTTTGTATCCTTTCCGAGCTTTATAGAAATCAATAATCCTTGATCGCAGGTCTTCAGACGGCTCTTTTGACCGAGCCATGATGCACATCAGACAGTGCTTCTCATCAAGACAGTTCTTACCATGTGTGTGTTTTATAGTAGGCAGGGCAGCTTTAAACCAATCATCAGTGATTGGGCAATTGCTCTTAAAGTCTCCTTAGGCAGAGGGTTCACTTAATGATTTTCTCCTTCTCTCATTGTTTGCATGCTATCCTCATTAAAATATGACAACTTAAAAATGTTTGGGTAGTTTTAGTTAAATTTTGACAAAAATCAGATCACATTTGATGGTGATTTTATGCAGAAATGTGACAAATTCCAAAAGGTTTCAGATACTTTTTCATACCACTGCACACTACTGTTTCAAGGTTCCAAATTTAAGCAAACTCAAAAGGTTGTCAAACACATAACAGGTGAGTAAGAAAATAAGTATTTGTACGGTGACAAGTATCCAAAAAAAAAAGGAAAAGGGGTGTTGAGAGTGATGGTGTTGAAAAACTGTGTCAAACCAAGAGACCTGCTTCCAAAAATATGACCACTGACTGGTGGCAACATTATGTTTTAATTCTTGACCTTTACAAGGGAAATGCCTCAATGTGAACACCAGACCAGCAGATGGCATACGTAAGAAAAAAAAAAAAAATAGGGATGCTGTTGCCAACATTCAGATTGCCACATTCATGACCAGATATTCAGATTAGAATAGAGGGAACCTGAGGGTTGAATTGCACTTCTTTTGTAACATGGTTATTGCTGTTTTCATGGCCATTCCCAACCGAGTTACCATCAGTATTCCGATTATGAAAGAGTTCCTGAAGGACACACACACTACTAAAAGATCCATTGTTAACCATCACTCATGTGTTCTGGCTGTAATTCCCTGCCAAGCTGACTTGGCTTTGGATGTCTCACACACGCGCGCACATGCCAGCATCCTCATGTTGTGAGATGGCTTTCCCCCAGCCACATTTCCTGTATTCTTTTAGCCAATACACACACATACACACATCAGACGCTGAAGCCAGCCTCCAGCTTTACTTGATCAACACATAAATACACACAAAAACCACTGAAGCCAATCCACATGAAGCAGCTAAAAAAATATCCCAAACAAATAGCATTAGACACTGAAAAGCCCAAACACTGTGTGGGCCAAGTATTTGTAGAGTTCTGTCTTTCCACATAGACCACCACAATGTTTTTTTTTATTTTTATATATATTACATTTTGTGTGTCATCAAACAGTACGTCACACTCCACCCAAACCCAATAAAGGGAAAATCCAAGTTCAACTCTTAATACAGCACTCATTAAACTCGTTAGCTGCCATTGACATCGCTAGACGTCCAATCCATTTTGACTGGGAGAGACCAGCAGCAAATGATCGCTGTTAGCCGTCCTATTCAAAATGGATTGGACGCCTAAATGAGCATTCCCATCTTTGCCCCCCCCCCCCCCCCCCACCCACTTAAAATGAATCGGATTGTTATCATTGTCAATGGCAGGCAACAAGATAAATACGATGAAGTTTAAAAATACATAAACTTCAGAGTGTTAATTGGGGGGATTTACCATAGTGTATTTCTGTTTTTATTTATTTTTATTGTATTAATTTGTATTTTATGAATATGTTATTAATTTATACACATAAAAAGCAGTGGTGGATGAAGTACCGTATTGGCCCCAATATATGACAGTGTTTTTTTGCATTGAAATAAGACTGAAAAATAGGGGGTCGTCTTATATTCGCGGTCTAGACATTATACCCATTCACGACGCTAGATGGCAACAGATATCAATGAAGCGATGTTCTGTCATGACAGATCTCAGCTACTCTCAAGTTAAACCAGTTTGCATTATTTTTTTGCAAAGTTTTTCCTTATTCAGATTTGTTTCAAGACTACAGTTACAGTTAGACTTCACTTTGATGGTTAATGCAGACAATAGATTGGTTTATTTACATTTCAAAAACCAGAAGCCATTCATTTACGAATGTGATTGCACTTCAGTTAACATATTTAAATGTTCTTGTGCTGCAACGATTAATCGATTAACTCAAGTATTCGATTAGAAAAAAATATTCAAATTAAATTTTTTTGCTTCGAGTATTCGTTTAAAGTGGCATTGTAATGGTTTCTTTTGAAAGTGTTTGCATTTAATTTTATTGATCAGTGTGGATACACTGCCCTCTGGTCGGCCTCATTTCACATGGCTGAATCCAACTGCTCCCTGTTAAGACCAACGTAAGCTAAGTTTTTGTTTGAGCTAATGTTTTTTAATGCATTCATAGTTTAGTTTATAGGTATACTTAGCTGATTTGTGGGAATATGTGTCTGAACCATTTGTTAAGAGCATTGTAAAAAAAAAAAACTGAAAAAAATGTTAGCATTTTATAGCATTTAAGCTAGTGGACTTTTGCTATGTAAGTTAGCCAATATTTCTTTTGTTGTATTTAGATCATATATTTACCGTTTTTCATACAGTTTGAGGCTCAGCTCAGGTATATAAATTTTTCATGTTCCTTATCCGATTACTCGATTATTCGAACTAACTAGCTCATCGATTAATCGACTACTAAAATAATCGATAGCTGCAGCCCTAAATGTTCACATATTAAGATTTGAATGAGGCAAAATAACATACTTTTTCTCTCAAATATATTGTTATAATCATTTGTTTCGGATGTACTGTAATTATTTTTTGTATAAAAATTAATTTAGTGTTCAAAAAGTCTTTTTTCAAACTTGAGTCTTGAATAAAAGCCGTCTTATAATCAGGGCCTTCTTTATTCAAGCCAATACGGTACTTACTTTTTTACTTAAGTAAAAATGCAGATACAAGGGGCAAAAAATTACTTTAGTAAAAGTACAATTATCTAAGAAAAAATACTCAAGTAAATGTACAAAAGTACTTGCTTTAAAATTTACAAGTAAAAAGTAAAAGTATATTCTCCCGATGCAACACTGTAATGTACAGTGGTACCTCTACATACGAATTTAATTCGTTCCAGCACCTTGTTTGTAAGTCGAAAAGATCATATGTTGAGCAGGATTTTCCCATAAGAATACATTGTAATTCCATTCATTCGTTCCACAGCCCGAAAACCTACACTAAATTCTTAATAAAAACTGATGTTACTCTTGCAAATATCAATTGCAAAGAGCAAAACAAATAAATTCTGAATTAAAATCAGAATAAATAATATAATTATGGTAAAAATGTTAATAATAATAATACCTGCAATAATGTAACAAATCGGGTTCTAATGTGGTGAATGTGTTTGCATAGTGTACCTGAACGCATCGCGTGGCTAATTTGACAGGGTGAGCCTTTTTACTTTCACTTTGTTTACTTGCTGCGGGGGACACTAGGCGTGTTGTGTTGCACAAGTTGATGGAATAAATGATTATAAACCTGATGAAGCTGGCGATTTCTTTGGCGATGTTACCACAACAATAATCAATCAATCAATCAATCAAATTTATTTATATAGCCCTTTACAAAACCCGAAAGGCCCCCAAAGTGCTTTACAACAAAACATGGCTCAAGATAAAAAAAAAGCAGGAAAATATTATACAATGACATTTTACAAAATAAAATAAAACAAAGAGCGCATCGCAATAAAATTCCAGCAAGTAAAACAATAAAACCGATAAAATCGAAAAGAAACATTAAAAAAGCCCTTAAGCTAATAAAACCAGGCTATCCTAATCTTTGTAAAAGGCGAGTCTAAAAAGGTGTGTTTTTAGCTGAGACTTAAAAAGACCTACATCCGTGGTGGTGCGGATTTCGGGGGGAAGGCTGTTCCACAGCCTGGGGGCAGCAACCGCGAAGGATCGGTCTCCCCACTGTTTAAGTTTTGACCTTGGAACATCTAAAAGAAGCTGGCCGGTCGAGCGAAGAGTCCTGCCAGAGTTACGAAAAGTTAAAATTTCCGATAGATAAGATGGAGCCTGGCCATTAATAGAATTAAAAACAAACAGTAAAAGTTTGAAATCAATTCTAAAATGGACTGGAAGCCAGTGGAGTGATGATAGCACGGGGGTAATATGCTCACGTCTAGGTGTACCTGTTAAAAATCGAGAATAATTGACACTTTAACTAATAACTGGCGAACGGAGGAGGACCGCCAAGATCGTAGACTGTCTACGGCTGTATTGTTGAGCCATATCACGGATGCGCACCCCACCTCTCATATTTTTCTTTCTTTCTTTCTTTCTTTCTTTCTTTCTTTCTTTCTTTCTTTCTTTCTTTCTTTCTTTCTTTCTTTCTTTCTTTCTTTCTTTCTTTCAGTCTATCTATCTATCGGTTACCTTCACATGCCGAATGGTGGATGAAGTACTTGCTTTTTACTTAATTACAAATACCGATACAAGTGTAAAAAATTACTTAAGACAGAAAATACTCAAGTAAATGAACTAAAGTATTTAATTTAAAATTTACAAGTAAAAAGTACAAGTCTTTTCTCCCAATGCAAAAATGTAATATACTGTATATGACATGAAGTAGTTGGTGTGAGAGCAGAGGATGCAGAGGACAGGCTAAGATGGAGACAAATGATTCGCTGTGGCGACCCCTGAAGGGAAAAGCCGAAAAGAAAAGAACAATATATATAAATATATATATAGTATAGTGTATACACAGACAGTACATACAGAGATCTGAGTCAATATTCAAAGAAATAACCAGAAAATTCATTTACTGCTCAGTTTTATTTACAGCTATGCAGAATGGAAAAAACAAGCAATAAAATTGACTGCACTGTAAACAGAAGGTTAAGAAGCTCAAAAACTCTATTATTATGCTACCGATTATTCGGTGTCAGTCTCCCAGTCCCAATGGATTTGACGTCTCGGCCCGTCAAAGGCAACCAATGAGCGAAGGGTTAAAACCCCATTTGAAATGGTGCAAAAAAATGAAGCGAAAATGGTCTGCTTGTGCGTGTGTCATCCTGGTTTAATGGTTTTCCCCTCAGAGAGCTCGAGTGTGTTTGTTCGTTTATGACCTGACCCTCCAGAGGTTCCTCGGACTGGAAGGAAGCGGCCAATGTCGAGGTTTAAGCGAGGCGGAGGAAGAGGCAGAGCTTTGCAATGCGCAGTCCATCCACATTAGTTCTGATCACTGGCTGCCTCCAGGCTCCCTCGCTCTCATTCGTTTTCTCTCTATCCTCCCATCTTTGTTTACCACGGAGAGGTTGATTTATGTCGGCTGCACTTGGAAGAGTCGGGCCGCGTGGGCGAGACACAGCAGCTGATGGGGGGGTGCAGGGTGTAAGGGTGAGGGGATGTGAAACAAGGAAGGCCAGTGAGGTAATAGATTTTGATTGGACACTGCTCATAAAAGATTATTTGCGTTGGATGTTTAATTTCATTTGAATAGTCAGTGAGGTCATAATGTTTAAGAGTGTCTAACAAGACATTTTTTTCCTTTGCCTATTTTATAAATGTGCATAAAACATATATTTGACATTTCCTGCTCACAACATTGCATGCTGGGCGATATGCATATGCAGACACAAACTGATTTTTTTTGGGCATATTTTGAACAGTCCCTCAAGAAGAGTGAAATACTGGTTTTCTGGCAGTTAACTCATTTGCTCCCAAAACGTATAAATAAATTCTATTTTTAATTGTTTCAGTGTCCCAAAGGCGTATTTATACGTCTTTTACGTTTGTTTGTTTTTTTTTCATAAGAGACATCTCTAGGTTCTGATTCAACTGAGCTCCAAAGCACAAAGCTGAAAATCCATTTTTAAGCAATAAAACTGGCCACTGGAGGGCAGTAGCGCATTTGGTAAGACCCGTAACCCGACTCAACGGCAACGAACGGCCGGGCGGCGATTAGGGAAAAGTTAACCCGGCTGTCGCGGCCACAACAACATCAATCAGTTAGTTATGTGTAAATAAATTGTTACTTTGCTACCAAAAGCTCTATTTGTCTTGTTGTTTATGTTATTTTGTAAAAGGAAAACATTATTCAGATGTTTGGGATGTAAATAAAGCAAAAAATAGCTGTGTTAAAGTCAAAGTTATGTTTGAAATGTATGCTTCACAAAAAGCTCAATTCCTCTGTTTTTTCATCAGAAATTGGAAAATGCTCAAACTGAGCTATTTTCTAATGCTGATGTCTAAATAATGGAAAAAGATACAGTATGAACTTACTTTTTTTCCTGCTGAAAGAAGAGAGTCTAATCTTTCTTTTGGTGGGTTCCATGTTTATATAGCAATAGAACAGAATTCTCTGTGGGCCTTGCAAAATCAGTCAAAATCCAGTAAAATGGCCAGGAGCAAAGGGGGTTGCACGGGTGAAAATGGCTGGGAGTGAATGAGTTAATCACACTCCAAGTGGGCTCTACTTTACTTAAGCATATTGTGCACTAAAATACAAAATGTATTTCATCTAGCTTAATACACATATACAATGGTAGATGCCATTACTTAAAAACAACCAAAGTTTTTGAAAAATCGTGAGTAGAATCAAGATCGAACAAAATGAAGAAAAATAAACGTGATCTTTTCTCCATTTTGCAGCGGGCCAGTTGAGTCAGTCAGCGCACTTCTCCTTGCAGCTGCCCTACACTGTGTTAGGCTTGGGACGCAGTGCCAACTTCCTCGACCACTTGGTGGTCGGTATTCCACGCCGGTCCAGAGAAGAGGTGAGCGGAACTTAGCTTTTCGCCTGATACAAGCTACAATCACTGTAGCGCTCAATTTCCAAGAAGAGGTTTAGATCAGGTTCTCAAAATAAGGGTATCAACACCAGACTAAATTATATACTTGGTGGCATCCCTATGGGCCCCAAGGTCTCTTCACATTTATTAAGAATAACGAGGAAACACGATGATAACAAAGCAGCTCGTCTCTCAGGCATGTACAAGTGTAATCAACTCACTACGAGAAATAGCTGAATTATTGTTTAACATTACCTGTGGATCTACGTTCCTACCCTCACCTATGGTCACGAGCTGTGGGTCGTGACCGAAAGAACAAGATCTCAGATACAAGCGGCCACAATGAGTTTCCTGCGTGCTCTCCCTTAGAGATGGGTGAGAAGCTCAGTCATCCGGGGGACTCAGGGTCGAGCTGCTACTGCTCCGCATGGAGAGGATCCAGCTGTGGTGGCTCAGGCATCTAGTTCGGATGCCCCCTGGTGGTTGCTTGAACTAATACCTGGGGTGAAACCCTTGTCTGAAATCCATCCATCTTCAACCTCTTATCCGAAGTGAGGTCGCGGGGACAGCAGTTTCAGCAGGGAACCACAAACTTCCCTTTCCTTGGCCACATTAAATAGCTCTCACTGGGGCATCCTGGAGCCAGTGTCGAGATATAATCCCTCCACCTGGTCCTGAGCCTGCCCCGAGGTTTCCTCCCAGCTGGATGTGTCCGAAACACCTCCCTAGGGAGGCGCTCTGATGGCATCCGCACCAGATGCCCGAACCACCTCAACTGACTCCTTTCTACCTGAAGGAGCAGCGACTTGACTCCAGCCTCTCACGAATAGCAGCGTTTCTCACCCTGTCTCTAAAGCCCCTTTCACACATACCAAAAGACCAATAAAATCCCGGGATTTAAACGGGTAGCCCTTGTGTGTAAAAGCAATTTCCTAGGTCGACTGACATGGAGATTACGCGGACATTTAACGGGTCACGTCTTAGTATTAGGTCCGGGACCTTCCCGGGACAAGGCATGTGTGAAAGCACGCTTTGATTCCAGGGTCACAGCACAAAGGCTGATGACGTAATATCATGGCGGCCCGATCGTTGTTTGCTCCTCTTTCGCAGTAAGACGAAAAGCGGTAAACAAACGTCAAAATTATCAAAATGGCTAAATTAAACTGAAACCATAACGAAATTAAATTGCTACTGGATCGTAGAACCGAGGAAGACAGTCCATCTTCCATCTTTGGAAATGTGTCGTTTATTTTGTTGCCGATGTTAGGGTCCGCAACTGCGGAAACAAGGTTGTACCTCAAAGCAGACAACAACAGAGGGATGCTGCGTTCAAGGGTTTATTAGATACAAACAAAAATACACGCGATCGTGGAAAAAGGGGAATAACACAATGGGTCCGACTAGGTCGACGGGATCAATAATACTAACCTAAGCAGTAGGCAGAGAGCCGATAAGACAACAAAATAAACTGATTTCAAAACAAGGGTGGCAGACAAACAAGCTAGCAAATGCACGAAATTCGAGAGCACAAGGTGTCGAATGCCGCCCAGAAAGTTAATATCTCGGCACCCTTCTCTTGGATCGGTCTTGATGAGCTTGAACTGGCTGCAGGTACGACGTCGGGAACGCTACCTCTACCGGCTCTGTGACAGCCGATGCCGACCAAAATGAATTAATATTCGGGTTATAAAATCGCGCCAACCGCCCTCCCTGCACAGAGAGCGCCGAGACGCCAACCAGAGATACAGTGGGGCAAATAAGTATTTAGTCAACCACTAATTGTGCAATTTCTCCCACTTGAAAATATTAGAGAGGCCTGTAATTGTCAACATGGGTAAACCTCAACCATGAGGGACAGAATGTGGAAAAAAAAAACAGAAAATCACATTGTTTGATTTTTAAAGAATTCATTTGCAAATCATGGTGGAAAATAGGTATTTGGTCAATACCAAAAGTTCATCTCAGTACTTTCTTATGTACCCTTTGTTGGCAATAACGGAGGCCAAAACGTTTTCTGTAACTGTTCACAAGCTTTTCACACACTGTTGCTGGTATTTTGGCCCATTCCTCCATGCAGATCTCCTCTAGAGCAGTAATGTTTTGGGGCTGCTGTTGGGCAACACGGACTTTCAACTCCCTCCACAGATTTTCTATGGAGTTGAGATCTGGAGACTGGCTAGGCCACTCCAGGACCTTGAAATGCTTCTTACGAAGCCACTCCTTTGTTGCCCTGGCTGTGTGTTTGGGATCATTGTCATGCTGAAAGACCCAGCCACGTCTCATCTTCAATGCCCTTGCTGATGGAAAGAGATTTTCACTCAAAATCTCTCGATACATGGCCCCATTCATGCTTTCCTTTACACAGATCAGTCGGCCTGGTCCCTTTGCAGAAAAAACGCCCCAAAGCATGATGTTTCCACCCCCATGCTTCACAGTGGGTATGGTGTTCTATGGATGCAATTCAGTATTCTTTCTCCTCCAAACACGAGAACCTGTGTTTCGACCAAAAAGTTCTATTTTGGTTTCATCTGACCATAACATATTCTCCCAGTCCTCTTCTGGATCATCCAAATGCTCTCTAACGAACCGCTTTTATACCGATAATGAGTTAAAACAGGTGCCATTAATACAGGTGGAGCCTCGTTAGACCTCGGTAGAAGAAGTTAGACCACTTTGACAGCCAGAAATCTTGCTTGTTTGTAGGTGACCAAATACTTATTTTCCACTCTAATTTGGAAAGAAATTATTTATAATTCAAACAATGTGATTTTCTGGGGGGGGTTTCACATTCTGTCTCTCATGGGTAGGGTTTACCCATGCAATTACAGGCCTCTCTAATCTTTTCAAGTAGGAGAACTTGCACAATCAGTGGTTGACTAAATACTTACTTGCCCCACTGTAAATCAAGCCACTTTCACACATACAACTTGGTTTATACCCGGGACATTTCCCCATGTGTGAAAGCCATGACACAGCTAAATCCTGTGTCACCATGCACAGGAATTTACCAGGATATAAGTCTGAAAGGAGCTTAAGGGAGAAGCCAGCAGTCCGCCTGAGAAAACCCATTTCAACCGCTTGTACCCACGATCTTGTTCTTTCGGTCATGACCCATCGCTCATGACCATAGTTGAGGGTAGGAGCGAGAATTGAATGGTAGATGGAGAGCTTTGCCTCTCGGCTCATCCCTCTCTTTGTTGCAACAGTGCGATAAAGCGACCGCAATACTGCTCCTGCTGCCCCGATTCTCCATTCAATCTCACGCTCCATTGTTCCCTCACTTGTGAACAAGACCCTGAGATACTAAAACTCCTTGTATGAAATCCTAAACCTAATTTGAAATGATCTAAACCAGTGGTTCTATGCCTGGGTTCGATAGAACCCCAGTGGTTCGGTGAATAGACTAGATTTTGGACTGGTTAGCCCACAATTTACAGAATTTATTCACTTTCTTTCAACTGCTGGCCCTCTATCTAGTGGGAGGAGAAACTGATTTGCTCAGCGGAAGGTTGACTCACACTTGGGATGAGGAAGTTTAACAGACATACAGGAAGAGTGAAATCAGTGGCAAAAAAGGCAATATTTTTTAGTAAATTTGAAATTTTAGGTAATTTGAATGGGGATTTAGATACAGTGGTATGAAAAAGTATCTGAACCTTTTGGAATTTCTCACATTTCTGCATAAAATCAACATCAAATGTGATCTGAGCTTTGTCAAATTCACACAGATGCAAAAACAGTGTCTGCTTTAACTAAAACTACCCAAACATTTATAGGTTTTCATATTTTAATGAGGATAGTATGCAAACAATGACAGAAGGGGGAAAATAAGTGGGTGAACCATCACATTTAATATTTTGTGGGGCCCCCTTTGGCAGCAATAACTTCAAACGGACGCTTCCTGTAACTGCAAATCAATCTGAATCATCAATCAGGACTAATCTTGGCCCATTCTTTACAAAACTGCTGTAGTTCAGTCAGATTCGTGGGATGTCTGGCATGAAACTCTGTCTTTTGGTCATGCCACAGCATCTCAATGGGGTTCAAGTCTGGACTTTGACTTGGCCACTCCAGAACACGTTTTTTGTTCTTCTGAAACCGTTCTGAAGTTAATTTACTTCTGTGTTTTGGATCAGTGTCTTGTTGCAGCATCCATCCTCCTTTTGGCTTCAACTGTCTGACAGACGCTACAAAACATCCTGATAATTTTTTAAAATTCATTCTTCCATTACTGATTGCAAGTTGTCCAGGCCTCGAGGCAGCAAAACAGCCCCAAATCATGATGCTCCCTCCACCATGCTTCACGGTGGGGATGAGGTGTTGATGTTGGTGAGCTGTTCCATTTTTCCTCCACACATGAGATTGTGTGCTACTCCCAAACAATTCAACTTTGGTTTCATCATTCCAAATAATATTTTGCCAAAACTTCTGCGGAGTGTCCAAGTGCCTTTTTGCGAACATTAAAGGAGCAACAATGTTTTTTAGACAGCTTCCTCCGCGGAGTCCTCCCATGAACACCATTCTTGGCCATAGTTTTACATATAGTTGATGTTTGCACAGAGATATTGGACTGTGCCAGTGATTTCTGTAAGTCTTTAGCAGACATTCTTGGGTTCTTTTTTACCTCTCTGAGTATTCTGCGTAGAACTCTTGGTGTCATCTTAGGTGGACAGCCACTCCTTGGGAGAGAAGCAACAGTGGCAAACTCTCTCCATTTGTAAACAACTTCTCTGACTGTCGATTGATGAACATCCAGACTTTTTGAGATGGTTTTGTATCCTTTCCGAGCTTTATAGAAATCAACAATCCTTGATCGCAGTTCTTCAGACAGCTCTTTTGACCGAGCCATGTTGCACATTAGACAATTATTTTCATCAAGACAGTTCTTACCATGTGTGTGTTTTATAGTGGGGAGGGTAGCTTTAAACCACTCATCAGTGATTGGGCACACACCTGATTTAAAATGTTTAAAAAATTGGTAAAAATTGGTTTCAGTTGCTCTTTAAATTTCCTTAGGCAGAGGGTTCACTTACTCATTTTCCCCCTTCTGTCATTGTTTGCATGCTATCCTCATTAAAATACAAGAACCTATAAATGTGGGTGATTTTAATTAAAGCAGACGCTGTATTTTCATCTGTGTGATTTTGACAAAGATCAGATAACATTTGATGGTGATTTTATGCAGAAATATGAGAAATTCCAAAAAGTTCAGATACTTTTTCATAAGACTGTAGCTTGATAGCGTAGCTATATTGGTTTTGAATTTGACAACAACAACAAAAAATTAAAAAAAAAAAATAATAAAGCTTTAATATTTCAATTCCAAAGGGTTCAGTAAATGCACATGTGTGGGATTCGATACCTTTAGGCAGGTTAAGAACACTGATCTAAACTCTCTCTGAAACCCTAATTTGTCTGAAACCCTAACCTTTGTTTAAATATATATATATATATATTTTTTTTTTTTTTTTTTTTTTAGCTGTATTTCCTGCAGCTATTTTCCATCCTGTGTATTTTTTTTTCCTTCTCATGATGCCAGTAACATGAAGTGTGTGTTTAATCTTTTATTTCAATCCATGCTGCTGCTTCTCCATCTTTCCCACTGGGACTTCAAACTACTCTTATCTACTTTCCTCTCAAATCTACCTTAATAACTGCCGTCCAGTATTTGTCCTCCACGAGTGGTTGGGTGGTGAGGGATGATGGGGATTCACTCCTTCACTGGTGTTATCAATCTTGCAGTGCCACACTTTTTTTTTTGCCTTTGAACCTGAACTGGTATATTTTCCTCCTGCAAAACATCCGCTTCGAATGAAGTATAAATTAATTAACACCTCCCTGCCACCGATACATTCATGGTGCAACTGAATCATCTGATTTATTTGAGTCAGATTTCCATCTGACAGTATAGCACAGTACCGGTGAGTAAATCTTATGGTGTGTATCACAATATGGCGAGCATTATGACATTTTTAATGCTATTTCCCTATGCTCTCACATATAACGATAAGGAACTCATCAAATATTATAGTTTTCCAATACGATCAGCGGTATCATGATATGACGCACTAAAAAAAAATCTGTATATTTTATAATACTATAAATAGTGTCTGGATACCTTTGGATTGATTTATATTGTCTCTGCCGTATTCCACTGGTACGGACTACACCACAATACAGTGCACTAATTTTGGAAGATATTTTTCAACACTCTCTACACATTTTGGCTGATGTAGGCCACAATATTAATATTTGGTTAACAGTGTGGTAATAATGTGATGTCCCCATATGTGGATGCCAGGGGTCGTAGTGTGTTTTATTAATATTATTCATTAATGTTATATGTATGAATCATTATTGTGTATTTTTTTTAAATGTTTTGATGAATATTTTTTAATCAATTAATAAAATGAACATTAAAAACAGACGTAATCATATTAAAATGACAAAAAAAATGAAATGCAGTTTGCTTATGGCCCCCAGTAAAACTTCCCATATGTGGATGCCAGGGGTCGTAGTGTGTTTTATTAATATTATTCATTAATGTTATATGTATGAATCATTATTGTGTATTTTTTTTTAAATGTTTTGATGAATATTTTTTAATCAATTAATAAAATGAACATTAAAAACAGACGTAATCATATTAAAATGACAAAAAAAATGAAATGCAGTTTGCTTATGGCCCCCAGTAAAACTCTAAAGTAGATTTCTTATTCCTGCCATTGGGTATGTTTTCATTGACAAAATTCATTCAATCCAATCAGCGTTTGGGCTAAAATTATGATCGGATGCACAGTGTTCATGGACACTAAAAATAATGATCCGATTAGGTCTTGCGTGTTCATGCATCAGAACCTTAGTCCGAACAAATTATTTCGAGGTGCACGGATTGATGCTGCTAAATGATATTTTTAAAGATTTATAGTCAATTTGCATGTTGTTGTTTTTTTTTTTACGCTCGCATAATAACGTAGTGTACAAATATATAAAAATCTTATTTTTTAACCAAGTGTTCGCTAAGATGTTCAGTTACAAACAAAAACTTACCATTTGTATTTTGATGTATTCTCTTCTTGTTGTTTTAGATGAATTATTCTGGGGTTTTTTTCCATGTAACAAACCAAAATTCAGTCCATATCTGCTATGTCTTTTGGCTACGACAACAAAAAAGACATGAATAGAATGTACTTGTAATTACCAATGTGGTAAGGTTAATCTTTCCCACAGCATGTAAATGCAGCGTGACCAAATATACTAGGAAAAATAGTAGAAGAAGAGGAAGCCCCGACTGACTTACGTGTCAACTAAACATCACTCTGTCTGTTTAGACATTAAATCTGTCCTTGTCTAATAGTGGGGGGCGCTCACTTAGCAATGCCGAGGGGGGGGCGCATGTGACCTTGGGGAACATGCGTTTTTGCCTTACTAGAATAAAGTGTAATTGCACATCCACTCAGTGGATGGCAGTGGCGCTGTCATTTTCAGAGTTTGCGCAGTATTTTTAAACAAAACGAGACCACACAGCAAAGAGCAGGAGATATGAAGTGCTTGAAGAAAGCCTGCAGCGACACCATGAAAAAATATTTGACAGGGATGTCGGACATGTCTCCCGAAAGCTAAGACGAGGAAATATGACGAAGCGTATTTAGCATTTGGCTCCACTTATAATACAGTGTGAGACGAGGAAAGACCAGTATGTTTCCTGTGTCTAAAAATGTTGGCAGTGGAGATCATGAAGCCAAATCAATGAAGACGTCACTTCAAGACATTATACCCCAATCACATTGATAAGCCACTTCAATTTCCATTCATCCATCCATCATCTGCCGCTTAATCCGGGGTCGGGTCGCAGGGGCAGCAGCTTTAGCAGGGAAGCCCAGACTTCCCTCTCACCAGCCACTTCAACCAGCTCCTTCGGCGGGATCCCAAGGCGTACCCAGGCCAGCCGGGAGACATGGTCTCTCCAGCATGTCCTGGGTCGTCCCCGGGGCCTCCTGCCGGTAGGGCATGCCCGAAACGCCTCTGCAGGGAGGCGTCCAGGAGGCATCCGAACCAGATGTCCGAGCCATCTCAACTGGGTCTTCTCAATGCGGAGGAGTAGCGGCTCGACACCGAGTCCCTCCTGGATGACCGAGCTTCTCACCCTTTCTCTAAGGGAGAGCCCGGACACCCTGCGTAGGAAAACCCTTTTCGGCCACTTGTATCCAGGATCTTGTTCTTTCGGTCACGACCCACAGCTCGTGACCCTAGGTGAGGGTAGGAACATAGATCGACTGGTAAATCGAGAGCTTTGCCTTTCGGCTCTGCTACTTCTTCACCTTCACGGACCGGTGCAGAGTCCGCATCACGGCAGACGCTGCACCGATCCGCCTGTCGATTTCCCGCTCCCTCCTATCCTCACTCATGAACAAGTCCCTAAGATACTTGAACTCCTCCACTTGGCGCAGGATCCCATCCCGACCCGGAGAGGGCATGCCACCGTTTTCCTGCTGAGGACCATGGTCTCAGATTTGGAGGTGCTGATCTTCATCCCAACTGCTTCACATTCTGCTGCAAACCGCTCCAGTGAGAGTTAGAGCTCACGGCTTGATGAAGCCAACAGCACCGCATCATCTGCAAAAAGCACAGATGCAATGCTGAGGCCACCAAACCGGACACCCTCAACGCTTCGGCTACACCTAGAAATTCTGTCCATAAAAATGATGAACAGAATTGGTGACAAAGGGCAGCCTTGGCAAAGTACAACCCTTACTGGTATGAATTTGACTTACTCCCCGCAATATAGACCAAACTCTGACACCCGTCGTACAAAGACTGAACAGCCCTTACCAAGAGGCTCAGTACTGCGTACTCCCGGAGCATCCCCCACAGGACTCCCCAAGGCACACGGTCAAACGCCTTCTCCAGATCCACAAAACACTTGTAGACTGGTTAAGCGAACTCGCATTCACCCTTGAGAATCCTGCCGAGGGTGTAGAGCTGGTCCACTGTTCCACTGTCGGGAAGAAAACCACACTGCTCCTCCTGAATCTGAGATTCGACTTCCCGACGGACCCTCCTCTCCAGCACCCCTGAATAGACTTTACTGGGGAGGCTGAGGAGTGTGATCCCTCTATAATTGGAACACTTCCTTCTTAAGAAGGGGGACCACTACCCTGGTCTGCCAATCCAGAGGCACTGTCCCTGACCACGCGATGTTGTACAGGCATGTCAGCCACGACAGCAACACAACATCCAGTGCCTTTAGGAACGCTGGGCCGATCTCATCTACCCCAGAGGGCCTTGCCACCAAGGAGCTTTCTAACAACCTTAGTGACTTCAACCCTAGAGATAGGAGAGCCCAGCTTGGAATCCCCAGACTCTGCTTCCTCAAAGGAAGACGTGTCGGTGGAATTGAAGAGGTCTTCGAAGTATTCTCCCCACCGACTCACGACGTCCCGAGTATACCATCTCCACTATACACAGTGATAATGGTGCACTGCTTTCTTCCTCTCAGACGCCGGATGGTGGACTAGAATATCCTCGAAGCCATCCAGAAGTCGTTTTCCTTGGCCTCGCCAAACTCATCCCATGTTCAAGTTTTTACCTCGGCGACCGCCGAAGCTCCAGTCCACTTTTTCAACATTATCAATGTGATAAGGACTGATTAAGTTATTCAATGAATGCGTAACCACGCCAAGTGATGCCTTTAATGCTGGCTGTGTCTGTTTGCGTGCATTCTCATGCGTATTCGTAATGTCAGCTGTCTTAACTGGAAGTTTATGCCTAAAGGCAGGAAACTGACATTAAAAAGATGTGAGAAAATTGCAAACGGTGTTCAACATTCAGCCAGAGGCCAGTCATTTTATTTTATTTCTATTTATTTTTGTGATTCTTCAGTGCTGACCCACTCGAAACTTTGAACTCAAAGTAGAGCCTGGAGAAGACTTGAATTAATGTTGCAAACAATTTTAATTTCCCTAACCTGAAGTTGAGTACTACTTCATGATTACAATGCTTCCCAACACAATTTATTCGCAAGCTTTTCGCAGTGTTGCGCAGCTTAGTTTTCCATGTTGTCGAGAGTGTTTTCCCGTACGCAGGATAAGTGATATTTTTGAAATCTTATCAATGCTAGCTTTGCTATCAACATAACACATATACCACAGTATCTTCTAAATGTGGCACAATATAGCACAATAAGCAATACAGTCTAACATGTTTGTTCCCCTAGGAGTCTGCGAGGCAGGAGTGGACGGCCATCATCCCCAACTCTCAGCTCATTGTCATCCCCTACCCGCACAATCAGCCAAGCAGGTACACACACAAACACTCCCTCACCATAGGACGCTCTGTGCGCTCGTTGCCATGGACACCATTGGCTTAGAAGGAGCGCCTCATCCGCCAGCACATAGCGACAACACACTTAAGTTAGCGGCACAGATTTTATGGTGTTGTGCAAACACACATCCACAAATACACTTTCACGCACAGGCAGCATGTGATCTCACGGTTGCATGCGTGACGATACAGATGGCGACACACAAGCCCCCACAACACGGGTGCTGAAAACGGTACACCTTAATGATCTTCCAGCACCAGATGGTTTCTAGATGTCACAATATTTTGCTACACCAGTGAGGGGATCACAACGATCGACCTCCAGTTCATTTAAACCTGGTGATCGTACTGTGAATGCTCGTGTTTCAGTGCCATTGACGGCACTAGACGTCAGTGATGGCAGCCAATGAGTTCAATAAGTGCTTGAAGGGAACCACGGACAGAAAGACTTGTAGTTCTTAACTCATTCACTCCCAGCCATTTTCATCCGAACAAGGCCCTTCGCTCCCGGCCGTTTTACTGATTTTGACTGATTTTGCACGGCCCACAGAAGATTCTGTTCTATTGCTATATAAACATGGAACCCTCCAAAAGAAAGATTACTCTCTTCTTTCAGCAGGAAAAAAAAGTAAGTTCATATCTTTTTCAATTCTTTAAAAATCAGCCTTAGAAAATAGCTTAGTTTGAGCAATTTTCCAATTTGTGATGAAAAAACAGAAATTGAGCTTTTTGTAAAAACATACATTTCAAACATAACTTTGACTTTAACACAGCTATTTTTTGCTTTAGTTACATCCCAAACATCTGAATAATGTTTTCCATTTACAAAATAACATAAACAACAAGACATATGGAGCTTTTAATAGCAAAGTAACAATTTATTTACACATAACTGAGAGATGACGCTGTTGTCGCCGCAACAGACCGGTAAACTTTTCCCTCATCGCCGCCTGTCTCATAAAGATGGATTTTTTTTTTGTCTCTGCGGGGTCTGCTCGGCGAGCAGCACGGGCTCAACGGCATCTTCCACTGCATTGGTAGTCCCGGTCGTTCTGCTCGGTCGTCCAGCGCCTGGCATCCCAGGCGTCCTCTCGGTTGTTCTGATCGGTCTTCCGCCGCCTGGCATCCTTCCGCCGGCGCTCCGACCATGCGGCCCGGCCGTTCATTGCCGTTGAATCAGGTTGCGGGTCTTACAAAATGCGCTACTGCCTTTTAGTGGCCAGTTTTATTGCTTTAAAATGGATTTTCAGCTTTGTGCTTTGGAGCTCAGTTGAATTAGAACCCAGAGATGTCTCTTATGAAAAAAAAAACGTAAAAGATGTATAAATACGTCTTTGGGACACTGAAACAATTAAAAAGAGAACGTATTTATACGTTTTTGGGAGCAAATGAGTTAAAAGATAAATGTTAGTATGAGTTATAATTATTTGATATTCAAACTCCTCTTAATATTTTCGTTTTTATAAAATTTGAAAAATTTGTTTAACTAGTAGGTCACCATTGTTGTTGACGACGCAATGCTCTCTGGGCAGTGACGTCACTGGGCAGCGCTGCCGTACTTCCACAGTGTCACTCGTTAGCTACATAAACATGTCGTCGGTTCTGCCCTTCCAATTTGAACCATAGCAGAAAAGTAATGGGCTGGACAGCACTGTCGATATTTCACAAAACGAGCAGCAAAAGCAATTAAATGAAGGTGTCCAGCAGGATTCTAACCTGTGTTTCCCGTGTGACAGACGAGCGCGTAGACTATAGGACTATATTTACACGTGACGTTAGGGTCATGATTTTTCTTACAAAGCATTTGCAACCCACATGTGTTGTCTGTCTGAGCGGTAAAACCTGAAAGGGAAACGGAAACTGAAAAGACAGTGTGGCTGGCTTGACCACGGAATTAGAAAAAAAAAACGCTCACTTCAGACAGCAAGCAGACAACAATAACATAGGGATTGTATAAAAAGGTTTTTTGAACACAAAAAAAAAAAAAACACGATCGCACGAAGGGAGAAACAAAAAGGGTCTATGACAGTAGGTCGGGATCAATCAAATTTTAAAAAAAAAAAAAAAAAAAAAAGGAAAACCGCGGTGACAGACAGACAAAAACAAAAAAAAACAAGGCAATGATGCAACTTGCAACGAAGGTATATACAAACTGTCAAATGGCAGCAAGTAACTATCTCGACAAGCTGCCTAGGATCGGTTGAAAGACATTGCTGTTGTGCTGGAATTGGATGCAGGTACGACGCTGGGAACTCATCCCACAGCTCTAACAAAACAATCTGACCAGCAGCAGAATGTGACAAAATCATGCCAGTCGTCATACTAGCTTTGCTTGCTAGCTAGCACAGCTATTCTCTCAGTCCAGTCCAACCGCATTATCACCCCCAACGTTCATTGCGCGCGTAAAACATGGCGCCCTCCGTAGGTCAAAACGTACTAAATACAGTGGGGCAAATAAGTTTTTAGTCAACCACTAATTGTGCAAGTTCTCCTACTTGAAAAGATTAGAGAGGCCTGTAATTGTCAACAACATGGCTAAACCTCAACAATGAGAAACAGAATGTGGAGAAAAAAAAACAGAAAATCACATTGTTTGATTTTTAAAGAATTTATTTCCAAATTAGAGTGGAAAATAGGTATTTTGTCACCTACAAACAAGCAAGATTTCTGGCTGTCAAAGAAGTCTAACTTCTTCTAACAAGGTCTGACGAGGCTCCACTCGTTACCTGTATTAATGGCACCTGTTTTGACTCATTATCGTAATAAAAGACACCTGTCCACAACCTCAGTCAGTCACACTCCAAACTCCACTATGGCCAAGACCAAAAGAGCTGTGGAAGGACACCAGAGACAAAATTGTAGGCCTGCACCAGGCTGGGAAGACTGAATCTGCAATAGGTGAATAGCTTGGTTTAAAGAAATCAACTGTGGGAGCAATTATTAGAAAATGGAAGACATACAAGACCACTGATAATCTGTCTCAATCCGGGGCTCCATGCAAGATCTCACCCCGCGGCGTCAAAATTATAACAAGAACGGTGAGCAAAAATTCCACAACTACACGGGGGGACCTAGTGAATGACCTACAGAGAGCTGGGACCACAGTAACAAAGGCTACTATCAGTAACACAATGAACACAATTGAGATGAACTTTTGGTATTGACCAAATACTTATTTTCCACCATTATTTGCAAATACATTCTTTAAAAATCCAACAATCTGATTTTCTGAGGGGGTTTTTTTTCAGATTGTGTCTCATGGTGGAGGTTTACCCATGTTGACAATTACAGGCCTCTCTAATATTTTCAAGTGGGAGAACTTGCACAATTAGTGGTTGACTAAATATTTATTTGCCCCATTGTATTATAGATTTTTAAATCAATGGCAATAATATATGTGTTTCTATTAACATATTTTAGTAGAAGAGAACAATTGTGGCTTGTTAGAGCCTACAAGTCTTTTAAGTCTGAGGTTCCCTTTAATCAAAGGTTAAACAAAGCCAACAAAATGACAACTTCTCTTTCTTTGCGTACAGCTGGAGCGCCAAACTGTACCTGACACCCAGTAACAGTGTGCTGCTGACCGCCATTGCCCTTATTGGCGTTTGTGTCTTCATCCTCATCATCATCGGCATCCTTCACTGGCAGGAGAAGGTCGGCACTCACACACGCAAACACCCCAGCACACACACTGAGCTAATATCTCTCTCTGTAAGACCCGGAAGGACTAATTAATTGGTGTCTTCTGTCCTTTCAGCATGGCGGATTTGTTCTTTCATTACTCGCATAAATACGCCCCCCGGGGAGCCTCCGCCGCCGCTTCTTTTCCCGCCTTTCTTGCACACAGTCGCACTCCCACATCAAGCATACATGGAAACATGCAACATTTCGGTTGTGTTTGTGGCGTTTCCTCTTTCTCAGCTCTAACACCGACCACTGAGCTCATTCAACCGCCACATCCTGGCTTAGCCATCTGCCGTACTTGCGCGCTTCATAAATGTGACCCTGATATTTTTGTGTTTTTTATGGCCGGTCATTAAATTTCACCCACATGCAGAGGTAAAAATTGATTCTTCACTTTCTAATGTTGCCCATCTGCTAGTAAATGTGGCTGTTATTTGGTCAAACCCATCACCATTTTCTTGAAGAAATCGCTTTGTATTTTTAGCGTTTTATTTGAAACGTAGCTAATTGTGTTAAATGTGTTCAATCAATGGAAGGCCCTTGCATGGAGTCGATTTTGTAATACTAGCCCTTCTCAAAAAATTAGCATATTGTGATAAAGTTCATTATTTTCTGTAATGTACTGATAAACATTTGACTTTCATATATTTTGGCTTCATTACACACAACTGAAGTTGTTCAACCCTTTTATTGGTTTAATATTGATGATTTTGGCAAAAAAAAATCAAGAAAAAACAAAAATCCCGATCTGAAAAAATAAGCATATTTCATCCGACCAATACAAAAAAGTGTTTTGTAATACAAAAAAGTCAACCTTCAATTAATTATATCAGCTATGCACTCAATACTTGGTCGAAAATCCCTTTGCAGAAAAGAGTGCTTCAATGCGGGGTGGCATGGAGGCAATCAGCCTATGTCACTGCTGAGGTGTTATGGAGGCCCAGGATGCTTCGATAGAAGCCTTAAGTTTATCCACAGTGTTGGGTCTGGTGTCTCTCAACTTCCTCTTCACAATATCCCACAGATTCTCTATGGGGTTCAGGTCAGGAGAGTTGACAGGCCAATTGAGCACAGTAATGCCATGGTCAGTAAACCATTTACCAGTGGTTTTGGCACTGTGAGCAGGTGCCAGGTCGTGCTGAAAAATGGAATCTTCATCTCCATAAAGCTTTTCAGCAGATGGAAGCATGAAGTGCTCCAAAATCTCCTGATAGCTAACTGTGTTCACCCTGCCCTTGATAAAACACAGTAGACCAACACCAGCAGCTGACATGGCACCCCAGACCATCACTGACTGGGCGTACTTGACACTGGACTTCAGGCATTTTGGGATTTCCTTCTCCCCAGTCTTTCTCCAAACTCTGGCACCTTGATTTCCGAATGACATGCAAAATTTTCTTTCATCTGAAAAAAGTACTTTGGACCATTGAGCAACAGTCCAGTGCTGCTTCTCTGTAGCCCAGGTCAGGCGTTTGTGCTGCTGTTTCAGGTTCAAAAGTGGCTTGACCTGGGGAATGCGGCACCTATAGCCCATTTCAGGCACACTCCTATGCACGGTGGCTCTGGATGTTTCTACTCCAGACTCAATCCACTGTTTCTGCAGGTCCCCCAAGGTCTGAAATCGGCCCTCCTCCACAATCTTTCTCAGGGTGCGGTCACCTCTTCTGGTTGTGCAGCGTTTCCTGCCACACTTTTTCCTTTCCACAGACTTCCCACTGAGGTATCTTGATACAGCACTCTGGGAACAGCCTATTCGCTCAGAAATTTATTTCTGTGTCTTAGCCTCTTGCTTGAGGGTGTCAATGATGGCCTTCTGAACAGTAGTCAGGTCGGCAGTCTTGCCCATGATTGCGTTTTGAGTAATGAACCAGGCTGGGAGTTTTTAAAAGCCTCAGTAATCTTTCACAGTGGTTTTGAGTTAATTCGTTGATTCAGATGATTAGGTTAGTAGCTTCTTTAGAGTACCTTTTCGTGATATCCTAATTTTTTGGGATAGGGATTTTTGTTTTTTCTTGACTTTTTTGCCAAAATCATCAATGAAATTAAAACAATAAAAGGCTTGAACTACTTCAGTTGTGTGTAATTAATCCAAAATATATGAAAGTCTAATGTTTATCAGTTCATTACAGAAAATAATGAACTTTATCACAATATGCAAATTTTTTTAGTAGGACTAGTACAGTGGTACCGCTACCTACGAACGTCTCTACAAACAGAATTTTCAGGTTAAGACACGCCTGAACAAGAAAATATTGCCTCTTGTTATGAAAGACATTTCTGGATACGAGAGGCAAAAGTACAGTATGGGCTGTTATTCGCAGCTTCCAGAGTTCACTGAACGTAACATACTTATAGGTGCTCTGCTTTTAGCTATCTTCCTGGGATCCATTTGGCTAAGAGGGACCTCTACTGTACGTGTATGTGTGTATCCCAGCATCCCCATCATTCACCCCTCGAGGCATGAAATGTTCCTCCAGCTTTACATAATTGTATTAACTTTTATTTTTTTATTCTACTATTCTATTACATTATGCTCAAATCTGATTTTATGTTTATTGCGCAATAATCTAAATGGTAACATTTTGATGCATTTTTATGCTTTATATAAGATTTAGGTCTGAATTTTGGGGGGCTTGGAACAGATTAGGGCACTTACATGGAAAACGTGTCTCTACTTTAGGAATTTCCAGTTTACGAGACTACTTCCAGGACCAATTAATTTCGTAAGTTGAGGTACTACTGTATTGGCGAAAAACATTTTGTTGTCCAAAAAATCGATATTGTATTGTATCGACATGAAATTGGCATTGAAATTCTTGGCTGAAACCAAAAATCAAATATTGGAAACACATGGCTGAAAACCGAAAAGCCGAATAATACAAATTATACATTTTTTAAAATATTTATTAGAGTTTATTATTTTCCAATTATTGCCAGTTAGAGTTGGACGTCACGGCTTGATGAAGCCAACAGCACCACATAATCTGGAAAAAGCAGAGATGCAATGCTGAGGCCACCAAACTGGACACCCTCAATGCTTCGGCTGCGCCTAGAAATTCTGTCCATAAAAGTTTTGAACAGAATCGGTGACAAAGTTCAACCTCGGCAGAGTCTAACCCTCACTGGGAACAAATCCGACTTTCTGTCGGCAACGCAGCGAGCGTTAAAATGTGAATACTAAATACAAATTTAGGGTGCTCCGGGGAGTACAGGGTCCCGAGCCCCTTGGTAAGGGCCGTTCGGTCCCTGTACGTCCGGTGTCAGAGTCTGGTCCGCATTGCCGGCAGTAAGTCGAATTCGTTCCCAGTGAGGATTGAACTCTACCAAGGCTGCCCTTTATCACCGATTCTGTTCATAATTTTTATGGACAGAATTTCTAGGCGCAGCCGAAGCATTGAGGGTGTCCGGTTTGGTGGCCTCAGCATTGCATCTCTGCTTTTTGCAGATGATGTGGTGCTGTTGGCTTCATCAAGCTGTGACCTCCAACTCTCACTGGGGTGGTTTGCAGCCGAGTGTGAAGCAGTTGGGATGAAGATCAGCACCTCCAAATCCGAGACCATGGTCCTCAGCCGGAAAAGGGTGGAGTGCCCTCTCCGGGTCGGGGATGAGATCCTGCCCCAAGTGGAGGAGTTCAAGTATCTTGGGGTCTTGTTCACGAGTGAGGGTAGGAGGGAGCAGAAGATTGATAGGCGGATCGGTGCAGCGTCTGCAGTGATGCGGACTCGGCACCGGTCCGTTGTGGTAAAGAAGGAACTGAGCCAAAAGGCGAAGCTCTCGATTTACCGGTCGATCTACGTTCCTACCCTCACCTATGGTCATGAGCTGTGGGTCGTGACCGAAAGAACAAGATCCCGGATACAAGCGGCCGAAATGAGTTTCCTCCGCAGGGTGTCCGGGCTCTCCCTTAGAGATCGAGTGAGAAGCTTGGTCATCCGGGAGGGGCTTGGTGTCGAGCCGCTACTCCTCCGCGTTGAGAGGAGCCAGTTGAGGTGGCTCGGGCATCTGGTTCGGATGCCTCCTGGACGCCTCCTTGGAGAGGTGTTCCGGGCATGTCCCACCGGCGGGAGGCCCCGGGGTCGATCCAGGACACGCTGGAGAGACTATGTCACTCGGCTGGCCTGGGAATGCCTTGGAATCCCGCCGGAGGAGCTGGCTGAAGTGGCTGGGGAGAGGGAAGTCTGGGCTTCCCTGCTAAAGCTGCTGCCCCCGCGACCCGACCCCGGAATAAGCGGGGAAGATGATGGATGGATGGATGGATGGATGGATGGATGGATGGATGGATGGATGGATGGATGGATGGATGGATGGATGGATGGATGGATGGATGGATGGATGGATGGATGGATGGATGGATGGATGGATGGATGGATGGATGGATGGATGGATGGATGGATACAAATTCCTGAGTGTTTCTTCAAACTATACAGAATTGCACTTTCATTTTAAAAATAAATTTCAATACCTGAGCCTAGCTCAAACGGTATTTAAAAAAAATAATAATAACAAATGAGGATCCAAGTACAACAAAAAAATTATTGGCTAAGTCACCTATCTTAAATGCTATAAAATGCTAACCTTTTTTTGCAATGCTCTTAAAAAATAATTCAAACACATATTCACCCCAAAAGACAATAAATATACCTATCAACTAAATTACAAATGCATAAAAAAACATATTAGCTCAAACAAAAAGTTACCTTATGTTGGTCTTAACAGGGAGCAGCTGGATTCAGCCGTGTTCAATGATTTATGTCATATTCACTGCTGCCACTAGAGGGCAGTGTATCCACCCAAATCAATAAAACTAAATGCAAACACTTTCAAAACAAACCTTTACAACGCCACTCTAACTAAACGAATACTCGAAACAGCAAAATTTGAGTCGAAGCTTTTTTCTAATCAAATTAATCAAGTTAATCGATTAATCGTTGCACTAGTAAACTTTCGGTCTTCAAAACATTTTAACTGAAAACTGATGATGCATTTTTAGCTATTTTTAGCCGATTTTTCGGTCACATCTCTAGAATGTGGTTATTTACACCATGAGTTCAGCTGTTGTTATTCATATTAAATCAACACCAATACATGTATCGGAAGGGGCTCCCATCGGAATTATTATGGTTGCGAATGATTCACATTCCAGATCAAAGCCTGTTGTCGCCAATATAGATTTCGCGCAAAATTATTTGTATTTTATTGTTTGTTTTTTTTATTTTGTATGTATTTTAATAAACTTTATCAACTTGATATAGTATCTACTTGAAAGCAAACCGTACACAAGTAAAATATTTTTAATAGGGCTGTCAAACGATTAAAAATTTGTAATCGAGTTAATCACAGCTTAAAAATTAATTAATCGTAATTAATCACAAATCAAACCATCTATAAAATATGCCATATTTTTCTGTAAATTATTGTTGGAATGGAAAGATAAGACACACGACGGATATATACATTCAACATACTGTACATAAGTACTGTATTTGTTTATTATAACAATAGATCATAAGATGGCATTAACATTAACATTCTGTTAAAGTGATCCATGGATTGAAAGACTTGTAGTTCTTAAAAGATAAATGTTAGTACAAGTTATAGAAATTTTATATTAAAACCCCTCTTAATGTTTTTGTTTTAATAAAAGTTGTAAAATTTTCCATCGAAAAATAAACTAGTAGCTCGTCATTGTTCATGGTGCTGAAACCCATAAAATCAGTCGCACCCAAGCACCAGCAGAGGGTGACAAAACACCAAAAAACACAAATAACAAGTGGACATGACACTGTGCTGTCATTTTAATCTGTTTGAGCGGGGCATGTGCGTTAAATGCGTCAAATGTTTTAACGTGATTAATTAAAAAAAATAATTTCCGCCCGTTAACACGATAATTTTGACAGCACTAATTTTTAAATGTTGTTGTCAAGTGGTTAAATAACGCACCAATGATACGTCATGAAACTAGCGAGTTACAGCCCACACGTCTATTGCTGCAATGCTCCACCCAATAAGAACAATGAAAACCGATTTAATTTTCTAACATTGGCAGTTTGTCTTGTACGTGTGGCTAAAATTTGGCACCAATCAGCCCTCGGAGAAACTCAGGAAATGGTTTAAATTCACGTGAAATTGCTTCGCTCCAAAATGTCAGTCTTCCTGGGATTTTTCAGGCATTTCGAACTTTTTTGTTGGTCTCAGTACTTCTGATCGACATAGTGCTGAGTCGAACAAGCTTTGGGATGCTGCATTTTCAAACAAAGTATTGAATTTAGCAGTACCTTATTTAAGGTCAGCACCAGAAGGCTGACTGCCATTTAGTATTCGACTGTGTTTACTTGCTGGCATTTGCTCTCCCGACAACAAAGTCAGGTGGAGGACAGGCGGCGTAAAGAAAAGCCCGATGCTAACTTAGCACGGCCAACATCCATATGGAGCAAAGCAGAAGAATATTTAAGGAGGCCAATCAATCACTCCAAAGGAAGTGGCTTCCCACCTGAGGCGCAGCATCTGACTTAATTAATCCACATCAGAGACGACGGTGTCATTAAAAACGTCGGATGGACACAAATCAATGTGCCTCTGCTTAATGATGATTCGCTGGCCCTCGATGACGGATGTCGTCCCCCAGATGCCCGATTAAAGCGTTAGCGTCGATAGCGGAGTGCCTTGCCAATGCAAAGGACATCCTAGCCTTTTCATCTTTACCGCTGCAGAAAAAAAATGAGGCAGGATCATCAGTCAATACCTGGGAGAATGAATGAAGTATTGATTTGGGGGGAAAAACACACAGAAGTGACAAGGTGACAAATTATGCATCATTTTTTTATGTGAAAGGAGTCAACATCAGAAAGAAATCCATCATCTTTTAACTCATTTACTGCCATTGAAAGCGATAGACGTCCAATCAATTTAGACTGGATTTGTTCAATGAGATTGGATGTCTACCATCTTCATTGGCAGCCAATTGTTACATTTACATACAGTCCCTGACAAAAGTCTTGTCGCTCATCCAATTACTAATAACCTGACTTTTAAGTATTCAATTGGTTTCAGAAATGGCTTATATGAAAGCTAAGACCCTCCCAAATGATGTTGAATGTACAAAATATATTTGTTTCACTGAAAAAAAAATTATCATTTAATGAAGACATAAAGGTCAAATTTTGGCAAGACAAAAGTTTTGTCGCCTACATAAAGTAGTGTGAAAATTGAACAAAAATATGTTACATAACCTAAGCGAATTAAGTAGTGGTGCTGTGAGATCCAAATTTAATATTTTGTATGACTTCCATGGGCTTCGGCAATGATTCATACAATTTATTGATGAAGTCATCAGGAACATCAAAGAAAGCAGTCTTACATGCCTCCCAGAGTTCGTCAAAATTCTTGGGTTTCGTCTTCCATGCTTCCTCTTTCATCCTACCCCAGACATGCTCAATGATGTTCATGTCTGGTGACTGGGCTGAGAGACCTTTTGCCACTTTTCCAGCGTCCATCCTGTTGACAGGCTTTGGGCCTGGGCAAATGCCATACATTTTTTTAATTGTCTGCACCCTGAGAGATAAATAGTTTGAAATATCAACAAATCTTAGCTGCCGCTTACATTCCTAACCATAAAAAGGGACAAATTCTGCAGCAGGATGGTGCTCCATCACATACTTCAATCTCTACCTCAAAGTTCCTCAAGGCAAAGAAGATCAAGATCCTCCAGGACTGGCCAGCCCAGTCACCAGACATGAACATCATTGAGCATGTCTGGGGTAGGATGAAAGAGGAAGCATGGAAGATGAAACCCTAGAATGTTGATGAACTCTGGGAGGCATTCAAGACTGCTTTCTTTGATGTTCCTGATAACTTCATCAATAAATTGTATGAATCCTTGCCGAAGCCCATGGAAGTCATACAAAATATTACATTTGGATCTCACAGCACCACTACTTAGTTCGCTTGTTATGTATTTGAAGCACATTTTTTGTTCAATTTTCACACTACTTTATGTAGGCGACAAAACTTTTGTCTTGCCAAAATTTGACCTTTATATTTTTGTACATTCAACATTATTTGGGAGGGTCTTAGCTTTCATATGAGCCCTTTCTGAAACCAATTGAATACTTAAAAGTCAGGTTATTAGCAATTGTTTCTACAAAATGGATAAGCGACAATACTTTTGTCAGGGACTGTAAGTAGTTTTCCTCAATCCAATCGGATTCCTCCTCAAATATGATTTTTTTGTTTTTGTTTTTTGTTTTTTTTGTTTTTGGTTTTTTTTTTAGCTGACCGCTCACACTATTTTTAGCAGGTGTCCAGATCAGATATGGGCCTGTTCAGACTTGGCCACATTATTAACGCACCTGACAAGTTGCTGTCACGGACAGTCAAAACTAGGGTTAGGCATCGACCATCGATGGGATCCGGGACTAACAGTCCGGTTCTCCCAGAACCATTCAAATTTTTTTATTTCGATTCAGAGTTTCGATGCCTTGACCGCCGACTGGAAAAAAATAGCTGCCGAACACCACGAAGAAGCCACATGAAGACTAGCTCCGTTATGAGCAAATCAAATGAAGTGACTAATTTAGCTGAGCACAAAAACGTCTTCAGTTCACATAAATGACAACAAAGTAACAGAATAAACACGCCGAAATGATATCGGACCCTCTGTTAAAATGTGCAAAATTCCAGTTTTTTTTGTTTTTTTTAAGGGTTCCCAACAATTTGTAGTGCAGAGGAGGCTTATAGCGTCTGTACACTTCAAGGATTCTTTTACAACCAAATTAATGCTCTCTTTGCCAGCTTCTTCCAGTAACTCACCACTCGGGGAAGCCAAGCGTACATAGCAACACAAAATAAAAACTGTAGAGTCCGGAGTTAAAATAGTGACATCTTGTGGACGGATGTACAATATATCAGTTTAGAAAGAAATTAAACTTAAAAAGTTATTCCTCCCCGCCTGACCCCAAAAAAAGAAATTAAAACAAATGATGCAATACAATAAATGCCTGCAGCATAAGACACTCTAAAACATAGGCAAGAGAATATGTGTAAATGTTTTCTTTGTGAGCTTTTGAAAATTAAACATCTTTGTGAAAGTGCACTCCTGTGGAAAGAAACTTCATTATATTCAAGTTCAAAGACTGATATTTACATAGAAGTTAAAAATAGCCCTGTGAGAAATTCATAGCAAAGTTAATTGAAAGTTCATATAATTTCGAAAATAATCGAGAAGTTTAGAAATTAATATAAACCATAGACTTCTTAATATATGGACGGACATGGGGCGCGGGGCCGATTCATAGGGGGCCTATCTCAGTCAAAGCTGACCGAGTGGAAACACAAAGAGCCTTTTACATTGAAAATTCTTGTGAATAAATACGTAAATCCCTGAATTCTTTATAAATATGAACATAAAACAGTCTAGAAGATTCTTGGTAAAAAGCAAAAAAACGGGCAGTTAGCCTTTATTTTATGTAAATATTTATGTAAATATGTCAAATGTGCTGCTAGTCTTTAAGCCGCTGTGGCGCTGCCTCCTCACCACAAAGAGCTTTTTATGTTGAAAATTATTTTAAATAAATGTATAAATCCCTGAATTCTCCATAGATATGAACGTAAAACAGTCTCGCTTCTTGGTAAAAAGCAAAAGGAACGGGCAGTCAGCATTTATTTTTAAGTAAACATGTCAAATGTGCTGCTAGTCTTTTAAGCCACAGTGGCGCCGCCTCATCACCACAAAGAGCTTTTTACGTTGAAAATTCTTGTAAATAAATGCGTGAATCCCTGAATTCTCTATAGATATGAACGTAAAACACTCTCGCTTCTCGGTAAAAAGCAAAAAAAAAAAAACGGGCAGTTAGCTTTTATTTTATGTAAATATTAGGGCTGTCAAACAATTAAAAATTTTTATCGAGTTAATCACAGCTTAAAAAATAATTATTCGTAATTAATCGCAATTCAAACCATCGCTAAAATATGCCATATTTTTCTGTAATTTTTTGTTGGAATGGAAAGATAAGACACAAGACAGATATATATATATATATATACATTCGACATACTGTACATAAGTACTTTATTTGTTTATTATAACAATAAATCAACAAGATGGCATTAACATTATTAGCATTCTGTTAAAGCCATCCATGGATAGAAAGACTTGTAGTTCTTAAAAGATAAATGTTAGTACAAGTTATAGAAATTTTATATTAAAACCCCTCCTAATGTTTTTGTTTTAATAAAATTTGTAAAATTTTCAATCAAAAAAATAAACTAGTTGCTCGCCATTGTTGATGTCAATAATTACACAATGCTCATTGTGCTGAAACCCATAAAATCAGTCGCACCCAAACGCCAGCAGACGGCGACAATACACCAAAAAAAAAAAACACACACAAGTAACAAGTTGACATGACATTGCTGTCATTTTCATCTGTTTGAGCGGGACATGTGCGTTAATTGCGTCAAATATTTTAACGTGATTAATTTTAAAAAATTAATTACTGCCCGTTAACGCAATAATTTTGACAGCCCTAGTAAATATGTCAAATGTGCTGCTAGTCTTTAAGCTACTGCGGCGGCACCTCATCACCACAAAGAGCCTTTTACGTTGAAAATTCTTTTAAATAAATGCGTAAATCCCTGAATTTTTTATAGATATGAACGTAAAACAGTCTCGATTCATGGTAAAAAAAATAAAATAAAAAAAAACGGGCAATTCGCATTTATTTTACGTAAATATTGCGAATTATAACGCCAATGCTGTAGCGTCTAATTTCTCCCATTGATTTTCTTTCACAACGTTTCAAAATCCATGCATGGTACAAAAAATATAATAATGACCTTGAATCTTCGAACAAATCACTTCCGAGACAATCCTTCCTGTTCGTATGCGGTACAGCTTTCATACTTTTTCAAACTAAATCCGGCGTTAGATAGGTGCGTGCGTGTGTTTTAGAATAACTCCTATTGATGCTGGATATGGGCAGGCCCCCTACTTGAAGGCGTGGCGCAATGGCTGAGGGGGTGTGACCCGTCAATATAATTATGAAGTCTATGTATAAACTATGCAATTTTTTTTGACCCCGCCTATTAAAAGAATCGGAATCGAAACGTGGTATCGGAACCGTTCAAATTCAAGCGATGCCCACTCCAACCTCCCGCATGTGGTTTCAATCCATCTCCCAAAAATCTTGATTTCGGTGCTTTGTGACTGTTCAGACTACAAGAGAGCAGTTCAGTTTCAATCTGAATGGGCTAAAAATCGGATTATGGCTGCCAGTCTAAACACGGCCTTAGCACCACCGTTGTTTGAATGGGATGGGATGGAATGGAATGGAATGGAGTGGAATCTTTACTGTCATTGCAACAAGAGGTACAGGACGCTATTTTGGTACTGGAAAAAAATAGTACTAACAGAAAAGGTGCATTAAAAACAAGGACAAAAGCTGCGTGCGCGTGTGTGTGTGGGTGCGTTTTCAATAAGACGTCAGCTGTCACTTCAAAGAAAGTCCACGACGTAGAGAGAAATTGCTGCTGTCGGCGAAAACCTTCTCAGAATATTCTTAGCTTGTCAAGTGAAGGGGGGAGTAAAGTAGAGGGTCTTTGATTGTGACCTCACAGTGTCTTTTTGTCTGTTTCAGAAAGCAGACGACCGTGAGAAGAGGCAAGAAGCCCACCGCTTCCATTTTGACGCCATGTGAACGCCCCACCCTCTTACTTGCCACACTTTACGTGCACGTTACCTATCCTAACCCATTGGCTGCACTGACGGCGATAGACGTTCGATTCATTTGAGCTAGGAGGGCTTGATGCGATAAGGATTGAATGTCTATCACCATCATTGACTGTCCCTGTTGAGCCCGCCATCTTGATCTTCCTGTTATTTAACATGTTAGCTTTCACATTCACACTTTCATTCCCAAGGGACAAAACAACAAAGCATTTGTCTTGATTCATGCTTCTTGTGGCTTATTTTCTCAACTGTTAAAAGTGTTTTTGTTCCAAAATGGCCCACGTTTTTAACCCTTTATAGTGCAAGTCACTCTTTTTGTTTTTTGTTTCATTAAAGATAACCTAACCCCATAAAGAATTGGCGTTAGGGGTGTGACAAAATATCGAAATGGTGATATTTCATGATACTTCCTATCCAAAAAGGTTATTTAAAAAGGTGTCAGTGTTGGAAAAAAAAGGAACTAACAAGTTGCTACTAAAATCTTCCACCATAATAGTGTCTCAGTTAACTTTAAGGCTGACATTGACGGTGCTCGGTGCCCAATCCATTTAGACTGGGAACGTTCGTTTATTCAAAACCAGAGCCTTCACAGTCATTCGGTCCGGTTTTCGGGGCATTTATAGGTCACTTGCTGTTCATTTTAGGGCATTTACAGGTAATTTCCTGTTGAGTTTGAGTCACTGCCTATTCACTTGGGCGATTCTAAGGTCACTTCCTGTTCTGTAACGCAAAATAAACAGCAAGTGATTCATACAATATCCCAAAATCAATTGAAAATAACCGAAAATCAACAGCTAAATAATCTTAAATGGCCCAAAATGACCTCATTGCCTGGCAATGGCTGCCACTGACGGGCATTGACGCTCAATCCGTTTGAAGTGAACGAATGTTCATTCGCTGCCACCCTCCCACTTCAAATGGATTGGACGTCTACTAGTGATAAACTCATTCCAATTCACAACAGAAGCTTGTTATTCCTTTTAATAGTTGTTTGTAGAATATCCTAGAATGATTTCCTGACCAATGTATCGATAATCATTGTATCGCCATAGCGTCAGAATATCGTTATCATGAGCTTTGTATGGCAAATCGTATCATATCGTGAGGTACCAAGAGGTTCCCACTCCTAATTGGCGTATACATAGAGTGCCCTCCATAATTATTGGCACCCCTGGTTAAGATGTGTTTTTTAGCTTTTAATTAAAAAAAACAAATATTCAAATAATATGGGACCTTAATGGAAAAAAAGAGAAAAATCCAACCTTCAATACAAGTGCATTTATTCAGTGGGGGAAAAAATCCCACTTAGAGAAATAATTATTTGACATCAAATATTGTGTGTCACAATTATTGGCACCCCTGGTGTTAATACTTTGTACAACCGATGAGATGAGACCAAGATTGAGCTTTTTGGCAACAAACACTCTAAGTGGGTCTGTCGTGCCACGAATGATGCGCATGCTGAAAAGCACCTCATACCCACTGTGAAGTATGGGGGTTAGTCAGTGATGCTGTGGGGCTGTTTCGCTTCCAAAGGCCCTGGGAACCTTGTTAGGGTGCATGGCATCATGAATGCTTTGAACTATCTCTGACTAACCTGATTCGAAGTCATGCAAGCGGTTGAGGAGAAGGCGGTTCGCATCAAAAGGCTGGAAAGTCTGGCTGATGATCTCGACCAAGGAAGACGCGCAAATGATCTCATTATCTCTATCTCTGGATTACAACTGACGCCCAGATCATATGCCGAGGCCGCTAGCCCACCTGTGGCTCAGCAGGCAATCGCCAAGCTGCAAGAATTTGGAATAAATATGGAACCGCAGGACATCCGTCACTGCTTTCTGCTCCCAACTGGGGGGAGAGGACCGGTGACGGTGGTCGTAAAAGTTGGCAGACCACAAGAGACTAATCTTCCGGAGCGGGTACAGCAGACGTGGGCCTCCATGATACCCCCGGCCATCCCTCCCTACACCATCTTGGAAATCAACCTATCCAATGAACCTACTTAAATTGACAATATTGTGAAATGCCATGGCAATCAATGACTTTTTGAAAGATATGTGAGTTAAAAAAAAAAAAAAATGGACCATTTAACACAAACATGCTAGACTGTGCGTCCCAGGCTGTTGGGGGATGGGTGGCGATAAGCATTTGCTTTTTTTCCGTCTTCCTTTGTCTGTCATCGACTTTTTCGGGCAAATTATTCCATAATCTGTGTCAATGTTTCTCCTTTCTGGCCAAACTATCCCACACTCTGTAACTGTCAATGATTCTGATGATGATAATGACAATAAATTCATTCATTCATTCATTCAAATACCAGGACATTTTAAATCAAAATCTGTTGCCCTCTGCCCGAAAGCTGAAGATGGGTCGTCACTGGGTCTTTCAGCAATACAATGACCCTAAACATATGGCCAATTCTACACAGAAATGGTTCACCAGACACAAAATCAAGCTCCTCACATGGCCATCTCAGTCCCCAGACTATGTTTTGTTGGCAAAAGGGGGTTGTACAACGTATTAACACCAGGGGTGCTAATAATTGTGACACACATTATTTGATGTCAAATAATTATTTCTGGATGTGGGATTTTTTCCCCACTGAATAAATGCACTTGTATTGAAGGTTGGATTTTTTTTCTATCAAGGTCCCATATTATTTGAATAGAAAAAAAAATATTAGAAGCTAAAAAAACACATCTTAACCAGGGGTGCCAATGATAATGGAGGGCGTTGTATGTGAACATTACTTTTGACACGTATATACTAAATGTAAATATTGTGGCCTAAGTATATGGACACCATGTCTCATTTGTATATTTTTATTATTCATAAGCATTTTTATATAGGTGTTTGCATTAATAAATACACTTATAAAGGAAATAAATGTAAATTAAACATTAGGTTAAATTAAACACAGAAATATACTCTGGTTATGGCTAAACATGTGCCCATTCCCAGTTTCAAGGTATGAAAACATCAAGGTTTCAAGAACCGCAAAAATTTTCCGTCATACCGTCCCTATTTTCTATGTCCCATAAATGCATGAAGAAATCCCTCGCTTGCAGTTGCAAGGCTCAACCCTCCCCCACCGGTTGTTGCTCAGTGTCTGTGAGTCAGCTGTGCAACACGATAGCTGGAGGAGGTGAAACTCCTGAACTTTTTCCCCCATCTAAGAAAACAATATCGCTCGTATGGGAATACTTCATCTACAGAAAAGTTAAAGACAGCCGCGGCTTGGAGAAGGAGGGCCAACCGACATGTAAAACATGTTTTCGGAGGGTGGCTGCCGAGGAGGCAATACCTCCAATATGATTTAGCATTTATACAAAATTAAAGGTTAGCAAACACTGTCATGAACGTTTCCTGCAAGCTACGAGAGTTAACTCCGGCGTGTTTAGTGTGTCTAGCGGTGGTAAAACGTGTTTTTTTTTCTCTTTCTGGCAACTGTCTGTGTTTAGAGTGTGTATAATGTAAACATAATACGAGTCATATACACGTGCTTGTTATGGAAAATAATTATTTTTGTTCTGATGGTAATAATGTTGAGTTAAAAAGACAGACTGCATTAATGTTGAATTTATTTAGGTTTTTTTTTTTTTTTTTTTACTTAACCTTATACTTATGTTGTAGTTTGCCTATATGTTTTGGGGGGAAATCCTGTTCAATGGGGAAAAAATGTTGTTGTTTTTAACCCAGATATCTCAAACTGACACATTTTACTATTTTAGAGCTGTAATTGCAGTATACTGTGCAGGGTTTCCCCTACAGATAAAAGATTGTGGTGCACTGCCACACCAAAACAAAAGCCGCCACGCCTTGCAACTGAGATTTTTTTTTAGGGTTTTTTTAAGGCGGCTCCAAATTAGCGGCAGCCTAGTGTTAAGGTTTCAGCGGCAACCTAATCTTTGTGTATTGTAAAGTCCGTAACTAAGCGCAGCCCTGTTAAGAGACGATTGGACTGGGGAGCTGTGACGTAGGGGGAAGCGAGTAGGAAGAATGGGAGAACTGGCGAGAAAGCGATAGACATGTCGCGGCAGCTCGCTGTTATTTTGTTATTGTTTTTCTTTATGATTGTTCCCACAATAAAGTGGGTAAGCTAATACCTACTCATCTGCTTCTTCCCCCCATCCGGTTATTAACGTATTTTGGATCGGACTTTTCGGCGTAAGTGAGGTGGAGGCCCGTCTTGGACAGAACAGCAAGTTTGAATGAATTTGCGCCGAGAGGCAGGGCCTAAAATAGAGCTATTTTCAGGGCGCCGCCACGCTAACGTCAACAACGATCCAATAGCAGAGGGGCAGATGTACTTAAATCTGCGCTATCAGGTTGTTTCAGTGGACGGATATACGCAATCACGGCTGATGAAACCTTGATGAATGTGCTTTTTTTTTTTTTTTTCTTTTTTTTTTGCGATCTCTGGGGCACTCGAAAAATGACTCTCACATCTTTCCTTGCTAGCCTAAATGGTACCTCGATGTGCGTTTGTGTGGAAATGTAGTTCACGAACAACAACAGAAAAACTATTCACCTTCTCACCGAAACTAGTAAAACTCTTTAAACGGCGATTAGAATTTTCCCCTACTTCTTGAAATGGGTCCGTTAACAGAAGCACTATTATTGTTGCGGTAATGTAGTACATATTAGGGCCAAATAAAAGGAAAAAGGACTACGAGATATAAATTGTACTATTGTTACCAGTAAAAAAAAGTCGTATTATTACGTAGGGTAATGTAGCTGTAATCAGCGACACATTTTACGTACATGTACCGTAGCTAAGAGCCATAGGCGGAGTTTGAGTTTTGGGGCGGGGGGGCACAACATGTTGATGACCCCGAAACGCAGTGTCAGCAATAATATTAACTTACAAGAATATTTATAATAATAAGTTGACATTCTAAATCAGGCTGCTTAGGCAATAGTTTTCGCCAAGATCTTCATTCATTGAATATGGTACGCCCGCCGATGTCGTGGCAATGTAGTTACCCCAGTCAAAAGTTGTATTCCCTGGGCGGAGCCATATTGAGGAAGATTTGTGTCTTTATTATTCAATTTTAAAAAAAGTTGCACCAAAAAAAAAAAAAAAAAAAGTTGCTTCAATCAAAATATATATTTTCAATTTTAAAAAGTCGCTTCAATAAAAAAATGTGTTTGAAAGCAAAAATAAATTTGAAACTCAAAAAAATGCACGTGAAAGCTGTTTTTCTTTGATTGATTGATTTTTTTTTTTTTTTTTTTTTAATTGAAGCACCTTTTTAGATTGATGTTGATTTGTGTTTGGGCAACATTTTGGCCAGGACATTTTGGTCTTTATTATTTAATCAAAAAATAGGTTGCTTAAAAAATATATATTTTCGAAAAGAAAAATCAATCAAAAAAATAAAAATCTTAGAAAACGTTTTTTTAAATGCGGAAAAACATTTGAGATTGAATAATTTGCAATTTGAACACTAAATTTTTCATTTAAAAAGTTTTCTTTGATTGAAGCAATCCTTTTTGTGTTTGGGCCATATTATGAGTACGACATTTGTGTCTAAATCATTCAATCCCTAAAAAAAGTTGCTTCAATCAAAAATATATATATATTTTCAATCAAAGAAAAAAATCATTTAAGGTGCTAGTCACACTATCTGTTCGAAAAATATTTATAATTTTTTTTTTTCATTTCATTCATTTTTGTTGCAGTTTTATTGCTTTACAACTTTTATATACTAGTCCTTCTCAAAAAATTAGCATATTGTGTTAATGTTCATTATTTTCTGTAATGTACTGATAAACATTACTTTCATATATTTTAGATTCATTACACACAACTGAAGTAGTTCAAGCCTTTTATTGTTTTAATATTGATGATTTAGGCAAAAAAGTCCAGAAAAAACAAAAATCCCTATCTCCAAAAAATTATCATATTTCATCCGACCAATACAAAAAAGTGTTTTTTAATACAAAAAAAGTTAACCTTTAATTACATCAGCTATGCACTCAATACTTGGTCGGGAATCCTTTTGCAGAAATGACTGCTTCAATGCGGCGTGGCATGGAGGCAATCAGCCTGTGGCACTGCTGAGGTGTTATGGAGGCCCAGGATGCTTCGATAGCAGCGTTAAGCCCATCTACAGTGTTGGGCCTGGTGTCTCTCAACTTCCTCTTCACAATATCCCACAGATTCTCTATGGGGTTCAGGTCAGGAGAGTTGCCAGGCCAATTGAGCACAGTAATGCCATGGTCAATAAACCATTTACCAGTGGTTTTGGCACTGTGAGCAGGTGCCAGGCCGTGCTGAAAAATGAAATCTTCATCTCCATAAAACTTTTCAGCAGATGGAAGCATGAAGTGCTCCAAAATCTCCTGATAGCTAGCTGCATTGACCCTGCCCTTGATAAAATACAGTAGACCAACACCAGCAGCTGATATGGCGCCCCAGACCATTACTGACTGTGGGTACTTGACACTGGACTTCAGTCGTTTTGGCGTTTCCTTCTCCCCAGTCTTCCTCCAAACTCTGGCACCTTGATTTCCAAATGACATGCAAAATTTTCTTTCATCTGAAAAAAGTACTTTGGACCACTGAGCAACAGTCCAGTGCTGCTTCTCTGTAGCCCAGGTCAGGCGCTTCTGCCGCTGTTTCACACACGCCTGTACACAGTGACTCTGGATGTTTCTACTCCAGACTCAGTCCACTGTTTCTGCAGGTCCCACAAGGTCTGGAATCGGCCCTTCTCCACAATCTTTCTCAGGGTGCGGTTACCTCTTCTGGTTGTGCAGCGTTTCCTGCCACACTTTTCCTTCCCACTGAGGTGTCTTGATACATCACTCTGGGAACAGCCTATTAATGCTTAGAAAAAAATTTTTGTTTCTTAGCTTCTTGCTTGAGGGTGTCAATGATGGCCTTCTGGACAGCAGTCAGGTCGGCAGTCTTGCCCATGATTGTGGTTTTGAGTAATGAACCAGGCTGGGAGTTTTTAAAAGCCTCAGGAATCTTTCGCAGGGGTTTTGAGTTAATTCTTTGAACTAAATGATTAGGTTAGTAGCTTCTTTAGAGTACCTTTTCATGATATGCAAATTTTTTCAGGTAGGGATTTTTGTTTTTTTCTTGACTTTTTTGCCAAAATCATCAATATTAAAACAATAAAAGGCTTGAACTACTTCAGTTGTGTGTAATGAGTCTAAAATGTATGAAAGTGTAATGTTTGTTAGTATATTACAGAAAATAATTTATCACAATATGGTAATTTTTTT